>NC_140591.1:1111573570-1112203153 GCF_964204655.1 Triturus cristatus | reverse complement strand
ACAGTAAAGACTTCAAGCTTGATGCCGTCTACGACGCCGCTGCCGACTCCGTGCCCTGAAGGCACCACAGAGGGCACCACCGCAACGCCGCTCCACGACCCTGGTCTCACTGACGATGCCTGCTGACGCCGCCACCGAGCCGCTGCTCGCACCGCGACCTGTGGGCACCGCACTCCGCACCGCCTCGCTTCACGACGATGCCTTGGTATCCCCGACGACGACGCTCCACGCCGGAATCGACGCCGCTGTGTGCACCGTGGTTCGAGGGCACCACTCGTAAAGTTAAACAACGCACTGCCCTCATCCCGCACTGCAGCCTTGGCCTACCAACACCGGTGCCATCGACTCCAGTTTGTCAGCCTACGACAGCGCTTCAGCAACGACGCTGCTTGCACCCTGACCTGCCAGCACCGTGACGAGCACTGCCTTCATCTCACACCGCGACCCTGGTCTCACCGGAATCTCTTCTCCGGGGTTGTCTGTGATGCAGCCTGACCATATACGCTTAAGTGCATTGTAACCCAACGGTAAATGCTAACTTTGGACTGGCTGCACGGAAACATGTCGTGTTTGGTGTCAAACACTTCGGAATCATACCCCCACACCAGTAACTGGTGTGGGAGTATGATCCCACCCTTCTAGAGGGAGAGACATGACAGCACTGGTATACCCGGTACCAACTGAAAAGAGCCCTGGCATCACAAAATGGATGCTGCAGCCACAGACATGAGTCTGGACTCCTGCTGCTGACTCCGGCAGGGGAGGTCTGGACAATAGGTTTCCTGTCACAGGGAGGTGTCACCACCTCCCAGACAGGCTTTAGTGTATTGGGGTTGGGTGGGTGCACTATGAGAGTGTTTTGTAGTCCTGTACTGGGGGCACATTTGGTGTCCCTGTGCATAGTCCAGCTCAAACCAGTTCAGGGGCTACCAGCCCCTGCTCTGGCGCGAAACTGGACAAAGGAAATGGGTGTAGCCACCCCTCTTTCCAAACCCTCTCCCTGGTGGGTCCCCTGAGTTAGTCCAACCCCTTCCTTGGGTATAAAGTAGGAACCCCTGGCAACAGGACTTTAGATATCTCTGGACGAAACTCTGAAACTGAATCCTGGAACTTCGACGATCTGTTCAACGCCAGATGACTGAAGAATCTCCCTTGGAGTAAAGGAGTTACTCCCCTGCTTGGCAGGCACCAAAGACGCATCTGTCCAGTCTGCATCTCCAAAGCTCCCGCCGGACGCCGAAGACTGTGCTACACCAGAGGTGGATTTCCAGACTTCCCAGAGGCCGAACCAGATCTCCAGCAAAGCAGAGACCCGTAGCCCTCATGGGTACCGTGGAACAGGAAGCCCTGGACACCATGCACATTTGCAAGTGCACCAGCTTCTCGACGACTCCTGAGGCTGTGCATTGGGTTACTTGTAGCCCAGACCCTGAGCAGAGAATCCACCGAAGATTGTTGGCCTAGTCACCCCGAGTGACCCGTGGGCTGCCATTTTGTGATTCCTCTCGAGTTCCCTTCACGATCCCTGGTCCGTCGACTGGTGGGTCCCTGTGAAGGTAGCTCTGACTTTTTTTGGGCTTCCCTGGTTTCTCCAGATGTGGCCTCACTCCTCCTCGCTGGGGTTGTCCCTCGGATCTTGCTGGTCCGCACCAAAGCATCTTTCTCCTTTCTGCGTGGTTTGCTGTGGCCAAGGCTTGTTGTGTCCAATACGGGTACCAACGCAGCAGCACTCGACATCCTTCGTGGGACAGCTCGAATCCAGCTCCTGGTCATCCTCGACGCCTCCTGGTCCTCGTGGCTGAAAAGTCAAGATTCACCTTCTTCTCCTGAAACACCCGACATCGGTGGCCATTCGTCTATCGTGCCCCTGGTCACTGGCAAGTGACCCAGACTCTGTTCCCTCTGCTTTCAGGTTCTTTACATCTTCGATCCAGGCTTGGATCTCTTCGGACACTTCGCATCTTCCCGGCAGCACTTCTTCGTCAGCTTCCATTGAAAACGACGACACGACCCGACACCATTTGACACCTATGCACCCGGGTTCCCTGGGTGAGGTAACTCGAGTACTCTGGTGTCTTTTATCTTTAAAAATCTAACCGTGGCTTTCCCCACAGAAGCTAACGGGAGCTCGCAGCTGTGTTCTCACACTGCACACGGCCCCGTGGGCCCCCTGTGTCACTACCTTGGGTGGTTCCTTGGGGTCTACAGGCTCTAGGCCTTGTGTCTAGTTAATTTGTGGTTCTTATACTACTTTTTAAGTATATGGTTTGGCTCGCCCCTAGGGCCTAATGTGTATTTGTGCTACTTACCTGTAATATTTGAAGCGTAACTTATGTGTTTTGACCTCTAGCCTCATAAAGAGACTAGTAGGGTGTGTTTAGTAGTAAATACATATATTTTATATATATACCTGGTGTGGTTTCCTTTCATTTAGCCATTCAAGAGATTATAGACTGGTAAAACAAGCTGCTTTAAATTCCTTAAAGACTTAGCCTGAGGGCTGCTCTCCATAGCTACCACTAGGGCAGCTTTCAATAAAGGTTGTCTTTAACCTATCATCAATAAGGGGTTGTTTGGACTGGTGCAAGTTGCCCACTATAACTAATGGACAGCATATACCAGGCCAACGTCTCACATTGGTGTGCAGTGTGTGGGATTCCAGCTTGCTATTGTTTTACCAGATAATCTCAATTGAGTGACTAACTGAAAACCACTAAAGGTACCTAAGCTACATATAATACCGCCTTTAGAATACAGTAAGTTCTACTGAACTTAGAGTTGTGTTTCAAGGGCTTAGCACACCCTTTCTACAACTCAGGAGAGTTTAGTAGGCCACACTAGAGTAGGTAGTGCAATACACCACACCTCATTAGTGATGTCTTCAAGGTCAGGAACTAGTGGGTCCCTGCCAGAAGCCACTGGGCTTCTTCCAACCAAGTATGATAATCTCCCATTCTTGGAATTGAGAGCATTATGCAATATTAGGAAACTGAAGACAAGCAAAAGTGCAAACACCCAACGCCTCATAGAGGTACTTCTGTTGGATGATCGCAGAAGACCTATAGGGTCTGAAGAGGTAGGCAGAGTGAGTGGGGCAGCAGGTGAGAAAGGGCCTTGGGGTGAAATTCCCCATGACCAGACCTCTGATGCTGACCAGGAAGATGACAATGATCTTGACCTGGAAAACCCAACTCCCCTGGAAGATGCGTAAGATAACCACAATGGTCCTCTCTTTGTCCCTCCTGGGAGAGTTGGTGGTGGGCCTAAAGGTCCAGATCTCCCTCAGTGGAGTCTAACCATTCTGGTTCATCCATAGGGACCTCTATCTCTGCTCATAGGATGGAAACCTTCCAGGAGAGGAGAGAGAGACTGCTCCAGTATAAGCAAGCCCAGCTGAAAATTAAGAGAGAGCAGATAGCCCTAGAAAGGGAATCCCTAGAGCTACGTAGAGCTAGACAAAAGATAGGACTAGAGTCCCATGGTGGCAGCAAAATCCCTAGTGTTAGGGAGAGGTCTCATGACCATAGAAACCTAAACAAGATTGTCCCTCCCTACCAGAGTGGGGATGACATCCACAAATGGATTACTGCACTGGAAAGGGCCTGTAAAGTACAAAGGGTCCCCCAGGAGCATTGGACAGCAATCTTGTGGCTCTCCTTGGCAGACAAAGGTAGAGATAAGCTCCTCACTGTTAGAGAGGAGGATGCTGATGATTACTCCAGTCTGAAAAGTGCATTGATTGAAGGGTTCGGCCTAACCACTGAACAATACAGGTTAGAGATCAGAGATACCCAAAAGGCACAAAATCAAGACTGGGTGGACTTTGTAGATTGTGTGTGGGACCCGGCCTCGTGGCATGGGCCTCCCTGACCGTTAGCATTCCAGCCCAACCCGTGCACCACCCCTGGTCCCTGGTTATAGCCGCCCGGCCTCCCCACCCCGTAGCCACCGAAGACCCCTGGCCACCATGTCCCGATATCCCGATGGCCGGCCCGGGGCCCCAGTGAAACCTAGACCCTAAACGCGCCATGCCCGGCCGAGGGAGAGGGAACCCCCCTCAAGCAAGACAGGGAGGAGTAGTCTCTGTCACACCTCTGACCTCCTCTCAATAGAGGGTTTCGATCGCCCTCCGGGCCCCCAGGGAGCTGGCTCCCCGCATGCTGGGTGTCTGGAGTCCCTCCCGGCCCAACTTGAAAGGATCAAAGAGCCGAGCGGCAGGAAATCCCGAAACATCGCCCCCAGACGCCAAGACCCTCTCTATGAGGACGCCGGACTTCAAAGAGAAGAAGGCGTATAACAGGGGGTGCTGAGGGGACTGGGGCAGGGAAGACCTGGAACTAAGAGAGCCTTGCGGACCTGGTCGCGGCTCGACGAAACTGGAAAGAAGGACGCTACCTGATCCTTGGAAACCATCTGAGCCCTACTGACGTCGTCGCGGCTCCCGAGAACCCTAAGAACACCGGGGCCCTGCTGAGAGACTCGCGGCTCCCCCCGACCCTAAGCCCATCGGAGCCCTGCTGAGAGACTCACGGCTCCCCCCAACTCTAAGACCGGCTGGGCCTGCCGAGTGAATCGTGGCTCCCCGAAGATCTCCCGATCGACAGTTCCTTCCGGCCGGAGCCCTGCGGACGTAGTCGCGGCTCGAGAATACACTGGTCCGGCTTGACCCAAGACTGTACCATGTCCCCCGGCTCGAGGATTGAGAGATGTGCGAAGGATACTCGGTATTGACTCTGAACCTAGAACTGTCCCGCTACCCCAACCCCCCTTGTCAAGGAATTACCAAGCTTGTTTTATTGACCAAAGACTACCTTGCTGATCATAAAGATCCAAAGAATCTTAGATAAAGATCTCCATCTACTGAACCCTACTGTGTGGTGTCCCTTTGTCAAGTAGTGCAAGCTCAGCGAGTGCGATCCTAAAGTACGGGACCCCTTCCTGAAAGGGCCTCCCCGCCGGTACTCGGCCTGGTTCTGGGAGAGGTGGGTCACGGGGTGGTCAGGAACGTGTTCTGTATCCCCCCTGAGATCGCCCCTTCCAACATTTGGTGGCAGGCGACGGGATCCGAGCCGACACCTAGAGATCGTACAGTAAACGGCTGACGCACTACCGAACAAAGGAACCGCCATGAGTACCAGAGGAACCAACGCGAGTTCTACGTTCCGAGAGGACCGATTGGAAGAGTATACGCACCAAGAATTAAAACAGTTTTGCAGAGACCTTAGAATCACTACCACTGGATTAAGCACAAAAGAAGATTTCCAGAAAGCATTGAAAGCCTGGATAGAGTCCGGAGCGTCCCCTTCCCAAACCGAAGGAGACGCTCGAGAGGGGGAACTGCTGAACGAACTCCGAAGCACCCCGGTGAGGAGCAACGCCCCAGAGGGGGGCCTATCCCCGGAGGAACTAGCGGACCGGGAAAGGAGCCGCAGCCACAAACTAGAACTGGCCAAGCTTAAGATAGAGGGAGAGCTAAAATTGGCCGAAAAAAAGATAGCTTTAGAACAGTTACGCCTACAAGGGGAACTTGAGGAAAAGAAACGCCAGCGAGAACACGAAGAAAGAGAACTTCAACTGGAACACGAGCGCAGCCTAAAAGAGATCGAACTCAAAGCCAAGAATAAGGAATCCAGCCCCTCGGGGAATCAAGAGACCTCTCCCCCAATGGAACCAAAGGTACACATCCCCAAGGATGTGGTAAAAGAGTATTACAAAAACGACGACATCCAGCAATGGTTCAAGGCCTACGAGGTCGCAATGACCTCCCACCGAGTTCCACAGAAGGATTGGGGGGCTGACTTGTGGGGCCGGTTCCTGAGTGAGGGGAGAGACACCCTGCTGGATTTGCCTTCCACCGTGCTAAATTCCTACAGCCACATGAAAGAGGCCTTATTAGCGAGATATGGACTCACCCCCGAGATGTACCGGCAACGGTTCAGAGACTGCAAAAGGATACCCGGTACTACGTGGGTGGAGTACGTAAACTTTTACAGCAGACCCTTGGACGGGTGGATCAAGGGCAGCAAGGTCTCCACCTTTGAGGAGCTGTTCGGCCTAATCGCTTGGGAACACTTGTCCGCCAATTGCTTTGTAGAGTTACACCAGCACCTCCTTGACAGCAAGCTCAGAGATCCTCGGAAACTGGCTGTTGAAGCTGACCGCTGGGTGAACACCCGGGCCCCCGGGGCCCCGTGGGAGACTACGGCTGCCACAGTCAGGGACCTCCCCGCCAGAGGGGTGGGGGGAACCAGGGAAGACAGAGGGAATTCCAGGCAGACCCCCAGCATAGTCCCCCAGAAACCAACCGCCCGCACTTTCCAGCACCACCACCAGCCAGCACGGGGCCCCCGGGGAGACAGGGACCCCGAGACAAGATCACCTGTTACCGATGCCAACAGACTGGTCACTACGCCAGTGACCCCCAATGTCCCAGGTACCAACGGGTCGCCGCGACCGCTCCCCCAGCCCAAAAGATGGCCACCGTGGCCCTAGGGGAGGAGATGGAGGACACCGAGGAGTGGGAGCCTGCAGCCATGGCCCTGGTCTCCCTAGGAGACCGAGAAATGGTTCCCGGAACTCCCTTACCCGCCAACACCAAGAAATACCGACAGCAGGTGACGGTCAACGGGCACCGAGTCGAGGCCCTCCGCGACACCGGGGCGAGTGTCACAACGGTCCACTGCAACCTGGTCGCCGAAGACCAGATACTACCCGACGTCTTCTGTCCGGTTATATCCTCGGACAATTCCGAGAGCCTCTGAAGGATGGCCCTGGTACCCTTCGAATGGGGGGGAGTAACCGGTAAATTTAGAGTGGCCGTCCGAACCTCCCAGCCAGTGGCCTGCCTCCTGGGCAACGATCTCGAGAGCTCCCTGTGGGGACAGGTGGAACGAAGGGCCCACCTAGGAATGATGGGCCTACCCGAATGGGTGTGCGCCACCACACGCTCCATGTCAGCCCGATCCAACCCTGAACCCAGTCGCCATCCCCGAGGGACAGGACAGGCTACCCGAGCCCGATGACCTCCCCCCGGAAGGGGAACCCATCCCCGATAACGGACCATTATATCGGAACCCCGAGCAAATGACGGAGCTAGGTGACCTGCCCGAGTTGGCGCAATGGCGCTTCGAGGGGGGCCTTCCCGGGAGGAGTTCTGCAGAGAACAAGCCGCCTGCCCTTCCCTCATCGGACTCCGGCAGCAGGCCGAAGCCCAGGAGGCGGGCGACAGGTCCGGAACCCATTGGGTGTATTGGGAAAATGACCTCCTGTACAGTGAGCAGAAGTCTGCCGAGCTAGGATCGGCCCGGGTACTGGTGGTACCCCTGCGCTTCCGAGACTTCCTCCTGGGCCTAGCCCACAATGTACCCCTGGCGGGACACTTGGGCCAAGACAAAACCTATCATCGCTTAGTCACCCACTTCTATTGGCCCAAGATGCGAGCTAATGTCGAGGCCCACTGTAAGTCATGTCCCACATGCCAGGCCAGCGGAAAAAGTGGCGGAAAGCACAAGGCGCCACTACAACCCTTCCCCGTCGTTAGTACCCCCTTTGAGCGGGTGGGGATAGACATCGTGGGACCTCTGGATCCAAGAACCGCCCAGTGCCACCGGTTCATCCTCGTACTGGTGGACCATGCCACCCGCTACCCCGAGGCCATCCCCCTCCGAGCCTTGATGGGGATATTCTCCCGCGTGGGGTTCCCTCGCGAGGTCGTGAGTGACCGCGGCACTAACTTTATCTCGAAGTACATGAAGTCCTTATGGCAGCAATGTGGGGTATCGTACAAATTCACGACCCCATACCATCCCCAAGGCAATGGTCTAGTGGAACGGTTTAACCGGACCCTGAAGGGGATGATCATGGGCCTCGAAAAGCCCCTCCGTCGCAGGTGGGACGTCCTCCTCCCCTGCCTCCAGTTCGCCTACCGGGAAGTCCCTCAAAAATCCCTGGGGTTCAGCCCATTCGAATTGCTCTACGGGCACCCCGTCTGTGGACCCCTGAGCCTGGTCAAGGAGGGCTGGGAGACCGCCCCCAGAGGGCCCCCCCAAGATGTATTCCGATACATCCTGGCGCTCCGCAACCAGACTCGGAAATTCCTAGAGCTCGCCGAAGCAAATCTCGAGACTAGCCAGGAGGAGATGAAGCGCTGGTATGACCAGAATGCCACTCTGGTCGAGTTCTAGCCGGGCCAACAGGTCTGGGTGATGGCCCCGGTGAAACCCTGCGCTCTCCAAGACAAATGGACTGGACCCTTCAAGGTCGTAGAGCGGAAGAGTCAAGTCACTTATTTAGTTGACGTCCAGTCCCCTCGGAACCCCCTCTGGGTCCTCCACGTGAACCGCCTCAAACCTCACTTCGTGAGGATGGAGTTGAGTTTGCTCCTGGCCACCAACGACGTGGCCGAGGAAGACACCGAGCCCCTCCCGGACCTCCAGTGCGCGAAGGAAAAAGATGGCTCTATAGAAGGAGTGAGACTTTCCTCCTCCCTCACCCCCCAACAATACGACGATTGCCACCAGCTATTGGGGCAATTCGCAGACCTCTTCTCCCTCACCCCCAGGGTCACCGACTGGTGTGTCCACGACGTGGATACCGGAGACAGCCCGCCAGTACGGCACAGAGCCTAACGCGTCCCTGACAGGGTCCGGACCTGCATCCAGGCCGAGGTAGCCAAGATGCTAGCCCTAGGGGTGGTCGAACCCTCCGACAGTCCATGGGCCAGCCCCGTGGAAAGCAGCGGCCCCTGGGGTCGCCCCCGAACTAAGGTTCTGTGTGGACTACCGGGGGCTCAACGCGGTCACCCGAGCCGACGCTCACCCTATTCCCCGCGCAGACGAGCTCATTGACCGCCTGGGGGCTGCTCACTACCTCAGCACCTTCGACTTGACCTGCGGGTACTGGCAAATTGCGCTCACCGAGGGAGCCAAGGAGCGGTCCGCCTTCTCCACCCCAGATGGGCACTATCGCTTCCGAGTCATGCCCTTTGGAATGAAAAATGCCCCGGCCACCTTCCAGCGGCTGGTCAACAGGGTCCTGGCCGGGCTGGAAGAGTTCAGCACCGCGGACCTAGACGACATTGCGGTGTTCAGCTCCCAATGGACCGAACACCTCCAGCACCTCCGACAGGTGCTGATGGCCCTGCGCCAAGCGGGCCTAACCGTCAAAGCCAGCAAATGCCAAATTGGACAAGGTTCAGTGGTTTACCTGGGACACCAGGTCGGGAGCGGGCAGGTCGCCCCCCTCCAGCCCAAGATCGACGCCATCTTGGCCTGGGAACCCCCTGCGACACAGACAGAAGTCCGGGCCTTCTTAGGCCTCACCGGCTACTACCGAAGATTCATTAAAAACTATGGCAGCATAGTAGGCCCCCTCACAGAACTAACCTCCAAGAAACAGCCGAAGAGAGTACAATGGACACCCCCTTGCCAAGAGGCGTTCGACGCCCTAAAAACCGCTATGTGTACTGCCCCCGTGCTCCAAGCCCCCGATTACTCCAAGGAATTTGTAGTCCAGACGGACGCAACGGAGCACGGCATCGGGCCGTCCTCTCACAATTCAATGAGAAGGGCCTAGACCAGCCCGTAGCCTTCATCAGCCGAAGGCTACTACCCCGGGAACGACGGTGGAGCACCATTGAAAGAGAGGCCTTCGCCGTAGTCTGGGCACTAAAGAAACTACGGCCTTACTTGTTCGGAACCCACTTCCGAATCCAAACAGATCATCGACCCTTACGGTGGCTGATGCAAATGAGAGGAGAAAACCCCAAACTGCTGCGATGGTCGATCTCCCTCCAGGGGATGGACTTCACCGTAGAGCATCGCCCAGGTACTGACCACGCAAACGCTGACGGCCTGTCCCGATTCTTCCGCCTCAGCGAGGAGAACCCCCAAGAGGATGGGTAGTTCTCCCCGACTTTCAGCTGGGGGGGAAGCGTGTGGGACCCGGCCTCGTGGCGTGGGCCTCCCTGACCGTTAGCATCCCAGCCCAACCCGTGCACCACCCCTGGTCCCTGGTTATAGCCGCCCGGCCTCCCCACCCCGTAGCCACCGAAGACCCCTGGCCACCATGTCCCGATGTCCCGATGGCCGGCCCGGGGCCCCAGCGAAACCTAGACCCTAAACGCGCCATGCCCGGCCGAGGGAGAGGGAACCCCTCCAAGCAAGACAGGGAGGAGTTGTCTCTGTCACACCTCTGACCTCCTCTCAATAGAGGGTTATGATCGCCCTCCAGGCCCCCAGGGAGCTGGCTCCCCGCATGCTGGGTGTCTGGAGTCCCTCCCGGCCCAACTTGAAAGGATCAAAGAGCCGAGAGGCAGAAAATCCCGACACACTGCCCCCAGACGCCAAGACCCTCTCTGTGAGGACGCCGGACTTCAAAGAGAAGAAGGCGTATAACAGGGGGTGCTGAGGGGACTGGGGCAGGGAAGACCTGGAACTAAGAGAGCCCTGCGGACCTGGTCGGGGCTCGACAAAACTGGAAAGAAGAACGCTACCTGATCCTTGGAAACCATCTGAGCCCTGCTGACGTCATTGCGGCTCCCGAGAACCCTAAGAACACCGGGGCCCTGCTGAGAGACTTGCGGCTCCCCCCGACCCTAAGCCCATCGGAGCCCTGCTGAGAGACTCGCGGCTCCCCCCAACTCTAAGACCAGCTGGGCCTGCAGAGTGAATCGCGGCTCCCCGAAGATCTCCCGATCGACAGTTCCTTCCCGCCAGAGCCCTGCGGACGTGGTCGCGGCTCGAGAATACACTGGTCCGGCTGGACCCAAGACTGTACCGTGTCCCCGGCTCGAGGATTGAGAGCTGTGTGAAGGATACTCGGCATTGACTCTGAACCTAGAACTGTCCCGCTACCCCAACCCCCCTTGTCAAGGAATTACCAAGCTTGTTGTATTGACCAAAGACTACCTTGCGGATCATAAAGATCCAAAGAATCTTAAATAAAGATCTCCGTCTACTGAACCCTACTGTGTGGTGTCCCTTTGTCAAGTAGTGCAAGCTCAGCGAGTGCGATCCTAAAGTACGAGACCACTTCCTGAAAGGGCCTCCCCGCCGGTACTCGGCCTGGTTCTGGGAGAGGTGGGTCACGGGGTGGTCAGGAACGTGTTCTGTAACCCCCCTGAGATAGCCCCTTCCAACATTGTGCTACTAAGACTCTAGAGGGTTGGTTACTTGGCAGCAAGGTGCATGACTTTCAAGGATTGTACAATGTAATTATGAGGGAGCAGATCCTTAATAATTTTCAAAATCAGCTGTTGATTCAGTACCTGGTGAAATCTGATCTGACCTCTCCCCAAGAATTGGGAAAGAAGGCAGACAAATGGGTCAGAACCAGGGTGAGGCAGAAGGTTCAGAACCAAGGTGGTGACCAGAAGAAGCAAGATTCAAAGAACTCTGACAAGGGTGGGGAGAAGGGTAAAGACCAGAAGTCTTCACAAGGTCCCCAAAAATCTTCTTCGGGGGGGGAGGAATCCCAATCTAATAAAGGAAAAGGCCAAAAGAAACCATGGTGCAAGATCTGTAAGCAGAAAACTCACTGGACTAGTGATTGCACCAAGTCCAAAGACTCAACTCCAGCCACCATTGCCCCTAAGGCAACTGTTCCCCCCAGTGCAGCTACAATTGGTGGTGGTAATACTCAGCATAAAGGTGTAGTAGGCTTAACCCTGGGTTCTGAGGTGGACTCTGTCCTAGTCAGAGTTCCAACTCAGGCTGTCCTGCTCTGTGATGGAGGCATGGACATGTCCTCCTTTGTGAGTCCCAGTAACTTGGGCAAATACAGACAGCAGCCTTTGATTAATGGAAAAGAGGCTTTGACATTCAGGGACACAGGATCAAATGTCACAATGGTGACAAAAGATCTTGTGGATCCTGGGCAGATTATACTTGGTGAAATGTACCAAGTGACCAATGCTAGCAATGTCAGGACAGACCATTCCTTGGCAGTTGTTACTTTCTCCTGGGGAGGGGTAACTGGCCTCAAAAAGGTTGTGGTAAGTGCAGACCTCCCTGTTGAATGCTTGCGTGGCAATGATCCGGAAACTTCAGTTTGGGCTGAAGTGGAGCTCAGGAAACATGCAGAAATGCTAGGGATCCCTGCACATGTATTTGCTGTGACTAGGTCACAGGACAAAATGTCTAACACTGGACAGGCCCTGGATTCTGGAAGAATGGACCAGTTGCCTCCCAAGAAGAGGAACAGTAGGGGTAAGGCAGTGCCTTTCCCCCTGACTCAGAATACAGATCAGCCTCCTGAGGGAGATGATCTTGGACCTGAAGAAGGAACTGTCCCAGAGCAGCTTGAACCTGACCAGGTTGAGTTCTTGGGAACAGAGGGCCCTTCCAGGGCAGATCTGAGCCAGGAGCAGAGAACCTGTCCCTCTCTTGAACCCCTCAGAAAGCACGCTGCTGATGAGGCTGCTTGGAATGCTAGTGGCACCCCTAAAATCTATTGGGATGATGGACTCCTTTATTCAGAGTGTAGAAACCCCAAGCATGGTACTTCCAGGAGGTTGGTCATACCTTTGAAGTTTAGGAGCTTCCTACTGACACTAGCCCATGATATTCCCTTAGCAGGACACTTGGTCCAAAACAAGACTTGGGACAGAATTGTTCCTCACTTTCATTGGCCCCATATGTCTGAAGACACTAAGGAGTTTTGTCGCTCCTATGTGACCTGTCAAGCCAGTGGAAAGGCAGGTGGAACCACAAAGGCCCCCCTGATACCACTACCTGTGGTGGGGGTTCCCTTTGAGAGGGTGGGGATTGACATTATTGGTCCCATGGATCCTCAAACAGCATCTGGGCACAGATTTATCCTGGTGATGGTGGACCATGCCACTAGGTACCCAGAAGCCATTCCACTTAGGACCACTAAAGCACCTGTGGTGGCAAGGGCCCTCTTGAGTGTATTCTCAAGAGTGGGTTTTCCTAAGGAGGTAGTATCAGACAGGGGTGCAAACTTCATGTCAAGTTACTTGACTGCAATGTGGAAGGAGTGTGGAGTGAATTATAAATTCACCACACCCTATCACCCACAAAGCAATGGTTTTTGTTGAAAGATTCAACAAAACCTTAAAGGGCATGATCAAAGGACTCCCAGAGAAGCTTAAGCGCAGATGGGTCATCCTTTTGCCCTGCCTTTTATTTGCCTACAGGGAGGTGCCTCAAAAGGGCGTTGGTTACAGCCCTTTTGAACTTTTGTTTGGCCATCCTGTTAGGAGTCCTTTGTGTCTGGTGAAGGAGGGATGGGAGTTACCTCTCAAACCCCCTAAACAGGACATAGTGGACCATGTACTTGGTTTCCGCTCCAGGATGGCTGAGTATATGAAAAAGGCAACTAAAAACCTTGAGGCTAGCCAGGAATTGCAAAAGACCTGGCATGACCAAACGGCTGTGCTGACTGCTTACCAGCCAGGGCAGGAAGTGTGGGTGTTGGAGCCTGTGGCCCCAGCAGCCCTCCATGACAAATGGAGTGGCCCCCATACAATTGTTGAACAGAAAGGGGAAGTCACCTACTTGGTAGACCTTGGAACCCCTAGAAGTCCCCATAGGGTACTTCATGTCAACAGACTAAAACCATATGTTGACAGGGCAGACATGGGCTTGCTCATGGCTACTGATGAAGGGCAGGAGGAAGAGAGTGACCCAATCCCTGACCTGCTCTCTCAGAACCCGGATGATGGATCAGTAGATGGCGTAGCCTTGGCAGGCAGCCTCACTGTCCAGCAACAAACTAACTGCAGAAAACTTCTCAGCCAGTTGAGACATATATTTTCTCTGACTCCAAGTCAGACCACCTGGTGCACTCATGAAGTGGACACTGGGGACAGTCTGCCTGTGAAGAATAAGATCTACAGGCAACCTGACCATGTCAGGGACTGTTTAAGGACCGAAGTCCAAAAGATGTTGGATTTGGGAGTCATTGAACCCTCAGATAGCCCTTGGGCTAGTCCAGTAGTCCCTGTGCCTAAACCTCACACGAAAGATGGCAAGAGAGAGATTAGGTTTTGTGTGGACTACAGGGGTCTCAATGCAGTCACTAGGACTGATGCCCATCCCATCCCAAGGGCAGATGAGCTAATAGATACTTTGGCCTCAGCCAAGTTTCTAAGCACATTTGACTTGACAGCTGGTTACTGGCAGATCAGACTAGCTGATGATGCAAAGCCAAAGACAGCATTTTCCACCCCTGGTGGGCATTACCAATTTGTGGTGATAACCTTTGGTTTGAAGAATGCACCTGCCACTTTCCAAAGGTTGGTGAATCAAGTCCTTACAGGCCTGGAAGACTATAGTGCAGCATATCTATATGTTATTGCTGTCTTTAGCGCCTCCTGGGAGGATCACCTGGTCCACCTGAGGAATGTTTTGGAGGCCCTGCAAAAAGCAGGCCTAACTATCAAGGGTACTAAGTGCCAGATAGGCAGAGTCAGGTTGTGTACCTGAGCCACCTTGTAGGTGGAGGCCAGGTTCAACCATTGCAGAGCAAAATCCAGACCATAATGGACTGGGTTGCTCCCACTACCCAGACTCAGGTGAGAGCCTTCTTAGGCCTGACTGAGTATTACAGAAGATTTGTAAAAGGTTATGGATCCATTGTGACCCCATTGAATGACCTTATTTCCAAGAAAGTACCCAAAAAAAAGTTTCAGTGGACAGTTAGCTGTCAAAGGGAATTTGATTTTTTTTTATTTATAAATCTGTTTATTGAAGTTTAACGGAGTTTACAGTAAATTTTGAAGCCAGAACAACTTACATTAGTATTTGTATCGATGATAATTACCCAGGCAAGTGTACATTAATTGATGAGGGGTGGGTACATCTCTGTGCCTCATACCGACATGGGAGGCTTCTCGACTGTGGCGGCAACTATAAAGTCCCTGGTGTTATCATGCCACAGAGAGACTACCCCGATTGAAAAATGCTAGCAGTCCACCCACTCTCCCCTAGTGTGCCTCCATAAACAGTTAGCAAACCATGGAATAACAGGGGCAGAACTTCAAGTGCCCAATCAAAACAACAACAGCAGCAAAGTCTGGCCTGTGTTCTAGTATCACTTATCCCTGTCCCTTAGTCCGTCCCCCCATCCCGGTGCCTCTCATACAAATTGCTTTACAGACAGAATCCCAGTTGCTTTTGCGCTCCACCTGGCCAGCTATGCCCTAGCTACAATGCACCACGCCTCACATCTGGGTTGACTGGTGACAGGCCCCTCTAGGGGAGCGCCCACGTCACGTTCCTGACAAATCACTGCAGGATCCCCATCTGATCGCATCATGGTCTGCAAAAGTGCCTCCCACTGATTTGCTATGGGCGTCTTCCTGAGGCCTAGTGTTTCTTCCCTCAAGAGAGCCGTGCCCTCCACCTTAGCCCACACCAGGAATGAACCCCGCCATGCCCGTGCGTGTGGTGGATCAGCCGCTTTCCAGCGTTTAGTGAGCAGCCGCTTTGCCACCACTAACCCCAGGTCGATAAACCGAGAGGTGACTTTCATAGCTGGAGTTCTGTGGAAGAGGTGTAACAGGTAGGCTGGCCATTCGAACGGGATATTTCGAATCGTGCATGCGCGGAGCGCCTCTAGCACTGTCTGCCAGTACGAACACAATGCGGGACAGCTCCACAACATATGGATCAGTCCGGCATCTAGCTCCGCACAGCGAGGGCAGCCCGCATCTGCACGATGGAAGTATCTGTTGATGGATTCGGGCGTGAGGTACGCTCTATGTAAGATGAAGAATTGTATTTGGCGGAAACACATATTCCTAGGGATCTTCGTCGGGCCTTGCAGCGGCCTGTCCCATTCCCTGTCGGCCATCGGCCAGGCCAAGTCCGCCTTCCACTTACGACGCAGCGGGACCAGACTGATCGCAGCATGTGTATGCAGGGAGGCCGCAAACCACCGAACCAGATGCCTCCCCCGTCCCATTACATGGAGATATTGCATCATAAGATGTTGTTCCGGTTCCTCCCTGAGATCTCCCCAACGGCTCGTGAGCATCGCTATCAAAGACCGGTGACAAAGAAAGTGGCCAGGAGCCAGCCCGGTCTCCTCCGCTAGAGAGGCGAACGAGATGAGGGCACCCTACCGGTAAAGTTCCCCCAGCGTTTGTATGTCTACAGCGCTCCCGTCCACAAGTTCCGAGGCACTAAGCACCCCCTGCCCGCTAGGAGAACCCTCGAGCGGTATGGCCGGGGCGTAAGGAGGCCGGGCCCGGGTGAGGTAGAGACTACGGCGGTAGCATTTGTAGGCCACCACCAAAAGGAGGGGCACAGGTCTCGACACTTTCGCAGCTGGGTGGAATAGCTTGATGATGTCAACTAAAGGGAGGAGGGGGTGCTGCAGTCGCCGTGTCATCGCGACCTCTATCTGCCAACCACCGGGCTATCCACTGTAACTGCGCAGCCAGGTAATAATGCTCAAAGCACTGCATCGCAAGTCCCCCTTGGTCAGTGGGGAGGTACCACTTGGGCAACGCAACTCTGTGGCGTGCATTACCACATATAAAGTCCAGAAGTGACCGCGCAAGGGCTGCGAAGAAGAATGCCGGTATATTCGTGGGTAGGTTAGCGAAGTAGTACAGGAGCCGGGCAAAAATCACCATTTTGATTAAGGCGACTCGCCCCGTGACGGTAAGGGGGAGGGTACCCCAAAACCGCATCTGAGTCTTGACTGCTGCCACGGCCCTGCCCAGATTGCCCTCCACGAGATCCGCCGGCTGGCCGGCTGACGATATATCTGGATACCCAGGTAACGGAAGGTATCTGGCTGTCATTGGACCGGCACACCCCCAAGATGGTAGTTCGGGTCCTGAGTGTCATTTCGAAACGCGTAGAGGCAGGACTTAGCAGCATTCACCCGGAGGCCCGAGAGAGCAGCGAAGTCGAGTAGAATGCGCTCCAGTTCGGTCGGGATGTGAGCCACATCTCTAACGAAGACCAGAACGTCATCCGCATAAAGCGATACCTGATGCGTCGTATCGCCCAGAGGGATGCCATCAGTCAGCACCCTGCGGAGCGTGGCGGCGAGGGGCTCTATTGCCAGCGCAAACAGGAGGGGCGAGAGCGGGCACCCCTGTCTGGTGCCACGGCATATTGAAATGGCGTCAGAAATGTACGGCCCGGTTCTCACCCTCCCCGTGGGGTCCTTGTAAAGGAGGGCTGCCAGCTGGAGGAACCCGAGGCCCAACCCGTAGTGCGACAATGCCGCCACCAGGTACCCCCACTCCAGACAATCGTAGGCCTTTTCAAGATCCAGAACCAGGCAGCCCGCCCCAGGCCATTACTGCACACTGTCAGTAGCCACCCGGAAAAACCGCCGCAAATTGAGGGAGGCGCTACGCTTAGGCACAAAACCATTTTGGTCGCTGTGTTCCAGCACCAGCACCGTTGGCGCCAGCCGCTCCGCCAGCAACTTGGCCAAGATTTTGTAGTCAGCATTAAGCAGAGCAAGGGGGCGGTATGACCCCAGATTGGTGGGATCCCGTCCGGGCTTGAGCAGAGATACCAAATAGGCCTCTCGCATGGAAGCGGGCAAGGTACGCTCTTCAAGAGCAGCAAGATAGAGAGCGTGTAGTTTGGGTATTAGTGACTCCCGATAGGTCTTGTAGTACTCCGCTGGGAGCCCATCAGGTCCCGGCGCTCTCCCAGAAGCCAAAGAGGCAACCGCCTCTCCAATCTCTTCCACGGTGAGGGGGGCACTCGAGCAACTACCGATGCTCATCTGGGACCGTGGGCAGACAGGCAGCCTCCAGAAACCGATCCAGATCCTGGGCCTGCCGGCTCCCCGCCGAACTGTACAGGGTCGCGTAATGTTCCGTCATAGCCTGATGAATCTCCCACTGCGTGTATACGAGCGACCCGTCGGGCCTGCGAATAGCATCTATCGGAGCATGAGCAGCCTCTTGTCTGAGCAGCCAGGCCAACAATCGCCCCGCTCTGGCTGACGTGGCATGGACTCGGGCCGAGTGAGCCGCATAATTGTGACAACGCAAGCACTCCAGCAGCTCAGCATGGCGCGCCCGAAGCCGCGCCAGCCATGTTGTTCGTACGAAAGAAGGCAAGATTCCAGGCTAGCAAGTGACAGTGCAAGCCGCTTACGAATGTTCCACGTCGCGCCCAGACAATGCCCCCTGATAGTGGACTTATGGGCGTCCCACTCTGTCAGTTCACTGCTCGTCGTCCCCTCATTCAGTTCAAAGAACTGCTCGATCGCTGTGCCTAGGGATGCACGAAATTCAGCATCCTCCAGGGCTGCTGGTTGGAGTCGCCAAGTGGGGACTGGGGGGCGGCCGGGGTTCCATCTGAGACGCAGCCTGAGAGGGTTATGGTCAGAGTGGGTCCGACCCAGATATTCTGCCTGGTCTATCAGGGGGATCAGAGAGTGGGATCCCACTACCCTGTCGAGACGGACGTGAAGGTCGTGCACCGTCGAGTAGTACGAGTATATGCGCTCGTCGGGATGCAGACTGCGCCACATATCAAATAATGCCCAATGCGACATCCAGTCGGTGAGGTTCCGCGCGTTCGAGACCGCCTGTGTGTTGCGGAGGGGAGGAAAGGACCTATCGAGGCGTGTGTCAAGGACTGAGTTGAAGTCCCAGCCCAGTAGCGAGGGAAGACCCGCATATGGTGCCAACACCGTGGACAAGTGGCCAAGAAACTACGGCTGCTCGACATTCGGGGCGTATAAGGAACCTAATAATATGTGTTGGCCATTAAGCCTTCCACGAGCCAAGGTATATCGCCCTGCCGGGTCAGCTACTACATCCGTGCATGTAAACGGTGTGCCCGCCCTCACCCAGATCAATGTGCCCCGGGCGTGTGCGGAATATGTGGTCCCGAAGAGCTGACCCCTCCAGTGGGCACGCAGCCGGTCTATTTCAGGCTGTGTCATGTGAGTCTCTTGGAGGAGGGCTATGACCGTCTTATGTCTTTGCAGATAAGCAAAATCGGAATAACGACGCGCTGGCGTGTGCATACCCCGTATGTTCCATGTGATTATGTTGGTGGTAGCCATCAAAAGCAATGAAGGGCTGCATGGGCGACGGGGCCGGGGTCCGATCGATCGGGGAGGGGAACATAGGCTCTAAGTGTCATGCCAGTGTGCTGCAAAGAAGAACCGAACAAAAGAACTTTTGTGTACTGCCGAGCACACGTAATGAAGATCAAGAACTGTGTAACTACCAGGGCAAATCCCCAAACGGGCATTCGTCCAAACTGCAAGCTAAACGCTTATGGAGCGAAACTAAGCCAGATAATGGCTAACGGGTGCGCGGTGTGGCTATAACTAACGTAAGCTGCTCCCCTGCTGTATTACCCCTGCATTCGCTATAGGTGCCTTCTGTGATGCGGGTTTAACTGAGCGTATGCGAGTAGCCTAACTGTGTCCATCTACACCGCCTGCTGCTGACCTCGCACAGCGCATGACCCCCCTGAACAGGACCCTCCGCCACCCCACTCGCACAGAGCGACCCAGCAAACTTAACTGCGCCAGCACACAGCACTGCACCACATCATACATGGGAACCTGTAAACTAACAGTCACCATGATACATTGTCCACCTCATGTTGACCCGTGTGCCAGCGGGCGCCGCCACCCCACTGCTCTTGGCTCACACGATCTGGTCGGCAGTCTGGGGTGTCACCAGTGGCATAAGTTGATCTGCTGAGAGCATGGTGGACGGGGAGGACGATCTGCTGGTCTCGGGTTCGCTATGTCCGCGAACTTCCGCTTCGCCCTGACTGCTCGCGGACCCTAGGGTTCCTACCGCCTCCAGGGCTCCCTGATGCTCCAGCCGCATCCTCTCCGGACTGGGTGCCACAGCAGGGCCCGACTCCGTATTCCTGCAGGACTCCCTCCGTCGCCGCCGCAGTCTCCTGTCGGCCACTAGCTCCCGGGTCTGGGGGCCTCTGTCCTCCGCACTGCCCTGTCTCCTCCAGCCAGTCCCAGACATCCGACGGGGCGTCGAAGAAACGAGTCCCCTCCTTCGTGACCACCCTGAGACGCAACGGGAACAGCAGGGAATATGGGATCTCCTGGTCACGCAGCTGGCGTTTCACAGCCAGATAGCTGCTCCTCCGCTTCTGCACTGTCGCCGTGTAGTCCGGAAAAAACATCACCTGCCCACTTCCCACTGTGATGGTGCCCAACTTCTTGGTCTCACGAAGCACCACGTCCCTGTCTCGGTAATTGAGGAGTCTGAAAAGGAAGGGTCGGGTCGGGCCGGGCCCCTGGCTTAGGCCTCCGCGCCAGGACCCTGTGTGCCCGCTCCACCACGAACTGCGGGGAGAGCACCCCCGGAGAGAGCGTGTCCCGGAGCCAGCCCTCGACATACTGTTCCGAGTTACGTCCCTCCATGCCCTCTGGTAGTCCCACCACTAAAACATTGTTGCGCCAGGAGCGACCTTCCGCATCCTCGGCGCGATCCTCCAAGGCATGGACGCGGTCAATCTTGCAGAGCTATAGTATGATTGCGCACCACAGGCTGGACATCCTGGAGCGTTTGGCGTTGTTGGGCAACTGATTCCGCCAACTTGCGGTGGACCGCGTGAAGGAGGGTGAAGTCCACTGTAACTTTGTCGATCCGGGACTCCAAGGAGGCCCTTGTCTGCTCCAAGGTGGAGCCAATCCGCTCCACTGCTGCTAGTACTGTGTCCATTTTTGCCGCAAGTGCTGCCGCCTGAGGCTCCACACCTCTATCGTGGCGTCCCGGCACGGGACCCAGACCGTCCGCCTGTGACCGGCCCTCATTCAACTTATTTCGCAGCCGGCCCATGACCAACTGCTGTGCTGAAGGCATTCGCTGGCAATCCCGGGACCAGACGGGCGACCCGAGTCCAGGCTCCTGTCCCACCATAAAATGGGAGAGTTGACACCACCTTCCCTCCGCTAGTGTGGGGAGGAGGGAGGAGGGAGGAGGGAGAGGGAGAGAAGGACCCTCCCGAGAACGACCGCGGCTACCGTCCAGGAGACGCCGGCCGTCTGGTACTCTCAGGCTCCGGAGGCCACCCGGACTGCCTCATACTATCCCCGCAATGCACCAGGATCCCCCGCCGGGCACCTCTCCTCCGCCTTAACGGCTATGTCCCACGTCGGACAGGTCTGACAATTATCTGCCTCCGCTGCCAGCATCCGCCGCTCCTGGGCCACTGGCAAGTGCGGGGTACCCCCCACCGTTACAGGCTCGGTATAGACAGCAGCACGGCCCAGGCGACACTCCAGTCTCAACTATGTCAGGGCACTCCACAAGATTGTCGCCAGCAGGGATGCTCCCTATGCGAGGAGCCCCCGCTGGCCTGCCACCGCCAGCACCCGCAGCCCAGTACGCGTCTCTCCCACCTCCTCCGCTCCACGCTGGATACAAACGGTCTTAGGCCCCACCGCTATATGCCGGTACCTCAGGGGCACGCAGCAGGCCCAGATGCTCTCCTCGTCGCAGCACCAGGATGGCTCCCCCCTCCTCCACAGCCGCTCACCCCACTGTCCGTGCCCTGTCCGTCCGCTGTCTGCTGACCAGGCCTCTGGCTGCAGGCCCCTCGAGTCCTGGGCCTCCGCTTCGCTGCTGCAGGTGTTAGGGTAGCCCACCGCACCCCAGTCTGCCGCACTGACCTCCACCGGACCCGCCGCTTCACTGCAGCACACAGAGAGGCCCGCCTCACTTCCCAGGCCGCCCCTCTGCACCCCTCAGCCTCGCCAGTGCGCTGAGGTCGGGCCCTCGCAGCACATCCGGGCAGCTCCGTTAGGCAATCAGCCAGTTCCCTTGCTGAGGCGCTCCAAGCAGGAATATCAGATGACACCCCGGGGGTTTCTCTGCAGGTCCGCTCCACAGCAGTGCCGCGAAAGTGCGCACTCCATAACGCCGCCGGCAGGCAGCAACCGCTTCCGTGTCCTCCCCGCAGTCACCGCTCCACCGATCCCATCTTACGGGCCGTAGCGTCTCTGGCAGGTCATCATCTCTGCCACACCCAGCTACCACTGATACCGACCTCCGTGTTGGAGAAGCCAGTCGCCGTCCAGCCTCCACCACAGGGATCTTGGCCCGCGCGGCCTAGGCGCCTCGTGGCAAGCCGCTGGCTGGAGTACCCCCCGCGGCCGGTCGCGGCTCACTGTCCGCTCTGCCCTCCTGACCGGTTCCAGCTTCGGCGCTGCATAACTGGAGCAGCAGGCGGTAGTTTCCTCCGGGCTTCTCTGTGGGGTGGCAGAAAGCCCAGATGTCACGGCTGGCGGTGTCAGCGTCGTAGGATTACCCAGCAGACAGGATAATTATCAGGATGATGGCACCGGTCGGCAGGAGCTTCACCGACTTGCGACCATCTTGAAAGCGCACCACCTCGTCAAAAGGCATTTGATGACCTGAAGCAGGCCATGTGCACTGCTCCCATTCTACAAAGTCCTGATAACTCCATAAAGTTCATTGTGCAAACAGATGCATCTGAGTTGGGGGTAGGGGCTGTACTGTCACAGTTGAATGATGAAGGTCAGAATCAGCCAATAGCTTTCATAAGCAGAAGGCTGACCCCCAGAGAGAAACGTTGGTCAGCCATTGAGAAGGAGGCCTTGGCTGTGGTTTGGGCTCTGAAGAAGTTGAGGCCATACTTGTTTGGTACTCACTTCATTGTTCAGACAGACCATAAGCCCCTCTTATGGCTAAAACAGATGAAGGGTGAAAACCCCAAACGTTTAAGGTGGTCCATTTCCCTACAGGGGATGGACTATACAGTGGAACATAGACCTGGGAGTAACCATGCCAATGCAGATGGACTCTCCAGATATTTCCACTTAGAACATGAAGACTCAACTGGTCAAGGTTAGTTTAATGTCCCAGCGTTTGGGGGGGGGGGGGGGGTTGTGTAGGAGAGTAGGATCTACTTCTTATGGTTACCCCCACTTTTTGCTGCTGTAACACTGTTTTTCGACTTTAGTCTGGCTGGGGCCCTGCTATTCAGGACCCCAGCCTAGCTGCTTCCTCTCTAAATTGATTCCATGTACTTTAGGTATACCACAGATTGGATTCTGGGGTGCCCTTATAAGTCCCTAGTATATGGTATACTATGTACTCAGGGCATGGGTACCCCAGAGGCCTACCAGGGGCTGAAGCATGTATTATGCCACCCCTGGAAAGCCCGCCAAAATACCACCACAGGTCTGCTACTTCAGCCTGGGTAAGGTGGTAAATGCACCCCTTACAGAGATATAGGTTCACTATATCTCACCTATCACTGCACATAGAAACCTATCAGTCACCCCTATGGCAGGCCTTATCAATCCTGAAGGCAGGGTGCTTGGTTTTGTGTGAGACGGTGCCCATGCCTGAGCATAGCCTCTCTGCAGCCTTTGGAATCTCTTCTCCGGGGTTGTCTGTGATGCAGCCTGACCATATACTCTTAAGTGCATTATAACCCAACGGTAAATGCCATCTTTGGACTGGCTGCACAGAAACATGTCGTGTTTGGTGTCAAATACCTTGGAATCATACCCTCACACCAGTAACTGGTGTGGGAGTATGATACCACCCTTCTAGAGGGAGAGACATGACAGCACCGGTATACCCGGAACCAACTTAAAAGAGCCCTGGCATCACAAAATGGATGCTGCAGCCACAGACACGAGTCTGGTCTCCTGCTGCTGACCAAACTCCGGCAGGGGAGGCCTAGACAATAGGGTTCCCTTTACAGGGAGGTGTCATCACTTCCCAGACCCGCTTTAGTGTATTGGGGCTGGGTGGGTGCACTCTGAGGGTGCTTTGAAGTCCTGCACTGGGGGCACATTTGGTGTCCCTGTGCATAGTCCAGCTCAAACCGGTTTCAAGAGCTACCAGCCAATGCTCTGGTGCAAAACTGGACAAAGGAAATGGGTGTAGCCACCCCTCTTTCCAAACCCTCCCATAGGTGGGTCCACTGAGTTAGTCCAACCCCTTCCTTGGGTATAAAGTAGGAACCCCTGGCAACAGGACTTTAGATATCCCTGGATGAAACTCCGAAACTGAATCATGGAACTTCGACGATCTGTTCAACACCAGATGACTGAGGAATCTCCCTTGGAGTAAAGGAGTTACTCCCCTGCTTGGCAGGCACCAAAGATGCATCTGTCCAGTCTGCATCTCTGAAGCTCCCACCGGACGCCAAAGACTTTGCAACACGAAAGGTGGATTTCCAGACTTCCTAGAGGCCGAACCAGGTCCCCAGCAAAGCTGAGACCCGTAGCCCTTGTGGGTACCGTGGAACCAGAACCCCTGGACACCGTGCATATTTGCAAGTACATCAGCTTCTCCACGACTCCTGAGGCTGTGCATTGGGTTACTTGTAGCCCAGACCCTGAGCAGAGAATGCACTGAAGATTGTCGGCCTATTCACCCCGAGTGACCCGTGGGCCGCCATTTTGTGATTCCTCTCGAGGTCCCTTGCTAGGGGAGTCCCTCAGACCTTGCTGGTCCACACCGAAGCATCTTTCTCCTTTCTGCATGGGTTGCTGTGGCCAAGGCTTGTTGTGTCCAACGCTGCAGCACTCGACATCCTTCGAGGGACAGCTCGAATCCAGCTCCTGGTTGTCCTCGACGCCTCCTGGTCCTCGTGGCTGAAGAGTCAAGCTTCACCTTCTTCACCTGAAACATGTGACATCGGTGTGCATTCGTCTATTGTGCCCCTGGTCACTGGCAAGTGACCCAGACTTTGTCCCCTCTGCTTTCAGGTTCTTCACATCTTCAATCCAGGCTTGGATCTTTTCGGACACTTCGCATCTTCCTGGCAGCAGCACTTCTTCGCCAGCTTCCATTGAAAACGACGACGCGACCTGACACCATTTGACACCTATATACCCGGCTTCCCTGGGTGAGGTAACTCGAGGACTCTGGTGCTCCCATGGGTGTTGACCCTAGAACTGTCGAAGTCCAAAAGGGTTTGGTCCTAATCCATCTCTAAGTGTCCTTTAACTTTAAAAATCTAACCGCAACTTTCCCCATAGAAGCTAACGGGAGCTCGTGGCTGTGTTCTCACACTGCACACGGCCCCCGTGGGTCCCCCGTGTCACTACCTTGGGTGGTTCCTTGGGGTCCCAGCGATTCTACAGGCTCTAGGCCTTGTGTCTAGTTAAGTCATGGTTCTTATACCACTATTTTAATATATGGTTTGGCTCGCCCCTAGGACCTAATATGTATTTGTGCTACTTACCTGTAATATTTAAAGTGTAACGTTTGTGTTTTGACCTCTAGCCTCATAAAGAGACTAGTAGAGTGTGTTTAGTAGTAAATACATATATTTTATATATATACCTGGTGTGGTTTCCTTTCATTTAGCCATTCAAGGGATTATAGACTGGTAAAACAAGCTGCTTTACATTCCTTCAAGACTTAGCCTGAAGGCTGCTCTCCATAGCTACCACTAGGATAGCTTTCAATAAAGGTTGTCTTTAACCTATCATCAATAAGGGGTTGTTTGGACTGGTGCAAGGTGCCCACTATAACTAGTGGACAGCATATAACAGACCAACTTCTCACAGATGTGCTTTTGGGAGAGGAGGAACCCCCCAGGACAGGGAGCAGTTGCTTGTCCCCAAAGGAGCTGGAGGACAGGCGGGATGCAAGGAAGGTTGCAACTGAGTTAGAGAACCTCAAACTAGCCATGGAAGAAAGAAGAATGATGTTAGATTATGAGATCAGAATGAAGGAGCTGGATCAAAGCAGTAGACCCAGCTCAGATGGTGGTAGCAATTCATCAGGACAGGCAGACAGAATCGTACACATCCCTAAGAATGTGGGCAGAGAGTTCAAAAAGGGGGCTGACATGCAGAGGTGGTTTCAGGGTTACGAGGCAGTGATACATATGAATGGTGTCCCTGGGAAGAATTGGGGAGCAGGATTGTGGCCTCTGTTTCCAGAGGAAGCCAGGGATACTTTGTGTAACGCCCTGAACGTCTCAGGATCGTTTAACAGACACGATAATGAGAACGCAACCACTTGTGAAGGTTTAGTTATTTTAATGAAGGCAAAAATAATACAAGGAATAAACAAAGGTTATAGTCACTGGAATCCTCCAGGCTAAGTACGTTACCAGCCCACAGCACGGATGGTCCTAACCGTCCTCTGCATATACGCCGATCCCGGCGTATGCCAACAGAGGGCAGAAATGAAATGGCCGACAATGCCAATCGGTAGGCTGTGAGGGGCACGAAGAGTGTTGGGGAGAATCGAGGAGTCAGGGAAACACCCAGCCGGGGTCTCTACCTGAAGGGAGCAGCCGCTCAACCTCTTCCTCAGACTGCACCGGGACGCAGAGTCACCTCCTGGTGATGCGTCACCGATACCCCAATCACAAGCAAAGAAGACTGAACCGAGAGCAGCCGCTCGATCGATCCTGTGGACTTCCGAGTCTGTAACGCGGCAAACACCTCCTGGTGTGCGTTACAGCTGGCAGTCCCTGTATCTCTGGTCGGGCTGGGAGTTACGACTCCAACCAGCAAAAGCGCCACTGCGCTTTGACTCAGCCGAGTCAAAAAGCGAAGCTCAATGGTTATCCGGTAGAGCTTCCGGGTCCTTCACAGGTGACGATGGGGCAAGACACGGCCCAGGGAGTAACGACTCGACCTACCTCCGTTCTTGCCTTACTGGAGCACCACTCCGGAACACTGCTCTTCACTAAGCAGGTACGTCGGTGTAAACACAATATCCGACAGCGTTGTACCTCCCGGTTCCTCCCTTTATAGGGCGTGTTTTCCTTGAGTTATGTAAAAGCTCTCCTGTTTACATAAGGGCGTGTTTTCCTTGAGTTATGTAACAGCTCTCCTGTTTACATAAGGGCGTGTTTTCCTTGAGTTATGTAACAGCTCTCCTGTTTACATAAGGGCGTGTTTTCCTTGAGTTATGTAACAGCTCTCCTGTTTACATAACCTCTCAACCGCTAAGCATCCTGGGAGATGTAGTCCGTTTTCGCTGGTTACCGTTTTCCTCCCCTCGCATGACAGGAATTCTTGACAGTACATCCTCCCTCTCAGCGGCTCCCCACGGGTCCAGCGCTGGCAGGAAAACGCCGATGGAACAAGGAGACCAAGCGCGGAGCATGAACCCCTTCAGCCGGTTCCCATGACTGCTCCTCCGGGCCATAGCCTTTCCACGCAACCAGGTACCACAGCTTCCCCCTGCGCCATTGGGACGCCCGTATGCCCGACACTTCATACTCCACCTCCGACTCCACGCATACCGGCCTAGGTGTCCCAGACGGCTTGGAGGGTGCTGGTTTGAGCAATGATACATGAAAGACAGGGTGTATTCGCAATGACTGGGGCAAGCACACCTTCACGTTCACGGGACCCATACACTTGGTAATTCGATAGGGGCCCATGTACTTGGGATGGAACACACTGTTCTTTCGAAACCTCATGTTTCTTGTGGATATCCAGACGTAGTCTCCAGTGCGGTACAGTGGCCCGGGCCTTCTCTTCCTGTCTGCCGCAGCCTTGTATCTTCTCTTGGCCTCTATTAGGACAGCCCTTGAGCGCATCAACGTGTCTTTTATGTGTGCCACCCTGTCCGCTGTGGCGCGAATCCTGTCCTCTCTGAACGGATGTAGAAATGGCAAGAACCTGGGATGTTGGCCATAGTTGCTATAGAACGGAGATGACTGTGTGGAGCTGTGAGTGGCGTTGTTATAGGCGATCTCTGCAACCCATAGCAAGTCGACCCATTCTTCCCTGCCCTGGTCCACAAAACATCGCAGATACTGTTTGAGCGTTTGGTTCAGGCGCTCGGTTTGGCCGTCCGTTTGAGGGTGGTAGCTGGTGGACAGGGCGGTCTTAACATGCAGCGCAGTGCACCAAGTCTTCCAGAATTGCGCAGTAAACTGCGACCCCCGGTCCGACACGATCACCCCAGGTAATCCATGCAGTCGTACCACATTCTTTAGGAGTAGTGACGCCAATTCCCCGGCCGTAGGGACTCTCTTGCAGGGGATGAAGTGCCCCATTTTCGTCAAGTAATCCACCACCACCAGTATTGCCGTCATCCCCTGGTCTACCGGTAGGCCCACCACGAAGTCCAGTGATATGCTATCCCATGGTCTATCCGGGGTCGGAAGTGGATGTAAGAGCCCTTGGGTTCGGCCATGGTCGGCCTTCATGGTAGCACACGTAGGACACTCCTGTCCCCACCTCCTGACATCCACTCTCATGGTTGGCCACCAGAAATGCCGTCCCATGCTAGCCACCGTTTTTTCAAAGCCCAAATGACCTGCGCATGGAGAGTCATGGCACCAGATGAATGCTTGTTTCCTTAGCCTAGGCGTGGGTATCAATAGGCACCTGCCCTTCAGGGGTATCCCGTCCTTCAGCTGCCATTCTCTGTGACTGAGGAGCCACCTCCGCCATGCGAATGACCTGATCCCTCTCTTTATTCCCCTCAGGAAAGTATCCGGTTGGATAACCCCCAATACCATCCTCGGGGAAATGATGGAATGCTCGGTAGCAGGCAATGGTTCCTTAACTGCAGATTGACGGGACAGGGCGTCCGCCTTCCGGTTTTCCGTCCCCGGCCGATATGTGATGCGGAAGTTGAACCCCGCAAAGAAGATCATCCACCGCAGCTGTCTGGGAGAAAGGTGTCTTGTGGCCATCATGAACTGTAGGTTCCGATGGTCCGTGTACACCGATACCACATGTCTTGCCCCCATCAACCAATGCCTCCATTCGGTGAAGGCGTCCTTGATTGCGAGAAGCTCCTTCTCCGCAATATGGTAGTTGCGTTCGGCGTCGTTGAGTTTGCGGGACATGTACGCAACGGGATGAAGCACCCCTGTGTCGTGGTTGCGTTGGGACAAGATAGCCCCCAGCGCCACATCCGATGCGTCCGCTTCCACCACGTAGGGGAGATCCGGATCGGGGTGAGCCAACACCGGCGCCTTACCAAAGGCGCTTTTCAGGGCCTCAAAGGCTTTGTTCGCTTCAGGGGACCAGACAAACTCCTTGGACTTCCTCAGTAGCTGTGTGATTGGGGCCACCAATCCTGAAAATCCATCTATAAACCGCCTGTAAAAGTTGGCGAAGCCAATGAAACTTTGGACGTCCTTCACGCTTTGGGGCACCGGCCATTCTTTCACCGCCTTGATCTTTCGTTCTGCCATCTCCTGTCCCTCTGGACTCAGCATCACTCCGAGGAATTCCACGGATGTGACGTGGAAGTCACACTTGCTGAGTTTACAAAACAGCATGTTTTCCCTCAGCTTTTGGAGCACAGCTTTGACGTGGTGTACGTGCTCCTCCACACTGGACGAATAGATGAGGATGTCGTCGATATATACGACCACGTAGATATCCAACTCCTCTCTGAATACCTCATTCAAAAAGTACTGAAAGGCTGCCGGGGCGTTGCACAGACCGAACGGCATGACGAGGTACTCAAAAAGGCCGAACCTGGTCTTAAAGGCGGTCTTCCACTCGTCTCCGTCCCTCATGCGCACCAGATGGTATGCCCCTTTCAAATCCAACTTGGTGTAGATACGAGCTTTCTTGACCTGTTCCAGGAGTACACTGATGAGAGGCAAGGGGTACCGATTCTTTACGGTTATCGCATTCAATGCCCTAAAGTCCACACAGGCTCTCAGCTCCCCATTAGCCTTCGGGATGAAGAAGAGTGGCGAGGCGGCCGGAGACTTGGACGGGCGGATGAATCCTAGCTTGAGGAGTTTATCCAGGTACCCCCGGAGATGCACGTTTTCAGGCTCCGTCAGGGCATACAGCCTGCCGCTGGGAACGCTGGCCCCTGGCACCAGGTCGATCTGGCAGTCAAACTGTCTATGTGGTGGTAGCACTTCCGCCTTCACCTCATCAAATACATCCTCAAAACTGTGATAAGCCTGGGGGAGAGCCACATCTTTTTCTGCCGCTGTAGCCACCGTCTGACTCCCGCTCTCATCTGTGTCAAGGGATTCCGTTCTTATTCCACAATGCAGGATGCAATACGGTGACGTCAGTTCGATGCGATGTGTTGGCCAATCCACAGAGGGGTTGTGTTTCTGTAGCCACGGCAATCCCAATATGACGCCATATTGGGGCGCTCGGATGATGTTAAAATCGATTTGTTCCAAATGGTTCCTCCCACATCTCATCGGAAGGACCCCCGTGTGCTGCCCGATGGGCCCCGTCACCAATCGCCTTCCGTCTACAGCATAGACGTCTTCGGGTTCACCTTTGGGAAGAAGCACTAGCCCTAGCCTGCATGCCTCGTTGTGGTCCATAAACATGCCAGTGGCCCCTGAATCCACCATGGCCACAACGGGTATCCACTGGTCATGCACTCCCACGTGCACCGTGAGAAACAGGTGTCGTTGTCCCTTAGTGACCGAGTTGGAAAGTGAAGGGATGGATGAGTGACTCCGAGATGCCCCTTCTTTGGTCTGGGAGTCCTCTAGTTTTCCGCCGGTACGTCCACCACGGCTGTTACCGACCGGTTGGCCCGATAACGTGACGTCTTCGGTTTGGCAGGGCATTCACGTACGTAGTGGCCTTTTTTGCCACAATATAGGCACAATCCTTGTTTACGGCGTGACTCTTTCTCCGTGGCTGTGAGGCTCGCTCGTATTGCGCCGATGTCCATGGGTTCTCCCTTGGATGCGGTGGAAGTTTCAGGACTTCCCACTGTCACATAGGATGGAAGGGATTTTCCTTTTCTCCCATGATCCCCCTTTCTTTCACTTAGCCTATGTTCCAGCCGTAATACCAGGTTGATAAGGCCCTCACATGTCTTGGGTTGTGGGTCAATATGAGCCACGGCGTCCTTGAGCTCATCGCACAGCCCGTGATGGAAGAGCGCCGTCTGTTTAGCAACAGGCCACTTGGTTTCCGCAACCAGCCTTCGGAACGCGTTGAGATACTGCACCAGGTCGTTGGATCCCTGTCTCAACTCAAGCATTTCACGGTCCGCCGTGTACGAGTCAGCCCTTCTGTCGAAGACCTTCAGGAATTCCTCGCGAAAAGCACCCCAATCACATAAGATGGGGTCGTCCCTGCTCACCAGAGGTGTAGGAGAGTAGGGTCTGCAATCCTATGATCACCCAGATTTTTTGCTTTTGCTTCATTGGTTTACGACTTTCTCCGGCTGTGGGCCCGCCAATCAGACCCACAGCCTAGCTGTTCTCTCTCGAAATTAACACACATGTACATTAGGTGCATCCACTAATTGGAACTGGGCCGCCTTGTCAGTCCCTGTCTCAGCATACCACAGGTATCCAGGGCATCGGTGTACCCAGGGCCTACCAGGGGCTGAAGCATGTATTATGCCACCCCCGGAATGGCCGCCCAAATCTGACACAACTGGCTGCACGACAGCTGGGGCCACGTGGTGTAATCACCCGTTGCTGTAGGTGTAGTATTCCTACACCTAAACCCTAAAATGGACACATGGATTCCTATCAGTCACTCCTATAGCAGGCCTTAACAATCCTGAAGGCAGAGTGCAGGGAATCATGTGGGACGGTGCTCTGGCGCGAGCTGAGCCCGTCGACGGCTTGCGGAACCAAGTCCTAATAGCCGTTCCATGGTGACGCGGGCCAACTACTTTTAATGCATTATAATCCTTGCGGTTATTTGCTAACTTTGGCATCGCATCACCTATACATGTCGAGTAAGGTGTCATACGAATGGGAATACGAACCCCTCGCCAGTCCTGGTGGCGGGGTTAGCATTCCCCCCTTTTAGAGGGACACGACATGGAAGTAACCTTGAACCCCGGTTAAAGTTGACTCAAGCCTCAGCATCACAAAATGGATGCTGCCACCAGACACAAGTCTGACCTCCTGCTGCTGGGAGACCTTCCAGCGAGGGGAGCTTGGACAAAGGGTTTCCTGTCAAGGGCGGTGTTAGCACCGTCCCAGACAGGGTTTGTGTATTCCAGGTAGGCAGGGCTGAAAGGAAGGTGATTGCAAGTGGCACCCCGGTGCTCACGGTGCATAGCCCGGCTCAGACCAGTTTCGGGGGGCCTACCAGCCCCTGAGCTGGCGCGAAGCCGGACAAAGGATAGGGGTGTAACCACCCCCCTCCTGGCTCCACCCATAGGTAGAACCTAGTCACGGGCCAACCCCTTTTTCTTAGAATAAAGGTAGGAGCGAGTCCCCTTCCCAAATTGGATAATCAGATAATCGGATAACTCCGAATCACGAACCACTTTCCACGAAAGGAACTCTTGACTATTTCTGAAGACTCTCCCTTGTGGCTAAGGAGTAGCCACCCTGCACCAGCAGGCACCATCTAAGCGCTTGCGGTTTGCTGTAAGTCTCTCCTACGGATCAAGACTGCCCAGCTCGACGAGACCCGAGTTCCCTGCCATCTCTGACCTTTTACCTCCCTCATCAGCTCAGCTGAGAGTCGTAGGTGTGACGAGACCTGCGGGACCGGCTATCTTCAGAACCTACACGACGCTTATCTAGCACGCCCACCGAGGGACCCTCGAGTGAGTGCACCTAGGGTTTGAGAAGCCCTAACCCTGAGCAGCTCCAGCATCGAAGTCTGCCTCCCCAGCATCTCCGAGATCTGCGTGGGGGCCCTTCCGCTCCTGGTTGCTCACTGCGTTGTCCGACCACTTGCCGACCGGCTTGTGGCCCTCTACACGACGCGCCAAGATTGTTTTCATCACCGGTCTGGTTGCTCCAGACTGGCTCTTGCTTCCCTCCAACAGAGGAGTACCACGGACCCTCCTGGTCCACTCCCGACGCCATCGTGACTTCCCCGCTTGGGTTGCCACTGCCAAGATCCGCTGCCCCTTCCTGGGCTCAGCATCATCGACAGCAGACACCTTCGTGGGACAGCTCGCCCCCCATCCTGGTCGCCGCCGCGCCTCCTGGTCCGAGGAACAGCCAAGTCCGACGTCACCCACTCACCTGGTCGAGGTGACTTCAGCCGGTACCCTCCTGGTACCCACACGATCGCTGGCTAGCGGTTAAGAACTGAGTCCCCTCTGCTTTCAGGTTTCCTTCATCACCGATCCAGGCTTGGATCTCGCTGAATATCGACACTGGTCGCCTGCCAGCAACTTCTTCTTTCAGGCTCCTGAGACTACACGAGGACTCCCGACAACTTGCCGAACTTCACGCAGCCGCAGCCGCTGGGCTAGGTAACTTGAGCATTTCAGTGCTCCATCGCAGGTTCGCTCTACAAGTGTCTAGTTCCTTTTTTTCATTTAGTCCCACTGATCGGAACACTCCGGAATCAGTACCTCCAGACTCTATCCATTCGCATTTCCCTGTAAGTGTAGATGGTTTCCCGTGCCCCTCGGGCATTTGTGTAAATTGTGCAACCAGTAGTATTTTTCTAAGAGTTTTGTATTGTGCTTAGCTCCCTGACTCATAAAGAGCCAGGGTAGTCGTGTTATAAATAAATATCCTTTTATTTTCATAACAACTTGTGTGGTGTCCTTTCACTTGGTGTTCAAGGGGTATATGTGATGGTAAACAGCTGGCTTAACACGCCCTCTAGAGTTTAGCCTAAAGACTGCTCGTATCCACGCTACTAGGATAGCTGGTCAAAAAGGTTGACTTACAACCAATCATCAATAAGGGTCGTTTGGAATGATACACAGTGATCACTAGAATAGTGAGCACTACATATCAGGCCAACTTCTCACATTGGTGAGCAGCGGTTGGGATTTGAGCTTGCTGTTGTTTTACCACACACGTATCCTAAGAATATCGCAGTGAAAGATCACATAAGTACCCAGGTACATATAACTTAACTTAGAATACTCCGAGTTCTACTGAACCGGCTGTTGTAGCGTAACAGGGCTTAGCACACCCTGACTACAACTCTTAGCAAAGGATCAGTAGGTAAACCCATAGTGTAGGTAGGTGCAACACTTACACCTCACTAGAAAAGCATGTCGGTCCACGGAGAGTCTGCAGGGACTCCCTTAGTGGTCAGTGACCCTCCACAGGTCGTGTCACGATATGCAACTCTTAGCTTCAAGGAGATGAGACAACTGTGTGCCTCCAGGAAGCTAAACCAGGGTTCTAACCCTACCATCGCAATACTGATAGGTCTCTTAGAGGCGTACGATGCTAGGAGGTCCTCTAACCCAGGTCCCCCCAGTGCAGATGGGAACATGCCTCCCTTAGAGGGAACCCTCGGTGACCCAGACCTCGACCTCCACACAGAGGAGGAGGACGAGGACGAGTTATCGGGAGACGAGGCAGACAAAGGTCCAGTGGTAGTCGGCAGGCTTACAAGGACCAACTTAAGCAGGCATGAGAATGGAACTGGGGGAGCCCCGGGCCCACGCTCAAGCAGGCTTAACCTTGGGAACGGACGAGCTAGGTCTCTCTCCAGAGGCTCTGGCAGATCGGTTCATACTCATGTCTCTCAGGCACCTTCTCAGAGAGGAATGACTTCCCCTCAGAGGAGGGAGCATGAAGCGAAGATGCGGGAGGTCAATCTGAGGATCGAGCGGGAAGAACTTGCCCTCGCCAAAGAAAGACTTGCCTTAGCCCGAGAGCAGAAATTAAGTGGGTTAGATCCCACTGGTGGCAGCATTCTCAATAGAGAGAAAGACAGGGGTATAGACACTAGACACCTGAGTAAAATAGTGCCCCCCTTTAAACAAGGGGACGACATCCACAAGTGGATAACTGCCTTGGAGAGGGCCTGCACTGTCCAGTGCGTCCCCCCAAGTCAGTGGGCAGCTATACTGTGGCTTTCCTTTGAAGGTAAAGGAAGGGACAAGCTCCTCACTACAAGAGCTGAGGATGCTAACAACTACCAAGTCCTGAAGAACACACTGATTGATGGGTTCGGCTTAACCACGGAACAGTACCGGGTGCTGTTCCGAGACACCCAGAAAATTCAGTCTCAGGATTGGGCTGACTTTGTCGATTGTGCCACTAAGGCTTTGGAAGGCTGGTTGCTGGGTAGCAAGGTTACTGATTACACAGGATTGTACAATCTTATCATGCGAGAACAGATTTTAAACAACTGTCAGAACCAATTGTTGCATCAGCACCTTGTCGACTCGGATCTGACCTCTCCCCAAGAATTGGGAAAGAAGGCAGACAGATGGGTCAGAACAAGGGTCAAGCAGAACCAGAATCAGAACCAGGGTGGTCAGAAGAAAGCAGACCAAAAGGGTAACAAGAACGAACAAAATGACCAGAAGTCTTCGACAGGTCCCCAACAAACCAAAGAGGGTGGGGGTCAGGCTTCACAGAAGAAGAAGACTCAAGAAGGCCAGTCAAAAAGGTGGTGCCAATACTGTAAAAGTAAGACTCACTGGTTTAGTGAGTGCACCAAGAAAGGAGGGCAAACTCCTACCACTGCAGCCCCTAAGGCACCTGCACCCCCTAGTACAGTCAGCAGTGGTAGTGCGCCTCCCAAGGCATTAGTTGGGTTAACCTTGGGAACCGAGGGGAGTGACGACTTAGTCGGCACGCTCACTCAGGCCATCCTTGTCTGTACAGGGGATATGGATATGTCCCCTGATGCCAGTCCCAATACTTTGGGCAAATACAGGCAGACACCTTTGATAAATGGAAAAGTGGCTCAGGCCTACAGGGACACGTGTGCCAGTGTCACCATGGTGACGCCTAACTTCGTGGACCCTGGACAGATCATGCTAGGTACCAGTTACCTAGTGACCAATGCCAGCAACGTCACTACCAATCACAGTATGGCAGTTGTTGATTTCTCCTGGGGAGGGGTAAGTGGCCCGAAAAAGGTTGTGGTTAGTTCAGACCTCCCCGTAGAATGTCTGTTGGGCAATGATTTGGAAACGTCACAATGGTCAGAAGTGGAGCAGAGGACTCACATGGAAATGTTAGGTTTGCCAGCACATGTCCTTGCTGTGACCAGGTCACAGGCCAAGAGATGCCCCACTGAACAGGTGCTGGATCCTGGAAGAACGGACCAGACACCTTCCAAGAAAAGGAGCAGTAAGGGTAAGGCTTCGCCTTCCCCCTTGCCCCAGGTCGTGGATCAAGTCTCCGAGGAGGCTGACCTTAAAGAACTGAGGGAAACTGAGCCGCAAGAGCTTGAACCTGGTCAGGTTGAGTTTCTGGGCTCAGGGGGACCCTCCAGGGAAGACCTGGGGAAGGCACAGTTAGACTGCCCCTCACTTGAACCCCTCAGACAGCAGGCCGCTGCTGAGGCTGCAGGGAACGCCACAGGTACCCACAAAGTGTACTGGGACGATGGACTCCTGTACTCTGAGGCAAGAGACCCCAAACCTGGTGCGACCAGGAGGCTGGTCATCCCCTTGTCTCTGAGAGGTTTCCTTCTCACCTTGGCCCACGAGATTCCCCTTGCAGGTCACTTAGGCCAGAATAAGACTTGGGACAGAATTGTTCCACACTTTCACTGGCCCCACATGTCCGAGGATACGAAGGAGTTTTGCCGCTCCTGTGTCACTTGCCAAGCCAGTGGTAAGTCAGGTGGCACGACAAAGGCCCCCCTCATACCACTACCAGTGGTGGGGGTACCCTTTGAACGAGTGGGGATCGACATTGTCGGACCAATGGAACCCCAGACAGCCTCAGGGCACAAGTTTATACTGGTGGTGGTGGACCACGCCACCAGGTATCCTGAAGCTATTCCCCTTAGGACCACTACGGCACCTGTGGTGGCACGGGCCCTACTTGGAGTGTTCTCCAGAGTGGGCTTCCCTAAGGAGGTCGTCTCAGACAGAGGTGCAAACTTCATGTCGGGATATCTGACTGCTATGTGGAAGGAATGTGGTGTCAACTACAAGTTCACCACACCCTATCACCCACAATGCAATGGGCTGGTTGAGAGATTCAACCGGACCCTAAAAGGGATGATTCACGGACTACCTGAAAAGCTTCGGCGGAGATGGGATGTCCTGATACCCTGCCTCTTGTTCGCCTACAGAGAGGTCCCGCAGAAGGGGGTTGGCTACAGCCCTTTTGAGCTTTTGTTCGGACATCCTGTAAGGGGACCCCTTTGTTTGGTAAAGGAAGGATGGGAGAGACCTCTCAGAAAGCCGGCATCAAACATTGTGGACTATGTGCTCGGTCTCCGCTCGCGGATGGCGGAGTACATGGAGAAGGCGTCTAAAAACCTTGAGGCGAGCCAAGAATTACAGAAAGCTTGGCACGACCAAAAGGCTGTCCTAACTGTGTATCAGCCTGGACAGAAGGTGTGGGTGCTGGAGCCAGTGGCCCCAGCAGCACTCAAAGACAAATGGTCTGGGCCCCACACGATCATTGAGCAAAAGGGAGAGGTCACCTACTTGGTAGACCTGGGAACTCCCCGGAGCCCCCACAGGGTGCTCCATGTAAACAGGCTCAAGGCATATGTCGACAGGGAGGGCATGGGCTTGCTCATGGCCACAGATGAGGGACAGGAGGAGGAGAGTGACCCTCTCCCAGACCTGCTCTCTCAGAACCCTGACGATGGATCAGTAGATGGTGTTGTCTTTTGTGGCAGCCTCTCTGGACATCAACAAGGGGATTGTAAACAGGTTCTTCAATCCTTTCGACATATGTTCTCTCTGACACCCAGTCAGACCAAGTGGTGTACCCACGAGGTCGACACTGGGGACAGTCTGCCCGTAAAGAGTAAAATCTATCGGCAACCTGATCATGTCAGAGACTGCATCAAGACAGAGGTGCGGAAAATGTTGGAGCTGGGAGTCATTGAACCCTCGGACAGCCCCTGGGCTAGTCCCGTAGTGCTCGTGCCGAAACCTCACACCCAGGGCGGTAAGAAAGAGATGAGGTTTTGTGTGGACTACAGAGGTCTCAATGCGGTCACTAAGACCGACGCCCACCCGATACCAAGAGCAGACGAACTTATCGACCGGTTGGCCTCGGCCAACTACTTAAGTACGTTTGACCTGACAGCTGGGTATTGGCAAATCAGGTTAGCTGAGGAGGCCAAGCCCAAAACAGCATTTTCTACCCCGGGTGGGCATTATCAGTTCGTGGTAATGCCCTTTGGTTTGAAAAATGCACCTGCCACCTTCCAAAGGCTGGTGAATCGAGTTCTCACTGGGCTGGACGACTTCTGTGCGGCGTATCTGGACGATATCGCTGTCTTTAGCTCCACCTGGGAGGATCACCTGGTCCACCTGAGGAAAGTGTTAGAGGCCCTGCAGAAGGCAGGCCTCACTATCAAGGCCACCAAGTGCCAGATAGGGCAGACACAGGTTGTATACCTGGGCCACCTTGTAGGTGGAGGCCAGGTTCAACCATTGGAGAGCAAAATACAGGCCATCCAGGACTGGGCTCCTCCAACCACCCAGACTCAGGTTCGAGCTTTCTTGGGCCTGACTGGTTATTACCGGAAATTTGTCAGAAATTATGGATCCATTGTGACCCCGCTAAACGACCTGACAAGTAAAAAGATGCCAAAAAAAGTTCAGTGGACAGCAAGCTGTCAGAAGGCATTCGATGACCTCAAGCAGGCCATGTGCACAGCACCTATCCTAAAGAGTCCAGACTACTCCAAACCATTCATTGTCCAAACAGACGCTTCGGAGCTGGGTGTGGGAGCTGTTCTATCGCAACTGAATTTTGATGGTCATGACCAGCCCATAGCTTTTATTAGCAGGAGGCTGACCCCCAGAGAGAAGAATTGGTCAGCTATTGAGAGGGAGGCCTTTGCTGTGGTTTGGGCCCTGAAGAAGTTGAGGCCATACTTGTTTGGCACTCACTTCAAGATTCAGACCGACCATAAGCCCCTCTTGTGGCTAAATCAAATGAAGGGTGAAAACCCCAAACTACTTAGGTGGTCCATTTCCCTACAGGGGATGGACTTCACAGTGGAGCATAGACCTGGCACTGATCATGGCAATGCAGATGGGCTCTCCAGGTATTTCCACTTAGAGCAAGAAGACTCACCTGGTCAAGGTTAGCTTATTGTCCCAAAGTTTGGGGGGGGGTCATGTAGGAGAGTAGGGTCTGCAATCCTATGATCACCCAGATTTTTTGCTTTTGCTTCATTGGTTTACGACTTTCTCCGGCTGTGGGCCCGCCAATCAGACCCACAGCCTAGCTGTTCTCTCTCGAAATTAACACACATGTACATTAGGTGCATCCACTAATTGGAACTGGGCCGCCTTGTCAGTCCCTGTCTCAGCATACCACAGGTATCCAGGGCATCGGTGTACCCAGGGCCTACCAGGGGCTGAAGCATGTATTATGCCACCCCCGGAATGGCCGCCCAAATCTGACACAACTGGCTGCACGACAGCTGGGGCCACGTGGTGTAATCACCCGTTGCTGTAGGTGTAGTATTCCTACACCTAAACCCTAAAATGGACACATGGATTCCTATCAGTCACTCCTATAGCAGGCCTTAACAATCCTGAAGGCAGAGTGCAGGGAATCATGTGGGACGGTGCTCTGGCGCGAGCTGAGCCCGTCGACGGCTTGCGGAACCAAGTCCTAATAGCCGTTCCATGGTGACGCGGGCCAACTACTTTTAATGCATTATAATCCTTGCGGTTATTTGCTAACTTTGGCATCGCATCACCTATACATGTCGAGTAAGGTGTCATACGAATGGGAATACGAACCCCTCGCCAGTCCTGGTGGCGGGGTTAGCATTCCCCCCTTTTAGAGGGACACGACATGGAAGTAACCTTGAACCCCGGTTAAAGTTGACTCAAGCCTCAGCATCACAAAATGGATGCTGCCACCAGACACAAGTCTGACCTCCTGCTGCTGGGAGACCTTCCAGCGAGGGGAGCTTGGACAAAGGGTTTCCTGTCAAGGGCGGTGTTAGCACCGTCCCAGACAGGGTTTGTGTATTCCAGGTAGGCAGGGCTGAAAGGAAGGTGATTGCAAGTGGCACCCCGGTGCTCACGGTGCATAGCCCGGCTCAGACCAGTTTCGGGGGGCCTACCAGCCCCTGAGCTGGCGCGAAGCCGGACAAAGGATAGGGGTGTAACCACCCCTCTCCTGGCTCCACCCATAGGTAGAACCTAGTCACGGGCCAACCCCTTTTTCTTAGAATAAAGGTAGGAGCGAGTCCCCTTCCCAAATTGGATAATCAGATAATCGGATAACTCCGAATCACGAACCACTTTCCACGAAAGGAACTCTTGACTATTTCTGAAGACTCTCCCTTGTGGCTAAGGAGTAGCCACCCTGCACCAGCAGGCACCATCTAAGCGCTTGCGGTTTGCTGTAAGTCTCTCCTACGGATCAAGACTGCCCAGCTCGACGAGACCCGAGTTCCCTGCCATCTCTGACCTTTTACCTCCCTCATCAGCTCAGCTGAGAGTCGTAGGTGTGACGAGACCTGCGGGACCGGCTATCTTCAGAACCTACACGACGCTTATCTAGCACGCCCACCGAGGGACCCTCGAGTGAGTGCACCTAGGGTTTGAGAAGCCCTAACCCTGAGCAGCTCCAGCATCGAAGTCTGCCTCCCCAGCATCTCCGAGATCTGCGTGGGGGCCCTTCCGCTCCTGGTTGCTCACTGCGTTGTCCGACCACTTGCCGACCGGCTTGTGGCCCTCTACACGACGCGCCAAGATTGTTTTCATCACCGGTCTGGTTGCTCCAGACTGGCTCTTGCTTCCCTCCAACAGAGGAGTACCACGGACCCTCCTGGTCCACTCCCGACGCCATCGTGACTTCCCCGCTTGGGTTGCCACTGCCAAGATCCGCTGCCCCTTCCTGGGCTCAGCATCATCGACAGCAGACACCTTCGTGGGACAGCTCGCCCCCCATCCTGGTCGCCGCCGCGCCTCCTGGTCCGAGGAACAGCCAAGTCCGACGTCACCCACTCACCTGGTCGAGGTGACTTCAGCCGGTACCCTCCTGGTACCCACACGATCGCTGGCTAGCGGTTAAGAACTGAGTCCCCTCTGCTTTCAGGTTTCCTTCATCACCGATCCAGGCTTGGATCTCGCTGAATATCGACACTGGTCGCCTGCCAGCAACTTCTTCTTTCAGGCTCCTGAGACTACACGAGGACTCCCGACAACTTGCCGAACTTCACGCAGCCGCAGCCGCTGGGCTAGGTAACTTGAGCATTTCAGTGCTCCATCGCAGGTTCGCTCTACAAGTGTCTAGTTCCTTTTTTTCGTTTAGTCCCACTGATCGGAACACTCCGGAATCAGTACCTCCAGACTCTATCCATTCGCATTTCCCTGTAAGTGTAGATGGTTTCCCGTGCCCCTCGGGCATTTGTGTAAATTGTGCAACCAGTAGTATTTTTCTAAGAGTTTTGTATTGTGCTTAGCTCCCTGACTCATAAAGAGCCAGGGTAGTCGTGTTATAAATAAATATCCTTTTATTTTCATAACAACTTGTGTGGTGTCCTTTCACTTGGTGTTCAAGGGGTATATGTGATGGTAAACAGCTGGCTTAACACGCCCTGTAGAGTTTAGCCTAAAGACTGCTCGTATCCACGCTACTAGGATAGCTGGTCAAAAAGGTTGACTTACAACCAATCATCAATAAGGGTCGTTTGGAATGATACACAGTGATCACTAGAATAGTGAGCACTACATATCAGGCCAACTTCTCACAAGAGGTACGGCCCATTGTGCCGCGTTTCCAGCCAAATAGGATATAAGGAAAGCCACACGAGCCTGACTCGTGGGGAACGCCCTTGGTTTGCACGATAAATGTAGCGCCACTTGTGTGAGGAATACCTGCACTGTGTTAGGATCCCCACTGTACCTCTCTGGTGTTGCCAAGGGGACGGCTACCGGCATTTCCACTACTACCGCAGGGGTCTGGTTCGTGAGGGAGGTGCTGGGCGTGAGCGGGTCCAATTGGATAGCATCCAGTCTGGCTTTTACATCGGCTGTTTCTTGCCTGGAGGCGGCCAATTCAATTTGCACGGTCGCTAAAGCAGCCAGCACATCATCAAGTGTTGCCATGTCTGTTATCGACCGGGAGACAGTTAGTGTTATTAAGGTCGGATATTTTGTAACGCCCTGACCGTCTCAGGATCGTTTAACAGACACGATAATGAGAACGCAACCACTTGTGAAGGTTTAGTTATTTTAAAGAAGGCAAAAATAATACAAGGAATACACAAAGGTTATAGTCACTGGAATCCTCCAGGCTAAGTACGTTACCAGCCCACAGCACGGATGGTCCTAACCGTCCTCTGCATATACGCCGATCCCGGCGTATGCCAACAGAGGGCAGAAATGAAATGGCCGACAATGCCAATCGGTAGGCTGTGAGGGGCACGAAGAGTGTTGGGGAGAATCGAGGAGTCAGGGAAACACCCAGCCGGGGTCTCTACCTGAAGGGAGCAGCCGCTCAACCTCTTCCTCAGACTGCAACGGGACGCGGAGTCACCTCCTGGTGATGCGTCACCGATACCCCAATCACAAGCAAAGAAGACTGAACCGAGAGCAGCCGCTCGATCGATCCTGTGGACTTCCGAGTCTGTAACGCGGCAAACACCTCCTGGTGTGCGTTACAGCTGGCAGTCCCTGTATCTCTGGTCGGGCTGGGAGTTACGACTCCAACCAGCAAAAGCGCAGTCAAAAAGCGAAGCTCAATGGTTATCCGGTAGAGCTTCCGGGTCCTTCACAGGTGACGATGGGGCAAGACACGGCCCAAGGAGTAACGACTCGACCTACCTCCGTTCTTGCCTTACTGGAGCACCACTCCGGAACACTGCTCTTCACTAAGCAGGTACGTCGGTGTAAACACAATATCCGACAGCGTTGTACCTCCCGGTTCCTCCCTTTATAGGGCGTGTTTTACTTGAGTTATGTAACAGCTCTCCTGTTTACATAAGGGCGTGTTTTCCTTGAGTTATGTAACAGCTCTCCTGTTTACATAAGGGCGTGTTTTCCTTGAGTTATGTAACAGCTCTCCTGTTTACATAACCTCTCAACCGCTAAGCATCCTGGGAGATGTAGTCCGTTTTCGCTGGTTACCGTTTTCCTCCCCTCGCATGACAGGAATTCTTGACACTTTGACAGCTTTGGGTAAGGGGCCTAACCTCATCATGCTGATATGAAGGAAGCCCTTCTCACTAGGTATGGTCTCACTCCTGAGAAGTACAGGGATCAGTTTAGGTCCAGTAAAATGTCTGAGGCCAACACTTGGTTGGAATGTGTGGATATGTTTTGCATGTCACTGGATGGCTGGGTGAAGGGCAGTAAAGTGACAGATTTTCAGGGGCTCTACAATCTGATTGCATGGGAGCACTTGTCTAGTCTATGTTTTGCAGCTGTCTATGTAAGCTGACTGACCCCAGGAAGCTTGCTATGGAGGCGGACCGCTGGGTGAGTACCAGAGTCCACAAGAAAGCGTTTGGGGCAGACTCAGCCAAAGGTGGGCAGGGTCCCCAGCAGAAAAGTGGGGGGGGACAAGGGTGAAGCACAGGAGTTCTCTAAAGGGCCCCAAACTAATACCCAGGGTAAAGGTTCCCATCCCCCAGGAGATAAGAAGAAAGGGGTCTCTACAGGAAAGCCTGCTGAGACTGGCCCCCGCAAGTGTTTTTCATGTGACCAGGTGGGTCATCTGAAGGGGGACCCCAGGTGCCGAAGGGGGACACAGCCACCCACCGGTGGGCAGACCAAGGTGTTGGCTAGTGTAGCGCTTGGGGAGGAGGGGTATCAACAGGAGTGTGGGGATCCCACAGAAATGACCCTCGTCTCACTAGGGGACAGTGAGATAATCCCAGGAAACCAGGTGTCCCCTAACACAAAGAAATACAGCACCTGGGTGACCATCAATGGGAAAAGGGTAGAGAATCTCAGAGATACTGGAGCCAGTGTGACCTCAGTCCGGTGTCACCTGGTCTCTGAGAAGCAGGTGGTCCCAGGGGCATTCCACCAAGTAGTTGCTGTGGACAACTCAGAGCGCCGGTGTATGGTGGCGCAGGTTCCCTTTGAGTGGAGGGGTTCTCGGGTCCCTTGAGGGTGGTTGTGACTTGTGAGCCCTACTATGCCTGTAGATTATCTGCTAGGTAACATCCTGGAGCAGTTCTTATGGAAGGATGTTGAGCTCAGGTCTCACTTGGAAATGCTTGGGTTGCCAGAGTGGGATTGCGTGTCTACTCGGTCAATGGCAGACAGAAAGGGTGATCAAGAGGACTTGGAGCCTGAAACAGTGGCCCAAGTCCCTGCCAAGAGAACGGGCAGGGTGTGTGGGAAACCGGCCCCTGAAGTTCCCCAGAGACCGGGAGGAGGCTGACCTTGAGGGGGATGCACCGGTGCCTACAGGGGAACAAGTAGCCGAGCTGGGGGACATCTCTGAGCTGACCCATTGGCAGCAAGAAGGGGGTCCCACCAGGGAGGAATTCTGCAAGGAGCAGAAACAGTGCCCTACTCTGGAGGGTCTGCGGTGGCAGGCTGCAGACCAGGCAGCTAGTGATCAGTCCGGGTCACATCTGATCTACTGGGAGAGTGGTCTCCTGTATAGTGAGCCTAAGGTTGCTGAGCCTGGCTCAGCCCGTGTGCTGGTGGTACCCCAGCGCTTCAGGACCTTCCTACTGGGTCTGGCTCATGACGTGCCTTTGGCAGGACATTTGGGGCGGGACAAGACCTTTGACAGACGTGTCACCCACTTCTTTTGGCCCCAAACACTGCAGGTCTTGCCAAACTTGCCAGGCAAGTGGCAAGAGTGGGAGGAAGGTCAAAGCTTCTCTTCAACCTTTTCCAGTTGTTGGAACACCCTTTGAAAGGGTAGGGATGGACATTGTGGGTCCACTGGATCCCAAGACAGCCATGGGCAACAGGTATGCCACCCGGTACCAGGAGGCAATCCCTCTCAGGACAACAACGGTGCCAGTGGTGGGCCAGGCGTTAATGGGGATCTTTTCCCGCGTGGGGTTCCCCAGAGAGGTGGTTTCTGACCCGGGGACCAGTTTCATATCCCTGTGGAAGGAAAGGGGTGTAACCTACAAGTTCACCACTCCTTACCACCCACAAGGTAACGGTCTGGTGGAGAGATTCAACCAGACCTTGAAGGGCATGAGTAAGGACCTAACAGAACCCATGAGGCGTAAGTGGGACGTCCTCTTGCCATGCCTTCTCTTTACATACAGGGAGGTGCCTCAGAAGTCTCTTGGGTTCAGTCCCTTTGGGCTCCTGTATGGCCACCCTGTCAGAGGACCTCTGAGTTTGATGAAGAAAGGCTGGGAGGCAGCTCCTAGGAAAACTTCCCAGGATGTGTTTAGTTACATGCTGGCCTTCAGAAACCAAACTGCCCGCTTCAGGAAACTCGCTCAAGCGAACCCAGAAGCAAGCCAGGAAGCTATGAAGAAGTGGTATGACCAGAATGTCACTCTGGTCGAATTTCAACCTGGGCAGAAAGTGTGGGTCATGGCCCCAGTGGAACCTTGTGCCTTGCAGGACAAGTGGACTGGACCATTTGAGGTGGTGGAGCGCAAAAGTGACGTCACCTATCTGGTGGATTTGCGGACTCCAAGGAAGCCTTTGAGGGTCCTCCACGTGAACTGCCTCAAGCCCCACTTTAAGAGGTCCGAAGTAAGCATGCTCTTGGCGACATATGATAGGGTGGAAGAGGAGAGTGACCCTCTCCCTGACCTCCTGTCTACCAAGGAGCACGATGGGTCAGTGGAAGGTGTGGTCCTCTCCCCTACACTGACCCCAGAGCAGCAGGGGGACTGTTGCCAGTTGTTGGGACAGTTAGCCCCACTGTTCTCTCTGACCCCAGGTGTTACTCACTGGTGTAAACATGACGTGGACACTGGTGACAGCCCTCCTGTGAAGCACAACATTTACAGGCTGACTGACCGGGTCAGGGCCAGCATCAAGGAGAAGGTCTCTAAGATGTTGGAGTTAGGGGTGATGGAGCCCTCTAACAGTTCTTGGGCCAGCCCAGTGGTCTTGGTCCCAAAGGCTGCTGCACCCGGTGCCACTCCAGAACCACGGTTTTGTGTGGACTACCGTGGGCTCAATGCCATCACCAGGACTGACGCGCACCCCATCCCCAGAGCTGACAAGCTCATTGATCGGTTGGGAGCTGCCTGGTTCCTCAGCAGGTTTGATTTAACGACTGGGTACTGGCAGATTGCCTTAACCGATGGGGCCAAGGAGAGGTTAGCATTCTCAACCCCAGAAGGTCATTACCAGTTTCGGGGGGTGCCCCTTGGGTTGAAGAATGCCCCTGCCACCTTTCAGAGGTTGGCCAACCAGGTGTTGGCTGGACTGGAGGATTTCAGTGCCGCCTACCTGGATGACATTGCTGTGTTCAGTTCCAGCTGGGAAGAACACTTACAGCACCTCGGTAAAGTGTTGAGGGCTCTGCAAGGGGCAGGCCTCATGATCAAGGCCAGTAAGTGCCAGATCGGGCAGGGTTATGTAGTGAACTTGGGACACCAGGTAGGAAGCGGCCAGGTGGCACCCCTACAACCCAAGATTGACACCATTCTGGCTTGGGAGCCCCCCAAGACCCAGACAGAGGTGAGAGCCTTCTTAGGTCTCACTGGGTACTATAGGAGGTTTGTTAAGGGCTATGGCACCATCGTTGCCCCCTTAACAGGGATGACTTCCAGGAAGCAGCCCAAGAAGGTGATCTGGACCGAGTCCTGCCAGCGAGCTTTTGATGCCCTGAAGGCAGCCATGTGCACGGCGCCCTTGCTCAAGGCACCCGACTTTTCCAAGGAATTTGTTGTGCAGACTGACGCTTCAGAGCATGGTGTGGGAGAGGTGCTCTTACAACTGAACGAAGAGCGCCTAGACCAGCCTGTATTCTTCCTTAGCAGGAGACTACTCCCCAGTGAACAGAAGTGGAGTGCCGTAGAAAGGGAAGCTTTTGCTGTGGTCTGGGCACTGAAGAAGTGGAGACCATACCTTTTTGGGACTCACTTCCGGGTTCAGATGGTTGATGCAAATGAGGGGTGAGAATCCAAAACTGCTGAGGTGGTCCATCTCCCTACAGGGAATGGACTTCACAGTGGAACACCGCCCTGGCACAGAACACGCCAACGCAGATGGTCTGTCCAGGTTCTTCCGACCTTAGTGAAGACAACTCCCAGGAGGGTGGGTAGTTCTCTCTACTTTCAGCTGGAGGGAACATGTGTTAGACTTGGCATCTTTTGGCGTGTTTCCCCTGAGTTTTTGCTTTCTGACCTCCCGGTTTTGACTCGGTTTTTGCTGGTGCATTGATTCTGCGCACTTCTGTCACTGCTGACCAGTGGGAAAGTGCAAGTGCTCCTGTGGTAAAATGTGTTATGGATTGGTGTTTCCATGATTGGCCTATTTGATTTATGTGTCAGTCCGTAGTAAAGTGCACTGCAAATGCCAGGGCCGATAAATCAAAAGCTGTTGGTGGGCTGCAGCACTGGATTGTGCCACCCATGCAAACAGCCCATAAAGTGTAACTCTGGCCTGCCATTGCAGAGCCTGTGTGCAGCCTGGGGCTGCCATGTCGACTTGGCAAGTGCACACACTTACCAGTCCCTAAAACTTCCCTTTTCTACATATTAGTCACCCCTAATGTAGGCCCAAGGTACCCCTGTGGGCATGGTGCATTGTATGTGAAAGGTAGGACATGCCCTGGTGTGTGTGCCATGTCCTGATAGTGAATTACGGCCTACTTCGTTTTTCGCTATTGCAAGGCTACCTGTTCCCCATAGGCCAGAATGGGCAGTTTGATTATAACATCCTATAACTCTAATTGACCCAGGGAACATGGTAGAAATTCGAGTTTAGAATGCCTGAACTCAGAATGATAAAATACATTTTTTAGTGAAGATAGTTTTAATATTCTGTGTTTGAAAATACCACTTTTAGAAAGTAGGTATGTTCTTACCTAACCATCCAGCCTGCCTCTGCTAGCTGGTGTATTGTCTGCCTGGTTTGTGACAGGGGTTCGGGGAGATCCCAGGAGACAGGGTGAGGCAGCACAGGGCTGAATAGACCTATCTGCATGTAGATGGGTGGGAGGAGTAGCACCTGGGTCTGAATAGGGCTCTGCCTGACTTCCACAATGCTGGCTCCACCTCCTGTGGTGCATCTGAGGACCCTGGCCCACACTGACAAAGGAAGAAGGCGCACACTAGCAGAATGCACCCAGAACTGGTTTGAACTAGGTACGGGACCCAATGCCTGCAGAGGACAAAGGATTTGCTAGTATAAATATTGGGGCCCAGACCCCACAATTTCAGAACTCTTTTGGATCAAGAAGACTGCCAAGAAGAAAAGCTGGAGAAGCTGTGAGGAGGAACTACCACTTTGCTGTGTGCCTTGCTGTGTTGGCCTGCAGTGGCTGCTTCTGTCTTGGGCAGTGAAAGGACTGGACTGAACTTTCTGCAATCTACTTTTGTGAGTTTCTCCAAGGGCTTGAGGTAGAGCTTGCCCCCTGTTCAAGAAGTCTCAGGAACAGCAAAGACTTCAAGCTCAACGCCGTCTACGACGCTGCTGCCGACTCCGTGTCCTGAAGTCACAGCAGAGGGCACAGCCGCAACGCGACCCTGGTCTCACCGACGCCGCCTGCTGACGCCGCCACTGAGCCGCTGCTTGCACCGCAACCTGTGGGCACCTCACACAGCAGCGCTGCACTTCACACCACAGCACCCGACGCCAGCCGATGCCAGCGCTCCTGACTTCAACAAAGAGGAGTTCGATCTGCAACACGTGTGACTTCGAGGGCCCTGACGACTCCTACACGACCTCTGGAACCAACGCCTACCGACGCCATTTGTTCGGAAGCTCAACGAAAGGTCATCGACGCCCTGCATTTCTGAAAGGTATTGTTTGCGGGTCTTCCCGACGCCGTAGCTGGCACGCGACGCCGCGGTCAGCCAGAACGGTTTGGATTTGTTTGCTCACAACGCCGTGAAAGCCCCAGACGGAGTTATCGACATCAAGGAACTGTTTTACAATGTTATTTTGATAACTGAAGAATTTTAAGTACTGTATTGTGGATTTTTATCGTTTTGGTCTTGTCTTAATTTGTAGTTCTTCTGTGATGTTGCCAAGTGCCAAAGCTGTCTGATCGGTTACAGCCTCTACAACATGTGTCAAGCACCTGATCTTTCTGCCGTTTAAGGTGGCACCAACAAAGAAGAACAGTCCCAAATTGAAGTCAACATACTGTTGCAATGCAGTGTCAGTTTGATCCACCTCATCATGATTTATTGTCCTCTTAAATCTGTTTTTAGAAATGTCATTAAACAGTTCATAGTCTTTATGATAGCATGCAGGTGCCAAAAACACAGGTGGTAGCAAAAAGGACACAAAACAAGTTCCGGACCAACCAATGGGTAAATGATAGTATCCCTTATTTCCGCATATAAAATAGGTGTTATGTGATGACATAAAACTGCTGTTATTTACTCCGGTAATATTTAACACCAAAGTACAATCACTTTTCCCCACAGGAATACTACCAACACTGTTTACACACAGGTCCGCTAGAGCTCTAGTAACAGCTATAACAAAAGGTCCATTACCCTTGGCAGTTCGAGTGTTTGGGAAAACATAATGTGTGGAGGAATTTCCTCGGTGATACTCTTCCATTTCCCACACAGTTCCTTTGCTTGTGGATCTCCTTCCTCATCAGGGTAACAAGTTCTATTTAGCTGAAAGTTCAGTCTTCCTACGCCAAAGTCAGTGATGTTAGCAACATGAGTAGCCCATAGCAGCGCAAACCAGGCTCTGCAGGAGCCGTTATGTGAAAATGGCAGAGGAATAAGAGGCGTTCCTCCCTTTTTCTGATGAGCTAGCATCATTCCACACACCCAACAGTTGGTAATGTTCGTAGCATCATGGGTGTGATGTAACATTTGAATGAACGTATTGTTGAGATAAGACTGTCTATGTTTCTGCTCATGATAAGGGAGGGTGAAGTAGTGGTGCTCAATGGGGACAGGAGTAGTAGCAGTCAGTAGATTTCGAGCAGGAGTTACTCCGTCTATAACCCATGTTATCGTAGTAATGATGATAACAATGGAAGGTAGTCCAACAATAAACATGATCTTTCTGTCACAGACTCTCGTAGCAGTTGACCTCTTCTCTGTAGACATATATTCACCTCGATGTTGAAAGACAAAACAGATGGAGTCCTAAAGTTCTGGGCAGCCGTTGGTTTCTTCACTGAGGGTTGAGACGGGTATCACTACAAGGGTCCACCCCTTTGTAGCTCAGCCTTTCACTAACCCAGGAGGGTGACTCAACCAGTCTTTTTCAGCAATGAAGTTTCTCTTTTCCGGAGTCGCAGCTGATATCGAGATGCACCAGGGATCGTATGGTCCGGGAAGACTTCCTCAGGTTCTGCAGGTGACGCAACTTGGCCACTCTCTGTGTCCAGGATGTTGCGGTGATCTTTCAGTGCAGCAGGTTCCACCAAGGCAGACGGTACCCTCTTGCAGTGGGTGGAGTGGACCAAGTTCTTCTGATTGGTCACTCAGACTGCAGTTCTGGGGCCAGGAGAACTTGCTCAGGTCCCAGCCACCTTGGTTCCAGGCTGCTCGACCTCTGGAACACTTTCACCATCACCTGGTCACCGGGCCGCAGATCATGTCCATCACCATGCGACCTGTCAGGAAGAGCTTCTCGAACCTGTTGATGAATATAAAGCTAGCTGTCAGTCAACTGAGACAAGTAGTCGCTCATCAACACATAAGGTACATCATGTATTGGGCGTGGCTTAGGAATCCCCCAAATGTTAATTGGCCTCCCGAATACCACCTCACACGGTGTGAGGCTAGATCATGAATGTGGTACCGATCTAATGGATAGCAATGCCAATGGTAATGCATCAGGCCATTTCAGAGATGTGGAAGCCTGTATTTTGGCCAATTTAAGCTTAAGGGTAGAATTGTATTGTTCCACTTGCCCTGCTGATTGTGGGTGAAAAGCAGCATGGAACTTCTGCTTAGTTCCCAATCCTTTCAAGACATACTCAACCACTTGCCCAATGAAATGGGGTCCGTTGTCACTCCACAAAACTCGGCAAATGTCGAATCTGGGGAAAAACCCCTTTTGGAGCACCTTTGCTGTAGTAAGAGCTGTATTATCTTTCATAGCGTATGCCGCTATCCATTTACTAAAGGCACATACCACTACTAGGACATATTTCAGGTTATTACAGCATTCAAGCTGGATATAATCCATTTGCAGTACCTCAAAAGGTGCAGTTTGTGTTGCAAATCCTCCTGTGGGGGTTCGTGTTCCCTTTCCAGGATTATACTGAAGACAAATCGGACAAGACGGGACTATCTTTTTAGCTGTGCCAGCAATATCTGGATGATCCCAAACTTGCGTAAGTAACTTTGCTATTGAGGATGCTCCAACATGTGCCGGCCCATGTGCCAAGTGAATCATAGGGTGTAAATAGGCTGCGGGTAATCTCTACTTAGTCATTTCTTTATTCCTCCAACAGCCCTCATCATCCAATGTTCCCTCCTTAGACCATTGGTCTAATTCATCAACAGAGGCAGATCGCTGCATGTCCAGCACTTCTTGCCTGGCATTATGCCAACGTTCAGCCTGTGATTTAAACACATACATAGATGTAGTACTTCGCTGCATTGCAGTCTCAAGAGCTGTGTGATCCGCAAAGGCATTGCCCTGTCCTATTTTATCAGTCACTTTCTTTTGTGCGCTACACTTAACAATCGCTACTTTCTTAGGATATGTCAAGGCAGTAAGGAGATTATGTACTAATTCCCCATGCACTATTTGTGTCCATGTTACATAAGGAAGCCTCTTTCCTTCCAAAGTAGCCCAAAGTCATGAGCCACTCCAAATGCATATCGGCTATCGTTGTAGATGTTAACGAGCAAATCAGTACAAAGCTCACATGCTCTTGTCAGTGCTATCAACTCAGCTACCTGAGCTGACTTCTGTGGGATGCGAGCTGTCTCAACTACTGTCTGAAGTGTTGTAATTGCGTATGCAGCTGATGTTGTTCATCGGGCAATTTCAAGCAGGACCCATCAACCCACAATTCCCCATCGACACTAGAAAGGGGAGTATCTTGTAAGTCAACACGACCCTTTGTTTTTTCCTCAGTAAGGGATATACAGTCATGCAACTCTTCTGACTGGGACTGAGTAGCTGGGAATGGCAATAGTGTAGCGGGGTTTAAAGACAAACATCTTTTCAATGTAATATGAGGGGCCAAAAGTGTCAATTCATAGCCTGTCAAGCGCGCACTAGTCAAATGCTGTGTTTTCGTCTGGTTTAACAGGGTTTCCTCTAAATGCACCCAAGTATCGCCATAAGCTACATTATCATCTACCTTCCGAATTGATCTCCACATATCAGGGGGTAAAATAAGTCCAAAGAACATGTCAATATCAGGTAATGTCATAGTGCAAGAACTAATAGCTCCTTCTACTTCTTCATAAAAAGCGGCTGGATTTTTGCACGGATCAGGCAAAGCAGCTTTAAGAGCCATAACATCTGCTCTACTCCAAGGGGTATAGACCCAATTATAGATAAAATAACCTTTCGCATTATATGAAGTTTTATCATCACTTGTCCCCGTTCCCTTTGGGGGAATGTTAGAAATGGGATTTCTGGTTGGCTAAGGCTAGCGCCAAAGCCAGGCAGAAACCACCACTCTAGTCAGGGCAAGGGAGTTATACGCCAAAGATAACCCCTGCTCACCCCCTTGGTAGCTTGGCACGGGCAGTCAGGCTTATCCCGAAGGCAATGTGTAAAGCGTTTCCGCAACACACACTCACAGCAGCAACACACTAGGCACACCACAAAAGGAACTCCACACAAGGTTATATCAAAAATAGCCTTTGTATTATCATAAACACATTAGAAACATAATCACACAATGTACACTGTGCCAACTAGCACGGGCAATATTCACAGGGGATTATATACAGGACCAGGCCAATCGGGCCCTGGTCAGAACCATCAGAACAGGTCAGTAAAATGTAAAACCACGACCAGTAATTACTGGTACCTTAATAACCCAAGCATTATCACATTAGACATAAACCCACACTAGGCCCCCAAACCTCATCAGCATAAACACATTACGCAATGGGCCTCACCAGCATAAACACATTATGCACTAACCTCATAAGCATAAACACATTACGCAAATAGGCACTACCCCAAAACATCATAGCATGACATGAGGCATTAGCACATTAGGCCCAAACCTTCCTAAGCATAACCACATTACGCAATAATCAAGGTAGGCCAGGCATAAGCATGATCATAGGCAGGTACCATACTAGGAATAAACCTATTAGGCCTACCCACAGAACTGACCCCAGGCCATCGGGCCTTTCACTGGGGCGCCCATGCCCTATGTCCAGGAATGTTAGGGCTTCTCCAGGGCTATCCCATTAGCCCTCTGGCTGCCAATGCAGCAATCACCAGTGCGCAGTTGCACAAACCTAAACAAGCAGCTGCCCACTACTTTCTGGGCAGCTGTGGAGCAGTACGTGGACCTGGGCACTCACTGAGCCTCTCCTTAAAGTGTCCCCAAGGAAAAGAAAGGGGCTGGCACTACAGTGCCTCCTGAACCCCCACTGGGGCTCCTTTACAAAATCTGCCCCCACGTTGCAGTTGCCCGTTACGGCGGCGCAACTGAGGAAGTCAACAGGTACTGGCCCCAACATGCCCCTTGGGCCCCCACTGGGGCCCGGAAAACAATGTGCCCATGTGAGAGCGGCCCGCTCTTCTGCGGGACCGCTCAGGGGGCCAGGAAACACCAACAATGTTATCAAGCAGGGCCCCACTCTGGGCGTCTGCAAAACAAATGGCCTCCACGTCGGGAATTCAGCAAGTACCGTGCCACCTTCACCAGGGCACCTCGGGAGCAGCTCTGGCCCAAACACCACTCCGCGAGCCCCCCACCCCCTCCTGGCAGCCAGAATGAAGCAAAAGGGGCAGCCCCACTCACCGGACTGACTCAGGACTCCCTCGCTGCTCTCTGGGCGGGCCTTCCTCCCTTTTGGGAACACGCAGGGCTCCCACCACACACGGGACCCCTGCTCTGGCAGGCGCCGCCTTCCTCTCTCCCCCGGTCTCCTCGCGCTCACTAAGACCTGCAGGCCGGATGGGCTCCCGCCTCGGACTCCACATGGTCGGCTCTCAGCTCCGGTCCCCTCTCAGGGCTCCTGCCGGCATGCAGGGGTCCTGCCCCTCTTCCTGGTGCTGGCTTTCCCTGCGACTCCCTCGTTGCTACCGCAACTTGGTGGGGGAGCCGCACTCAGCCTCGGGAACAGAGGCAACTTCTTCCGGGCTGATCTCAGGCCCCGCCCGCAACCAGGCTTTGACTGCCTGACTTCCGGGTCACCGCTGGCAGCGCGGCGGCCCTCAGTGTTCTTTGGTGGTGGCGGCCTCACGCAGGAGGGCACAGATCGGCGGGGTGGGCTCCCGCTCCGGTTTTAATTATAAAAATAAGCGGGGTGGGCACCCGCGTTGTCGCAGACTCCATAAGCGGGGTGGGCACCCACAAGCACGTTAAGAATGCGGTGTGGGCACCCGCAATTAATACTATAAGCGGCACAAACGCGGGGTGGGCACCCGCTCTCTTGGCATCGATGGGGGGAATCCACATGTCAGGATCCCCTCACAACAAGCTGGAGCTCAGCGCTGCAAGGGCAATGCAAAGAGGCTCCTCTTTTCCCTGGAATCACAAGCAATGCTCTCGCAGGGTGCCACGAGCAAAAGTCCTGATGGAAAAAGAATCAGTCCACGCAAAATGCTCCTCTAGGTCCAGGGGGCATAGCGGGGTCCAGGGAGGCCAGCACACAGGGCCCTCCAGCAGGGAGGTAAGCCCCCATGGCGGTTCCTCCTGGGCCCCCAACAGCAGCAAGCCCCCAAGAAGTCAGGAACGGCCCAAGAACTGAACAACCTTCATGGGGTCACAGCCCCTATATTTATATGCCCTTTTCCTTTGTGTCACAGCACAGGGCCTGGGGATACCAGTCAGAACTGGTTTAGGGGAGCTTTGGAGCACTTTGTTTTGCTCAGTTCCTCTCTCCTTTGTCAGGCGGGGGCTCAGTGATCAGATACACCACAGGGGGCGAAGCCGGCATTGTGGAGGGAAGGCACAGCCCTATTCTGGTCCCAGGTGCAACTCCTCCATCCCATCTGCATGCAGATCTCTCTATTCACCACTGGGCTGACTCCCGCCGTCTCCTGGAGCCACCCACACCTCTCAGCTCCTGTCAATCACAAGCCAGACATGCAATTCCATCAGGCAGGCAGACACACAGTACACAAAATGCCAACTTCTAAAAGTGGCATTTCTCCACCAGTCACCATAAATCTGCGCACACCATTGCGCAGCATTTATCCTCACGAGTTCATACATACTAAACTCGCCCCTGCACTCCTCCCATACCAGGAATTACCATGGACACACATATCCCTCATGCATTCCTGTGGGAGGGCAGGCCAATCTCATCACGCACACTCAGAGCGTGCACGCACTTTACACTGGGCCACGGTGCTAAATGCTCAGAGGCCTAAAATCACCAACACCAGGTTACAGAAAAAGGCTAGGAGAATGCAAAAAGTTTCGGGGTGAACCTGCCAAAAGGGCCAAGTCCAACAGGGAACATACAAAGGCACAGCTTCACTCATTGGTTTTACAGTAACTACAGAATTACTAATGTCTGTATCTGTCCCTGTAGCTCCTTCTTGTTGCGCTGGGAGCTGAACTGTTTGCTCAGCTGTAGCTTTAGCAGCAGCCTTTTCTCTTCTCGCAGACGGAAGGCAACAATTCGTAATTTAACCACTCGCCTAATTAGATCAGAAATTTTTAAAAAGGGAAAGGTGACATCACTTAACTGTTTATAATCAGAATTTATATCAGCAGGCTCTAGATCATCAGAATGTTTTCTAAAACTGGTTATTACTTCACAAGTGAACGTTTCTAGAAAATATAACTGCTCTAGATCTGACCATCGCTGAACTATTGCTAGAATTTCTGGAGCAGAGGCATTCCCATACGCTGCCTTATGGGCAGCGGATCTAAAAGTGGCCTTATTCTCAGTGGTTAAAGTAGAGCGAGTTGTTCGCCCAGTTTGCTTATCGTCATCTTTTTCATCTGAAGAAAAATGCTCTTCATCAGAACCTTCTTTCTCAGGGGCACTAGGGAATTTATATGGGGGCGGGGTCTATCTAATAAAATAGAATCATCTTGAGGTATATGAAGGATGGGATAAATGGGGCGCCTAACAGGGTACTGGCCAGTTACCTCTAAATGACGCTCCCTATCTTCTTTCTCTTTCATTTCCTTCATTTCTTTATTTTTCAATTCTAACGCTTTTGCATAAATAGTCTTGCGCTGTTCTTTTTCTGCTATAGCTTCTTCTCTCCTCACTCTCTCATTCACCTCTTTCTCCCACATTCGTACACAATCAAACATATCATGCCGACTCTTTCTCTTAAAGAAACACTGCTCAACATACTGAATCTTCTTAATATCTAATGACCTATTTATTGGGTATCGTAGATCAGGATCCTTTTTTGTGTATTTGTTCCACGGTGTAGTATACATTATGGAAGAAATACCATATTTAATATACATAAACCTATTAGGTGTCCCCTCTAGGGAAGCCGGCTGACTATTTTCCAGATCCATATTGATACCTCCAAGACAGCAACACATTCTACGAAGTGTGCTGAAAGCAGGCATGCCAAAAATATATTATAGTTAAAGTAGTACTTATCCCAAATATAGTACCTATCACAAATATTTCAAAAAGAGAAAACATTCCTAATTTCCTGCCTTTACTTATTGCAACAAGTAAATCAAACAAACAAAACCAGAATCTTGGCCAAGTAAATCCAAAACAAGAGTGTTGCTGTAGCGACCTTACCAAACCAAAGTCTCCACCTGCCAAGCTCTGGGTCGACCTAATGGTCACTGAATTTTTTTTTACAACAAGGGAGATCTCAGTTGGGACCGGCCACCACCTGAAGGGTGTAGCGATCACCCACTTGATAGCACCTAAACAGGCCCGTCACCGCAGCACACTGGAGCCCGTTTCCGGGCTCAAACTACGTAAACGCCCCAAAAACTACAAATCCCTACAGGCACTGGGGCGCAATACGAGGTCTGCAGTACATAAGCACTTCCTCCGGAGGCGGAAGGTGCTTGACAATCGGAACAGAAAAGGATCTTGATGGCGGATGGCGCTCCCCGCCGGATACCAGCGTGAAGCATTTCCGTATTAATTCCCCGAGTCGGGTCGAGTCCCCGTTCCAGTTCAGGACACGCAAAGCAGCGGAGAAACGAGAAGTGCCCGGAGATTCGTTCCCGTAACGGTGCAGATAACCAGGGAAGAAAAGCCTGTGCGCTTCTTTCCGTGACCGCTTCCCTTTGCCTTGCAAGTATTCTAGTAGTGCTAGAAAGGCACCGGGGTGCTTTTCCTCACTACGTGTGACTCAGTGTGCATACGCCTTGCATTGTACGGAAAACGCCGGTGAGCGTTTCTAAAGCACCGCAATCCCTGTGGTTATTTTGGGTCGCAGGTGCATTGATCTACTTTACGTCTTCTGGCTTCTGGGGTTACTAGGGCAAGGAAGTCTACACACCCTATGTACAAGATTGCTGGGAGCGTTACGCACGTAGATTACTTCAGTTGGCTTATTGTTTTGGCAATTAACATTATCGTTTTGTGGCGCTAGCGGGCAGTGTTTCTCTAAGACTTATTACAGTCACTGTCTGGATTCTTGGAACTTTCCCCTGTATTTATCAACGTCGAATCGCTATAGGAATTCACCATGCATGGAGCAGAGATTGAGGTTCAATCTCTAGACGCTGTGACTTGTTGACCTTTCTACAGGGGGATTGTACATCATGCTTTGAATGGGACTTTTCCTTGCTTTTGAGAATTGCTGTATCCTAAGCCAGGCTCCCAAACCCTGGCAGAATCAGACGACCATCCAAGCTGCAGCTCTTCTGGTGGGTAGGAGTAGGGTTGAGTGCTTATATCTACATGTGGTAGTGAGACCACCCTTACATCTGCTGTCTCTCTCTCTCCTGTTCTGCAGGGGTGTATCCACAAGAGATTGTACTACCTCCCAGACCAGACTCTGAAGGGACCCTACCGCTTGCAGCATATTCTTTATTTTATCCCCTTGCCTTTTTCCCCTGGGCACGACCTCCCGCAGCAGAGTCTTCTTTCCTCTCCTGGGGGTTATGCTCAAGGGAATCGGGGAATTAATCGGCTACCATCGTCTCTGCTGGTTTCAAGGAAAAAGGGTAGTGGCGTTCTCTTTATATATGTGCTACTGACAACCTGACAGACCTGACAAAGGGTCAGATCGGGAAAACCAGAAAACGCGTCGGTCCGCAAAGACAAAGGGTCTCCTTGTGCAGGGTACCTCCTCAGTAGATTCCTGTCCTCCATCAAGACCACACCCTCGGATGGCCGCGTCTCCGATGAGCCCTGCAAGTGGGCGCCAATTTGTGGAAATTAGCCTTTTTAGGGGCCCACAGGTGCAGGGGTTCAGCCTTATCTGTCCATGGGTCCTTAAACCACCAAAGAAGAACTTGGCACTGAAGCTGAAATATCAAAGAACAAGTTTATTCATCACTCATGAGTGGGACTACATCAACACAGAGCCCTCGGGAACTGTGTGAGGTAGTACATTGAAGTCACAGAACACAGGCCTTATATACAGCTTTTTCTGCATTGTAAGAATTGAGACTCAAAGGGGAGGTACAGGCATATACAAGAATAGTTATTGACTAACATGGGCAGACAGGAGTCACTTAGCCAGCAGAGTGGGAAGAGAAACTAAGACAGGTGCATTCTAGCAGCTACAGGCCTTTCTGAGCATACATTGCTCTGGCTCAGTGCTGAAGGAGTTAACTATAGTTGATGACTCAAGCAGAATAGAAAAGCAGGCAACAGTAAAGACGGAAGAAGCACATGGTTTGCACGTGGCTAACTAAAATGGCTGCCACAATCAAAATGGCTTCAGCTCATACTAACAACTATCTCTGTCGATTCCCACACAACCATGTTTACTTTATTTATGAATGAACTCGTAAATGAGCTAGACGACTGTGGAGGTGACCCACCGAAACTGGGAGGCAAGCAAATACCATTGCTCTTGTTTGCTGACGACACGTCTAAAACCCCTATGAGCATCCAAAATGTTTTAGCTACATTTTTAAAAGCATGTGAATCCCGAGGTTTGAAAATCAACTGTCTGAAAACTAAGTATATGGTTTTCAACCCCTACCAATTTGCCAAGGAGAAAGTGCTGTTGGAAGGTCAACTTTCACAGCAGGTTAAAACCTTTGATTACTTAGGCATTAGAATCTGTGAAAACCTGCCATGGTCCCCTCAAATTCTGAAAAGTGGCCTGACACTAAAACAAGTAGACTGCGCAATTGTTAAAAGAGCTAAACGCTCAGCCTTTCGCCCAGTTTCCCCTGCAATAGAAATCCATAGGGCCAAAGGCTTGGGCGCTGCACTCTATGGGGCTGACCTTTGGGGCCTTGAGGACACCAAACAATTAGAAGTTGACGAAAATACATTTTTAAGAGCTCTTCTAAATATTCCAAAGAATACTCCCTTATTGCCATTACGCATTGACCTTGGGTTAAAATCAATCTCCCACTATGCTGCCCAAGGTGCTCACGTTCTGGGTGAGATTGGGAAGGAGTCCTAGGTAGAACAGGGAGCCGAATTAAGCCAGGGTACCTGGAATACATGCAGTTAGTAAATGTTATTAAAAAACATAATTCCATGCTAAGCCGGGTCCCAAATCCTATGATCAATGCTTTATTTAAAATAAAATTAAAGGGAGTAGGAAACTGGTACTCCTTATTGATGAACCACAAGGCACTCCCCCTGGTTGATGAATTTTTGGAAAAAATAGCCCGGGAGACTAATTGTTCCTTCTCTCATCTGGAATGGCAGGCAATAGCCCAGCTAGGAAGTAAGGCCCTGAGAGCAGCTAATTTTAAAAGAATGGCCTTTCTGTCCTGGTGGCTGGCTTACGACACCCCAAAAAAACTAAATAAATGTCATGTGGAAGTGGAGAATAAATGTTTTCGATGTCTGTCCTTTGGCAAGGGAGATTGCCTCCATATATTTTTGACATGCGCAAAGCTTGAAGCCTTTTGGAATAAAAATTTTTTAGCAATGAGCCAGGCTATAAAAAAAAAAGATTAACCCCGAGACAGAAGTGGCTCTCTTTGGGCTCTCCAAAGTTAGGTCAGACTTGACCACGGCCGAGGAGGCATGCATTTCAATTTGCTCTATAGTAGCACGCTCGTTAATTCTACAAAATTGGAGATCAAAAGAGATTCCATCTTATCCTAAATGGATAAATAAAATGTCTAGGATAAGGAGATTTGAGGAAGTTTACGCTAAACGTGTTGGGGCAACAACATTTTTATAGAAGTTTGGAGGTTTTTTGATAACTTAGACGTATCATTGGAAGTTTAGCATTCTAGCACCTTAGCACTTTAAGCGCCTTAGCACATTGCACTTTAGAAAATGTAGCACCTTAACATGTTGCACTTTAAGCCCCTACATAATGGGGGTGAATAACCATTGCATAGTATTATTGCTAAGATTTTGCACATGAAGAAGATTGTAGAGAATCCAATTGAATCCAGTTGTCATTTTCTTGATCATCAGGCACAATACTCTTTTTGGGTATTTCAGGAAGTGGAAGATGTAATTGCTTCTAGATGTTTATGAATTTATGGTGTGCCGGACTTCAATTTATTTATTATTTCAGGATGCGTTCTTCCCTGTTTTTTAAAGGTTTCAGCTGTTGTATGTATTAATTGTGTATTTGCGTCAAATATGGACTGTTAATGGTTGTCCCTTTTCCTTCTGACCAATGTAATAATATTTTTGCTCTCTGCTCTGCTCAGCAAAAAATAAAAAAATTAAAATTAAAAAAAAGAGATTGTGGACTAGCAAAACCCAAATACCCGTAAAGGATGCTGTGGAAGAATTGCTGTCCCTACAAAGTAAATCAGGTCTCTTGCCCTGGTTTGGGAAGGTTAAGAGGGTGGCTTCTAAAAATAGGGATGAGCAGCATGTAGGATGACCCCTGCTCCATATCTAAAAAAATGATCCCCCAACTAAAAACAATGTATTGGAATTTTATTAATACTGGTTGCAGTGAATTAAGGTCATTAGGCATTTTAACAACACAATTTTTAAATGTTAATAATTGTTTTAAATTCGAATTGTATAAGGATGATGTAGAACCCCCGCAAGCACGTGCACTTTACATTCAGTTTAGATTTGGCACCCTCCCTCTAAACGCTGTGAGAAGAAGAATTCTACTTCTACCTTCATGTGCCCGTCCTGTAACTCCGCCACTGAAACTATTGATCTTTATCTTTTCTTTTGCCCTGCTTATGCTACACTGAGGAAAAAAGGGTTATTCCTGCATGTCATTTCCTGTCTTTTTCCCGCCACACAGATGCTCTGCGTGACTTTACCTCTGACACTACCAAATAGCTTGTCTATACTCTATCTAGATATCTCCTATATGCCTGGTGGTTGAGGGCCAAGGTGGTTAAATGAATGCTTACCACCGGAATGGGAGGCATTCCAAGGGAGTGCCATGATCTAAGCCCTGTGTCGCACGCTAGACCTCCTAGATATTTCTAACACATATTTGTTTATATACGATTTTAACTAATTTTACCTTGTTCTGAAATCCAATGGTGATTTCTGCTGCTACAGTCTGTTTTTTTTTTAAATCCTTGCACTGATAATTTCTTATCAATATGTTTTGTATTTTATGATATGGATGTGTGTGTATGATTATGATATTGATCGAACAATAAATAAATAAATATATATATATATATATATATATATATGATCGCTACCAAGTTGCACCAAGGGCCAAGGCACTCATAGGCGGGTGCTGTAACGCGGTGGTGCCCGCGTTTAAAATCCACGCTACCAACGATGTCCACGCTCTCGGACAAAGCACAGCACTCCGGGAGGATTCCGTATATCAATTTATTCGGCAACAGGCAAAAAGACAGACGCGTTTCAGGGTATCCTTCGTCAGTGTCTCATTACGCTAGCCGCGCGAGAACTTTTTTAAATTCAAAAGACCCATGACGTCACTTCCTCACCCATACGGCCAATGCAATACTGTCTATCGCATGGCGGCCATCTTAACAGGGTGAAGATAACGTACCAGCCTATAGAGTTGTACACAGTTTCAGGTATTGCTCTCGACATTTAAGAATTGCATCAGCAGCGTTAAAACACAATTGTTACTAATCATGATTGAAAACAATTGTTAATCAGTTAGCATATTATAAATGTTATTTAACAATTATGTTACGGAGAGAGCTACAAATCTTAGTACAATTAAGCCGTGGATCGGCATGTATATTGTAGCAAGCCTCATGATATACATTCTGAACCTCGGTGTATTAAATAATTCATTCAATGGTTCAAACAATAAAGCCGTGAATCGGCCTAAACATTTTATAGTGAAGTGGTCCATCGAAATCCATGAGACTAAATTCCCACAAATGTAAGAAAGAGTCAAAACATACTCAAGGGGAACCTAAATAGGAGACAAGAGTTGTTCTTATCCCTTATATTCCCTGAGTTGTATGAGTAAAACGACAAAAAGAGGAAGAGATTACAGTTACGTCTACAAAGTATACCAAATTACCTCCCCAGATGCACAGCTAATTCCTCTCCGCTATTCAACCCAAAGGGTGTTTTGGTGTGCAAATCAATAATGTAGCGGGACTCAAGTCTCCGCAAACGTTGCACTCTATCTCCACCTCTTGGATTAACATATACACAGTCCAAGCCAAAATACTGTAACAGTTCCCTGTTACTCTTGTGTTTGAGGGCGAAATGTCTGGCTACAGGGTAGTTACTGTCTTTATTCATGATTGCGCGTTGGTGTTCCAAGATGCGCATCTTTACACTATGAATAGTGCTGCCGATATATTTAAGTCCACAGGGACACAATAGACAGTAGACTACATGTGTAGTAGTGCAAGTAATGAATTTATCTATGGGTTTAGGTTTTTTTATCCCATCGATTGTGTAGCTCAAGGTTCTTTTGCTGTTACAGCAAGCTTTGCATTTCCCACAAGGGAAAAAACCTTTCATTTCTTTCAGAACACCTTTAGGTTGACTAATAGGTGATAAGTAGCTCTGAACTAGTTTATCCCTCAAAGACCGTGATTTGCGGAAGGTAATCAGTGGCACTGTCGGGATTTCTTTCCCCATTACGGAATCGGTTTGCAGTATATGCCAATTCCTTTTCATTATATTCCTCAAAGTGTTTGCATCATCTGAGAAAGTTGTTATCATTCGCAATTTGCTACCTTCAGAATTACTCCTTTTTATGCTGTTCAGCTGGGTATCATTACGGGTCAACAAGTCCTTCCTATTAATCTTATTGACTCTCACTAGTGCTGCATTCAAAACTTCCTGACTATAGCCCCTGTTAAGAAATCTTGTGAAGCAGTTAGCAGCAGCAGTTACAAAGTCATTTTCTCTGGTGCAGTTTCGTTTGAGCCGGAGAAGTTCCCCATAGGGTATGCTATTTATCAGCTTGGGTGGGTGGTTACTACTACCGTGTAAGATTGAATTACCGGCAGTCGGTTTCCGATATAAATCCGTGCCAAGGTTGCCATCCCTCACCTGCACCTTTAGATCTAAATAATTAACTTCAGTGGTGCTAATTTCATGTGTGAACCCAAGATTAAGATTATTATTATTAAGTTCAGAGATGAAATTTTCAGCTTGTTCAATTGAGCCTCTCCAGATTATAAAAAGATCGTCGATGTAACGATACCACACAACTATGTGTTCGGCCCATTTTTGTCTTTCGTCACTAAGGGCCACCTGCTCCTCCCACCAACCTACGAAAAGATTCGCATAGCTGGGGGCGAAGCAGGTGCCCATAGCTGTACCAGAGATTTGTTTGAATAGCTGCCCCTGAAATAAAAAAATGTTGTTATGAAGGCAAAATTCAATAAATTCTAACAGCATACTGCTGTGCTCTGCAAACTTGAGGGGCCTTTTATTCAGGAAGTATCGCATTGCCATTATACCCTGATGATGATCTATACAGGTGTATAGGCTAGTAATGTCCATAGCAATTAATTTGAAGGTAGATTCCCAGTGCATGTCCATCAAATGAAGAATAAAGTCTTTGGTGTCCTTAACGTATGGTGATAATATCATTTGTAAACCTTCGGATAAAGGGGGTAACGTAGTGTTACTCACTAGAGAACAATACTGTCGAGAATCTTATCGGCAGTTGTACGACACCAAGTTCTATGAAAGGACCAATAAAGATGTGTATCAAACCAGTATCACAAAGTATCATGCCATGATTACCAAATGGCATAATTTAGGTTTGCTTGACATCAATGAATTTCTCTTTTTACGGAATAATGAACCAGTGACACCTACGTTCTATCAATTACCGAAGATACACAAAGATAAAATTGACCCACCCGGGAGACCGATAGTCTCTTCACAGGGCAGCTTAGCAGAGAACATGTCCATCTACATAGACAGTTTTCTCCATCCATTTGTCATACAATTGAAGTCATACGTTAAGGACACCAAAGACTTTATTCTTCATTTGATGGACATGCACTGGGAATCTACCTTCAAATTAATTGCTATGGACATTACTAGCCTATACACCTGTATAGATCATCATCAGGGTATAATGGCAATGCGATACTTCCTGAATAAAAGGCCCCTCAAGTTTGCAGAGCACAGCAGTATGCTGTTAGAATTTATTGAATTTTGCCTTCATAACAACATTTTTTTATTTCAGGGGCAGCTATTCAAACAAATCTCTGGTACAGCTATGGGCACCTGCTTCGCCCCCAGCTATGCGAATCTTTTCGTAGGTTGGTGGGAGGAGCAGGTGGCCCTTAGTGACGAAAGACAAAAATGGGCCGAACACATAGTTGTGTGGTTATGAACCAGAGAGGGTTTTGGAGACAGGATAAATGGCGCTAAGGCAGATGAACGGACAGATGGAGTCAGAAGAACAAAGAACCAATGCTTAACGGTGCAATCAGGTCAGGGGAATACCCAAAACCCCTGTATAAGGTGTGGACAAAAGCCCATACCAAAATAATTATAAGCAAATCCTGTGCACACGTGACAATGAGATTAAATTAGAACACAGAAATGATAACAGGTTTCAAAGAACAATGGGAAGATGTTTTTAATTCAAACGTTGTTTTCCATCAGTACAACGAGCGCCAGCCGACACGTGTTTCATCAACAGTAAACAACTGTGAATCTTCAGGGCCAATTGAACAATGTCATACGGAAAAGAACGAAAAGCCGTCGGGAATACGAGTGAAGTAGTCTCCCATGGGTCGGTGCGACCAGGAAACCAAAGGGCTGTGTAAGCCAGTGCGTTATAGCTGAACTTGCTTCCGAAGTGACGAAAGACAAAAATGGGCCGAACACATAGTTGTGTGGTATCGTTACATCGACGATCTTTTTATAATCTGGAGAGGCTCAATTGAACAAGCTGAAAATTTCATCTCTGAACTTAATAATAATAATCTTAATCTTGGGTTCACACATGAAATTAGCACCACTGAAGTTAATTATTTAGATCTAAAGGTGCAGGTGAGGGATGGCAACCTTGGCACGGATTTATATCGGAAACCGACTGCCGGTAATTCAATCTTACACGGTAGTAGTAACCACCCACCCAAGCTGATAAATAGCATACCCTATGGGGAACTTCTCCGGCTCAAACGAAACTGCACCAGAGAAAATGACTTTGTAACTGCTGCTGCTAACTGCTTCACAAGATTTCTTAACAGGGGCTATAGTCAGGAAGTTTTGAATGCAGCACTAGTGAGAGTCAATAAGATTAATAGGAAGGACTTGTTGACCCGTAATGATACCCAGCTGAACAGCATAAAAAGGAGTAATTCTGAAGGTAGCAAATTGCGAATGATAACAACTTTCTCAGATGATGCAAACACTTTGAGGAATATAATGAAAAGGAATTGGCATATACTGCAAACCGATTCCGTAATGGGGAAAGAAATCCCGACAGTGCCACTGATTACCTTCCGCAAATCACGGTCTTTGAGGGATAAACTAGTTCAGAGCTACTTATCACCTATTAGTCAACCTAAAGGTGTTCTGAAAGAAATGAAAGGTTTTTTCCCTTGTGGGAAATGCAAAGCTTGCTGTAACAGCAAAAGAACCTTGAGCTACACAATCGATGGGATAAAAAAACCTAAACCCATAGATAAATTAATTACTTGCACTACTACACATGTAGTCTACTGTCTATTGTGTCCCTGTGGACTTAAATATATCGGCAGCACTATTCATAGTGTAAAGATGCGCATCTTGGAACACCAACGCGCAATCATGAATAAAGACAGTAACTACCCTGCAGCCAGACATTTCGCCCTCAAACACAAGAGTAACAGGGAACTGTTACAGTATTTTGGCTTGGACTGTGTATATGTTAATCCAAGAGGTGGAGATAGAGTGCAACGTTTGCGGAGACTTGAGTCCCGCTACATTATTGATTTGCACACCAAAACACCCTTTGGGTTGAATAGCGGAGAGGAATTAGCTGTGCATCTGGGGAGGTAATTTGGTATACTTTGTAGACGTAACTGTAATCTCTTCCTCTTTTTGTCGTTTTACTCATACAACTCAGGGAATATAAGGGATAAGAACAACTCTTGTCTCCTATTTAGGTTCCCCTTGAGTATGTTTTGACTCTTTCTTACATTTGTGGGAATTTAGTCTCATGGATTTCAGTGGACCACTTCACTATAAAATGTTTAGGCCGATTCACGGCTTTATTGTTTGAACCATTGAATGAATTATTTAATACACCGAGGTTCAGAATGTATATCATGAGGCTTGCTACAATATACATGCCGATCCACGGCTTAATTGTACTAAGATTTGTAGCTCTCTCCGTAACATAATTGTTAAATAACATTTATAATATGCTAACTGATTAACAATTGTTTTCAATCATGATTAGTAACAATTGTGTTTTAACGCTGCTGATGCAATTCTTAAATGTCGAGAGCAATACCTGAAACTGTGTACAACTCTATAGGCTGGTACGTTATCTTCACCCTGTTAAGATGGCCGCCATGCGATAGACAGTATTGCATTGGCCGTATGGGTGAGGAAGTGACGTCATGGGTCTTTTGAATTTAAAAAAGTTCTCGCGCGGCTAGCGTAATGAGACACTGACGAAGGATACCCTGAAACGCGTCTGTCTTTTTGCCTGTTGCCGAATAAATTGATATACGGAATCCTCCCGGAGTGCTGTGCTTTGTCCGAGAGCATGGACATCGTTGGTAGCGTGGATTTTAAACGCGGGCACCACCGCGTTACAGCACCCGCCTATGAGTGCCTTGGCCCTTGGTGCAACTTGGTAGCGATCATTCGTTTCCAGAGCACCGCTTGTGGACATCGCAGCTGTGTATTTACACCGGAGTGAGGACTGTGACTGCAGGAGTAGAAGGAGCACGGACCATCCCCCTCAGCGGAAGAAACGGGATCGGGTAAGACGTGCGCCTTTCTCCATTTCAATCCTCCTTGTGTACTGCAATACGAGTCCCACGTTAGACCTCAACTTCCATCTGGAGAACAACAACGACCGCAACACCAGCACCCTGCTCGACAACCTCGCCAACCTGGGACTCAAGCAACTGGTGTCCACCCCCACCCACCTCGCCGGACACACACTCGACGCAGTCTTCTCTTCCAGCACAGACATCAACTTCAGCCACGCCACAGAGCTTCAATGGACGGACCACAGCTGCGTCCACTTCACCTTCAAGAGAACGACGTCCCACCACCACCAGAAACAGGCCGCCCGCAGAAGCTGGAACAAGATCACAGCAGACCAGCTCGCCACCTCCCTGAGCCAGCACCCTCCTGCCAGCTCAGCGAACCCCAGCCAGGCCGCAGACAACCTCACGAAGTGGATCAACAACTGCGCGGACGAACTCGCCCCACTGAGGACCCCGCCCAGCAGACCCGGCAGCAAGAAGGCCCCATGGTTCACCGACGAACTCAAGAGCTCCAAGAAGAACTGCCGAGCCCTCGAGAAAGTCTGGAGAAGGGAACCGACACCGGACAACAGGACCTCCTTCAAACTTGCCACCCGGAAACACCACCAGCTGATCCGCGCCGCCAAGAAAACAGCTTTCAAGGACCGGTTGGACAACAACGCACACAACTGCAAGGAACTCTTCAACATCGTGAAAGAGCTTTCCAACCCCAGCGCAGGAAACAACGACATCACCCCATCGCAAGACCTCTGCAACTCCCTCGCTTCATACTTCCACAACAAGATCGCCGACATACACAACAGCTTCAACAACCAACCAACGCACACCATGACCGAACAACCACCCCCCACCACCACCCTCCACGCCTGGACCCCGATCAGCACCGAAGACACCATCCGCACGATGAACTCCATCCACTCCGGATCACCGACCGACCCCTGCCCTCACCACGTCTTCAACAAGGCCGACGCTGTCATCGCACCCCACCTGCGAGACATCATCAACACATCCTTCGACACCGCCACCTTCCCCGAGAGCTGGAAGCACGCCGAACTCAGCACTCTTCTCAAGAAACCCACAGCGGACCCCACCGAACTCAAGAATTACCGCCCCATCTCGCTCCTCCCGTTTCCAGCCAAAGTCATCGAGAAGACCGTCAACAAGCAGATGGCCGCCTTCCTCGAGACGAACGGATCCCTCGACCCCTCACAGTCCGGCTTCCGAGCCAACCACAGCACCGAGACCGCCCTCATCGCCGCCACCGATGACATCCGAGCCCTGATGGACAATGGAGAAACAGCGGCCCTCATCCTCCTAGACCTCTCCGCGGCATTCGACACGGTCTGCCACCGCACCCTAGTACGGCGCCTCAGCAACATCGGCATCCAGGACAAGGCGCTGGAATGGATCATCTCCTTCCTCGACGGAAGAACACAGAGAGTCCGCCTACCACCGTACAAGTCAGAGGCCTCCGAAGTCATCTGCGGCGTCCCCCAAGGATCATCTCTGAGCCCCACCCTCTTCAACGTCTACATGAGCCCCCTCGCGGCCATCGTACGCAAACACAACCTCAGCATAATCTCCTACGCCGACGACACCCAGCTGATCCTCTCCCTGACCAACGACCCCGCCGCCGCCAGAGCCAACCTGCACGAAGGGATGAAAGAGGTAGCCGAGTGGATGACGACCAGCCGCCTGAAACTGAACTCGGACAAGACGGAGGTCCTCATCCTGGGCTCCTCACCCTCCGCCTGGGACGACTCCTGGTGGCCTCCCGCCCTGGGCACCGCACCCAAACCGACAGACCATGCACGAAACCTGGGCGTCATCCTGGACTCCTCCCTCTCCATGACCAGGCAAGTCAACAACGTCTCCTCGGCGTGCTTCAACATCCTTCGCATGCTACGGAAGATCTTCTGGTGGATCCCCACCGAGACCAGGAAGACCGTCACCCAGGCCCTCGTCACCAGCCGACTGGACTACGGCAACGCCCTCTACGCCGGTACCACCGCCAAGCTCCAGAAGAGACTTCAGCGGATCCAGAACGCCTCAGCCAGACTCATCCTCGACATCCCACGAACCAGTCACATCTCCGGACATCTGAAAGACCTTCACTGGCTCCCCGTCAACAAAAGAATCACCTTCCGCCTCCTCACCCACGCACACAAAGCCCTACACGACCAAGGCCCGAGCTACCTCAACAGCCGAGTCAACTTCTACGCTCCCAAACGCCACCTCCGATCAGCCAACCACGCCCTCGCCGCCGTCCCCCGCATCCGAAGAGCGACTACAGGAGGAAGGTCCTTCTCCTACCTGGCCGCCAAGACCTGGAACTCCCTCCCGACCGACCTGCGCCTGACCCAAGACCACCTCTCCTTCAGGAAGAAGCTGAAGACCTGGCTGTTCGAGCAGTAGCGGCACCCCCCCCCCCCCCCAGCGCCTTGAGACCCTACGGGTATGTAGCGCGCTTTATAAATGTCAATGATTGATTGATTGATTAGGCGTATGGGAGTCCGTTAGTAGGAAGAATATATCTTCTTTCCATTATATGCAAATATCCAACAGGCAATGTTTGACGAAGCAGATCGTCGCGAGGCAGCTCACGACATTTTTAAGAAGACCACAACATCGTCATCAGAGAACCCACAAGCTGTATTGAATGAGTCAAACACTCGCAAAAACTTGCGTACACTTTTCACCAAACTCGAAAGGCTCCATGAAAGAGAAGTAAGAAAATGGTGGGAAGCCACCTCCCTCCAAAGTTACATGGATGTCGACAGAGTGCCTAGGGGCCTGAGGATCTACACAGTGCCCGCTTATGAAAACCCGGATCCCTGCCTCCTTGAAGAATGGGCTGAATATACAGCAGCGTCATGCAAAGGCATGCTCGCAATCTTGGTAAAATTCGCATGGAGTGACAGAGAAAAGGCATTGGTGGAAATCGCGAATCTTGAGAAAGAAATCGCCACGGATGACGACAAAACTAAACAGGAAGAGTTGAAGGAAGAGATGAAGAAACGCTTACAAAGGTATGAACTGAAGATACGACAACGGAAGCAGGACAAATTTGAACGTGATGAACGGGATTACGCCCAAGGGAGAATTCTAACTTTCTCAAGAAAATTTGATGAACCACGTAAAGCCATCTATAAAAAGAAATCTCCAATACCGTCTGACAGAATAGAAACCTCAGAATCTGAGATCACTGAAAGTGAACTATCCGGTGAAGACACGACTGCCCCACAGAGTGATAAAACGAACTATCCTTTTCACTTGGAGTTCGATCTGATACGGCAAACGTGGCTGAGAGGCGGAAAGAGCAAGCCTCCAGAAAACGCAGACGGACAAGGAGAGGTGGCTGGTGGCGCACGAAGCAGAGGAAGAGGCAGGGGCGCATCCCGAGCGAAGCGCAGCAACAGGGGAAAACGATGGTAAAAGAAAGCAATGATTTGACCATCATCAACCTCACGCCACGTGTACTAAGCAATGCTGAGGAGGCAGCCTTAAAATTAGGATTATCATTCTGCCCAAGCGACCGCTTAGAATACACGCAGACGCGCATTGATTTGTTCAAATTTGTCCGGAAAATCAAGCTACAGAAATATTTCAAATTGAAACCTTCTATAACTGAAGCAAGAACACTGAAGCACAAATCTAGGCAGAAAGTAACAGATGTCTTGACAGCTCAAGATCTGGATACAATCGAACTGTTGGAAGAATTACGGGCTGAAGAATCAATTACAACCTCAGAGAGTGAGGATTTAGTCCTGAGAGTACATCGGGCAGGAATTGACCAAGAAACACCCTCAACCACTTTCAAGCCCCCTTCCATTTTCAACCCTCAAATGCCATACGATGCTATAGACTCGTTCTCTGATGCCGTACTTCATGATCTTCAGAAATTCAGAATCAAGGCTTCCTCCCACCCACCAAAACAACAGAGGAACTTAACCCACGAACAAGAAGTGATCCTTAAAAACCTGGCTATGGATGATAATATCATTTGTAAACCTTCGGATAAAGGGGGTAACGTAGTGTTACTCACTAGAGAACAATACTGTCGAGAATCTTATCGGCAGTTGAACGACACCAAGTTCTATGAAAGGACCAATAAAGATGTGTATCAAACCAGTATCACAAAGTATCATGCCATGATTACCAAATGGCATAATTTAGGTTTGCTTGACATCAATGAATTTCTCTTTTTACGGAATAATGAACCAGTGACACCTACGTTCTATCAATTACCGAAGATACACAAAGATAAAATTGACCCACCCGGGAGACCGATAGTCTCTTCACAGGGCAGCTTAGCAGAGAACATGTCCATCTACATAGACAGTTTTCTCCATCCATTTGTCATACAATTGAAGTCATACGTTAAGGACACCAAAGACTTTATTCTTCATTTGATGGACATGCACTGGGAATCTACCTTCAAATTAATTGCTATGGACATTACTAGCCTATACACCTGTATAGATCATCATCAGGGTATAATGGCAATGCGATACTTCCTGAATAAAAGGCCCCTCAAGTTTGCAGAGCACAGCAGTATGCTGTTAGAATTTATTGAATTTTGCCTTCATAACAACATTTTTTTATTTCAGGGGCAGCTATTCAAACAAATCTCTGGTACAGCTATGGGCACCTGCTTCGCCCCCAGCTATGCGAATCTTTTCGTAGGTTGGTGGGAGGAGCAGGTGGCCCTTAGTGACGAAAGACAAAAATGGGCCGAACACATAGTTGTGTGGTATCGTTACATCGACGATCTTTTTATAATCTGGAGAGGCTCAATTGAACAAGCTGAAAATTTCATCTCTGAACTTAATAATAATAATCTTAATCTTGGGTTCACACATGAAATTAGCACCACTGAAGTTAATTATTTAGATCTAAAGGTGCAGGTGAGGGATGGCAACCTTGGCACGGATTTATATCGGAAACCGACTGCCGGTAATTCAATCTTACACGGTAGTAGTAACCACCCACCCAAGCTGATAAATAGCATACCCTATGGGGAACTTCTCCGGCTCAAACGAAACTGCACCAGAGAAAATGACTTTGTAACTGCTGCTGCTAACTGCTTCACAAGATTTCTTAACAGGGGCTATAGTCAGGAAGTTTTGAATGCAGCACTAGTGAGAGTCAATAAGATTAATAGGAAGGACTTGTTGACCCGTAATGATACCCAGATGAACAGCATAAAAAGGAGTAATTCTGAAGGTAGCAAATTGCGAATGATAACAACTTTCTCAGATGATGCAAACACTTTGAGGAATATAATGAAAAGGAATTGGCATATACTGCAAACCGATTCCGTAATGGGGAAAGAAATCCCGACAGTGCCACTGATTACCTTCCGCAAATCACGGTCTTTGAGGGATAAACTAGTTCAGAGCTACTTATCACCTATTAGTCAACCTAAAGGTGTTCTGAAAGAAATGAAAGGTTTTTTCCCTTGTGGGAAATGCAAAGCTTGCTGTAACAGCAAAAGAACCTTGAGCTACACAATCGATGGGATAAAAAAAACTAAACCCATAGATAAATTCATTACTTGCACTACTACACATGTAGTCTACTGTCTATTGTGTCCCTGTGGACTTAAATATATCGGCAGCACTATTCATAGTGTAAAGATGCGCATCTTGGAACACCAACGCGCAATCATGAATAAAGACAGTAACTACCCTGTAGCCAGACATTTCGCCCTCAAACACAAGAGTAACAGGGAACTGTTACAGTATTTTGGCTTGGACTGTGTATATGTTAATCCAAGAGGTGGAGATAGAGTGCAACGTTTGCGGAGACTTGAGTCCCGCTACATTATTGATTTGCACACCAAAACACCCTTTGGGTTGAATAGCGGAGAGGAATTAGCTGTGCATCTGGGGAGGTAATTTGGTATACTTTGTAGACGTAACTGTAATCTCTTCCTCTTTTTGTCGTTTTACTCATACAACTCAGGGAATATAAGGGATAAGAACAACTCTTGTCTCCTATTTAGGTTCCCCTTGAGTATGTTTTGACTCTTTCTTACATTTGTGGGAATTTAGTCTCATGGATTTCAGTGGACCACTTCACTATAAAATGTTTAGGCCGATTCACGGCTTTATTGTTTGAACCATTGAATGAATTATTTAATACACCGAGGTTCAGAATGTATATGATGAGGCTTGCTACAATATACATGCCGATCCACGGCTTAATTGTACTAAGATTTGTAGCTCTCTCCGTAACATAATTGTTAAATAACATTTATAATATGCTAACTGATTAACAATTGTTTTCAATCATGATTAGTAACAATTGTGTTTTAACGCTGCTGATGCAATTCTTAAATGTCGAGAGCAATACCTGAAACTGTGTACAACTCTATAGGCTGGTACGTTATCTTCACCCTGTTAAGATGGCCGCCATGCGATAGACAGTATTGCATTGGCCGTATGGGTGAGGAAGTGACGTCATGGGTCTTTTGAATTTAAAAAAGTTCTCGCGCGGCTAGCGTAATGAGACACTGACGAAGGATACCCTGAAACGCGTCTGTCTTTTTGCCTGTTGCCGAATAAATTGATATACGGAATCCTCCCGGAGTGCTGTGCTTTGTCCGAGAGCGTGGACATCGTTGGTAGCGTGGATATATATATATATATAATCTACTGGCGGTCGCCAGTAGATAGTTATAGTTAGGACCGAGTTTCCATAGGAAATCTGAAAATTCTATTTTGAATAACTTTGGCGCCGGTTGACGAATCCTCACGAAATTTTCAAAACTAATGGGGCGCTCCGTTCAGCTCCTACCCTGAAAGTCTCGGGGTGATTCGTCAAGTGGGGGCCGAGAAAAAAGGGGGGTCCCAAAACGCGTTTTCCCCATGCATTTTTCCTTAGGACCTTTAGTCGAAGGTACAGCCCGAACGGCTGAACAGAATTACTTGAAATGTGGCAGAGAGGTAGTCCTCAGGTCAGGGAAGTGCCTTTTGCAGGTCTGGTGTCAATCTGTTCAGTAGTTCCTGAGAAAATAGCATTTAAAAGCATATAAATATCTATAAGCGCGCACCGTGCGAGCACCCTAACGTGCGCGAGCGTAATTCTGATTGGTGGTTACATGTTAGTCAACGTTCGAATCGGTCGAAATCAGGAAGTGTCGGCCGCCATTTTGTTTGTTTTCAGTGCGAGAGTGAAAAAGGAAGGCGGCGAACGTGAAAAGGGGGCAGGGTAGAGAGTTCCTGACCCCCTAGCCTTTGTCAGGTGGACCCTGAGGGACCCCGAAGGCAGAAACATTTTTTTAATTTTTTTTTTTTAAATCGCGGGGGTGCACCGTGCGCGCACGGTGAAAAACCAAAAAAAAATAATAATAATTTTTAATACATAGTTTATTGTAAAATAAATATATAAAAAAATAATAATACATAAATAAATTAGCATTTAAAAAAACGTACAAATTCACTGAAAAAACCATAGGTTTCACACAGGTTATAGTTAGGAATTAGCATTTAAAAAACCTTGCAAATTCACTTAAAAAACCATAGGTTTCACACATGTTATAGTTAGGTGGATATTTCACTCGTAAAAAACCAATGAAATTCCCCCGTTATAGTTAGTTCTGATAACTATAACTCGCGCGCCCGCAATCCACTGCTCATGACGTCACATATTACATCACTCATGACATGGTCAGTGGCATCACTCATGACATCACTGATGACATCATCCTTGTGATAGAGTGGCGGTCGCGCGAGTTATAGTTATCTGAACTAACTATAACGGGGGAATTTCATTGGTTTTTTACGAGTGAAATATCCACCTAACTATAACATGTGTGAAACCTATGGTTTTTTAAGTGAATATATATATATATATATATATATATATATATATATATATGTGTGACCTGCTGTGAATATTTATAATCAATTAACAATGGGGTAACCCTGTGTCCCTCAGAACCTGGGTATAGTTTTTTATAAAACAATGGTTCTGTCGGGTGAGAACAGCTATTTCTTATATAGACAATTAAAAATTTGCTAACATTCGTGACAAGAATTTTCAATTCTATTAAGGACAAGGAGGCGAGGATTATGCTTTCTCATTTCTTTACTAGAAATGCTCAGCAGCCAATAAAACAGTATAAGAAAAAACTACAATACCCATGAACACCAGGGTATGACGTATAACCATAGAGTCCACTGTATATATAAGGCAATATGGCAAGCACAACATCCTCTTTCTTTGGTGAGAACAGTTCCAATAGTAGAAGAAACAGATGAAGAGTCACAACGACCAACAGGAGGGACCACCAGCAAAGGCAGCAGGAGTCTGTAAGGCTGAACGCACATCACTGGAGGGCGACAGGACTCTGGAAGCCAGACGCCATCGGATGCAGATGAAACCAAAGGATGCAGTAAAATTGTCACTTCGGGTCAGAACCTGAAAAGAGACAGACTGCCGTAAAATACATCCGATATAAGAAAAAATGTAACAAGTGGGGGGAAAAAATATCAGAGAACAATATAACAGCAGAAGATACATAATACATATGCAAACATCTGTATAAATGCAAATTAATACATGAGAAGGAACATAACGGGTGGGATAATCCTCGCCTCCTTGTCCTTAATAGAATTGAAAATTCTTGTCACGAATGTTAGCAAATTTTTAATTCTATGTCAGGACAGGAGGCTCCGATTATGCTTGTTCAAAGCTTATCCACCACTACTGAAGCAACATGATCAATAGGTTTATAATAAAAAGCCTTAAACATGGAATCAGAAGACCAATCTGCGGCCTTCATAATGTCGGACAAAGTCACACCCAAGGAAAAAGCTTTAGAAGCCATAGCTCCTCGTGCAGAATGAGCCCCAAAAATAGATACATCAATGCCTGCTTCTGACATAAGCCAGCGCACCCAACGAGCTAAAGTAGCCGGGGTAACAGGACGAAAGGGTTTCTGCAAAGCAATCAACAGTTGACCCTGTAAATCAGAACGTAAAGAAGCAGTACTTACCTCATAATCTTTGAGACATTGGACCACACAAAGATTGGGACGGAGAGGAAAAGAAGGATAGGATATCAATGAAGTATTCATCTTGGTACGACGAGAAATTCGAAAAGTGACACCCTCAGGGGTAAAACAACGACCAGCCAAATCTAAGGCCCGAACATCAGAAACTCGTCTGCACGAGACAAGGCAAAGTAACATGGTCAGTTTGGCTGACAGCTGTTTGCGGGAAAGCAAAGGGTTGGAAGGCCAGGAGTCCAAAAAATTCAAGACAATGGAAACATCCCATAAAGAAGAATATTTAGGACAAGGGGGAGTCGTTAGGCGAATACCCTTGAGCAATTTAGTAATCAAAGGGTGCTCCCCGGCAGGTTTACCGTCAAGAGGAGAATGGCCTGCCGAAATGGCAGAACGGAAGTTGTTAACGGTCCGATAAGCTAAGCCTGAAGAGGCAAGAGACGCCAAAAAATTAATAATTAGAGAGACATCCGCTGTAGCGGGATCAGCTTCCCGTTGAACACACCAATCACACCATCGTTTCCAAGAACCTGCGTAGCGTTTGTGAGTGTTGGGCGCCCAGGACTCGCTGATAAATTTGCAAGCCTCGCTTGAAAGGCCTGGGACCGACCAACGGTCCCCGAAAGTCGCCAAGCCAGAAGACGGAGAGAGCCTGACTGGATTAGGGGATGCGGATTCCCTAGAGGGTCCAGCAACAGATTCCACTTCTGGGGAAGAAGGATCGGCACCGCACAACACATTTCCAGAAGAACAGGAAACCAAGCCTGAGCCCTCCACAGAGGAGCAATCAGAATCAGCTCTGATTGAAATCGCTTTGTTCGAGAAAGGACTCTCGGAATCATCATGAATGGAGGAAAGGCATAGCACAGCTGGGCAGGCCAGGTCTGGAGAAATGCGTCCGTGGCCAGAGCCTCCGGATCCGGTCTCCAACTGAAGAATCGGGGAAGTTGCGCGTTGAGGCGAGAGGCAAAGAGATCTATGTGACTCTGCCCCCAAAACCGACTGAGGGAACGAAAGATGCGGGGATGAAGTCTCCAATCGCTGAAATCCCGAAGGTGACGTGAATGCCAATCCGCAATCAGATTGTTGCGGCCCGGAAGATATTCTGCAATAACAGTGATCTTCCTTTGCAGACAATAATGCCAAAAATCTTTGGCGATCTCCGCTAACAATTTGGACCTCGTGCCGCCCAACTTGTTGACATAACGAACCGCGGACACATTGTCCATGCGGAGAAGAATGCAACAATTGGCCTGAAGAGGCGTGAAACAACGAATCGCAAAGGAACCCGCCAGGAGTTCCAGACAATTGATGTGAAGAGACAACTCCTGCGGGGACCAACGACCCCCCGTTGAAATCGGACCGCACCGGGCTCCCCAGCCCCACCGACTGGCATCTGACTCTATCACTATCTCCGGAGAGGAACCGAACAGGGCTCGACCATTCCAGGCCTCCATGTGGTCCAGCCACCACTGCATCTCGCATCTCGCATCTCGCCTAGTCTGACAGAGGAATCTGATCGGAGTAGCGAAGACCCTGCTGAAGATGACGGATCTTCAGCCGTTGCAATGCCCTGTAATGCAGAGGACCGGGAAAGATCGCCTGAATTGAGGACGCTAATAGACCGACTACACGAGCTATAGATCTCAATGACACGATCCGTTTGGAGATAATCGACACCAACTCTCGTTTGATATAACGAATCTTCTGAGAGGGCAACAGAAGTTGACAGGTGAGAGAATTGACCTGGAAACCTAGAAACTCCATCACCTGTGAAGGAAGGAGGACAGATTTCTGAGGATTCACCAGAAAACCTAAGGATTGGAGAAGATCGATCGTCCAATCGAGATGCAGGATCAATTTGTGAGGACAATCCGCCATGATCAGAATGTCGTCCAGATAGACAATCATGCGGAGACCCCGCGCGCGTAAGTGTTCCACCACTGGCTTCAGAAGTTTCGTGAAGCACCACGGGGCCGACGAGAGGCCGAACGGAAGGACTTGGTATTCGAACCAGTTCCCCTGCCACTGGAACTGAAGAAAACGCCGATGAGGCTTGAAGATTGGGACTGACAGATAGGCGTCTTTGAGATCGAGACGAACCATCCAATCTCCCGCTCGGAGAAGGTCTCGCAAAAGATGGATCCCTTCCATCTTGAAATGTCGGTAAACCACTCCGCCGTTGAACTCCTTTAGATTGAGGACGAGGCGGGAACCGCCCCCTCGTTTCGGAACTAGAAACACCGAACTTACAAACCCTCTGGGATGGCGGGTAGTTTGAAGAATAGCCCCTTTCGCGAGAAGAGAGACGATCTCCGAGGAGATGATCTCCTGATCCTGAAGAGAAAAGATCAACGGGGTAGGAAGGAGAGGTTGAGGCATGGGCTGATAAAATTCTATTTTGTAGCCCTGAACAGTTTCGAGAATACAAGCATCGCTGGAGATTAGTTGCCAATTGTGTAGAAAAAACTGGAGCCTTCCCCCCAAAACCACCTCGGAAAAAGGAATCACTCTCACCTGAAGTATTGGAGTCGTGATGACCTCCTTGCTGTCCTCCGAAGCGACCCTTCCGGAATTGTCCCCTTCCCTTGCGGGAGGGATAGAAGTTTGAACGGGTGGAGAAGCCGGGATCCTGTCCACCGCCACTGTGGGACTGAAATCCTCGTTGAGAATTTTGCTGGGATCCGCGGCCGAACGAACGTCCCCTAAGACGTCCGGCCTTTGCAAAAACCGGCCGAAACGCCCGCCTCAGCGAGGCCTGGGCTTTGTCAAGGCCACTGAAAGTGGCCACGAAACTGGAAAGTTCTTTGAGGAATGGTTGACCAAATAAGAGCCCCTGGGCCAAAGGGCCGGCCTCAGAAGAGGCGAGCTCCGCTAGCCTAGGATCCAGGCGGAGAAGGATGGAGCGGCGTCTTTCGCAGGAAAGCGCACAATTGGCATTACCCAATTGACATATGGCTCTCTGAGCCCATTGAATGAGTTCATCCGGGTTAACAAGAGCCGATGATTCTTTAGCCAGAACACCCAAATCTAACATTTTTGTAAGTGGGCCCAATAAATCTAATAATTTATCCTGGCAGGAGCGCCAAGATCTATCCAAACCTTTTTTAGGGTCTCGTGCATACTTCTTCAGGTAGGTGACCATGGTAGGATCAACCTCCGGAGTGTCGGCCAAATGATCTGCCAGATCAGGACGGGGACATTCAGATCTCATACGTGCTCGGGCATCTTGAGGAAAAGGTTGGCGAATGTGGGATTGGACATAATCCGCCACCGCTGGTGAAGGTAGCCAGGAAGTGGAATGGGGATGCATTATCTCCGAAGGTTCAAATGTAAGAATGGGAGGAGTGGAAGGAGCGTCAACAAAATGTTCTTTGCGAGCCCTTTTCCGAGGAGGTGGTTCAAATTCAGACGAGGAGGAGTGTGCATCATCAGCATCAGGATCATGGTAGGAAGAAAAAGAGGTCCCAGCCGACCCTTTAGGAGAGGCCGTGTCCGAAGACAGTGTTTTAGCCAACCGCTGAAAATCAGTCTTATGAGGATTGACAGGGGACTTTGACGTACGTGACGGCAACCAACCCTGCTGTTGGGCATAAAGAGACAAATGTCGCTTCAAAGGGTTAATAGCGCGCACCAGCGCCTTATTCACGGAATGCTGCACCCCTTGATCTAGTGCTTCCACCAATTCATGCTCCAAAGAGCCAGAAGGATCCTCCTCATAATAATAACAATCCTCTTCATAATATTCTTCCATTCTGACACAAAAAGTGTAACAGTATTCAATGCCCACAATAAAATTAAATCAATAGTGGCCAAAGGCACAATGCAGGGGGAGTGAAAAAACCCCACAGCAAGCCAAAGTGCAGATAAATCTGAACACCTTAAGTAAATAAATTCAAATGTGGAGGGAGGGCTTGCTGTAAACAAAAACTAGCACTCTAGGCAATGCCTATGCATAATTATACAGCCCAAACGTTTTAAATTGCAAAAAATGGGCGTAAAAGAGGCAAATACTGAGGCTGTGGGCTCCCGGCACGAAGCGACCGCTCTGACAGGCGATAAACACCTGATTCAATCAACAAACATGGCCGCCGCGCATGCGCGGTAACGGCCGCCCAGTATTTCGAAAGACGGAGCCCTCGCAGCGCGAGCACGAGTGCTCCGAGCCCCTGTCTCCCTCTCCACAACAAACCGAGACGCGGGCGCAAGGCGCCCGGCAACGGGAGGTGAACCACACGCTCCCCGCAGCTCAAAGGACACACGCGGCGAGCGACGCGGTAAACAATGCGAAAGGCGTAACCATGGTAATACAGCAACAAGCGCTACAATGTAAAGAACTTTTGGCAGCGAAAGGCTACAGTATTAAACAGGCATTTAAATCACAAGTAAATATATTAGAAAAGGAAGCAAGCACTTAACTGGCTGCGGAGCAGCAAAGAAAGAGGATGTTGTGCTTGCCATATTGCCTTATATATACAGTGAACTCTATGGTTATACGTCATACCCTGGTGTTCATGGGTATTGTAGTTTTTTCTTATACTGTTTTATTGGCTGCTGAGCATTTCTAGTAAAGAAATGAGAAAGCATCATCGGAGCCTCCTGTCCTGACATAGAATTCAATTGGCTACGTTATTCTGTGCAAACATTTAATGCTGAAACAATTAAGGAATATACCGTAAAACAAACGAAACCACAAAGAAATCAGTTTGCAGGGTACGCTGACGGATTGCAGCGGCTTGTCAGGATTCATAACTGGCATCGCTTCTAAACTCCCGTTTGCAGAGAATAATTTAGCCAATTGACTTATCTATATAAGAAATAGCTGTTCTCACCGACAGAACCATTGTTTTGTGAATATTTATAAAGCCGTTTTAAAGATGTGAAACTTTGTGTACAGTTACAAAACAGTACAATTGGATTCATTATAATTGCAAAACTAAAAGGCAACCTTTTCACCCCGCGGGGAAATATGCCTTTCCAGTTTCCAGTGTGTTAGAGACAATACCATTTCAAGGTGGCCGCCGAACACCGGTGGTGAAAAGGTCGAAGTGCCATTACAACCAATTCTTGTCCTCCTTTCGTGGTAATGCGCCCCGCACGGTAATTTCAGAAAGAGATGGAGAAAGTATTCTCCTTACAGAAAATACAAGCAGTAGCGGGCCGAAAGCCTACTCGGTCAAAATAATAAAAAATGAAAAAGTTCAAATATCAATGAGAGACAAAACAGACTAAAATAAACTGCATCTCACCTTTGGTATAAATGGTAATTTCTAGTAACAGCAAAGCTATGCGTTTAAGAAGTCCGTGTAACGGCCTGAGCAGTCTTTTTCATATTTCTATCGCGCCCTTACGTTTCCACTCTATCATGGCCGTCCTATTCGTGGGGCCAACATGCCCGCCCAGAGAAGCTGGTGCTGCCCCAGCATGTCGCGCGACTTTTGCGTCCCCCACCGCCGCCTCGCGGGTTTCTGTTCCCGTCACAACATGGCGACTCAGGTGCAAGAGGCAGTGGCGCGAGGTGCAGCAGCAGTGGCGAGCTTAAGCTTAGACAGCGCAGGAGACGGCGCAGAGCAGGTAACTACATTCGCCAGTCCTACATAGGGTGGGGTTAATCGGCCACTTAGCCCGTTTCATTTTAGGTTGTTTTCGTGCGTACGTAGTTTCCCGGAGGAGGGGGATCACGGCACCTGCTGCGGATAAACCCCCGGAGGGAAACTACTCTCGGGACTTAGCCACACGGGCTTGCCATCATAGCACCTCCTTGTTCTGCGTCTAGTGGGAGAGGTGGGGGGCCTTGTTCCCCGGCTGCTGCGTACTACCTTATGCTATGTTGTGTAATATTTTGCCTGCCATGCTGCGATGCCTCCAGTCTGGCGGGAGGCGCAGATCCGTCAGTTGCGCAGCTTGTCCCGCCAGGCATGGCGGCGCCGTGTTCTCATCCCAGAGAGTTTACGTTCATAGGAACCGGCGCTTCCACGCCTGTTTTTCATATGGGATTATCTTGACAGCTTGTGGAGCGAGGGATGGCCTGTCATCTACGTGGTTAATGCGGCCTCTTTTCGAGCGCAACCGGCTTCTTGCCCTGGAGGCAAGTCTTTCACCCCCCCATCGAGAGCGCGCACTTTGTAGCAGCATCCACCACTGCCTCATTTTGATGATTGGTATTTAAAATGAAACTTCCAATCTGTATACATCCCGTGCACACCAGGTGGTAGCCTCCCTGTTCCAAGTTATTGGTTTAGTGAAAGATGGCCAATGATAACGGGAGGACTCTGGAGGAAGGCAGATTCTAAAATAATATTTTATTCAGAAACTGGTTACACGTATGGAAAGCTCGCCAGGAGCCATGATGTGAATGATCACCGCTGCAATAGCCTCTACTTCCAACAGAAAGGGATATGTTACAGAGCATGAAATCGCAACATTCCACAGTAGATTAGGACGGAGACAGGTCACAACGCATCTTTCTCTTAACAAAGGACACGAAAGCGATGAAGCTGTACCACACCAATGAGCCAAAACGAATACATCCAACTGCCGTGATACAATATAAACCTGAAACATTGCACAGATAAATACTATTTTCTTACTGTATTTTTGTTTAGATAAAGCATAAAAGCTGTTGAATATCAAGAAAAAAATCAAACTCCTTTTTAAGATGCCTGTCCAGCACCTTCTGAAAACATCATCAGACAACTTGCCATATAATCCTCCATTCAGCGGATGGACTGCAACCCCTTAGTTAGTAAGCGCATGTCGTTGTCCGATTGAATAACCACTTATAGCGATGTACTTTGACCTGTCTTTGCTCAAAGTTGTACACTTCAAAACTACGGGGCAGATTTACAAGGAACTGACGCATCTGCATAGAAGTGTCAGTTTCCTTGCCCCAGTGCCAAATGTCCTTGCGCCACCATGGATGCGCTGTATTTACAATACAGTGTTTCAAAGCGCAAGGATTAACAGATGCTTCCGAAATACGGACGCATTTGTTGGCAAAAAAATGACCCATTGCTGGAGTTGCTCATGAAAGTGACGCAACTTCAGCAATGTGCCACAACAGATCGGTGAGTCCCATACAAAAAGTCCTGCGTCATTCCTTACGCCTGGTCTGAGCAGGCGTAGGGATTCTGATGCAGGTAAGGCGTAGAGTGACTCAGTGAAATGTAAATCTACTGCGTCAGTTCTACATGGCTTTTTGCGTGGGAACGCCCACCCTGCATACACTATAGCTGACACAGGTATATTTTACGCAGGGATTTACAACGTGACGCATCTCCCTAGATGCGTCACGTAAATTGGGCGCATTATTAGCACCACCGTTGCGTTAAAAAAAAAAAAAGGAGGCGCAAGGAGCTTGTTAATCTGCCCCTATGTGTTCGAGTCTTACATTGTCTTACACACATTAAGTCTTGCTTTATTCCGGGGGAAGCCATAGAATTTGCTTGGCAATGCCTGCAAAAAAGGAATCAATTCAAAACAGCTCTATTTTATCTGTTAAGGATTAGTTTTAGTTTTTATTGCAATATGCAGGGAACATGTGTCAATACATTAATGTGATTCCTAGTGCCCCGGGTTGATCGTATCTTCAGCCCCAAATAATTAAGGTACAACATTTTTAAGGGCTCTCTTAAATTGTTCTCTAGAGACTGAGAGTTCAGTACCACAGAAAATAAGCTTGCTACATTGGCCTTGCCCATTCTAGATATTTTAACCCACACATTTCCAAACGGGATGTAGACTGTCTGTGCTGGCTGTTTTTCATATGTTATGCAAGTCAGTGCACAAAGAAGTCTCGCCTTTGTCAATATCCGTGCCTCCTGTAATGGAACAGTTCTTTTCTGAATGCTGTTTGTCTTTTGTGATACCAATGATGTCTTATAAGATGAGGCGTCTGTTGAACGCATGCCCATTTATTCTGGGCAGATTTGCAGCCGTTTGGTTACAATCTGTGCTACCTTAGAATTGAATGCCAGCACGACAGGCTGAACATTCTCTATTTTGGTGTTAAACTGTTATATTTTATTGGCCTACCCTGCCCATGGTTGATTTTGCTATGCACTTTCTGGCTATTAATACGAGTTTCCAGATAAATCTATCATCCATGGTTAACAAATCCTAGATAATGTTATTCTTTAATCTTTTCTAGCCAATTATTTTTTGTACACACCTTTTTTAACTTTGTTTTTCAAACTTTCTAATAGTCATTATTTTCCTTTTACTGACATACGCTTGTGGAGTTATCTTTATAGTAGACCTAATTTGAACAAACCAAAGCTAAAAGAAGCCTATAGAAGCAATACTATACCATTCCAGGAGCTAAATAAACATGATCCCAGCCCCTAACTTAGATCATCAGAAGCAAAACCATTCCTGGGTCTAAAAGTCAGAGTAGAGATAATTCAGTGGTATTCTACCAGCAATGCTTTCCATTTCAGCAACTGTGAAGGCAGCGCATCTTAGTACGACCATCGCTCCCCACAGAAAACTATTCATTCTATTCCAGTGGGGGGAGGAGTCCTCATTTGCAACTGTAACAGAAATCACAGATTGCTTACCACTGCATATACACGCTAAAAGGGGCTACCCACCCTGCAGCTCACAGCACTGTTAACTTAGCACTACTACATATGTCATTGTGGCCATTGCTCCCCACTACAAAACTGCAAACATGTGGAGTCGGCACCTTCCACCATGCTCCGAGGCATCCAGTTAATGACACAGAGTAAGCATCTGTATAACAACATCAGTACTCCTAATTCCTCAACACTCTTGCAGTGTGAACAATACTGGTATTCTAATTTTCCAACAATTACAAATCAACTGGCTGACATTTGAAAACATACCCAAACTCCTGTGGATGGAAGATACAATCTCAAATTAAACAAGCATTTGCAATGCAATAGGTCTCGCATTTATAAGAGTTTGAGCTATTGGCATTGTAAAATTACAATGCCTTTTATTTATGTTTTGGTTTTAAAACAAATAAAAGGCATTGTCATTTAAAATGTCAGTAGCATAAACTCGCATAAAAGCAGTGTGTGGCGTGCAGCAGTGTGTGGCGTGCAGCAGTGTTTCGTGTAGCAGTGTGAGGCATGCAGCACTGTGTGGCGTGCAGCGGCGTGCAGCAGTGTGCGGCGTGCAGCAGTGTGCGGCGTGCAGCGGTGTGCGGCGTGCAGCGGTGTGCGGCGTGCAGCGGTGTGCGGCGTGCAGCGGTGTGCGGCGTGCAGCAGTGTGCGGCGTGCAGCAGTGTGCGGCGTGCAGCAGTGTGCGGCGTGCAGCAGTGTGCGGCGTGCAGCAGTGTGCGGCGTGCAGCAGTGTGCGGCGTGCAGCAGTGTGCGGCGTGCAGCAGTGTGCGGCGTGCAGCAGTGTGTGGCGTGCAGCAGTGTGTGGCGTGCAGCAGTGTGTGGCGTGCAGCAGTGTGTGGCGTGCAGCAGTGTGTGGCGTGCAGCAGTGTGCGGCGTGCAGCAGTGAGTAATGCATCTGTGTGCGGCAGTGTGCGGCGTGCAGCAGTGTGCGGCGTGGTTTGTAAACAACAAGAAAAGCGGACATCAAAGGAAGGGTGGGAGGGAACGAGCATATGGGGTGTGAGTTATAACGAAAGTTAATTGTTGTAATGGGGTATGCAGGAAGTGAGGCCGAGCGCGCGCTGGCGAAAGCAGTCTGCTGCTTTCAAGTCCGATGCCAGCTTCGCTCGAGTGCCTCACATGCACTGGCCATAAACCGCATTCCTAAGGTCTTGTACCCCTTACTAAATCTCTCTGAATACGTGAGGCGGCGCACGCGCAGGAAGTAGCTGGTGGCAAATGGAATGCGAGCGGTTGTGCGCGTAACCGCCACTCGATCCGCCTGGGAAGCCTTTGGGGGCCTTTTCTGAAGCCCCTACATAAGTCTTGCGGAGCGATCGCTTACGCGATAGGCAGGCGAGACCTAAAAAATGAGTGTGCTCTTCAATGGCATAGGATTACACATAAAAGATATTGTTGCTTCTAGTGCTTAATTTTAACTTGAGGGCACTTTCACTTTAAATGCACAGCTTCGTAAGAGTTTGTAAGTCAAGAAAAGGTGCAGAAATCAGCAACATAGTCTTAAACTTCTTCAGAGCAAAAGTAAACTACAGAAGTAATCCCTTTTCCATGACAGGCTTGACATTCTCAAGGGAAAAGCTGGACCACTTAAACTCACAATCTCTTCCTATCAGAAATACAGTTCTGACAGTAAAGATCCTTTAATTTAAAAAGCCACTTGTCAAATGGGAATGTATTTGTCGATGCTTTTTATCTACTTCTTGTCCCTAATCTGCTTTGGTACTCCCCGGTCATGTTAAGTGTGAGTGCAGTGCTTGGAATTGTTCAGTGTAGCAGCTCCCTGGGAAAGACTGAAGTAGACAGATGAAAGGTACTTGATGTACCCTGTTACTAAATAACCTACTTTAGCGTGTACTGCTCTGTCTTGTACTTTCTATTAGGTACTACTAAAGAACTCTGGGGGTTTGCCCTCATTGTTGTGGGAAAGAAACATGCCTGCTGGTGGTCTGTCACAGTTTATTTCAGATACTACATGTGTATTTTTACGATTGAATGGGCAACCTATAGCGACTGAGTGTATGTTTATGGTATTTCTGATACCTAATTCACCTCTAAGCGTACATGCCTGTTGTATAGTGGTACATTTGAACGGGACTGCTTTGTACAGGAAAACCACTATTGCATGCTACCCTGTGCAAAAATACCCAGAAGGATGAGTTGCACTAGGCCAGCTGAGAAGCCATACATGTATTATCTTGGTTTCCTTACCCAATACCGGTTTGCAGCTTTCTGGTATAGGATCTGGTGTCGACATAGGTTCTCATATTGAGTATGAAGTCAGACACCAAACGGTTAAATAATTCATTTTGAGTGAATAGTCTGCTCTCTCTAGTTTGTGGGGTGGTGTTGCTGTGAGGAATGTTGCAGGCATTTGTGTTGTATGATATGGTCAGCATTTAAGCGGAGTGCAACTATTTGTTTTCAACTCTGATAATTGGTGAGGTTTCAGTGCTTATTGGTACTCATTGTTCAGAGTATGCAAGAGACACATTTGTCATCATGTTCCGCCGAAGAGATAGTAAGTGATCAATTAATGGTCAACAGTACTGTACCCAAAGTGATGGGTAAACTATGGCTTAAAAAAGTACCAATTTAAATGATGAGTTAGAGGAAGTATGAGGGTGGACCCTTCAGTGTCTCTTGTAGGTGACGAGAGCAAGAGAGTTGAAGGTTCAAGTATTCTAGCAAAGAAAAACAAATACAAGGAATTGAAGGGCATTCTCTTAATCCAGCATGTTACCAACCTCAGGTACTCACTTACTATATGTTCACTTGGGCCCTAAACACACACTCATTCATATAGGCTGGTAGATACAGCTGGGGTCAATTTATTGTGCTAATACCTGTAGTATGATTTTTATCTAATTATTTCCTACCAAACCTCTTGATCCAATGTATTTTCCTCTGGTCAATGGACCTTTTAGTTAACTAAATAGATGAAAAATTACATATAATAAACCTTTATTAAATGACCACAGACTCTGGAGAGTTTAAAATGTTTATCTAGTAAATTCATGTGAGCTAACAACCAAAATGCAGTTAGAACACAGTCTTTGTCAAGGGGAGGAAGAGAAAGTAATTCAATCAGAGTAATCGTTAAACAAAGTTCTTACGATGACAGAACCTGAGTAAGGAGGAAAAAGAGAGAACAGTACATTGACATACTACACAGGTTTATATTTACCTAGTTTGGTGTGGAAACCAACCCCATGGCCACGGAATTGAAAGGGTCCGCTGGGACAGATCAGGTGACAAAGGCTCAGGGCATGATTCAGGACAGAATAAATGACCTCTTCTAGATACGACGCCTGCGCTGCACCCCTCTCTGACACTATGTGCCTCCTCGGTTCTTCCGCGATGTTCTTCTATTAATTGGCTCAAAAATTCTAAGTCTGGATTTGGATCTTCTTCAGTTTTTTTCTTAATTTTTGGACAGCATCTCGTTCTCTCAGCATTCTCTGTCTCTCTGTGATAACTAATCTAACTAAACTATCACCTCTATTATACCTTTCTAATGAGATGTGCCACCCCTAAATGTTTCAAATTTATGAAACTCCTAACTCTGATTAGACAAGAAAAGAGGAGATGATCATCACACCATGCTAAGTTTAATACTTTTCTTTAAGCTCATTGTTCTATGTTCCCTCCTCTTAATTTACTTTCCCATCCTTTATTTTCCACCTGTATTCACAAGTTAATCAATACAATGTATGCAATTGTATTTAAAATCCTTTCTGTTCTCAGGACATCATGCTAGTTCCCAGGGTATGTTACTGTTTTCTTTTGGATGACATTCAAAGCTTTGCATCTCGGTTCCTGGGTCGTAACAACTGCGCATGTGAAATGGTCACATGGTGCACAAGCTTCAGTCCGACACGGAGGCCCAAATACAAACTAATATAGAGGTCAAAGAAAGAGAATATTAGAATCAAAAAGAAATGGTTTCACTGTATACCACCTATCCCTACTCTAATCCCATTTACTTATAATAATATTTCGCATTAGCATTTTAGTAAATTTACATGGTTTAGTTTCAACAAAGCATGAGCATTATCATGTGGGTTTCAAGCGGCCATTTTAAGAGCAACTGCGGAGCTGCAAAGATTTCCCTCCAAGCGATAGTACGTCATACTACGTAGATGCAGTAGACGCATGCGCAATGCAGATTCCTGCGTTTAGCAGCCATTTTAGAGACACACGGGTTACTTGTTAGTAATACACATAGACAAGCTTCCCATAGATTCAAATGTATGAATTTCTGGTGCAGATTAGTACTTACAAACACAATTATTACAGAGTTATGAGTTATTTGAGGGAATTGCTTCGGAGCAAGTCTCCTTTTATACGAGTCCTTGCTCCATCAATCTGTGTAAACGAGTGAAGTGAGATCAGGTAGGCTTTATTGCTGAAGTAAGTCAGAAAACAAGCCGCATATTTAAAGCTGTGTGCCGTAAATATGAGGGCTGAGGAATCTGGTGAAGATTTGCAGAGGCAGTGATAGACCAGAAGTCCGAATGATTGAGATGTTGATTGAAGAAGTAGAGAAAGCAGTGCTGGCTGTTGATGATACTGTTGATAGCTGTGAAGACCAAACTAACACAAGTGGGGTAATCATGATTATGATGGACTTTGGGTCTAAGCTCACACGGAAAGCTCAATTTGAGAGAGGCAACTAAGATCCAGGTTTAAGGAATGTTTTGTGGATGTCTGTGTAGATCTTGAAGCTGAAAACTAGTTCAAGAAGAGGAAGATTGAATGGAGAAGCTGTACCACTAAAGTGACTAGTTACTAGAGTGACCACATTAGACAAATTTAAGTAAGTGTTCAAAGGAAGGTTAGGATGCCTGAAAGCATTGTATTCTTGTACTTCAAAAAGTAAAGAATATTCCAATAAGCACACGGGAAGAGGTAAGGAAGGAATTAATTGTGTAGAAAAACTATTACATCTTTTCAGCCTTGTGAATGGGTAAGTGATATGGTTGGAGCATGAAAATCTGCTAGTATCAGGTTAGGCCTAGGCTTAAGAAAGGGACAGATGTCTCAAGTAAAATGGTTTCTTCATTACTGGATGTAGTTACCTTCACTACTCTTGATTTATCATGGACTTAACAACCAAGTCAGCGGTATCCTTAGTTAAAACAGTTTACTATGTTCATCACACTAGAATGCATGTTAGGCTTTTGCAGGATGCTGTATGACTTGATGTTGGTGGCATCTGCATTACAGAGTTTAATGTACCAATTAGAGTTGTAGATTGAATTTGAAAGTTGTACTTTGTGTGTCATTTTTTCCAAGGTTAGTTAATTGTGGGGAAAGGGTCTCTAGAGATATGATGTTAGGGTAAGGTTGTACAGATAATGGAGAAAACGTTTTTAACCCATAAATTGGATAAACGTAAATTCACGGTAAAATTGTGAATTACATGGGTCACAGAATCCGTTGAAGTGGAAGGAAGCCAAAGGAATCTTTAGTGGAAGCAGTTTTGAGTACACAACAATCCAAGGACAAGTACCAACTATATCATTTCTTACACTAATTGGATTATACTTTTAATGAATTGAAAACGTGGCTGACTAGAAAAAGAAATATGTATGCTGACATGATTGCTAAATGGGTTTGACTTAAAAAAAAAAAAATAATAATTGAGAACATATGCTAGCCAGATGGGGCTAGGAACTGGGTTTACCCAGGCAACCCGCATCATATTTCTCACATTACGACATCTAAAAGTAATTATTTGAGCTATAAGGTAATTAAAAAGAAGACTGCTGGTGTTTTAGGGATGAAACAAATCCCGTGAGAGATACATATTGTTGTGCAAGTGGATCATAAGGACCAATGAATAATCAAAGGAGTACTAAAGGTTAAAGGACTGAACACAATTTCTATGCATATTTGCAAATAGATCTCAACTCTTAACAGCGTATCTTGAAAGCTGGGTACATATGGGGAATAAAGCACAAGATGGCAAAGTGCTACCCAAGATTAGCCAATGAGACTATTGAAGAAAATGAAGTGGAAGAAGAGAATGTGTTTATGGTGGCGTGGACTAGGGCGTCATTGTGAAAGTGAAATGGATGTAGGACTTCTGTGAAGGCAAGTAGTTGGTGAAATGAGGATGGCCTTGACGGAAGAATGATAATAACTAGTTCTTGGTGTAGGTTAAGCATGGACAAAAAGTGATGCATTACAGGAAAGAGAGCAATACCTCTACCACCTGTAAAAGATAAAATACTTGAGGAAGTACACAAGATCTCTCGGACATTATACGAATAAAGGTAAGAATTAGAGAAAACTGTATTGACCTGTCACAGACATATATATTTCATGAAAAGTGAGAGCATGTCAGGAATGAAACACTGCTCCCAATATCTCTGTAGATACTTTCCTCATAGCCCTTTATTTCCCCAGATCCCCTTCCCCAATGCTTGTGAATCCTCCACGAAAGGACCATTACATTAGCAGCTCTAGCTCCTCCAGTAGCTTGCCTTAGATAATGCGGCACAGTGGTTCTTAACAGTCTGACTTCTGTGGATCCCCATTTAATCACTACGGGAACCCCCACAATCAGTACTGGAAGCAAGGGGCCCCAGCCTAAGCATTTTCACAAAACAATACACTAAAAATTCTGAAACAAGCATTCATCAAACAAATAATAAAAAAGTTATCTTTTTAATGAGAAGACTAGGGCTTTTCTAAGTTAAACTGAGGGCACTCATCTTTCATACTATATTCTGTTTGCTGCACTGCTCCCACAGATCAATCTGAGAAAACTAACTTAATTTTTAGCCTCCAGTTTAAAATTCCTTCACATTTACATAATATCTTGACCTGTTAATGTTAACATTTTGCTTCTTTATGTACAATGTATTTATCTGTTAATATTTAATTTTCTAAGTGTACCCCTTCAGTAGGTTATGTGGACCCCTGGCAGTCCCCCGACCACAGGTTAAAAACCACTGATCTAGCAGAATCCTTGAAGGTTCTGCCATGACTCCTAGGGTAGCTGTTAACCTTCAGTCCAGTAAATTAGGGCTGCAATGTCACTCTTAAATCGACTTGCTGGACAGAGTAACGGCTGCTGTTTTCCCTCTGTAAGGTTTGCCAAACACTGGTGGGGTCCTTCTTAACAGTTACATAGGTCTTGTTTGTGGTGTCCCCAGCACTCTTGGTGTTTTCTTGTTGACACTTGTCACATTGAAAGAGGTGCACTGGTAAAGACTCGGGAAGTAGACACACTGTTTATTTCAGGAATAAGTTACAAGCATGGGAAGTCCATCAGGAACTACTGATTGATAGCTCAGCCTCCGGGTGTAGCCAGTGCTTCCAACTGACTGGGTTAGAGCACAGTGTAGACCATAAACTTCCAATTCAGACTGGGAGGAATACAGACCATTACAGTTGTAAATCAGAGCAGTGTTGCTGGGAAAAGGTGGTAAATAGGAGCTTGTGTTTGAAAACTATTCAGTAACATCCTGTAGTGCACAGGTGACCGGAGTCGTGGGAAAAACAGTAGCCTGTCATGTGCCTCGTGTGCAGTTTTCACAAGGCTGATCACCCTGTAACAGCGTGACTCACCACTCCACTGGGTGAGGGTACCTTGTATAGATAGTGACCACTTTATTTTAACAACCCCTTTCAATAGCCAATTCCACTAGGAAAACAGTACATTAGACCCGATGTACCTGCTGTTAAACGAAAACACCATGAATTCACAATATTTGATTGGTTAACATTAACCTGGGCAAGCAGAACTAATTCAGTAGAGTAACAACTACTGTCGCCCACAGGCATCCCTAGGGCGTTGTTCACTGTCCAGAAGTGCACTCCTATTTGAGTCTTGACCTGGCCTGATTTTATTGTCCTTTTTCTAACTAATGACACATTAGCTTCATTAGGCCTTCCTAATAAAGCAGCCTCTTGGAAAAGTAAAATACGCAAATGGTCGCTAGTTACCCTGGAGGCTTTGACCCCGAATTGGTGGGAAATAATCCCATATTAGATACCTGCCCTCAGACGGCCAATAAACAAATATACTCTTCGATAAGTGCGGCATTGAACACTCTGGCCCCCATGAAGACAGGGAATAACACAGCAGAATCCAACGGCCAAATGGTTTAATCTAGAACTTTTGAATCCAAAGAGGGACTGTTAAGGATTTGAAAGCATTTGAAGAAAAGGCTATAAGTTGGAGGACAAAGCCACCTGTTGGTTCAGTTTTAATCTTTATTCGTCAGGGGTGTGGAATTTATTAAAATATCTACATGTCCATGGTGCAGGTTGCTTCATAAATCTACTTGTCCTGTAACAAAATCCACTTGTCCCTTTAGTGCCATGTAATGCGGCGACAAATAATGGCAGCAATCTAATTATATATGAGCTCTGAAATATCCTCTCTGATTATGCCAGGGCTCCTTCCATAGTGGGGTTTGAATACTAGCAATTCCCTTATGTTACCACGTTTTAGCAGAGCTACATATTGGGGCTGAAGGTAGTGGTAGGCAACAGTTCCAGGGTTGGAATGCCCATTTGAGTCTGTGCATACCTACTAACCTGCATGTTTTAAGGGTTTTCACTAACTCTTCTCTAATCCTTTTCCCATACTGAGAAAGTTTGGACATTTACTCCTGACAATGGCAAACACAAAACTTCTTCCAGGGTTGGGATAATATTTCTTGGCCTACTTGTGTACAGTCTTGTGAATTCACAAAAGTAGTATATCTGTACTTAATACAAGGACATGGGTGCACTTTTGAGACTTTATTTAATAATTGGGCCCCTAATCAGGTCTGGCGTTAACCACAACCTTTTGTGTTTATTAAGATTCTGTCTGTCTCTCACTCGATTAGCTAGCTTCACTGTGAGTGACAGCATTCTGTTCTTTCACAAGGAGCATATCAGCACACAGTCGTTTTGTTCAGTGCCAGGAACGACTGTAGCAATGTGTGCTGAGACCATAAGAATTTCTGATTTTGCCAATGTTTGTTATAATGGTGAGTGGCCCCCAACTCCCACACCAATAAGGTTTTACAAAAACCATGCCAAAACAAGTCGCGCATTAACAAAACCAAAAGGCTGACCAACAATTTCAGGCCTACTGGCTTTACCAATGCTTGTTTATTTGTGTTTACCCTAATCTTAATAAAACTGGTTACACTGATTTTCCATTATATATATTTTTGGGAAATACTAGCATACATCAACACATTTTACTAAATGATGTTGCAAAGAAATGGTACTAAAAATGTTACAGTAATTTAGCGAAATGTATTTGCATTTTTAGTGAACATTTTATTTTGAAAGCAAAGAATTATCAATCTTTCTTTCAAGCTTCTTCAAATATTTGCATCTAATCAGAGCATTCTGGGAGTAGTATACTTAGCCTCACATTGCTAAACATTGAAAACGTGTGTATACGTTTTTATCCTGGAACATCCGTTAGTAGTGCAGTCCGAGCTTACAACATTTACTTAAAGCGCTCACCCTAATAATAAAGGCCTTGCATTAATGAACCATATATACAAGTTTGAACAGCATTAACACATGGACATAAATATTACCGTAACTGCAGTCAATGCTTTTCCCTGATCTATAATGTGGTACTGTAAACTGGGTTTGAGCTGTAGGGGGTTGGGCCGTCTTGTCCCAAGGACAAAATACACATGAAAACTTGTTGCCCTTGACCCCAAAAAATATTTCCTGGGCGTCGGGCTATAGGAATTCCACATCCCTGCTTCGTCTATCAAAAGATAGTAATAAAAGTACAGTCCTATTAAGATAAAATATATTTTTGTAAATAGGTGCAATCAAATTGGTAAAATCATTTCTTTTCTTGTATTAAAAACCATAACAACCTAATTCATATTAGTACATCACCAATGAATCAAAACATTAAAATTATTCACAGAAAATCTAATACTAGTATTCTGAGGTCTCATAGAATCATGTCATTTTCTTTCTGCTAGATACTCAAGGTTTTTCTCATATTGATTGCTTTCAAAATAAACAGGGCAACACTATAACAAGTCAAGGGGTCACCCAATGTCACCAAAAATGTAATCGCTACTTTGTGACCTGATGTTATGGGTGACAAACAATGGCTTCAAATAAAAACATCTAAGATTCTTATAGAAATTGCAGAATAGCATAAAATGCTTTGTACTCTGCTTACTTTTATTGTCACATGGACAGAACATCTCTTCAGGGGGATGAGACCGCTTTGCAGGAAAAGCTACAAGGTAATGGGCAATGCCACATCTTAATCTTATTAACATAATAAGATGATGGGCATAGGTCACGTATGACAGGTAATTATTGGTACTTGCCTCTATGCTATTTAATATATACTGAGCAACAATAGGTTTGTCCTTTTCAGCCTTAGATCTCTGATGCAAGTTGTAACAAGCATTTACAATGCAATGGTCTCGGCATTGGTAAAGTTAGAGCTATTGGCATTGCTCATGGCATTATTTTTGTTTATGTTTTTGTTTTTAAAACATTTAAAGAAACGGCATTGTTATTTACAATGTCAATAGCTTAATCACTCTCAAATGCGAGACCTATTGCATTTGCACCCACACACAGAGCCACCTACACACACATTGATTAAGCTATTGACATTGTAAGCAACAATGCAGTTTCACTACATGTTTTAAAAACAAAAACATAAACAAGAAAAATGTCATGAGCAATGCCAATAGCTAACTTTAACAATGCCGAGACCGTTGCATTGTAAATGCTTGTTCTTTTTTTGGTTCGGTGATCTGAGGAGGAGAGCGCTATACTTCTCGTAGGACCCCGGGCATCAACCATTATTCTCTCAATCCAAATATACCTTCCAATACCCATCAAATACCCTCTCTGTGCCACTCTCACCTACACTGCCACAGTGCTCCTTCAGTCCCTGTCTCACCTACTACTCACCCCCACCGCCAGGCTTCGGTAACGCATTCCAGTCCCTGCTCATTCATTTACTTTCCCATCCCCGTGCACGCCCTTGTGCTAGCGCCAAAACCGGTCTACGTGCCCTTCAAGGAGCCTGGGAGCTGCCCTCTTTCTCTGCTACTCCAAGGTCGCCCTTTAAGTTAAAATACACTTCCTCTCGCGTGGACTTGTAAACAATTGTCTTTTATCTAGCTTCTCCCTGCATGTATGCTTGTATGTATATATATGTGTGTGTATATATTGTTTTTTACTCTCCCATACTTCACACTTCTCTCTGTCTCTCGCTCTGTATGTGTGTGTCTCCCTTTCTCTCCGTTGGCTTCACGGCGCTGGAGATCTTGACAGTGGGGAAGGTTTGCAGGGTGGCTCCCAAGGGTCGCTAGTATCCTTTGCTAAAGCCACTTTACTTTGCAGCGCTCCAACGTCAAGCTTATTGTTGTCGCAAGTTGGCGCTTTACTAAACAAACAGATTGAGTTCATAAACTGACACACCCTCGCTCTCCCCTGCGAACTGGGTGTGTTCATGGGCCCATACTATATGCTGCTAGACGTTTTATTGTGTGTTTCTCCATGTCAGTCTGGGGAAATCGAATTAACTAAAATATTTTTAATAATGCGGTACACATTGAGAAAAAACTATCTTTTAACTCTAATTTGAATCCCAATGGCGTAAAATAACACCTAATTTTCAGAAGCGGATTTCCAGCCCCTGCCACCCCCAGGACCCCACCTCGATGGATTGCATCCCAGTGATTTGTGAAAGTAACGCGGATGTCTGCGCTGGGGGTAGAGCGCGTTCTTGCAGTGGGCACCTCGCCTCGTGGACGCTGTTTCCAGCAGGCTGAAATAATTAACCGCTCCTTGGCTTTAGAGAATGAAAGTGTAGCAAATCCACGTGTCCCTCCTGCACCCTGCACCCCTCCCCCCATCTGCCCAGGAACGGTCATAAAATGTTTATTTCACGGCTCGAGTTCTACTTGTGTTTTTAAAGGTGCACGATGTGTCCACTTGATCTGACATGCGTTGACTGACGGACACGCATGCAGCGGGCACTGCTCGCAGCCTGGAGATGTGGTGCCCTCGTGTTCGGAGCTGTGAACTGCTGTCGAGTTCCCCAAACTCAGCCCCCGCTGCCCACAAGTTGAGGGAAGCTTAACACGTTTAAGATCCAGCTCTTCGCGTAATACATGCAAACAAAGCGGCCCGCGGGGAAGTGAAATTGATTTTATTTATGCTTTTTGCGTGGTCTTTATTGCTATTAAAGTCTAAACTCTTGAAATCTGGGGTGATGAAAGGCGGCTTGTCGGCCTACGTCAAAGCAGCAACTCCGTGCACGCATGAGCGGCTTCACAAAGAAAACAGAGGGGCTGTCCGGGGTTAACAATAGAACCACAGCCTCCCCGATTGATGGGAGGGAGGTGGGGGGGGGCTCTTGCACTATTTACGAGGACTTTCTTGGGGGAGGGAGCGGGTCACCGACAGTTCGTTTTACCACCACAGGTTATTAATCCATTTTTTTTGCCCAGGCTTCTTTCAAAAGTGCCTTTCCCCGCACCTGCTATGGCACGTAGTATCGGAGTTACGGTACTCTTCTGAAGGGCCAGTACTACTACTGCAGTCCATAAGGGATGCATTCGACACCTGGTTGCATCAGGAATCGCTTCTAGGCGCTTCTCCGCGGAACAAGCGTTTTTCTTTTTAACTACATTGCATAGTTACTAATTTTACATTCTGAATCCTCCGATGTTGGCAGTTGTATAATTGGGACAGAGGGAGGCAAAAACACACTTCCTGGCGCTCTTCGCAGGTATGTAGCGCTATAGCATTTAAGGCTCGCAGCACTTCGAAAAGGGAGGCCTATTGAAACAGCACGCCTGTATTATAGCGCCCACTTACACTGGCTCTTGCTAACCCTGTTCTCTTCAAATTGACCAAGATAGAGGCACACTAAAATCCGGAGTAGAGGGCAAATCGAAAGGGAAGCTTTACCAACACTAAATATAGTTTCTTTCCATTTCCTAACTGCATCAGTGCTGGAAACATATCTCAGTGGGTTAATGCCCTCGCTACAGCTGTTTCTATGCAACTTTAGTGGCCCGTTACTTCTAACAGTCTTGGTATTACTTTTCTGGTGTACCCAGGGCCCGCAGGTCCAAACTGGGTGCTCTTCGCCCTCTGAGGCAACAGAAACTACTCAGTGAAAAACAGCATCCAAGTGCAGTAATTCAGATTATATCTGTATTTGCGCCGACTAACACAAAAACAGTTTGTACATTTACGACGCTAGCCCCCATGAAAAGGTTGCTATACATAGCCTGAGCCTTTTGTAAGAAAGTTTGTATAGTTTCGGTTTTGTTTTTACAAAATGAGAAAAGAGGAGTTTGCCAGCTGTCCCCTCATGAAAGTTTAGAACAGACTTTAGGGTGCAAGGATGTGGGCTGGGGCGAGGGAAGGGTCAAGAGGTGTTGGCACGGTGTCCCCCACCCCTCCCGACACTACAACACAGCACGAATGCACAGAAGTGTCTGTCTGAGGAGTGACTGCGAACCGCTGCCTCAGACCTGCCGGCCAACAAGTATGAACTGGGCTGCTGCTGCCCTAGAAAATGGCGACCGTTGTGTCGTACTCGGAAGGAACAGCAAACAAGCGCGCCCTTCTTTGCATAGATACGGTGTCACACACAGATCACAGCAGCGTGTGCATTAGCCCCCTGAGCTATCCATTCCGTTGGGAGAAACGTTCTCTTCTGAAAAGACTGACTGCTCGGCACTGAAGATGGTGTCCATCGGTGAATAGCGATTTTTTTTTTTGAGTGAGGGGGTGTCGGTTGGGGGGGGGGGTTGGCAGGATGGAAGGCAGCATGCAACTTGAATTTGCAAGCTAGCTAAACTGCTGAATGGCGGGATTAGTGGAGGAGAAAACTGCATGAAAACAAGAATAGTTTCATTGTGTCCAGTCTTTACTACAGGGCGGGGGCGTGTTACAGGCAGAGCTCTCTCTAATCGCTGCCTCGGTGACGTAGCGCTCGCGCTCTGCTCACTATCCCTTCTGGCCCCCTGCAGAGTCCGCGGCGCGCGCTTTCCGAGCACTACCAGGTGCCTATAGTTCCCGATTGAGACTTCAGACATAACAAAGTAGTCTCCTTTAAAGAAATTCCCCAAAAGACCGGGGAAGGGTGTTAAATCGCCGAGGTCATATATGGTTCATGATGATGGCGAGAGAAAAAACAAGGCGGAGCAAAAGGCACACCACCGCCTTTCTCCGAGGCAGAGCAGAAATGCCTCGGAGAAAGGCAGCGGCATTTTCGGATTCGGGGGCGTGTTTGTCTTTTCTCTCCTCCTGCCATTGGCTGGAGGAGAGAATGAGACTTCTTGCAAAAAACACGCCCCCCGATCCGAAAAGGACGGGGCCTGATCGGAATGACTGACCTCTTCTCCAATGGCTGGCCAGCATTCAAGAGGCCAGCCAATGGAGAACAGGGGAGAAGAGGGGCGGGTTCAAGCCCCTCTTCTCCAAGTCATTAAATCTCGCAAGCGAGACTGCGCAAGCGCAGCCTTCGCTAGCCGAGACCTAAAAAGGTGTTTCTAATCTCTTTCTTTGTGTATAACAGAGTTTTAGATATTTCTGACTGTACTGTTAGCTTATATACGTTTTCTAGGGCGGAATTAATATATGACAACTGTGGTATTTTAAGTGCATCGTGCAGTTTAAGACAATCTAAAATAATTTCTTTAGTAAAAGCAGTTGCTTCCCTTTTCCATACTGAGTCCCAAAATACCAATTGTTGTACCAGTAGTAGATCTTCTATAAACTGAAGACCCACCTCATGATGTGCAATGGTGTTTGAAGCTGTTGGCGGTAAATAAAGCAAGCGTTTCAGGAACAGGTTTCTTGTATTTTCAGGTGGTCCTTGTTGTTTGTGTGGCCCCATAGCCCTGCCCCATAAAGGGCTGTACTTGCACCTTCGGCTTTATATAAAGCTACCATCACATGAATCGGCCGGTTCCCCAGTTTGGAAGAAAATTAAAAAATTCCCTGGGTTGCCCTGCTCATTTTGGCTCTGATATTTATGACGTGTTGGGACCAAGAGCCGTTATCCATAAAAAGAATACCTAGATAGCAAAAAGAAGTAACAGTCTTAATAGGGCTTTTTTCCCAATAAAAAAGGTTTTGGAGGGTTTAGTCCCACAGATCCTGGTATATGTTTTAGACTTGTTTATAACCATTTTCTTCTGTGTCATAAAAGTAGAGAATGCGCCAATCAATCTCTGTAGGCCTATCGTGGTTCTTGCTAGCAATACGGCATCGTCCGCTTATAATAAGTCAGGTATCGGACGACCTGCCACCATGGGGGCGTCTGCCTGTACTGTCTGTAGATGTTTGTCTATTCCATTAATGAATAGGGAAAATAGGATTGGTGCAAGAACGCAGCCTTGTCTAATCCCCCGCCCCACTCTAAATTTGGGTGTACATTTTCCCTGGTGGCCAAAACGGACCTGGCTAGATAACTTCTCATACAGCTGTGAGAGAAACAACAAGCGCCCTAGGTGCTCCCATTGAAATTAAGGTTGTCCAGAGCAAATTATGGTCTACCAAGTCAAAAGCACTGCTTAAATCGCAAAGCAAAGATATATGGAGCCTCCCTTTGCCCTGGTATATTTGCTGATGAGCAGCGCTAAATTTGTACATTGCTCGATAGTCCCTATTCGCTTTCTGAACCCATATTGCACTGGTGTTAAAACTGAGTGTTCAGTTGCCCTTTCCTCTAGTCTTATCAGTAAGACCCTACACATCACTTTCATAGATGTATCAAGGAGTGAGATTGGTCTATAGTTTTTTGGGTCCTCTTTATCCCCCTTTTTAGGTCTCGCCTACGCAGTGCGCATGCGCTACTTAGGAGACCTTTAGCCGTCGTGCAGCTCTTTTTCGAAGCACATTCTCGTGCTTGTGGCGGCATACGCCTTGCGGGAGTGCGCAGCGGCGCGCCACAAGCACGAGTATGTGCTTTGAAAAAGAGCAGACTGCTCTCCCCAGTGCGCGTGCACCACTCGCGGGTGCACCCCTCGCGCCTATCTCCCGCTGCAGCCTGCATGCCTTTTTAAACTTTCAGCATAAGGCGCGCGCTTGTTTTACTGCTAATTCTTCATTTGATCCTTTTTTTTTTTTTCAGCAAGTCACTCTTTTTGCGGTCTGTTCTTAATCGACGATATTGACCTACATATGTGCAGTGTTTCACTTTTAACTCAAAAGTATCTAATTTGCAACTCTTGTTTAAATGTGTTATTGCTTGTCTATTTTTGAGTCGGTTTTTTTTGGGTCACGTTTTGGCCTTTCACCCCTCACATCTGGAGGACAACTGGTGTATTATTTACACTTCCTGCTACCAATTGTCGTTTGATAGCTGAAATTGTTTATTCTTGACCCACTTGCTGACATGAGAGTATCTTGAAATTGTACTATGCTGTTATTGGATGATTTCCACTCGCTTTTATTTGCATCTTGAACCTGGTAAATTAGTGTCTAATAGTTATAGATATTTGTATTTAACCATCACACCGATAGTTATTTTTTTCACGTGAATATGTATTTAGGTGTCTACATATGTGGTAAAAACATCCAGTATTAGAGGCCAGTTTTAACTGGTAGACGTGTTTTTAGCTGGACTGCAAAACTTCATTTAAACAAGCATTTGCAATGCAATAGGTCTCGCAGTTGTGAAAGTCTGAGCTAATGGAATTGTAAATGACAATGCCTTTTATTTACGTGTTGGTTTTCAAAACATAAATAAAAGGGATTGTCATTTACAATGCCAATAGCTTAAACTCTCGCAAATGCGAGACCTATTGCATTGCAAATGCTTGTTAAATATGGGTATGATGGTGGATTCTCCCCATGTCTCCGGGATTCTATCAGTGGCAGCTATGTTGAAGACCCTAGTTAGGATGGGTCCCCATAAAGTAGGTGCTGATTTAAACACATCTACTGGGACACAGTCCGGCCAGGTGTCCCGACCCCCGCATTTGCATGGTTTGTCTGGTTAACTTCCTCATTTGTAATATCCATGGGGAGGTTTCTTCCCTCACTTATCAGACCATCCTGTATCGTCCTCTGCTCCATATTACTATTACAAATTTCAGAAAAACTGCTAACCCGTTTGTCCGCGGAGACAAAAGAACAAAAATCTGGGATATTATCACTCTTCAGAAATGAAGCGTTAACTGCATCCCCAAAAAGTGTATTATTTTTACTTTTTGCAGCAATGGTCACATTTTGCCTCTTCCCATGCCTCTTCTTTTAATATCTTTTTCTGGGCAGATACGGCTGTTTTATATTCCCGACGCAGGGTTTGGATAGTAGATAATTCTCTTGGTGATTTAGACTGGGCCTGCTTCATACCCCTTAGGGCTTTAGTGCAGGCTCCGTCAAACCACCCCTTGCTTTTACTGCCTGGTGGTCTGGAGGTTTTTGTGAGAATTGCCTTAATCGATTTTGTAATGGTACAGAAATTCTCGACCAATAACAATGAGGTAATTTCTTCCTGTAGACAATATGTGATTTCCCTTTGATTGGAGACCACTATTTTCCTCATTGTTAAACCATGTTTAACACCTGACCATTTAATTCTAATCCTATTTGTCCCAGCCAAGTTTATATGGTGTGCTGTGTCATGAACATCATTCTTTTTGCCCCAGAAAAAAAGGATAATTTTAACAAATTATGGTCACTAAATGGAGAAAGAACTACATTAAGATTACCACAGACCGGCATCGGAAACCGATACCAATACATTATCGATAGTAGATTGTGCATCCCTTCCTATAAATGTTGGATATAAACACCCATTAGGGCTACTGCCCCCTTGAGGAGTTGAACGTCCTATTTTGCAATCATCTGATTGAGTGCTTCCCCATAATTCCTCACCGATATTTAAGTGACTACAGGACATCAAGTTAGGACCTCCACATGCCTGTAAATTAAAATCTCCAGGCCAAAATATAACGTACTCTGTGTTGACTAGGGACAAGAAAGTTTCCAAGCCCTGATCAAGGGCTGCTACCAAGTTACCTCTTGAGGAGTCGAAGACATTATTATAAAAATGTACAATTATTGAGTCCTTCGCATCCTTTTTGCTGAACCACACCAGTTGTGCGTGGGGACCCACTGTTGCAACCTTTTTGATATTGACTGATAAGCGACAAGAATTTGTAAGCCCCCCTTTGCTCGTCCAGCTTGTGATCTAATAGCTGCTAAAAAATGAGGAGTACCCTTCAATGTGAACCGGGTTGACACACCAGGTCTCTTGTAAACATATGATATCATATTCAGAGATAAAAGTAACCCAATCAACTATTGGTACCTTGCCTGCCAGCCCGTTCACGTTCCAGGTAGTAAATTCATAGCCTTTATTATAGAATATCTCTACATGGTTTGTTGATGGTACCATTATATGATCATTAAAATGATCGTTGGTAGTTAAGCCATTTGTTTCTGAAGCCGGCCCTTTGGAAAAGGAGTCCTGCACAGTCAGTATAAGTATATTGGTCGTCCTGGTATGATACATTAGCTGGATAACCGTAGGAATATTTATATCATGCACAGACTGCTGATCCCTAAAATCCCAGGCACCGCTTGGCTAAATACAGAGTAATTTGTTGTCATCTAGACTGCTCAGTGCTTCAAATCTATTAGGCATTGCGAAAACCGGGGGCACGGTAGGGGTACGAACTTTGGATAGGCCTCTCAGTTTGGATAGTCAATGCAACCATATGACGTTGATCTATGGCCCTCAAGTGACTGTAAAAAAAGCCCAATGGGAGTATACTCATATCTGATGACTCAACAAGTAAAGTCTCAGTCCTATTAAGAATACCTCCTGCAGTTCTGGGGTTTCTAAAGTTGATTATAACTAGGGCTCCCGGTTTTCCGTTTAAACGGATTTTTACATATAAATACAGACGGAAAACAAGTTTTCCTTTGTCTGTATTTATATGTAAAAACGGGAAAATACTAGCACATTTTGCAGCGCTTCTGTGCTCCTGGATGATCTGTGGCTGCTAGCGCCATTAGGCCTGCATTGTTCTCAGGGCCCCACCTGTGCGAAGTTAATCACTCTCACACAAAGCGCATTCAGACCCCCTCCCTTGGCTCGGGCTGAGCTCTCACTCTCGCAGACACGCCTGGGGTGGACAGGGGGTAGTCAACTGACAACAAAAGTCTGCATTGCAGAAGAATCCTGTATACAGGTTCTCGGATTTAAACTGGAGTACTTCAATTTCTCTTTTAAAGACCCATTTTTCACAAATGGCTGCGTTTCTTAAGTAAAATGAATAAATGCCTAATGAGCTATTGAAATCCAAAAATACAACATTCCCTGCAGGAAACGGCATCCATCGAATTACATCCAATTACAGCCACATTGCACAAGAGCGGGACATCAGTTCGTAATGGGGAAGCGGACCGGCTACAGGCGGGGGATGCTGCTAGTTACTGGACGCTGCTTGCCCTGATTGCAGTTACCTGTTCTTACTGCCCTTCTTCTGGCTCCTACGTCTCTCCCCCGCCGTCGCCTGTCACCGCGACCGCTGTGAGGGGAGAGCGTCCGGCGGGACTTCACTACCCAGGTCCCCTTGCAACCTTTTGTGAACCGGAAGGAAACCCCACGGACCTTGCACGCCCGGAGGCGCTACTTAATCGATCCAGCCCCCGGCAGAGCGGGGGATGCTGCTAGTTACTGGACGCTGCTTGCCCTGATTGCAGTTACCTGTTCTTACTGCCCTTCTTCTGGCTCCTACGTCTCTCCCCCGCCGTCGCCTGTCACCGCGACCGCTGTGAGGGGAGAGCGTCCGGCGGGACTTCACTACCCAGGTCCCCTTGCAACCTTTTGTGAACCGGAAGGAAACCCCACGGACCTTGCACGCCCGGAGGCGCTACTTAATCGATCCAGCCCCCGGCAGAGCGGGGGATGCTGCTAGTTACTGGACGCTGCTTGCCCTGATTGCAGTTACCTGTTCTTACTGCCCTTCTTCTGGCTCCTACGTCTCTCCCCCGCCGTCGCCTGTCACCGCGACCGCTGTGAGGGGAGAGCGTCCGGCGGGACTTCACTACCCAGGTCCCCTTGCAACCTTTTGTGAACCGGAAGGAAACCCCACGGACCTTGCACGCCCGGAGGCGCTACTTAATCGATCCAGCCCCCCGCGACGCGGGACCGCGCGCGGGCTAAGCCCGGGCAAAGGGCGGGCCGTCTGTGGCCGTCAGGGGCAGGAAGAGGCTGGTCTGGGCCCCCCCTCTGACGACCGGAGCAAGCGACGAAAGGTAGAGCTTGACATGGACACTGTACCCATTCTAGTCTAACCGTGTTGCATGTGTTCACCTCCTCTCTAGGATCACCTACACTAGCCTTGACACAATCACAGCTCACTGTACACCAATTAAACCACCCACCATGGCTACACCTAGCACAAGGAGTAGAACCTCACTGGGAGGCTCTGTGCGTGGCACACTAGACAATTTCATCACTAGGGCCGCCTCAGTCCTTGAGCAAGAAATCGCTATAGTAGAGAGACGCCTTTCGGCTGAACTCGCACAAAATAAGCGCTCCTCCCTCGGACCTATTCGATCAGCACTGTCTCCGAACCCTACAATTCCTGTTCCCTCCGTAATACACGATACCCCCAGTGATTCTAGGATATCCTCACCTGTTCTCGAGTCTACATCTCCACCTCACTTCCACACTTGTTCGCCACTTTTGGCTGCCAAATCCCACCTCAAAGTTCCCTCTGATTGCATACCGTCAACTGCATCACCCCTCAGGTTTACTGCTACCAATCTCAAACAGACGAAGCCCACAAAATCAACCACTACTATTGTCCCTCCCCCCCCCCCAAAAAAGGAGGAGATGCTTAAAAAACGCTAACTCGAACAAAAAAGTCCAAAAAGAAGTTACATACCCCTTAAACACTAAACACACAAACGATTCTGGTTCCCAAGGTAATACTTGTACCCATGATGTAATTGTCAACGAACTGATGGGCCGATTAGAAATTTTAGTAAAATCTCTTGTTCTTCCTGTCCTAGAAAGAATAAAGGGTTTATCCACACAATTAGATTCACTAGAAAAGCTGACACAAACAAATTGTGATCAACTCGAATCCCTATCATTACACAGAATTATGCCAACAACAAAAAGCCCCGTTGATCTTATTTCATCTTTAGTAACAAACGAAAGCAAAATAACCGCAAAAAGAACTATAAAACCAGTTATTCAAGAAACTCAAAACCACTCGCGGCTAGTTAAAGAGAGCAACACTGACACAGTCCAAGGTCAGAGCACTGACAATACTAAAACTGTTAACTTAAACCAGAAACAAGACATCGTACCTGCTGACACTCCCATCAGACACAACCAGGGTTTAAATTGCAATCACATAAATCTACCTCCAGAAGCAGTTCCCTACGTCGTAGTTTTAACAGGAGTTCCGCCATTGGACCCAGGGAAAAGGGAGGGCTATTACGATTTGAAAAACAAGGTGATGCACTGGCTGAGACAGTATAGGCCGCTGCCTCCTAACATCAACGGGGAAATTCTGAATGTCCGCAGACTAACCTGGGTAGGCCCACGGCCAAAGGAAATACAAGGTGACGTAATAATCGTCAATTTTAGAGATCATAGAGCAACTACTTACATAACTAGTTGGTTACAAAACCAAAACCAAAGCTCCATAAGAACCTATGATCTGACATATTTCTACCCGCAGTCTCTAGCTAGTAACCTGATCAAACCCAATAGCTTTCCTCGAGATAGACTAAGATCCTCTAATTACAACATCCCAACATCAAATCGTTTTTCGTTCCTCGAAGGACTCGAGGATGTCGATTGACTCCCCTTAGAGGCTCACAGTCAGGGCTTTCTTTACGGTACAAGGAAGGGACAAGCACCCAGCCTTCCTTCCCATCCATCATCATTCCGTAACGGCCAAACCCTTGAGGGGTCACCTCGTACAGCTCAAAACAACGTTGTGACGCCAAGAGTAGCAAGACTGGTATCCCCGACACCTGTTCCACATTTTAAAAATACTTCCGTCCAGGATCGTAATACACAAAAAATCGCAGTCCTATTTTGGAACGTGGCGGGTCTACGCTCCAAACTAGAGAACGATATTTGGACCGATTTTATAGCAGATTTTAATATTTTATGCCTCCAAGAGACATGGTTAACTGCAGTAACCCACCTTCAAGGCTATAGAACATATTTCTCACCAGCTGAACATTCCAAGTCCGGCAGGGCCAAAGGAGGCTTAACCATCTTCATATCAAATCTGGTTAAGCTAGAAAATATTAAACAGATAACGCTCGACCCCAACTTTCAGCTTCTCAGTATTATACCAAATTCAAGGGACCACTTCCTTTTGGTTAATTTCTACAATAACTTATCGGATCGGGATGCAATGGGGAAAATTAATTCTATCTTCGACATAATATCATCGACAATAAAAAAATCAACTCGAGAAGTGACCATCATATGGGGCGGCGATTTTAACCAGACTATCTGTGCTGCCCCAAACATCCATCTGTGTGGTTTAAATGATGAAGACGATAACCCCATCTTACATTTTTCCCACTCACTCTTAGGTAGTCTTCTAAATGAAATAACTTTCAACCTAGATCTGGGAATTGCATCAAAATTAATAAATGGAAAGATGGCGTTGGCCCCAACTTTCCACGGCAGAGGTTGCAATTCAACGATAGATTTCATTTTACAGTCAAATGGTCCGATATCTAAAGATTTTATCTTTGAAACCCACCAGGTAGTTTTAAGCGATCACTATCCGATAAGTATAACCCTCTCAACCTCGATAGGGCCCACAAAAAAAACCTCTAGTGCGCTTACCCAGAATAATTTAGAATTAGCAAGAGTAAACGGATACTCGCTAAAATGGGCCATAGTCGATCCGGAAAAAATAGCTTCTACTGTGATCACTGAAGCCTACCTACCTATAATGAAGTGCCTGGATATGACCACTCCCAACGATGACGTTATTACTAACTTTGGGCTGGTGATACAAACTATTAAAAATGCCCTAATGGTAAAAAAGAACAGCTCAAAGAAGAGCAGCCAGGGCTGGTTCAATCACTCGTGTACCATCGCCCATACTAACTTAAAACTCGCCTTACATAAAATGCCCAGGGATAGGGCAGAAATATCTACATTAAGGAGAGTATATAGCATTGCCATTAAGGAACGGAAATCGGAACTAAGACGACAACTCTGGGATCAATTACACGAGAGCTGTCTTAGTAATAATAATATCACTTTCTGGAAGATAGTAAAAACACCCTTCCTAACTGATAAGGGCAGTCTCCCTAACATAGAGGTTGCTATAGACGAAGGACAATGGGTAGAGCACTTTTCTCAAATCTTTAAGTCCAATCTAACAACAAATGACCTTGGAGGAAATGATTCTCTCGAGCACCAGTTCCCGACTTTTCCTATTGACATGACCATCACTTGTGACCAAGTAGAAAGGGCACTAAACGCAAGCAAAAAAGGCAAGGCGCCTGGCCCTGACGGTGTCCCCATAGACTTCTATAAAATGTACCCCGAGCTATGGATCCCCTTTCTGACCAGGGTCTTCAACGCACTGGCCTCTACCGGCATCCCTGAGTCCTGGAAGAGTTCCATATTAGTCCCTATCTTTAAGAAGGGAGATCGGAACCTACCCTCCTGCTATCGTCCCATCTCCCTTCTGGACTCCACAGGAAAAATGATGGGCCGAATACTACTCGATCGTTTGCAGGAATGGGTCGCGAAAAACAACATTCTATCCGATCTACAATACGGGTTCCGAGAAGGATTGGGGACCGTAGACCAAGCTCTAAATTTATCATTACTCATTGATAAATACGTTAACATCAAAGCTGGAGCTCTATATATGGTCTACGTAGACTTATCAGCTGCATTTGACTGCGTTAGCCATTCCAAACTCTGGCCCATCCTATTAGACATAGGGTTGGAACAAACCGCAGTAACTTATATTAGGGAACTCTATGCCGACGCGTCAGCTAGAGTAAGGTTTGGCACAGGGGGAGAGCTCACAGCGCCGTTCGGGGTGGAGAAGGGCGTGAGGCAGGGATGTGTCCTGGCCCCATTCCTATTTACCCTTTACACAAACGGCTTAGAAAGAGAGATGCTGAAAGGGACCCAAGATCTCCCAATGGTAGCAAACCGCCCTGTCCCAGCCCTCCTGTATGCTGACGACGCTGTGATATTAGCTCGTACTCCCAATGAGCTACAGAAGGCCCTAAATAGTTATGCTTCATTCATGGCCAGCCTTGATCTTAAAATTAACGTTGGGAAAACTTTCGTCATGAAGGCTGGAGTTAAAAGGAAGAACAAAACTAAGCCCATCTACCTGAATGACGAAAGATTATCAACCACGGATAAGTATCCCTATCTCGGCGTCATGATTGACGAAAAACTTAGTTGGAAACCGGCTGTAGAAGTGAGGAAACTGCAATTTGCAAGAACCACTTCTGCACTCACTAACTTTTCAAGGAAAATAGGGAAAAAAGCACCCTCAGAGATGATCAAAATTTATAAAGTCAAATGCCTCTCAGTGGCCCTATACGGAGCAGGTGTATGGGGTCACGTAGCGGCTACTTCTATCCAATTGGTCGAAAATGGCTTCTTGAAATATCTTCTAGCCCTACCTACGGCAGCCCCCAACTATGCTTGTCATCTGGAACTGGGTCTCCCATATGTCACAGACCTGGCGAGAATTCAGCCTCTGTTATTATGGCACAGGATTTGGACATCTGAACACACAGTCCTCACACAACAAATTATTCAAGACTGTATGAGCCTAGATAACGCACATAGATCCAGGTGGTTAGACTACATCAAAAAATTCTTTACTGATCTTGGCCTAGAAAATTACTACAAAGACCCGACCAAGATGCAGCAACTAGCAAGAAAAGCTTTTTATAAACTTTGCCTAAACCACCTCGAAGAGCTCAGACTTAACTTAGAGGTTATGAAACAAACAACTAGACACTGTTTATTAGTTCAGTCGGCATTTGGTATTCAGCCCTACCTGATATACAACATAGCCCCCTATGAACAGTTCCTCTTAGTCAGGTTTAGATTGAACTTCTTTTACCGCCTGGTCACTTTCCCGTTTAAGAATAACTGGGATAAAATATTGCCACCATGTCCCTGCGATGGGACATCATCCCAGTCTACACTTCATACCATCCTTTTTTGTAAATACTACACGCATCAACGGAGGAAATTATTAATCCCCCTATTAAAGCGTAGGGGCTTTCGCACATGCCGCCCAGCTTTACTATACTTACAGTTACTCGAGGGGGAAGAGGTGGTCTACATTGTTTCGAACCTCTTGCAGTACATTGTGCGACATAGACCCAACCTAGGGTAAAACTGTGAAAGGATCATATTATACCTGTTCAAATATGCTACTTTTTGTATAGCCACTCAGGCTAATCATACGGGAAATGCTGCAAACACACATGTCAATGAAGGAGATGATTTTAAATTCTTTGTATTAATGTGATGAACTCATTGTTTTTATGTGATGAATTTTATAATGTGTATACTTTTGTAACAATATCTTTTATGGCTTTTTATGAATTGCCGAATAAAGAAAGATTGACTGATTGAGTCACCACAGTGACTGCAAGATGGCAACAGAGATATGATATAACTCTGTATTATGCCTCAGTCTCTTTATTGCTGTTGTCTTTGGGCACGAGTTGTTTATTTCTCCGAGTGAGAGCCACCGTGCGTCATAGCCTGGAACATTGAATAACAACCAAGGAGAGATTTGTGCTGCAAATTGTGTTTCTTTCTCGAAGTGCTCACATTTGCTGTAATATGCATTGTGTTCTTTAGGCAACACCCAGAGATGAAAAAACGGCCAGTGGTAAGCAGAGTAAAATTTATCTAGGCTAATCCACCACACTGACAGGAAATTTGTACCATTCTCATTCAATATGCATTATTACATATATCAAATTATTTATAATTCAATTATTAATTAACATATATCAGTTTTAATTAGAGCGTCTACAAGCTATGGTTCAGCGAACCTTTCGAAAGGCCAAAGGTCGGAAGAAAAAGCCATTTTCGTTCCTCACGCCTATATTGGTATACATGCCTGGGAAAAGCTTATTTTGCGCATTATTCGTGTCGACACGGTAGTGGGCAGCAGAGAGAAGAAACCGGATCCTTGAATTTTCAGCCCGGGCTGCGCTGGAAGGCAGGGCTCAGTCAGACACACATACAGGGAAGAGGGTGTAAGTGAGACTCAGAAACAGTCTTTGCAGAGTTTGTGACCTGACTGCATTGCCCAAAGCCATTGCTGTCTCTTCCTTCTTGCCTGGACAAGACAAGGACAATGTCCAATTCTGCTGCCCCCCCCCTCTTTTTTCCTCTTCCTCCCTTTCTTTGTCGTGCTCCTCCTCACTTGTAGAAAACCGTGACTGTTCTTTCCTCTCGTCATTCGTTCCCCAGTGAAATGGATCCAAAAAAAGAGGACACGTCTTACAAAAGTCTTTTTCTGACATGTTTCTATTCCAAAACGCGACCTCAGTAGGAGAAAAAAGGTTTTAAAATACGAACAATAAACACATAACTGAATAAAACAAGACAGAGTCGTCGCAAAGTGGCCAGATTGGTTTTATTCACACCCAAACACATTAGCGCCACCTTACAGAGTTTGCCAGTCTAGCGCTACTTTTCTTTTCATGTCCTTAGCTTTCTGAATAATTAGTGTAAAAGCTTTAAGTTGTATTCCCTATGAGTGTTTGATTTTTCCAGAATGTTGTTACTTTTTTCAGGCAGCAAATTACTCTGGTCTAGTGCATAGTTTGAATAGAGTTGCTTCTAGGTGTTTATAGCAGGGCACAATTGGGTTGTAGCTGAAGGGAGTGTGAGTTTATCAGTGGGACAGTATGGTGTTCAGTGGGGCAGAGGACACAGCACTCTCTGCAGATGACAGAAACTGCAAGGCTCTGAGACAAATGGCTTGTGATAGCACTTTTAAGCGTATTTGGGACATTCTGCGAATGGCAAAGTTTTCAGATGAATGTATTGTGTTGACCAAGAACAACCAAATGCATGTGTGCATTGTCAATTTAAATAAATGTGGAAAAATACTAGCTGCAGCGTTGCCTTCTGCTTGTGGCAAAAATAAATGTGGATAAATACAGAAAAAATGCCCAAAAAATAATAAATATGGATAAATACAGACGGAAATGGCAAAAAAAATAAATACCATAAAACCGGTAGCCCTAATTATAACGCAGTCACCCCCATGATTTTTTGCCAGCGGCCCAATCCACCCTACTCTCCTTGTGAGCAAGATCTCGTATGTTCTACTAGGGGAAAATAAGTGTCTTTTACTTAGCCAGTGAACTACCTTGTGCGTCAAACATTTTGTGGTTTCTGTGGACCCCGCTTTGAGTGGCGGGACATTAGCCAGAATTACCACATATGGCCAACTAGCAGGTGGTAAATTAATAGTGACTAGGTCTTGTGGGGGTGAACTCTTCTCAATGCTATGAAGTTGTTGATTAGGACCTTGATGGTATACTGCCCTCCGCTCACCCTTATAGTATTACTACTAGGCTTGGGTACATCACTAGTCATCATCGTATCTGGTCTGGGGCCAGTGGTGCCCTCCAGATTGGGGGGCTGACCACTAGAGATCTTACTCTGATCCTTTCCTACTTGTCTGCGATTCTCAACCTGTTTAAATCGGACTCCCTCATTAACTTTTTTCAATCTCTCCTCCACCCTACACAGCCTTCCTTTAAGTGGGTTTATTATTTTACTAACAGCAGCAGATAATTTGTCCCAAAAAGGTGTCCGAATATGTGAGTCCATTTGATTGTGATCTTCAGAGCCTTCTCCTGATAGTAGATGATCGTCTGGAGTTCGGGGGGTGATCGGAGTCTTTCTCTTCCGTTTGGCGGTAGGTTTTTGGGCTCTAGTCAGAGCTCTTTCTGCCTTTGAGGTTGTTGCTTCCGGAGTGGTGTGTAATGATCCCTGTTCAAATTCAGCTGTTGTAGGAATCTGGTCACTGTGGGCACTATTGCCTCTTGCTTGATTGGCTTGGTCTGTTTGTTTGTTGACCATACCCTCGCCTGTGTTTGTAGTGTTTGTGACGCACCCCCTTTCACCAGATTGTGCTTGTGACACACCCCCTTTCACCAGACCCTCCATCTTGGCCCAATGAGGTGATCGTTAGTCGCCGCTCTGCCATGTAAATTTCTTTTGTTAGAACTCCTACAGCGCATGCCAGGTAACTATCAATGGTGGTGAGCTGCTTGGGTGTACTTAATGAGTCAGTTGCTGTTTGCTTAGTAGCCCCCATCTTTTTCCTGCCCATCTTTTGAACACGTATCCCCCAGCTGAGTCAGCAAGTAAGTACAATTCAGGCTTGGTCCTCTGTGCGACTTTGTTGTTTCAAGGACACAAGCACAACAGGATCACAAAGGGGCTCTGTGACAAATCCTAGGACTAGGCAAGTAATGTGTGTTCTACTCACAGTTTAATGTTATGGCCTGCTGATATCCGCTTTACATATAACGGGCGGGGACCAAAAGCCAGGGGGGGGGGTGGCCCTGCCCTGCCTCTTCCTGGCAATGACGGGCGCAGGACGGGCCCGCCCTTGGCCTGCGCTTTGCCTCCGGGGGCAAAGAATGACGACAGCGCCTCCTGATGCTGGAGTGGAGTCCCCCCTTGTGCAGCAGATACCTGTGTTCGGTGCGCGGTTCCCGCGAAGCGGGAGGCAAGAGCTGCTTTATGTGCCTCCGGGTGCGAAGAATGACAGCACCTCTTGGCGAGAGAGGGGGGCAGTCTGGGGGTTGGAGTTTCCCCCGGTGCAGCAGATGTTGTTTGGTGCTTTGCGGAGCCGCGAGTTGCTCTATGCGCCTCCGGGCGGGAAGAATGACAGCTCCTCCTTGTGCGAGAGCGGGGCAGTCAGTTTACTGGAGACACCCCCCCACCCCACCCCCCCAGGTATAGCAGATGCTAGTGTTTGGTGCGCTGTTCCTGTCTATAAGCGCTAAGGAATTATCGGAAACATATTTAAAAAAATGCGCACTAATTCTACACACTCAAAATTGAAGCTTCGAAAGGGTCATCCAGAGAGATCTTTCAAATTGTTAAAAACCACTCCTCTCTTGAACGAGTCACTCCTTCCACCCATCCTCTATTGACCAATGTAATTTAGTGGCCCGTTATTTAAAAAAAAAAAATTGATACAATCTATGCCTCCTTTCCTAAAACTAGTAGGAATTTTAAGTTTAGTCCCCCAGAAGACACACTTCCCCCAGGAAATCTTAGTTTTCAACAGCCAACCCTGTTGGAGACTCTGGATCGTCTTTCTGCAGTGAAATCAGACTTCCGCACTTACCCTATGCACCCAAATATGTTACGTGGAGGACAGGTTATACCCCCTGCTGTTTGCAATCTTCTTGATCTGCCATTCACTACGGGTATAGTCCCATAGGACTGGAAGCACGCTATGGTGGTCCCTCTACTTAAGAAACCATCATTGGATCCTGCCCTCCCAGAAAACCTGAGACCTGTCTCTCTACTCCCTCTTTTCGGGAAAAATGGCAGAGAAATTTCTCAATTCTCAGTTGACTACCTTGAAGAAAAGACTCCTATATGACTCAGTCCGGTTTTAGATCCATCTACAGTACTGAGCCAGCTCTACTTTTAGCGTCCGAATCTTTGAGAATGACTGCAGATGATGGTAAGACAGCCGTCTTGATCCTGTTGGATTTGAGTGCCGTGTTCGATACAGTTTCCCATAGACTTCTTTGAGAACGCCTATGGGAACTTGGAGTGAGGGGAGCTGCCTCTTACTGGATTACTAATTTTTTACAAGATCGCTCCTTTCAGGTTATCCAGCAGTCTTACAAATGTGAGATTCGCTCCCTGAGGCATGGAGTGTCTCCGGAATAGGCTCTGAGTCCAACTCTGTTTAACGTGTGCATGCGCTAACTGGTGGATGTTGTGGAGCATCACGAGCTACAAATGGTATCTTATGCTGAAGATACTCAGCTAATCATCACTCGGACCTAGGATGAAGTGGAGGCCACTCTTAAATTTAGAGCATGCTTGGTGGATCTGGCAAAATGGATGATTTCCAGTTGTTTGCAACTAAACGCAGGAAAAAACGATATTGTGGTTGGGAAACAATCCCCCTTCTGGTCGTCGGTGTGGTGGCGTCTGGAATTGGGACAGGTTCGAGTCCCTAAACCTAAAATAAAAAATCTGGGGTTTTGGTTTGATACTGCGTTGACCTTTGACCACCAGATTTCTACGTTTGGTGGCACTTGGTTTGGCTTGCTGCGGATGCCTCGCAACATCTTAGAACTGCTGCCAGAGTCAGCCAAGAAAACAGTTATTCAGGCACTGATAGCGTCTCACATGTATTACTGCAAAGTTCTGTACAATGGGGTTTTCAAGGGCAGGTTAAGAATGTTGCAAAAGGTGCAGAACACAACAACCTGTATGTTGCTGAAAGTTTTGAAGTGCTCCTGTCTGGGTTATGCCCTAATAAAACTACACTGACTCCCTTTGTAGGACAGAGTGACTTTTAAAGCCTTATGTTTCTGTCACAGAATCCTAAATACTAAGGGCTCGCGGTTACTGTTTCCTTTTATTAAACCTTATCAGCATACACGGAATCTTAGATCCTCTGGCACCTAAAGTGAGGGTTCCCAAAGTCCACAGAGAACGCCTAGTTGGCAGATCGTTCTGTCTGCTGGCAGCTAAAATATGGAATCTTGTTCCCCCTGGATTTGAGGATGTAGCTAGCTGAAGGGCTGTTTCGTAGGGATTTTGAAACGTGGTTCTTCAGACAACCCTTAAGCATGGAAAGATAATGGTTTTGTTATATGAATCAATGATGAAAGGTGAGGAGAAAACCTAGCGCGTGGACACTCCGTTAGGAGTAACCAGGCCCTTTGTGAACTTTTAACATTAGCATTCGGGATTGCTTGCATCAGTGTCTTTGAAGGTGGAAGTGTATGTATTTGGTCTTGGTTAAGGGTATAATGAGAGGAAATGGCCTAGTACTGGCAGTCCTAGGATTCCAGCAACAGCAAGTAAACATGTTAAATACTGTTTCGTGGGTGTTCTAAACTGAGCGGCTGATTCGACTATTCCACATCCTCATATGGATTAGCCATCTGTATAGCAATAGTGTAGCATTAATGACTCCCCTTGGTCTCCTCCTGTCCACCAAAATGGTATTCAAACCTTAAGTATTAGTTGTAGGGTTAATAATAGCAAGCAGGCACAACTCTGCATGCATGGTCTCTTGTTTGCTTAGTCACTCTCCTTGAATGGGGACCAGGTGGGAAATGGAGTGAGAGGGATCGGACAACCTGTGGCTGTCTCCTCCATCAGAGCCTGTGGCACCTGTCATGCAGTTCTCTTATGACCTGACTCCCAGCTTTGACCACCTGCCATGTGGGTCAGTCCTTGGAGAGAGCAGTGAAACATGCTTCTCTCCCACAGAGTGCCTGAGCTTTGACACTCCTCCCAATGACTGTGGGTGCACAGTTGCTGCTGGGAGCCTATTCTTACATCTTGCAAGGAGCTAACACACTAGACCAATAGGCTACAGCTAATCAATCTTTTTTTGCTGTTTCAGTGCATAATTTCAAAACCGTGCCTGGCTGCTTTTGATTTCTCATTGCTACCGATCCCTTAATCTTCCTCAGACCTGAGCAGACATTGGTGCTGTTTAACGTGTTGGCTCTAATTTAGGACTGAGACTGAAATTAGCTCATAGACAATGCTCCAGAGTACATAAGGACACCGCTTTCGAGGGTGCCCGCTCCGTTGCTTGAAGAAGTGTGCAATAGACCTCTCCCTCGGGTCAGGGACAGGCACTGTCGGAAGGTTGAGCAACTTGAAAGTAAAAAAGGCATGTTGTAAAGGTGCATGTTCTAATCCTCCCTTTTGGCATATGATGGCCTAAGGTAATATAGAACATTTGCCTATGTCGCAGATTATTGAATTGACTAGATATCTTGACCAAATGTCTCTTTGTGACCAAAGCACCAGGTTTCGAACCTGGGTTTTCTAAATGTGTGATTTAGTCATGTTAATTCAAATGAAGAAACTCCAAAGTAGATCTCCCAGAATGCCTTCATTAGTTAAAGGAAAGCTCAGGACTGAAAACCTGGAGTAGTCTGATCACTCGATGCACAGCAGTATGATTGTTCTGCTTTGAAAGCTGTCAGAACCTTTCATTATTTCAGGTTTCATAAAGAGCAATTCCTCACCTGTAATGTGTGCATTCTTTCCCCCAAATGTTTTTAAAAAAAATATTTTTTATTGATTTTTGATAAACACAAACAATCGGCATTTACATTTTCTTCACCGACATAATTGAGTATGGCAAATATATTGGAATTTGATAGCAAGGGTAAGTGAGTCCAAACTAATGCATATCATATACTCATTGGTGATGCTGGGTCATCATCTGTAGGGATAGTCGGCGCGACACAAATATCTCCTGTATGAATTCCATCTCGCCCACACTTGTGTCCATTTCCAAGGGCACCCCCTTCTACATACAGTCTTCTCCCGGAACATGCACCAGTCCATGTTACATTTCCAGCTCGTGGCATTAGGGGGTCACAGACCCTCTCCCCCCCCCCCCCCTCCTTACGCCCCCCCCCCCCCCCCCCCCATCTGCGCTATGTCCCTTTTGGCGACTGCGATACCAAGTGTGACCCATAATTTCTCTGCCCCCACCAGGTCTGTGGGTTCCCACACATTTAGCAAACATCTTTTGGCCTTTGGGTTTATAGTTTTGTGCAGGACTTCACTCATGGCCCTGTGAATTCCTCTCCAGAATCTCTGAATGTGTCCACATTCCCATAGGATGTGCATAAATGTGGCTACCTGCCCACAGTTACGTCTACAGTTAATATTGTCTCCCCACCCCATGCGGGCCAGCTGCGGCCCCATAATGTAGATTCGGTGGAGAATTTTCAGTTGCACCATACAGAGGCGCGCAGAGATTGCCACCTCTCTGGGAGAGGCCACCGCTTCATTCCATTCTTCGTCATCCACCAGGAGGCCGTCAGCATCCCACGCCTCACGTAACTTGGTTAGGGGGTCTGGCGCATTGTTGACAAGTTTCTTGTAGGTCAAGGAGATGGCCTTCTGAGGGAGGAGCCCATCCAGCAGTCTGTCTTCCAGTGGGGAAGTGTCAGGGAGAGGGGGCCCTCCTCTGATGGCAGTTGTCAAGGCATGACGGATTTGGAGATAGCGGAACAACTCTGTGTCTGCGAGTTCATATTGCTGTTTTAGTTGGACAAAACTGAGCATCTTCCCCCTCACCCATATGTCAATAAGGTCCCACTTGTCGAAACCCTTAGAGGAATGAAGCCCACCCAACTGAGCAGACTCCCAGAGTGGGGTGGCGAGCGTCAATCTACGTTCCCATCCTAGGCTTTTGTTGACTGCATGCCACACCTGGACCGAGTGTGACGTGGGCCCAGTCAGGCATAGGGTTTTAGGATTACCGTATAGGGCCCGATTGTAGGAACTGCCCGGTAATTGCCACTTGTCCATGGCATAACCCGGGTCTCCGGGGGTCCGATATGTACCCTGATTGATGGCTGCCAGATGGGCCGCTCAGTAATATTTTTTTATGTCGGGGAGACTGATACCACCATCATACCAGTTGAGTCAGTTTATGGAGCCCAATCCTCGGTAGTTCTGAAGGGCATGGAGGAATCGGGGGAGCGACATCATTTTAAAGAGAGCAGCACGCCCAAGCATCGAGAGTGGAAGCGCTTCCCAGGTCGCAACATCCCTCCGCAAACGCAGGGGTAGAAGCAGATTTCTTTCATACCTGAGCCGAGCGTCAGCTGTGACAAAGATCCCTAAATACTTGAAGCCCTCAGACACCACCTGTATCGGACAGTCTCTTGGAAGAGATGGAGGTTCCCCAGATAATGCATACAAGAGAGATTTTCCCCAGTTGATGGAGTAACCCGAGAACCTCCCAAAGGATGTAAAGATATCCAAGACACATCTGAGTGATTTTGCGGGGGAAGCAAGGTAGAGCAGAATGTCATCTGCATAAAGGGATCTTCCCATTCCGCTGACCATCGTAAGCCCCTAATTGAGAAGTCCCGTCGAGGCCAAAGGATCCAGTGATAGGGCAAAGAGCAGAGACCGATAGTGGGCAACCCTGTCTGGTTCCCCGACCGAGAACGAAGGCTCCCGATCGTTTGTTATTGACCACAACCTGCGCAGGGGGAGCGGAATAAAGGAGCCTGACTCATGAGATGAATTGAGGGCCAAATCCGAATTTCGAGAGTACTGCAAACAGGTAGGGCCACTCAATTGTGTCGAAGGCCATAGCTACATCCAGAGACAGAATGACTGCATCCTCCTGTCTCGTTCCAGCTCTCTCTATCACCCCATGCACCTGCCTCAGATTTAGAGCAGTATTGCGGTGGGGCATAAAGCCTGATTGATCTAGATGTACAAGGGAGCCGAGCACTCGTGTAAGACGGGTGGCTAGAAATGTAGCTAATATCTTAGGTTCAGCGTTTATCAAGGAGATAGGTCGTTGGGATGCGCACTTGTCCCTCGGCTTGCCTTCTTTGGGGATGACTACAATTGATGCGCGCTGTTGGTCTGGTGGCAGCTCTCCCGTTTCTTTGCAATCTTCGAACATGGCGCGCAAATGTGGGGCCAACTTGTCGGGGCACATTTTGTAAAGCTCAATTGGCAACCCATTGGGGCCCATCGCCTTGCCCGGCTTGAGATTTCTAATTGTTTGCGCAATTTCGTCGTTGGTCACCTCACTGTCCAAATAGCTCCGGTCATCATCCAAGAGAGACGGGAGTCCGATATCTTTGAGGAGGTCAGCCGAGTCCGTCTCTCCGAAAGACGACTGCGATTTATATACTTCGGTATAATGTTGTTATGTTGTCAGATCTAGATTTGCGATCCCCTCAGAAGCCGATGACAGATCCACCAATTCCCCTAACTGTAGCCAGCAACAGTCTAAGGTAATAAAACTGCTGCTAGGCCCAGCTCGGGGGAAAGGGGAGTGGGAAGACTAACAAGAGGCTGCCTCAGGTAATGGTCTTCAGTCTCAATGTTGTTCTGGCACCTGTAAATAAGCACAAATAATTATTGTTGCCCCTAACTCAATATTGACCTTATATTTGATTAATTCTCGATCTCAAGTTACCTTTTACACTGAGGGGGAAGCTCCTCTCTAATGAATAGTGTGTGTATTCTTTGATTGATTGGAAGAACCTCTGGTCAATCACATCCTGTGCGTTGAATGCAGTTACTATCTGAACTCCTTCGAAAAGTGGTATAATTGGAGTTCTACGTTGAACGGTTTAAAATGTATCTATTCTGTCGCAGCTGAATCCTTACAATACTGTCTCTCACACTATTCAATTGTTCATATAGTTTCTTGAAATTCCTGGCTGAATATCGTGGCATCCACAAGGAATGCTTGAAGCTGGTGACACTGTACGCTGCTCTAAACTGCCAAGTCTTTTGAACACTGCACTCTGTTGATTTGGCCTTAGAACACTGTACTCAGCTGACTGCTCGCTGCTGACTGGCTTCATACGCTGCATGCAATTTACTGAGGAATTCGTCTTAGCCGATAACGTTGCCTCAATTGCTGTACATTGCTGTAAGTCTCTGAACACTCTACGCCTCTTGCTGAAGGATTAACAAGAATGTTGTTGCGCGCATTCAAACATCAAAGAAAAACTTACTTGGACTCTGGAGAAAACTTCTCTTCACAGAAGTTTTTTCTCTCTCACCCACAACTCGAGCTCCACGAAACTGGAAGCAATCTCCTATAAATAGCCGACTACAGTTCCTGGGAGAAAACGGCAATTCTGAGGAGAAGGAAAATACAACAACTCAATTTTATCCAGACGCTTAATTTCTATTAAGAAGCGTCGTGAGAAGCAATGGTCCTAGAGCTCTCCTGACTAAATACTGCAGATATTTCCTATGAAGAGAATTCAGTCAGAGCTCGGGAAAACGCAGTTGCTCCTGACTGAAATCAGTTGAAGTGCGCAGCGCGTAGCTCGCGCAGGCGCATTATTCCTGTTTGGGAGTCTCGAGTCCTAACAACTAGACCGAGAACACAAACAGGAAGTGGACTTCCTCTTGATGCACCGAATTTGCGGAACTTGCAACCTCCGTAAAATGGACTGCCAAGCTGCTTTCCACACTGGACTCAGCCATCGCCAATGTGGATATTGCTTCATAACCAATCTTTTCTGGATTTTGTTTTATTAACACAAGCGCTTACAAGGGGGTTCTTAACAAATGTGCTGCAAATTCCCCAGCTATAGCGTCCGGTTCTGTGACCTTTGCTCCCGAAACGGTGATAAGTTCGGGAACAATGTGGTTAGCTCTATCCCTCTTATCCAGCCAGGCGAAAAGTTTCCCCGCCTTGTCTTCCCCATTCATACACTCTACCGTCTCTCTCTCCTCCCCAGGTCTTAGCACGTTCTGTGGCAAGGGCCTTATACTCATCGGTTTTTAATCGCAAAAGGTGTTCAGTGTCTGGGACATCCTGCCTCGCCAAACTCCGCCTCCAGGCGCATTATGTCTTTTTCAACCTCTTCAAGCTCCTTAGTGTTTTCCTTCCGGACCCCAGCCAGGGAGAGGGCAGCCCCTCGTATGACGGACTTGAATGCCTCCCACAGCATCTGAGGGGAGTCCACCGAACCCATGTTCTCACAAAAATAGTGATCTGTCGCTTTCTGCAAGTCCCTCCTCACCGACGGGTTACGGAGGTACCAAGGGTTGATCGGCGCAACCACATCAATTCGGCGATCCCCAAGTACTATTCTAGTCCATACTGGTGAGTGGTCAGATATGCCCCTCGCCAAATGGCGATCGTCTCGTATATGGAGCGACTGAGAGGCTGGTAAAGTAAGTAGTCAATGCAGGAGGAGCTGTGATGGGCTCCCGAGAGAAAAGTGTATTCCCTGAACCTGGGGTGGAATGCTCTCCAAGCATCAGATAGTCCGAATGCCTCAGTAAAATCAGGAAGCCAACTATTCAAGGGTCCCATAGTGCGTGGGGGCCGACAATCCAGATTCCCGGATAGTACCGCATTGAAGTCGCCTCCCACCAGGAGAAGGCCCTCCGGCAAAGCAAGGAGCAGCGTGCCCAGATCTGTGAATGTTTGCGCCTGCAGTCCTGGTGGTGCATATACCGATTCACCATTCTACCCTCCCACTGCCCAGTGATTGCGATATATCTCCCACGTGGATTTGCCTGTATAGATTGGGGTGAGAAGGGAAAAGAGGGCTTTGCCATGATGCCTACCCCCTAAAATCCACTAGTAAATCCAGCGTGTGCTAAGGGCTTGTATCCCCATCTATTTAGGGCTTTGCACATATTCCCCACCAGGTGTGTTTCCTGAAGGAGAACCACTTCCGGGGAGTGTCTTTTGATATATTGCAGAACCACCGTGCGTTTCACCTTATCCCCCAGCCCATCAACGTTCCAACTGAGCAGAGAGAAACTTTTATCCCAGTGTGACTCCATTGTGAAGTACTAAAGTGGAGCCTAACCTCACAATCCTTGATGAAGATGAACCCATATTCATATCCATACACTTTGTTTAAAGCCGATTGAACAATAAAAAACAACTCCGACCCCCCCCCCCCCCATCTCTTCAAATTCTGTCCCAACACGCCCCTCCCTGCATCATGGGCAAGGACCAGCCCATCAACAAACTTCGCGGAGTGCCTGTCGCCCCAGAACTAGTAACATTAAGTAACTGTGGGGGATAGGGATTACCCCCCCCCGAAATACAAAAAAGACATCACATCAGTCCTGTTTGAGGCGAACACCCCAGGGCAGCGAGTAAGGATATACTGCTTACATCGTCAGCATTGTTCAAGTCCGCAGTGAAATCTCACCCGCCTGACTTGCTGCAGGACCTCCAGAGCTCCACAGGACACAGCGCTAAAGTGAACCACTTTCAAGCCCATACAGCACCCATGATGTTGGTCACCGGGCTCAGCGCGGGGAGTGCTCTCCGTCAACTCATGAGCTCCAGCCAGTCCTCCGCCACCTGTGGCCGATCAAACACCCCACCCTCCCCCCCGGCACCCAATGAGAGCACGCTCCACCACAAAAAACTTGGTAAGTCCCCTCGGTTGTAGATGTTTAAGCACCAGGTCCACAATTAATAGGTCCGGCGTCTCCCCCTCCGATTTTTCCGGAACACCTATGATGCGGATGTTGTTTCTCCGCAAGCGCCCCTCATAGTCAACCAGCTTACTTTTCGGAAACTTCTTGAAGGTGTGTAGCGCCTGGACCTCGGACTGTAACTGTGAGACGTCGTCAACCAGACTCTGAGTAGTTATCTCCAGCTGTTTAACTTTTTCATGGGTTTTAGCGAGATCCGCTCTAATCCGGGTCATCTCCACTGTGATGGCGTCAGTGCGTTGTTCCATGGCGGTACGTACTCCTGCAATGGCCTCCATTACATCTTTCAGGGATATTTCAGGGGGCGTACTCTCCGCCCCTCCAGCAGACGCCAGCCTGGCCGGTTGCTCGGGGGTCAAGCTCTTGGGGCATGCATATTTGTCTGCTCTGTTGTCACTTTTGTGCCCCTACAGCTTGCCATCGTGTTGCTGTAGAGGGCTGAGTAGTTATAGGCACCTTTGTCCATCGTGCTCCCAGCCAGGACAGGCACCGGAAGGATGCTGACCAGTTCGGGAGGAACCAAGTCAATAGAGCATACACCGCTGTCGTGTCTCTTGAGGGTTCCCAGGGGTTAGGGTGCAGAAGGAGTTTTTCTTCGTGGGCCTATAGGCCCAGGGCTTTCCAGCATTGGTCACACAGGGCAATTAGTAATGTAGCACTCTTTTCCCGGCCCCCACTGATAGCATGCGGGGCTCGCAGCAATCTCCGGCCGGTTCCAGGAGGGATATGTGGACTCTCTGGGGCAGATACCACACCTCTGCACCGCTGCTGCCCCCACTTCTGTGCTCCGGGAGTGCAGTCAAACGTGCCCCCAGCCGCAACCACTGTGTGGTTAGCTGATCCACGTGAGAGGGCTTGCCTCTTTATGAATGTCACCGTGTCTTTGCCTCTTGGAGGCCCCAGGGAGTCACACTCCAGATAGAGGGTGTCCCAACTCCAGTCAAACAAGGCATTCGGCGATGCAGCACTGGTCCTCCGCCCCCACTGACAGCCTGCAGGGCTCACCTTGATCTCCAAACGGTTGGCTCTGGTCCGGTTAGGTGGGCTCCTCGGGCCAATCCTGCACTGTTGCACCTCTGTGCGCTGCGCTGCTTTACTCCGGGTGCGCTGCCCCCAACAAGCGCCCGGGGGGGCGCACGCTGCACTTCCGCGACTCGCGGACCAGGCCTCGACCTCTATTTGCTGCGCGCCCGCCTCACTGCACCCTCAGAGCGGCCCAGCAATCACTCCAGGCCGTGGTTCTTGCCTGCGTGCAGGCCTGAACTCGCCGCAGGCCGTACTCCGTCTTCTTGCCACCCCCGACTATGGCGGGACCGCTGGAGGATGTTGCGGCACGCGGGGCAGTCTATCCCACAGCCGGGACACGGATATTTAGGGCGGATGAAGGGGTTAAGGGGCTAGGCGATGTGGAGCTTTCCTAGAATGTGGCCATCATGGAGACTCGCGTAGCCACGCCCCTTCCACCAAATGTTTGATGCCTATCTGTTTAAGTATATTAATTCTCTCTGCTCAGCTTCAGGATACACAAATTATGGTTATTACATCTGTTCATGGTATTTCTGGTGCACCTGTTTCACACTGCCGGTAGTGGTCCCTTAAATCTCTTTCCTTCCTGAATTGCCATCTTCACACTTAGTTCTCCAGGTGAGACCAAACACGTCTTACACAATTGCAGCACCATTCTTGTTTTACTAAGTAAATCTAGTTTTGAGTCTCAACTTTCCCCAGGCTGACATCACTCAAAAATCCTGAGCATCTGCGTAAACCTATTATTGCACTTTATGCCTTTACCTGGTGCCATGTACGGCTTGAAGGCGACAATGGGTTATCACCTAAAATACTGTCGAACAACTGTCTTAAGACTGCTTGTTGGCCCCTTTATTATTTTCCCTCTATATCTTTGATTTACTAATGGTTTTGACTGCATTGGGTGGAGATGCCCTGAAGTTAGATCACAGTAATATAGCTCTGTGCGGACAACATTGTGATTTTGGACCTACCTCCAAGAGGGCATCAGAGTTGTTTTGATTGTCTGCAGAACTTTGCTGATGGTCATTATTTAAAAACTAATATCAATACGAGTAAAGTGATGATGTTTGTGTTAACGGAGGAAGACATCGTAAACATTTTAAGTGGCTATTAGTGTAGGAAATTTGCTCTCTATGTAGTTCACCAAAACGAGGTACACTGTGCAGAGAGCTCAGGCAACCGTTATTGGTTTACAGACGCACAAATAACAATCCTAAATGCTCTCTTTTGTGGTAGTGTGGGTGAGCAGTTTAGGCTTCTCAGACGGTAGTTCTAACCATTTGTCGAAATAAGAGGCAATAAATGAAACATACCTAAAGTATAAATCCGAGACCAAGTTGGAAAAATAACACCTATATAAATTTTGATACCAAGAACTTTGTATACAGGTAAGTACTTTTCAAAATATCAAATTTTCCAGGTAAAAGTAAAATGGTCACTTAAATGTGTCTTCATGCGCCAATTCGTTTGTATGGGAGAAGAGGCAAATGTAGCGTACAGTTATTTGCGTTTGGTTTCCGGGGTTCCCTTCAGGACTCACTGTGGCAGGGAGCCACGGTTCAAAGAACCACCTGCAATTAGTAGTTACATGCTCTGGAGTGTCTGAGTGCAGAGGTGGTGGGCGGGATGGTAGCTGTGTGTGCTATGCTGGGGGTGAGGGGCATCTAGAAACAGCCTGCAGAGGGGGTCTTGGGGGACAAGTCTCGCAGCTCCTAATGAGGTGCTCTGATTGTGAGGGCCCTAGGCGTCAGCAAGCACAGTCAGTTCTTGAGAGCCAGTGCTGGGGCACTCTGGTGCAGAGTGGTAAAGTCTGCTGGGCTTGAGCATCACAGGCATTCATGATTGTCAGTCTCGCTGGTTGAGCGTGCAAAAATTAGGACAGCTGGGCGATTCCGGAAGTGGGCCTTGGTGGTGCTTACGTCCCATGACGGATGCTCAGTCTTGGAATCGTTTAAGTTCGGATTGGCCTCAGACAGGCTTTGGTTGTTGCAAGGGGTACAGTGTTGGTGCTGTGCGGCTTTTGTTGGTCCTGGTGTCTTCTCACTTTGTGGGGAGACGGATCTGACCTCCTGGAGCATGGCGACCTCCTCTTGGATAGCTGTAGCATCGGTAGAACCGGGGAGCTGCAGTACGTTTAACCGCACTGTACGGTTTTGGTGACTGCAGGGGAGTAGCTACTCTACTCCAGTAGAGTTCTTGGGTGGTTTGCGAAGCACTAGGAGTCCACCGTGGTTCTTGGTGACTGCACAGCAGCAGAACTAGTCGCCTTCTCCACGATTGTCGAGACAGGTGCAGGTAGGCAGGGTTTGGTGGCAAAAGTCCACAGCAGGTCTTAAGTTCTTGTGTCAACGGCTCTTTGTCTTCTGTGTCTGTCCAATCTGAGTTCCTGGCATCTGGTATACTACCTAAATTCTTAATTTAGGGGCTTTAAGGGGAGTGACTGGTTCGGAGCCAATGAACTACTTACCTGTGAGAAAGAGCCGGGGGACCATTCAGCGGAGGCACTGAAGGAGTTAACTTCCTTCGGTCCTTCTCCTCTGCAGGACGAAGAACAACCCCTTCGGCGCCCTAACCAATGGGAGACCGCAACGCAGAGACCAGGGGCGGAGCCTAATATAGAAAGAAATCCCGGAAGACGCCGGAGTGTGCGTGTTCGAGAGGTTGGAGGTGGAGGGAACAGACCAGACCACTCAGAAGAATCGAGGACAAGAAGTAGACGAAGCGGCCAAGAATCGAGGACGAGAAGCAGACGGAGTCTTCAAGGAGCGAGGACGAGAAGCAGACGAAGTCTTCAAGGAGCGAGGATGAGAAGTACACGAAGTATCCAGGAGCCGAGGACAAGAAGCAGACGAGACCCGCCATCGACGGGACGAGAAAGAAGCCACCGAGTGGGAGGTGTGGACGGAAGACTGGTGGACACCCCCGGAAGACGCCATAACACCGCTGTAGCTCAGGAGAGCTGCGGCCCTCGCGGTACGTGGGTCGGGGCAAGGGCCATAGCCAAACGGGAGGGGAGCGGGTGGTGAGTCCAAGGGACTCCGGGATTCACGGATCATTCACAAGGGAAAAAGCACGATATGTATTCTTCATCTCCCATCACTTCCCTCTCACAAGACCTCACTAATTTTTCCGTTTTTTTCCTTCTCTTTTTCTTGCACTACGAGTTGTATAACCATGACTACCTGAACCAGCACGAAACGCGGGGAAGGAGCCTATTTTCTTGTAACAATTTTCATTCTTCTCCGTAGTTCTAACAAGCATCTTTCAGGGGCACAAGCAGGGAACCACCCTTAATCTTATTTTGGTCGCATTAACGGTGACGGCACCATTGCACTGTATGATACTTAGCCGAGAAGGAAGAAAGAAAAGAGGACATATGCAGTGACCGCCTTTTTTTTCTCTTTGTTGTTGTTTTCTTTCGCCGGGGTTGTGCCACCGCCGTCTTAAGAAGAAGACGACGAGCAAAGCCACCATCGCCAGTTCCCTGGGCGTACCCAACAGCCATTTTCCATCATCCCCTAACTTACCACATACCGTCAAAGTTTCTGTATTGACCTGGTACAATAAATGAAGCCATCATTCAACCGCCTCCAAGGCCTCCTCGCTTTATTTTCCGCCCATCCCTCTCACATTACCTTTAGGACGACTACACCCCCCTATATGACAACTTCCTCTGGGAAGTGGGAATAACCGTGACCCAGTTAACCTAATTCCACCAAAAACCAAGATCGTGGAAATCTCCTTTGTGTTCACATAAGGTTGCCCACCTTAGGGGTGGTACACATGACCACTTCCTATGGGAAGTGGGCATAACTCTAACCCAGTGAACCTAATTCCACCAAAAAACAAGATGGTGGAATTCCCCTTTTTGTGTTCACATCAGATAGCCCACCTTAGTTGTGGTACTAGCCTAAGTGTAAACACACCTCCTGACAAGCTGATTTTCCCTTCTGTCCTGGAGCAAAATGGGCCCGGGGGGAATCCGGGTCGCATATCAAAGGTGGTGAAGGTCTTTGAAGCCTCCCTCCTTGATATGCTGATCACTAGTCATCCTGCTTGGAGGAGGGGACAATATGATCTCGCCAGAGCAGTAATTGTTTCTGACCTCAGAGATCTGGCTCTCCACTCCAGGGGGTCAGAAACTAGTCTGTGGTGGCTGGCTGGTAAAGACCAGTCAGCTAGCACACTAAATTTTGGTAGGGCTCTATGGTGCCCTTTGGGTACATGTCCTATTAAACCCATTATTGGGACCAGCATGGGTTTACTAAGACAAGGTGTTTGATATCAAATACCATAGGTTTCAGTGAAGCCATCATGTGGCTGGGGAACCCGTAATGACCAGTGTCCAGCACATGCATTCCAAAATAGCTTCCCTGGTCACTTGTACTGTCCAGTAATTGAAATAGACAACACATGGGCATATCTGCTCTTTCAGATATATCCTCACTTGTAATATAATGCACCCTGCCTTGGGGCTGTATGGCCTGCTGTAGGGGTGACTTACAAAGATTCAGTGGGCATGGCACACATGTTTTCACTTTGGAGTGCACCATTTTACGCAGCCTGCATTGGCAGTCTGTATGAGTTTGGTGCTGGGTCCCTTGGAGTTGCACAATACATGCTGCATCTCTAAGGAGACCTCTTTTATACCCATGCCCTAGGTACCAGGATTGCCATTTACTAAGGACTTAAGAGGCACTAAAAGCCTTGCCCACTGGCATTGGGGACCTGGTTAGTAGGAACTCAGAGTACTTCAGTCAAATATGCATCAGATACCAGGCAAAAAATGGGGGTGACCATGTCAAAAAGGGGCACTTTTCTACAATTCGGTACTCAGGACTTTGAATGTGTTGATACATATCCGTATTTGGGCAAAATCTTTTCTGCCAATCTTTCTATGAATTATCACATTTTGCACTTCTCTTGGAAAGTGATGCCACATACTAACGTGTTCCTATCAATTTATAGGGCTCTAGACCCTAGACACTTTACAGGGAGATGATGTGGCACAGCAGCCAGAGCTGCTGACTCAGGAGCTGGGGATCTGGGTCGAATCTCTGCATCGGCGCAACGTCATGTGATTCTGGGCAAATCACGTACATTTCCCAGTGCCCATGCACAGCCCCAGGATAACCTCACAGGTGATAAGCTGCGCTATATAAATCAACAAAGGTTAACATTTATTGCTTGTGTGTAATGCAAAAATGAAATCGTGGTTTTGAAATATTGGAACTTTCTCCATAAAATAAATGGGAAAATATTCTAAAATGTGTAACTATCTCACCAATTGAAGTCCTATGCCTAGAAATGAGGCTTCTGAGCATTTATGTCAAGGGGCTGTCCGCTGTCCTTTGTTGGGGCCATAGCCTTTTGCTTAGTATAAAGAATTCCTTCTGAAGCCTACTCTGTTCAGAAGCATTTGACAAATGTAGGTCCACCAACTCGTTTCTTAAGAATTTTAATAAAAGACTACAGCAATATTGCATGAAGAAGTCTGAGCTTATGGCAATGTCTCGCTTAGCACTTAAGAACTTTCTAAAACATAGCATTAAGATTACTTCAAGGGATTAAGCTATGAATGTTTGTATTGGAGAAGAGGGAGGTAATTATCTCTACATGTCCTGGGGCTCACAGTAGAACTTGGAGCACGGACTTTGTCGTTTTTTTACTATTGTTTTGATTGAATATTTTGCCATTAAATATTATTACAGGTGCACCATTGGGCGTGGCACCAGAATTTAGGTTGCTTAACCTCTGTGGGGTTTCCATAGAAACTTTAAAGCATGTTTTTTGTACGCCCCGCATTGTATATTAACATACTATATTTATTGAAACAATTGTTTTTGAAATATGAAGAACACTCGGCAAAATAGGTCATGCAACTTTGATTTAATCCAGTGAATGAAATGTGGTATAAACTTTTTACATTTTTTAAATGCTTTTTAGATTTATATTGATTATGTAATTTGTATTCTATCTAAAGTGGATTTTATCGTAGATCTGTATCTTATAAGTACAAAAAATGCACTTCTTGTGAATAAGCTCATTACAAGCGGCTTAATTTCGATAAAAATGTTGACTTCAAACTTCAATACTAGGGTTGTGTGCTTTGTCGCTAAATATCTCACTTACTATGGTAGTGGGCTATAATAACTTTTCTAAAACTTATCAACAGATATGGTTTGAATACTTTAAGCAAGCCCGTGGTTACCAATTACATGTGTATGTCGTGGATCTAAAGTTTAATCTTGACAATGTTATCAAATCTGTTTCTTTATACAGCCTGGAAAGATACAATCAAATCAATATTGAAATCAGTTTGGCTATATGACTTTGTTGTGTAGGTTTAGGGAACAAAGTGCACTTGTTAGCGCTCTTAATTTGTTGCAGTTTCGATTCGCCATATCCACATTGGTCTTTTTTTATATATATCATGAGAGACAGTTTGTGACCAAACCATGTGAACAGTTACACCTGTGCTTTCGAGTTATAAAGTTAAATTGTAATTATTCTGTACACAAACTGCATGCGAAGACGATCATCTGTGGGGAGTCACAAGTGAGGGGAGCTCAGTAGAACAGTGTTGTCTCCAGATTACTGTAAGTTAAGTAAGAAAATGAAGCCAGTCCACAGCACCTTCCCCAATGTAGATCTGTCTAGCAGTACTGTGGAAGTAAGTGTGTGTGTATGTATATATGTGTGTACATGCTCTGGAAAGAGCGAGCAGGTTTACAAACAGTCATTTTAGTGGTACCTGCACTTAATACATTGCTCTTAAACATGCAGATTTGCATGCCCTATTTATGCTGTTGTAACTGAAAAGTGTTTAGTGTTGCTCTCTGTAAATCTGAATGCACAAAGATGAAGCACTTGTACTTATGTTGCCAGATACCCAACATTGTTAATAACGTCTTTCAAATTTAAGCAAAAGTTAATCTAGTTTTAAAGTAGGTGTGAACACAATTGTGAATTGATACCTCTCAATTACCTCATACGTTTTTAAAAATCTTGGAAAAAGTTCACTAAATTTACAGAGTGTTTTTATAAACTGAACGAGAGACCTGCAGATTCAGTTTTTGATGAGTTGGTGAACCTGTAGATTTACTTTTGCTTTAGAAAAATTCAGGAAGTTTATCAGAAACCTTCTCGAAAAAATAATGAAAAATGTTAGAATTTCATCAAATTGCCGAAAGATAAATTTTCAGCACTACAGTAGGACGAATTATACTTTAGCACCAACCTTCAAATAAATGTATTTTTTTAAAACATTTTGGCTGGCTTATTAACTTTTTAAGGATACCCATATGTCCGATTTCACAGTTATAATTGTAAGTGCAGAATCGGAGTACACTCTTTTCCCTCATAGAAGATAAACCTTTTTACTATTAGCGCCACCTTATTACTTTCTTTCATCAGTCTGGCATGTCATCCCAGCTTACTTTTCACAATTCATTCTAAGTGTGCATCTTCTAATATTGTGGTGAGGTACCTCTGTTTGCAGTTAGATCAGAGTAAAAATGTCTCTTGTTAATCTGCCTTCTTTAGGCATCTACAGCAAATTTCTTTATTGACACACCTGAACTTTGGAGTACCCCTTCTCTGCGCATTTTGCTCTTTAACACTTTTACAATGGCTCTGAGAATCCTCCTGCTTGTCTTAAGTTCCAAATTTTAATTTGATGGTGTCATGTATAAAGGCGATTTAAGTTTGTATTGTTCTGTGCATATTGATATTATAAAGACTATAGTAGTGTATTTTTATGTCCAAAGAAATGTACCTTTTGGTTCTTTGCTAGGCAGGCAAATATATTGGCACCTCTACTTATTAATTTTGAAATCTGCATTTCTTGTAGTAAGTGCACTGAAGTTGCCGCCACTCTGTCTACTGATTTGCTTATTAAATGTTGATCTTCGAACTTGAAAATGTAAATTCATTTTAAAACGAGTATATTTAAAGTATACTGGAGTTTAATAATGAGTGACTTTGTATTGTTTTTTAAACAGCTATTCCTCTGCTTGAGATATAAATGATTTTTCTTTGGCTCAGTTTTTCTGTTGAAGATGTACCATTTTTGTTTTCTTTCAGTTTGCAATGAGTGCAGTTGATAGTAATGGAGTATGTACCGACGTCCCGAATGACTCGCGTCTGCTGGAGAACATGCATGCTAGTCCTGATGCCGTTCTCCACTGTGAGGGAGTAGACCTTAAGATACCAGAACATACAGTACCGATGGAGGAAGACTCTGCAAAGAGAAATGAATTGATTGTTTCAGCATGCTGTTCCCAAGAATCGAGAGAAGAGACACCAGGTCGTGAAGAATCCCGCATTGATCCTCCCGATGGCCAGCAAGATCCAGAAAATGACAAAATTAAAGAAAAGACATTAGGTAAGCTCTCTGCACTCTGTCTTTAGTTACTGTGTGTACCAAAGACTTACAATGTAGATGTGCTTCAACAGAGTAGAAAATACTACAAGATTCTAATTCTGAATACGCTTTTTCGTGGGGGACTGAAAGGTAGTTTTTATTTTTGTACCTAATAGGTTTCCTTTATTGGCACCTGTTGGTTTCCTGATGGAGAGAGTGCTCAATATGTAAAAGTACATTTAAAGGTATGCTGGAAAGCTTGCAGTGACCTACTTTGTGGATGCAGATACAATACATTAATGTCTGTCGCCATCCTCGGTTTTCACTAGTGGTGCAGCAGATCTCTGCATTACAGGCTGTGCTTCCACAGAAAATTTGGTTGACTTGAAGGCTCAAAATAATGGCAGCAGAAAGAAATGATTGTCCAGTCAAATAATTGCTTTTATGAAAAAAAGTAGTCCTTGTATACAAACGCAAAGAAAATATGACATGCACAAACTACCCACAGTCCCACAAGGTCAGGGCTCTTGTGTTTTATAGGCAGGTCCTTGGTTCCCACTACTCCCTCGCTAGCGGTAGTAATAAGTCCTCATTCACCATTGGCGACATTCAGATTAAGCCCCACTATTAATCAATCTCAGGAGTCCCACTCTGACTCTTTATTAAAGTCAGAGGTTTTCCAGCGCCAAAGAACTATATAGTAGGCAAGTTCCTACTGATGTTGTCTTGCCCATAAATCCATCTTAGCCAAACCAACATTATCTGAGCCATCAGAGACTCGAAGTTAGCCCCTTTCGTCTGCGCAGGGCGGGCAGCAGTTTGCTGTTCTCAAGTTCCTGACATGCAGTTCTGTGGAGACAGATGCCAGCGGGTGAGGGGTTGTCATCATGCTCTGCCTATGCTTGGTAAGTTCCTTGGGACCCCTCAGAAAGGGGGCAGGGGTGGCGGGGGAGAGGCATTGCCACACTCTTGGTTTCTTTGTTGAGGCTTGTCCCTGTTTTGGTCACAACGGTATACTCCAACTCCTTTCCAGGCCCTTTCCTTGTGACCTCTCTCTGAATCAAAGAGCCCCATTAGAAGTGTACTGAGGAGCCTGGCTTTCCCTTCTTATAGTGTGCCCCACCCATTTCACAGGAATTCAGTAATCCACAAATCTGTCTGAGAGGGATTCCTCTACCTCCTCATGTTCCTCCAGTTAGCTCAGGGACTGCCAAAAAGGAACCCAGAATTATCCATGTATTTTGTCATTCACAGGCGCACGTAGACCCAGCACATGCACTTAACATACATGTGCTTCACAGAACCGCACTATCCCTGCATTGTATCATTTGCCGGCAGATGTACACCCAGCATATGTATAACATTCTGAACTGATGTAGGGCAAGGGTGAGTTAAGCACAGAGCAACAGAACATTAAATGAGTGAGCCTGTAGGCCTCACATCAGTGACACAGGTAAAAAGGCATGTTCACACCTACTGATTACTACATTGTATGCTGCCACCACCACATTTGTACTGGTAAATGTAGCCTTTCACATCTGAGGGTGGTGCTTTGGGCCCCCCTCCTAGTCCAAACAGAAAGCAATGTGGGAGACAGGGCTGTCATGCCCATGAAATTAAAAATCAGAATTAGAGATCCAGGCATCCGTACAGTTGGGGCACCACCATGCAATGGTCTTTTCCATCCCAATTAATCCATTCTTTGGAAGTGATAGGTCTTTATTTTATTAATTAGTTTTCATAGATCTTAGGTCAATTTGCGATAGAGTTTCAGATGTAATTATTCCTAGTAAATGGCTAGGGCTTTGGCTTTCTTTTGGTAACCTGGCCATTAAGAAAGGTGTGATTGCTCCTTGTAAGCCAAACGTTTGTGATGGCCTAGTGTCCTAGCTACATAAACCCTGCATTTGGCTAGTTTTATTGAGTATAATACAGACCGGTCTGAATTTGATGCAGGAATCAAGAGTGAACAAAGCAGTAGAAGTACAATGTGAGAACTGTGCGGACACCCTTGGCTTATCCGAGAATTCAGACAACAGCAACATAGGTATCTTTGGGATGAGTCTCAAAAAATGTAAATGTAAAAATTATTGTTTTACGCTCAAGTTTGTAGTAAACATCTGAATTTTGTAATGCTTACGGTGGGTTTCAAGATTACTTCTATAAAGGTGTAACAACAGATTCCATTGAGTAGTTCTGGAATACATTTGTGCATTTTCAGTTCGTTATATCTTATTTTTGCAGGCATAAATTTATCTTTTTGTATTTAACCTTTTTATCACGTTTGCTATAGTGACGGTTTTGTTGCAGTGTTATAGCAATCATTCAAATATAAATTTGAATACTAATATTCATACGAAAGACACTGCCCTGGGTGATTGGGGTTAGGGTGAACAGAGCCTCTTTGGTTTACACGGTCTCATGGCAGTTGGAAACGGACTCTTGAAAGGTGGGGACTGTACATACAGGGTGAGTCAGACTCTCGCCGATAGAGATGCGCACAGGGACACACAAATGGACACTGGGCAACTGCTATAGGGAAACATGGATCGGTTGTGGAGACATGCCCATTGAAAGGAAATTGATATTGGAGGTTATGGACACACAAAGGCAATTCAGAGTTGCAGTTGAAGACCAGCATTGGCAAAGACACCAGCGTGGCTGATGTTCAGCATAGCTAAAATTTAGTGTCGCATCGTGAGGTGGAGTTGTGTGGTGTCGGGGTGGAGTGGAGGGTTGTGGGGGTAGGGTGGAGGGTTGTGGGGGTGGGGTGGGGTTGAATGTCTTGGAGTTGTAGCGCACTTCCATTACAGACAACACATTTTTAATTGAATATTAGCATTACATTTGTCCAGACATACAGTTTTACTGATAAAACTATCACAAACGATAATGGGTTGCAATAGGCATCACCTAGTGTGTTGATTTGCTTTGAGAGAATTAAAATATTTGTTTCCATCATACTTCAGAATTACAAAAGAAAGTGTTTCATTTGTGCTTTGCCAATTCAGAAATATTTGTACAGTTAATTTACTGGCATTTAAATGTGTTGTGTGCTAGAAACAAATAACACCCTACAGCCTTTTCCACCCCCCACAACCAGCACGATTGTCACATATGTCCTCACTTTGCAGACTGAGAAAAAAAGTAAACGCACCCTCCATCGGAAGACCGAACCTAACATTTGACCTGTCTTTGAATGCACAGCATATGTGGCAAGATAAAAATAAAATTTAAAGACCTGTCAATTGCTTATTCACTGCTGAACTCTGACAAGATTATTTTGCGGGTGCTTTAGCACCCCTCGCCCCCGTACTTCAAGCGTCTGTGGCATGGGAATGAAATAGACTATAAGGATTGTTTGTTATGCTTTTAGTAAACAGCACTGACCAAAATAAACAAGTTCGTCAACAGTACATTGTTTCTCACAAGCATGCAAGATTAGTGCAAAGATAAATGGAATCAGTCAAGCATAAAGACAGTAGGCAGGAAACCTTTTTCAAGAAATGAAGTACGTTTTCTGCGTCCTGGAGTAGCTTTCAAGGGACACCACTGTAAACACACACTCTTGTGGGGTGTCTCACGAAAAGTAGTTCCCAGTAACGAGCACTCGTGGAAGAATGCGCGGAGCCAGTCAGAGAGGTGGGAAAACGGGTTATGCCCCGCTGGAGGGAGTAAAACATTCTGGACAGCCTAAAACCAATAAAGCCAGCAAATAGAAAGCAAGCTAATGTGAGTTACAAAACACAAACCAGTGGTAGCAATTGAAGGATTACATCACTAGTGAAGCTTTCAGTTGTGCACTGCCTGATAGGCTTCGACCTAAAAAGGATGTCATTGTCAGACCAAGGCAACTGCTTCACATGGAATATACTTCTGTTAGCATCCGCATTTCATTTCTAAAGTGTGACATTACATAAATTTTCAGATTTTTTGTAAATGGGCCTTTTGAAGGGATCTAGAGAACACTCCATGAGGCTAAATAAAATGCCTTGCAGCAATAATTGGTGGTGATTTTATTCAATTTTTATGCCAGTTTACATTCCAACAGAAAGCCTTTGTCAGTGTTAATATTCCATACTGGCTCATGAGACAGAGAATCCATCATTCGGTGGACTTATTGCACTCTTTTCTAGCCAGCTATTATTCCATCTAAGTTAGCCACAAATATTTGACAGGTTTTTCAGTTGACAATGAATCCAGTTTCTGATCTCATACAGTATGTGTGTATCACCCACATCCACAAGGCAGGTGATTCTCCTGCTTAACACTGGTGGTGCTGGGTTGGAAGAGCAAACAACTGCACGGGAGCTAGGCCTGACAGACATATGAAAGCTAGTGAGGTGTGCGCAATACACTGTTCGGATTTTCTCGATTGGTCACCTCATTTGCTTTTTGCTGATATTCCTTTGTATGTGCCTGAATTTCATTTTGCTGCCTTTCATGACAACCATAATCTTTGTGTTCTTACCCATAGGCCTGAACCACTGTCTATCCACTTTGTGAGATATATATATATATTCACTGAAAAAACCATAGGTTTCACACATGTTATAGTTAGCTGGACATTTTACTGATAAAAAACCAATGAAATTCCCCCGTTATAGTTAGTGCAGGCAACTATAACTCACACGACCGCAATCCTCTGCTGATGCTAATACTGTATTTAGACACTTATTTTCCCATGTCTTCTTCCATTAAATTTTAGCTATACATATATTACAAATATTTTTTTTTCATATAGACGCATATGTCATCAGCAGAGGATTACGGTCGCGTGAGTTATAGTTGCCTGCACTAACTATAACGGGGGAATTTCATTGGTTTTTTATCAGTAAAATGTCCAGCTAACTATAACATGTGTGAAACCTATGGTTTTTTCAGTGAATTTGCAAGGTTTTTTAAATGCTAATTCCTAACTATAACGTGTGTGAAACCTATGGTTTTTTCAGTGAATTTGTACGTTTTTTTAAATGCTAAGTTACTTTACGCCATTCGTGGCGTGCGCGCCCACTTAACGCAGTTCGTGCCGTGCGCGCACGGTGCGCTTCGCGCACCGCGCGCCCACTTTACGCAGTTAGTGCCATGCACGCTCGGTGGGCACGCGGTGCGCTACGCGCACCGCATGCCCACGTTACGCTGGATGGGCCATGTACGCACGATGCGCTTCGCGCACTGTGCGCACATGGAGGACATATTATGCGCTTCGTTGTGAAAGGGATTCTTTTATTTTTTCGTTACTTGATTATGCAATGCACAAAAGGTGCCCTTTGGGTACCTTTTGCACACGGGGTGGGGAGAGTGTGGATAATTTTTTTTTTTTAATTAATTTTTACCGTACGCGTACGGTAAGCGTAATCGGCGATTTTTAAAAAAAAAAAACAATTGAATTTTTGGCCTTGGGAGTTCTTTGGGGACACCTTCATCAAGGCTAGGTGGTTAGGAGCTGTCTAAACAGCCCCTTTACATGTTTTTTGCCTTTGTTTTTCCTCCCCCCCCTCAGAGTGCGAGAGAAAAAATGGCGGCCGCCGCTTCCTGGTTTCGACCGATTCGAATGTTTACTAAGATCTAACAGCCAATCAGAATCGCGCTCGCGCACGTCACCGTTCGCGTACGGTAAGCTTACCGTAAGCGCACGGTAAGCGCACCGTAAGCTGCCACAGATATATATATTGATTTAAATGCTATTTTCTCAGGAACTACTGAACAGATTTACACCAGACCTACAAAAGGCACTTCCTTGACCTGAGGACTACCTCTCTGCCAAATTTCAAGTAACTCTGTTCAGCCGTTCGGGCTGTAGCTGTGTCTAAAGGTCCTATGGAAAAATGCATGAGAAAAACGCGTTTTGGGACCCCCCTTTTTTCTCAGCCCCCGCTTGACGAATCCCCCCGAGACTTTCAGGGTAGGAGCGTAGCGCCCCACCTATTTTGAAAATTTCGCGAGGATTCGTCGACCGGCGCCAAAGTTATTCCAAATACAATGTTGAGGTTTTCCTATGGAAACAGGTTCCTAACTATAACTACCTACTGGCGACCGCCAGTAGGTAATATATATATATATATATATATATATATATATATATATATATATATATATATATAATTTCGCAACTTTTTATTAATCAGTGCCGAATCAACAGTACATTGATATTATAAAATACAGTTCAGCATCAATCATTTGGCCGGAATTTACAGTAGTCACATCAGCAAACGAATAGCATAATCAGTCTTATCTCAGTAGTAAAAAATCCTCCCCCCAAACCCATATTTCTCTGAAATAGTTGTTCATTATGCACTGCATCCCCTAATCCGCTTCTATAAACCTTTGTACTCCTGCCAGCGTCCCCCGCCCCAAGACCTTCTCCCACTTACTGGTACATCCTCTACTTAGATTGTATGTTCGGCTTGCCAGCACCAATCAAGGTCATCCTCCCAGTCAGCCACGCTTGAGGAAGCGACCACCTCCACCCCGTGCTATATTGAGCTTGGCCGAAGCCGAAGCTCTGGCACCAGCCAGATTCTTTCATACCTTGGCCAGGTTTCAGCATCAGAGATACGCAGCAGGTGCCATTTAGCTTCTGGAGGGACCTCCAGACCCACAACCTAAGCTATTACCCATACTACTACCGCCCAGTATCTTTGGATCAGCGCCACAGCAGGTGGCAAAATGTTCCCTCCTGTCCACATTCCCGTTCACATAATGCATTTTCAGACTCTCCCTGTGTGATATAACATTGGCCTGGTATAATAAGTTCTGTGCAGAATCTTCAGTTCTACCTGCCTAAAGCGAGATCTTATGGCCACCTCCCTTGGGCCCTGTGTGGCCTCTACCCAGTCCTCATCATCCAGAGGGTCAAGATCTCTTTCCCAAGTTGCCTTCAAAAGCCCCAGTGGATCCTGGGAGTTATTCACCATTTTTTTGTAGATGGTTGAGATTGCCTTGTCGATGAAGGGGTCCGTCAACAGGCGGTCCTCAAGTGGGCTTGCTTCGGCCAACAACGCTCCCTTTCGGAGGTGACCCCGCAGTGCATGCCCAATCTGTATATATCGAAACCACTCTGTTTCCCCCAGTTCGTATTTCTGTTGCAAAGGATATGTATGCCTGCCCCCTCCAGACCTAACCCAGCCTTTCCAGACCTATTAACTTCCATTTCATGAAGCCCCGTAACTGCCCCACCCCATGAAGATCCCTGTCCCAGAGTGGTGTCATCTATCAATTTACCCTCCCAACCCAGAAAGTTTGTGGCCTTCCTCCTCGTCCTTACCACAGTCTGTGTGTGGAAAGGCAAATCCTGCTCCATCTTTCTTCAAAATAGGAGAGGAAAGTATCCCTGTAGCCCATTGCCATTCTGTTCGCTCTAAGAGCTGGATCCTCTCGATCCCCAAATACCTGTCGTTCACCATTACCAACTGGGCGGCCCAATAGTATTACCTAATATCTGGCACTGCCGGTCCACCCTCATACAGTCCTCTCTGCAGCGTTTGTAAAGCTATAAGGAAAGTACCACTGCTCCACAACAATAGTCTTGGTTCCGAGTTTATCTTTTAAGAAACAGTCTTGTGGGATTCAGAATGGTGTGTTTTGTAAAATGTATAGCACACATGGGAGAGTCTTCATTTAAAAAATTGCCGCCCGTCCCATCTGCGTGAGTGGAAATGTCCACCAATGTTGTGCATCTCTGCTGAATCGGTCCAGCTGCTTGGCAAGGTTCTTAGTGTAAAAGGCTTGTCTCTTCCTCGTCATGTACACCCCCAGGTACTTGAAACCAACCATCTCGATTAGGACCCTACACCTAGACGTCAACTTTGGTACTGCTCTCACCAGTGGGAACAATGGGGACTTTCCCCATTTGGTTCGGTACTCTGAATAGTTCCCAAATGTGTGCAAAATCTGCAATATTCTATCCGTTGAGTGCATTGGCTTTCTGACAAATGCAGGACATCGGCCCCGTAGAGTGAGATTCTTGTACCATTTCGGAGGGCAAACACCCGGGATATCGAGTTACTAACCTGTACTCGTGCCAGAGGGCCTGAGTAAAGGAGCTTGATCCAACTAATAAACTTGGCTTGAAACCGAGACGTGTCCGTTCCGCAAATGAATAACACTATTCCACACCATTGAACGCCAGTTTTGCGTCCAGGGACAGAAGTGCCTCTGACTCTGTGAAAGAGGTTTCCGTCAGGTGCATGATCCCATATAATCTCCTCAGATTAGTCATGTCCTTCTATGCAGCATAATTCCGAATTGATCCAGATGAATCATTTATGCAATCACTATTCGCAAACGAAGTGACCGGGCCTTGGCCAATACTTTTGCCTTCATAGTTAAGCAGCGATGTGGGTCTATACGACTTGCAGTCCCTCAGTGGCTTGCCCTCTTTAGGGATTACTACTATGACAGCAGTTTTTTGGTCCTCCGGTAGAGTACCGTCTTTCCTAGCCAACTGAAACATTTAAACGGCTCCATTGGTAGGCTGTTGGCGCCTTCCCTGACTGCAGGAATCGCGCCGCTGTGCTCAGTTCCTCTGCTGTCAAGGCTTCTTCTAACGTTCCCCGGTCTTCCTTTGTCAACTGAGGAAGAGTCGGGCCCCTCAAAGTCCTTACAGTCTTCACCTGACATCTCAGACGAAGAAGTATATAGAGCCTAATAATATGTTGCGAATGCCTCGGCGATCGCCCTTCCTGTAGCATGCTGCTTCCCTTCCCCATCCAATATTTCTTTGACCTATCCACGACTTTCTAAACACGCTAGCAATCTACTAGCCTTGTCTCCAACATCGTATAAGCGATGATAGGTGGTCAGTGCCTGAGCCCGAGCACTATTTTCCTTCAGCGTCCTCCGCTAGTGCTGTCGCAACATCAACTGATGTCCCAGTGAGGCTTGTGCATGGCTTCGGATCACCGTTTTACGCACCTCCCATATCACTGCAGTTGAACTCACTGATTTTCTCTCCGGTTTTCTTGAAAAAATAAATCTGCCCCCTCTATTGCTTGTTTTAAATTTCTTATCCTTCAAGAACCGTGGGTCAATTTTAGGGGTAGAACATGGTCCCTAACTGGACCATTGAAAAATATTTCAACCGGTGAGTGGTCTGAGACTCCTCGCGGCACATAAATGGCTTGTCTGAAATCGCCCAAATGGTTGGTCTGTGTTATCAAATAATCTAAGCGAGCCGGGCTCCCATGTGCTGCCGACAAATGCGTAAATTGCCTGGTCTCCAAATGCTGCTACTGTCAGTTGTCAGCCAGTCCTATAGCCAGCACAAAGTCTCACAGCGGGCCCGCCTCCTCCATTAAGCTACCCCCTCCCCAACATCCAATTGTAGGTTTTATCACATCATTCATGTCTCCTCCCGAGACCAATTCTCCAACTGGCAGTTCTAGGAGTAGGGGGCCTAACAATGCTAACGAAGCTGCAGTTAGCGTAAGAGGTATATAGACTGAGCAGAGGTTAAGTCTGCCCCTCCCACTTTCCACTCACTGGTACGTTTTGTTCCAGAGAATCTGGTCATTTCTTTGTGGGGATAAATGGCAGGGCTTTCTTGCATAAGACCACAACCCCACCCCCTGGAACCAGCAGTGTATCCCGCATGCACCACCAATGTATATCCAAATCTTTCTATCGCTTTACAATGGTTCCCTTTAAGCTGTGTTTCCTGCAGTAAAATAACATCAAGGGCTTGCCTCTTTATGAACTGTAAAACCAGTGTTAAGTTTATCTTACCAATGAGGCCATTGACATTCCATGATCAGATTTTTAAGGACTGCCGCTGCACCCCAGTCATTCAACTATTGGGAGGGATATTTTTATAATCGTATGTCCCCAGACCGTGGGTTGTGATACCTCTGTCCCGGGTCTGCCTCGAAATGCAACCCTCTGTAATTGAGCACTTTCATTTCAAACACCCCCTCCCTGCAACCCTGCTAGATAGGTTCTCAACCCCCCACCATCCCAACCTTCAGGGCGCCTATTGCCCAAACAACATCTAATAACAATAAAGGGTGTACTCTGGCTCTGTCGTCAATGACCCACAAAGATATATATTATCCTTATATCCTGGCTCTCTATTATATATAATCCCGAGTTGTATTTAATTCAGCTGTCTACCTTAATGCCACACAGATAATATCTCATGTTCTCACACCCCATAGTTTCCATGCGCCAGCATCTCCTGACTTCTAGGTCTCTGACTGTAGTTCAACAGAAGCCATACAACTCCCAGTTCTGTGGAACAGGAGTACATACAGACAATTTTAGTCTCTTATGTTCCCATCATAATGTCTGACAATTATTAGGGCTGCTTCCCTTGAGGATCTTAAGGGGTCCGTTCCCTTGTTGTTGCACCACCCCCCCCCCCCCGCGATCTCTCCTTGCCCCCTTTCCTCCACCTCGATCAGCAACACACCAAGCCTCCAGCCGTTCCCAGGCCTCTTTGGGGGTACAAAATGCCATGTCTTTCCCTCTGCTATCACCCGAGGTTTTGCAGGGAAGAGCATCATATATTTGAGACCATGCTCTTTCAGTTCTCTTTTCACCGCTTCAGAGCTACGTCTCTGGCGCTTGACCTGCAGAGTAAAATCAGGGTAGAAGCGAACCAATACTTTTTCGTACTGTACATCTCCTATCGCCCTCGCTGCTTGGAGATATGCGTCCCTGTCACGATAATTAAAGATCTTTGCTGCCCAGTGTGCTCTGTCAACCGAGCAATTTAGACCGGCGCTTGGGGCGTAATGTATAAAGTAGGAAGTTTTCTAGGAATAGGGCCACACTAGGGGCCTCAGCCCCTTGTGTGACCCCCCACCACTCTAATGTTGTCCCGTCTTGGTCCTCTAGTTTTGTCACCAGTGCAAGGCCTGTTGTGACACACCTGTCTCTCCAGGCATTTTGTGGTGGACTGGAGCTGGTGTGTACGGACGTACGCTGTTGTAACCTCCTCACTGAGTTTTTGGAGGTCTGTTCTGAATGATTTACTTCAATTGTCACTGTTGGGCTCCAACATGCTCTTCAAGTCCCCTATTGATGCCATTATTGCTCCTAAGGAGGTTTCTTCGACTGCTGGCGTCTCCACCACACTCCCTTCTGCTGCCATCTGTGTCCTCTGGACTACATAATTGTCCATTTTGTTCGATTGGTGCATCCCCGTTCCTTTCAGCTTTACCATTGCAGTAGATTGAGCGTTGGCCTCCGCCCATGTGAAGTCGACACCCACACGAGCCTAGAGTGCACCAATAAGCTGTTGTAGTTTATATTCGGGTGGGTACAATCCAGCTGAGATCATTGTTCCACTACCGTGTCCCAGCCCAAAGCTGCCTTTGTTCTGCTGATCTGCCCTTATTTTGCTGTGTTCCAGGTGGTCAACCACCCTTCTGTCACCCGGGCCCTATATTTTTCTCAGGGTCCTCCGGGCCGAGCCTCGCAGTGCCCCAACCTCGGCCTCTCCCGGATTCCAGCAAGCAGGTGAAGGTGCAGAAGGCGGCCTAGTTTTCGGAGCCTCTTCCGCTCACTCTTCTGTTTTTAATTGGGGGGGGGGGGGCTGCCGTGTCCTCGCCCTCTTCTCTACCGGCACCTCCTCCATTCTTCCAGCGTTCATCGTAGGCCACGGACTCCTCCCTGAAGGCACCTCGCCTCTCGACCTTGGGTCTGTCACATAAGCCACCTCCATACTCAGTCACCACTGTAGCAAGGATCTCGGTGAAGCAGGGTGTTGACTGCCTTCGTCCCACATTCAGGCCGGGACCTCCCCTGGTCTGTCGTTCGACCATGTGGGAAGCCAGGCCGCTCATCCCCGGTCTTCACCAACTCCACTCTGGGGGAGGGGGGACCAACGGATTGTCTCTGCTGGACCTCTGGGGGGCCTGTTGTACTTTAAATGTTCCTAGTTGCCACAGGATTGCAGATTCTGTGCGGATGTCGAGGCTTGTTCTAGTGTATGGAGCAGCGCTCCGCTGGTGTGCGGCAATCTCAGCAGATGCCAAGCCACGCCCTTTGGTGAGATATTTATTCTTATGGACTATTTCCTGACTTCCCTTGTTCATGAAGACTGTGTGCCTCTCTCTCTTTGATATTTGCAGGTTATCTTTATGAATCTCTCCATAGTGTACCATCCTGTGTGAGTATGAGTTTTGATATGCATGTGTAAGTCGTATCCAAGAGTGGATTGTGTTGTACTAACCGCTACCACCTGGTTACATTTTCCCTCTGTGAAACCCAAGCCTCTTGTGAGGTGTTTGTCTTGATTCTTTGTATGTTGTTGGACCTCTTGTGTTCTTAAGAGTTTGGTTGTTGGCAGAAGAAGTCTTCAGATTAGAGTATATGTAGACTAATTCCCATCCTGGCAGCAACAGGGTGTAGCTGGCAGCCCCAAAAGCTAGACTAGACTGCCTTCACCCCTTACAAAGTCTTACTTTTCAGTGTTCACGGAGGTATGACTGAAGGAGTTGGGAGATACAAGTGTGTACATGTTGCTTAGTTACGCTTGAATCTAGTCTTTACTTTGCCCCTCACCTCTCTTGTCTCCTTTAGTTCAGATTTTCTCAAGTTAAAACACCCAGAACACACTTTTGCACCTAAGAGAGAGGATTTAAGTGTAAGCTGGTGGGTGCGTAAAATAATGAGCTGGGTTAGTACAGCTTTAAAAGGTTTCTTGGGATATATGTTGTGGGGCCTTCACCTGCAGCTCCAGACACATCACAGACCTAGAGAAATGTGCGTGTGCATTGGACTGCCAGTATTTGCCGGAGTTGTGGTAATCAATAACCTATACTTTTGTGCACTGGTGAATAGGGTTGTCCTATTTTTACTTAGTCAGTTAGGTCTAAACGTTTCTATCTTAGTTCCGGTTTAATTTTATGGACAAGTCCTGATTCTTTTGCCTCGGATTCTACCACAAGGTTTGGTGAATAAGAGTACTGAATTTAAGGACATATTTGTAATGAATAAACTATGGCTAAAGAAGGCTAATGTAAAACACTATAGAGAAGCTGAATAGATCCCTTGCTGTATTTGAAGTCATTTGACTAAACCCAGTACTACCTCATACAAATTACCAACAAATCTCCCTACAAATCTAGGGTGCCATCCAATAATCTCCCCTTTGTCCCTTGGGATTATGTTGATGTTTCCATAGAATCTATTTTATAAATGGAAGTGGTATGAATTGTAGTTAGATGTATAGTTACACTTGTGCCATACGAAGTAGATTTTCTTTGGATGTACTTAACTAGTCTACAGTTTCAGATGACAGAAAACATGTAATTGGCTGTTTTTATTTTGAAGAATTAATTTAAACTGTGCTTTAGAATAGCTAAAAAAGTCGATGTGAATAATTTCTGTACCCCATGTTTATTTAATTTATTACATTTTTTTTATATAGTGCGAACATGACCCGTGGGGGTATCTGAGCGCTTTACAAATGATCCAAAGGAAGAAACATGTAGCACAAACAACATAATTGAGACCCGTACAGGAAGTGATAAATTTCCAGTAGAGGGAGGGACCACATCCAGGACTAATCCAATAAATCAAAACACGATCGTAGCAGGCGAGTAATATGGGTGTAGTCAGCATGCCATATCTGGTCCGGAGAGTAGAGTTCCTTGGTGCTAGGGCAGAAATGTGTTCACAATAGTACTTTTTTTTTTTTTGAATGATGAAGTTGAGGGATTGAGTCTGATTTCAGGAAGCAAGGAGTTCTAAATTCTCGGGGTGATATCAGACAAGGCTCGGTTGTAAATGTTCTTTTTATAGAAATTCTGTGGTTTTAGCAGTAAGGTGCTGGTAATTCTAGAGATCTGCAGCCGCCAGATTTCTCCAGCTTTTGTGCAAGGTATCTCGGGGTGTTGAAGTGTAGGGCTTTATGGGTAATACAGGCAGTTTTGTAACTGGATCCTTGCTTCATATGGGAGTCAGTTTAGAGATTTCACAACGAGAGTGATGTGCTTGTTTCTTTTAAATCCTGTGATGAGCCTTACAGCAGAGTTCAGAGAGGCTCTTATAGGAGCCATCTTAGATATAGGTAGGCCGCGGAGGTTGCACTCCCATAGTCCAACCTAGAAATCACTAGGGCTTGCTTTACGAACTTTAAGTCATTGAGGGGGAGGTATGGGTTTATTTTTCTTAAGATGTTCGTTTGGAAGTTTGCTCCTTTGGTGGCAGCACTGATGTGCTTCTGCATGTTCTAGTTCTTGTCTAGAGTTATTCCCAGTGATCTTGAAAAATCTATGTGTGTTAAATCGTGAAGAACTCTTAGTTGCTTCATCCATTCTTTGATATCCGGTGGGGCGATTAATTCAGTTTTGAGTGCGTTTAGTTTGAGTTGGTTGCATGCCAGCCAGTGTTGGGGATTTTTGTAGAGTTAATTTGAGTGACCTGATGTGGAAGAAGAGACTTTAAGGTACAATTGGGGATCATTGGCGTATATGTGATGGTGGATCATTTAAGGGCTCCATGAACAAATTTAACAGAGTGGGTGAGAGCGTGGACCCCTGGGCAACCCTAGTCTGACCGGTTGGACTTAGACAGGGACTGATTAACCTTTAGTTCTATTGTGAAGAAAGTAGACAAAGCAGTTTAGGACGGACCCCGATAGCCCCATTCTATGTTCCAGTAAGTGTACTAGATTGTCATGCTTAAATGTATCAAAAGCTGGCGATAGGTCGAGCAGGATTAGAAGGCAAGAGTCATTCTGATCTAACATTTTTGATGCACGAGGATAGAACTGCGATTGTGACTGTTTCACTGAGAGGTTGTTAAGGTGTATGCAGGTGATACCCCGACCTGGACTACTAGATCTATCTAATCTAATTATGTTGTGGCTAGGAGGGACTAATTTGTCAAGGATATGTGCAGATTAATCTTTTAGCCACATTTAAGTGACCATTAAGCGGTCAACCCCTCGTGCAAGGATGAGGTCAGCGATGTCCACCACAAGTCCTACTGCCGATCTGTAATTGTGTCACATGCATTTTAGATAAGGTTTGGAGTCAGCTGGGGTAGTCGGTGTGGAGGCACCTCTCTTAAGGCTGTACTTATTTATGGCCCTGATGTTGGGCTTAGGTTCTGTGTGTGTCTCTGCAGGAATTGTTTGGATTTGACCCAGATTATCTGTTTTACCAGAGTATGTTAAATTATGTCCGGAGTAGGGAGGGAATATCCCCATTGGTTAGAGGATCTTTAAGTTAAATGGGCCAAGTGGGGGTGCATTGGGGTAGGGTAAAGTTCTATATCTCAGGTGAGGAGAGGTCGAGATTAAGATCCTGTTGGTTGGGGGCGTGGAAGATTAGTGTTGTCGTGATTGTGACTATTTAACCTCAGAGTGCAGTTTGGCCAGCGATTGTTGGCCAGCTCTGTGATGTGTATTAGACTTTATAAGTCTGCATTAAGTTGTTGTAGATGTTGTGTGATCGCAAGTCTGGATTCTAGTGATGTGTGCAAACAAGTTGTTGAGGCTAAAAGCAAGGGGCAAGGAGATGGAGGTGTGAAGACTGTGGTGTTGGAATATTGCTGGCCTGGGAGAGCAAATCGAGGGAAGGAATAGGGGAGCTCGAGAGCTTCTTGAGTGGGACGACTGGGCGTTATATGGTTCATGTTCCTAGTTTGGTTTGGGCGATCGGACTTCAGGAGTGTCGTTGAGCCATGAGGAGGCTCAGTGGTATAGTCAGAGTGAAGGTGTTACTTCCGTAGCTTTGTAACTGTGATAGCTGCTGTAGAGGTGTTTTGGAATGCAGTCTACTTTGGTGATTAAAGGAAGGAGGACTCTGACCTACCGGATGGTGGTGGAGTGTTAATGTTGTGCATGTTAATCACAGAGGATGTGATGTTAAATCTACTGTGTATGGGTAGAGGATGAAGTTGACTGCAGATTTATTTGTCTATATTTCGGGTGAGGGTTTTTGCCTCTTGCAGCATTATCCCAGTCGCAGTAACCCTTGCTAAGGTTTCTTCTTCATTTTGAATTTACCTTCCAAGAAATTATTTAAAAAAAAAAAAAAACTGTTTACCCCAATCGGCCTCTGGTGCCAGAAAATATGTTCATGTACGATTAAAGCTCCTCAACCTTTACTGCATCAATTCTTCCAAACCCTTTGTCTATATAACAGTTACTGTTGGCGACTGAAATGTTATTAGTTACTGTTGAGCAAATCACAGTAGTTAATGTTTAAGTAATCTAACATGTTCTCACAATGCGAATAAGACCGATGAAGATTAAGGATTCCATGCCATGTCATATGTATAGTCTATCCAGAAAATAAGACAGTTTTTTTTTTTATTGTTATCCTTGGCCATTTTAATTATAGGTCCTGATGAATATAGTTATTTTATTTGTAGTTTTATCTGGTATGAGCCATACCCATCAGGGAATCGAAGCATAACAGTGCTGATGGGGTTCATGCACTCCGCGGACTGGTGGCAAAGGAGAACGCCAATTGGCGGCTCCAGATGGAGGACTCCTGTACCAACCAAGGCAAAGTGGGAGGCGATGATCTGGGTCTTCTTGACCTTTATTATTATACTGAGCAGTGGAAATCTGTTGGCCCCCTGTTGATTGGACCAGTGGCACCACACTGAATTCCTTTCACACCGTGCCTCCCAAGGAGCAGAAATCTTAAAACCGGGACAAACTTGACTTTTTTCTTTAGAAATCCACCTGAACAAAGGTATAGTCTGACACAGCGGATGATGAAACTAATGGAAGAGCTGCTCGTCTGACCCAGGGAGAGGTGGCCATAATGGACACATTGAAAAACATCCGTGACCAGGATAGACAATAGGGTAGTACAAATGGCGGCTTGCTTTGAGGATGTGGCATCAAGGATTGAAGGCACCAGAAACCAGAGTTGAAACCCTCAAAAAGATTGACTACACTGGAGTCCTTGGGGCAGCCTTTTCAGGAAGAGTCACAGGAAAATGTGACTTTTAAAAGAACTATGTTTGAATCATGGCACATATGGAGTTAGTCTGAGGTCGAGAGCCTAGATAACTGATTAATAGCTAACACGATCATGCTGATGGGGTTACTGGCCTTGAAAGAAGGGGGAAGATGTGCCAGACACGCCTGACTTTATTCATCAGAGGTACGTGAAATTGCAGCGGATCCTGAGCTAGTGAGACATAAACACACTAAACGTCCTACAAGAAGTCTGAGGTGAGAGTCAACAGTGGCTAGAGCCATCACCATGAAGCTGGGTCCTACTTCACAGAGAGTGTGTCGCCATCACTTGTGCTGTGGCGTGATGAGCTCAAGTTCCAAGATTATGAAATGTTACTTTTCCCATAACTGAGTAAACAGACCCAAAGGAAGGCAAAAGGAGCTGCAGAGCTTTGTGAAAGAGCTTCTGTCTGAGCTCTTCTACTTTCCTGTGGCATCCTGCACAGCTACGTATTTAGGAGAGTGAGAGTTCCTGTTTTCATACAGGTGCAGGCTGCATGGGACAATTTTTTTTTTTTTTACCTGTATGGAGAAGCCAGCGTGGCCGAGGCGCAGGCAAAGACGATATCTGACTGTACTGCTGAGAAGGGTGTTGAGGTATAGTGTAATTGCCTCTAATGTAGTGAGCACAAACTATGGTTCACCAATTTCATAGGCTTGTGTAGTTATTTTCCTGTGTTGCAATTCGTTTCCTGTTGTCTGACAGAAATTGATGGGATCTTGCTTTATTACTTAACTGAACTGTACAGGGGAGAAGTGGCTAATTTTTAATTGTGCAATAAGTCATTTCGAACTCTGGGTGGCATTCATGTGTTTCTCAATAAACAAAAATGGGTAAACCTAAAATGCCCAACATTTTGGGTCACATCATGCTTCCCAGTTGTCCTTTGAGACAGTCTTCTTGATAGTGCAGGTGTAGATATTATTTAGTGAATAGGATTTAACGTGTTCAATTTATTATGGTATACCTTTTGAGAAGTTCAGTTTACTCCGCGTTTGTTTTGTTTTTGTAACATTGTCACTAAATTGGACTCAGGTTTTTAAGTGCACTGCAGTAGCCATCATATTTGTTACATCGATGATCACAGATCAACTTCTACATATTTTTATTAATGGTCCTGACGTGCTTTTAATGTTTCATTTTGTATTGCATTGTTACAAAGTATTTTACTTGTGATAGCTTTAACTAAAATATAGCATGAAAAACAAGCAAGAACTCTCCGACGGCAACTGGCCCTCAAGGAGCACCAGCACACTGCTGCTTAAGCCGAAGAAATTTAAAAAACTAAAAACATACTATCGCACATTCTCTGGCATTGCCCCGAGAATTTGGAATGCCTTACCAGCGGAAATAAGACTGATTCCCTCAACATTTGCCTTCAAAAGGGAATTAAGGCCCTCCTAATGACCAATGCGCTGATATACAACTTGTTCTCCTCCTGCCTTTGTCATTTTATTATATTTTAAAAGTATTGTATAGCGCGAACATGACCCAAACGGGCGCTTTACATATGGGTTGAGGAAGACCAAGGCAAATAACTGGGCTTGAGGAGGGAAAAGTCAAACCAAATCTCACAGGAGCAAGCGAAGTAACATGCAACAGGAACACAATGACCAAAACCAAATACATAGGAACAAGAAAAGCAATAGGAACACAATGCCATATTGGAGTGCGCCGTGGGTCGTAAAAGATGCCAGGTCATAGCAAAAGCAGCTAAATCGGAAGACTATGGCTAGATGTAACCTAAAGGAAAAAATTAGAAGTATCGGACATAAATCTAAGAGGCAAAGAATGGAAAGCAATCAGCAGAATATTTACAGAAGTTTAAGTTTCCTTATGATGTGTACCAGAAACGTGTGGAACCTATTACTTTAAAAAAAAAAAAAAAAATTGCACTTCAGTCCACCATGGTTTCTAAAACTTGAGATACGGCCTCAATTTGTAATTTCTTCTAAGTCTTAAATTTGATGGTTTTCATGGGCCTACTTTTTGCTCATAACTGAGTTTCTGCTTCTTGTTTGTCTTTTGAAGTTGAGGATTACTCAATGAAAGTTTGAGGATCTACAATAGTTTTTATCATGCACTTCCTGTCAGGACTGCACACTTTAGTACTCTAGTCAAACTTGTTTATTGTGTTGAACAACAGACTTTACCCTGAAAATGTGGTTGACTGATACTGTCCCTTAGTGTTGAACTCTTTTGGTTCTTGGACTAATGTTGAATGGAGATGTAATTTCCCCCCACCCCCTTTAAAAATATGAATTCTCTAAGGAAATTGAGATATGTTTTAGGTTTAGTGAATTATCCTGCTATGTGATTTGCTGTAGAGTTTGGGGCTAACAACTCTTTGGTGATTTTGTTTTCCAACCGGAGTTATTCTGACCCAGAAGCGCTCTTTGCAGGACCTCCTCTTAAAATGTTTACAAGGTCAGAATAAATAAATTCTGGCATAGCTTCGCAGATATTCATCCTGATCTGGATCAGCAGTTGGGCAGGCATTGTTATGGAACCTTTCCGACTAACATGAGCATCATTTCCGCTAACATTTATGACTTTGCTTAATCGTCCTATTTTAAGCATGTGAATGTTTTGAAGAAGAAAAAGTTGCTTAACCTCTAAATATAGTTCTCCAGTCGGTGTATCTTACATAGATTGTTATTAAGTTGGATAAGAGGTGCAATCCTTTAAATTGTCACGATGCACTTCCTCTTATCTTTTAATTTAAAATTGTATGAAAATCTGAGTTTTGGAATTCTCTAGGGTGATGTGAAATATACATACATGAAGAGGTTTCATGCCTGTTGCCCATCCCGACACAGTTTCTGTCATCTAGAAAAGAAAATAAGAGGAAATACTAAAAAAAAAAAGTGCATGCTGGTAAAAAAAAAAAAGCTATCATTCAGGTGTGTCCAGAGACCCTGAAGAGAGCAAGAAGTAACAGATGAAGGAGAGGAAAGGCGCGCAGACCAGGACATTGTAAGCAGCCTAACTCTAACCACAGCCCATACGCCACATTGCTTGTTGTGTGTAGACGAGGCAGCTTGGCATCAGTCCGCCGCCTCAGGTCCTGGACCTACCATGACCTCGTTGAAGGTCATGACTTCCCAGATCGGTTTTATGTTGGTAGTACTGGATTTTTTCCCCCCTACCTTTTTGGAGAAATCTTGTGCGTTCTAGTGACAAAAAAAAGGGAGGGGAGGTGATGCTTGTGGGATTTAAGATTGTAAGTAGGTTGCACCTGGAGGAAAAATTGCCCTTAAGTGACGTACTAAGGAGAATTGGAAGGCTAATACATTTGATGACTAGTAAGAAGAACCCGAACCAATAAAAAGCTTTTTACATTTTTTTTGACATGGAAGTAGCCAGAGAACCGCGTAAGGCTAATATTCAAAGAAAGAATCAGAAAATGAAAGTCACAGATACTTCTAAAGAAAGCAAGTGCTAGATGTGTGTGTGTGTGTGTGGGGGATGAAAAACTTAAGACAGACACAAACATCTTTAAAAGAAAGAGCCAGAAGTAAAGGGGTAGAAAAGACAACACACTGTAATTTTTGTAATTCCCTGCTCCCCCAAAATCCCCCCGCCCACCAGATACCTGTTATTTTATGTCGCCAATTGCTTCCAGAGCCAGAAACAGAAATGTTCATAGAAGCAGAGAACCCCCAGATAGATGAATACTATCTAGAGAGACATTTTGGGCTTTCTGTGGACTAATTCACACAGGGCATCACCGATACCATTTCAGAAATTATCTCACACAGTTAACATTAACACGCTATCAGTGTGGTTGCAACATAACATTGTTATATATGATATTCTCCCTGGATGTTAAAACTTGAATGTTGCATTTTTATTTCTGTTCCCCTTACGAAGGGATATTGCATCCCGAAATGCATTGGGGGGGGCCAACAACTTTGGGAATTCATCATTGTTTTCATCAAGATGTTAACATGCACATGATGTATCAATAAGCAATACATTGTATAGGATGTTTAATTACTGCATGCTTGCGGAGAGTTATTCGCAATAAATAACTGAAAGGTCGAGTGATGTTTTGAGTAGTACATTTTGAATGTGTATACTGTATCATTAATTGTTTCAATTGAGCAAGGTCTTGCAAATACAGTTGTGCGGGAAGGGCCAAGTGCGTGTTTACACTTGAATTCTACACTAAAACCTTAACTTGCCATGCAGCATACAAGAGATTGTGCAGGAACAAGTTGGAGCCAAATCTAGGATTCCAGTTTTCAATCGTTCTTTGTTCTTTGATTTCAGATTGTTCAAAATACTGCCTACATAATATTGTGTTAAGTTTCAATATTTGATTGCCATTGTAAATTGGCACAACATAAACCTCTCCAGTTCTTAAAATATTGTTTTAAATCCCCTAGGGAAAGAAGTCCTATTACTAATGCAGGCCTTGAACACACTGTGCAGTCCAGAGGAGAAGTTGGCAGCTCTATGTAAAAAGTATGCTGACCTGGTAAGTATTCATGTGTAATTCATTACAAATTTAGTGGCCATATATTTCACCACAATTGTCTAGGCAGGTGCATATCCAAGGAGACTTACAAATCATTAATACGATTTTATCAAACCTGCACTGTTTTCATTATTTCTGTTTTAGTACAAATACATTAAATCATGTTTTAGAAGAATTGTGAAAAACAATGCGAACCTTGATTTCAACAGCACTAAATACAAAATTCTAGCATTAAAGTAATGGGTACGTGTAAACTAAAAGTTGCAAGGTGGCCAGCCATATTGCTTCTAGAGCGGTTGAAGTAAAGAAAAACAATTAATAGATCTCTGCTTACAGTAAAAGATATTTCCAAACTCTGACAATACCCTTGAGTTACAAGGGACTAAAAGATGTTCACAACAATGAAACTTGGTTGATAGTTTATTTCGGCCCTCGGGGCTCTATTATCTCTTGGATCCTCTTGAGCTACTCAACATCCTCCATAATACCTTCAACAGATCCTTTCTAGTCTTGGAAAAAGTCGTCCCTTCTCTAGGAACTATTAGCCTTGGAACACATTTTGGAAAATTTGCCTGAACAGCATGATGGTCCTACAGGTTTTTCTGAATACAGACGTCTTGCATGATCACCTGGGAGGGTATCCTGGCGCTGAGCAGCTGAGAGTATAGCCAAACCAGGGGCCTAGTGGGAAAGTCATTTACCAGAGAGTAGAAGATGTGTTTCATGCAACATGCAAGAAAAGGTTACAACATTCAATACAAGGGTCCACTGGCAGATTATATGCATTGATCTTTGAGGTTGAAATGCTCATCCCCTACTCCAGAGCAGGGTTAAATGTGCTAAAGGGCAACTGCATTTTGATAGGGTGAGTAAGGAGACCATTGGGGATTGTTTAAAATTGAAAAGCAGATCTTAACTTTTGGTTCAGAGAATTGTCAGAAGGCTTTTCGGTATTGTCGAGCTAAGCATGGATGTGTTTTGTGACTACTGGGTTGTTATTGAAATTGTCTTTTATTTGTTTTTCCGATGGGAAGCAAAGTGTTTATATAAAAGGGTGATCCAGTGCTGGGGCACCACTACCTTGGTGATATAAATCCATGTGTATCTCTTGCAAGTCCAATTGTAGAGGCATCTTGATTGTTTAGGAAAACATCCAATAGTATAATATACAATGCACACATTTACATCCTGAAATAAAATTCTTAGTATGCGTCAAATATTGTGCAATCTTGAATGTGTGTGTGGGTAATGGGAATATTCATTCGAGCATTGCATAATCAGAAAATATTAGAATCTGCCAATTGGCATGATACATGCAAATGATGTTAATGACAATACCAACACGTGTTTTGGGACCCTAGTTGCCTTTTCTAGGCAACAGGAAAAAATATATATTAAAAAGAATCTATATTCACAATAAGAAAACACATGGTATACAACTCTAAAAATAAAATGTAAGTACAAGTAGTTGCCATATTTTCCAGTCCTGCATAGAACAATTTTCAATTAATTTAATAAAGCTTTAATGATGATGCAAGCTCCTCTGTGCACAAGTCTTTGCAGACGCTTTGAGTCTTGGTTTAAATTGTCAAAATGAATTATTCAAACTTGGAACCCAAGGCATCCTTCGGATAACCTTGTGCTCATCCTGTAAATGCAATTTTTCCGTGTTGGACTGCGATTTGTGCCTTTGGAGTTTCAGCATTATCGTTTCCATCATTATAATTTGCAGGCAAACAATGTGTGGTCATACTGAGGCAGTGTTTGGGTGCCCTCATGTTTTTGTGGGGCTAACCTGTTTATTATGGAGGCTACTTTCTGCCAGAAATAGCCAATTAAGGAATTGAGTGTTTTACTTGGTGATTTATAAAGTTGTTACATTTTGCTTCATTGAGATCGTTCAGATGTTGACTAGATATGGTATAGTGGTAGATTGTTACTTGTGTGAGGCTTACATCACAGACTTGGGGGATGCAGAGCCTTAAAGTATGGTCTAGCCACTTCTACGGTTAGGTAAGGGCATTGGTAGGTTCAGTTATGAGTTAATATTACATCAAGTGTGTGACTCACTGTTTTTGTTATTCCCATATGCAAAAGAAACAATTGATGGATGGAATGCTAGACAATGCAAACATTCACCCCCAGTCACAAGGATCTGGGTTAAATTCATCATTTTGTTGCTCACCACACCGCCCCAGTTTGCACCCAGCCATATGCAAATCAGTCTTGACCCTGTTCCTTGTGGGAACAGTCCAGCCCAAACTGCCAAGCCAGGTCCTCCCTAGTCTGGAAACAAGCATCCTTGGAGCGGTTTCGGGGTTTCACCTGAAACTGGTCCTAGGATGCTTGTTTCCAGGTCTAAACTGGGGTGGCGTGGTGAGCAAAAGTGATGGATTTAACCCTGATCTCTTGACTGGGGGTGAATGTTTTGATTTGTTCTGCATTCCGTCCGTCAATTGTGTGTCTTTTGCTTTCTCGCCCCAAGTGTGCCGGGTATTCCCAGACATGGGTCCCGAGCTCACTGGACTCAAGCTATCCTGGCTGATGAGAGGTGAAAACCCCAAACCGGTCCTAGGATGCTTGTTTCCAGTCCAGGGAGGACCTAGCCTGGCATTTCGGTCTGGACTGTTCCCATGAGGCTCAGGGTCAAGACTGATTTGCACATGGCCAGGTCTAAACTGGGGTGGCATGGTGAGCAAAAGAATGATGGATTAAACCCAGATCTCTTGACTGGGGGTGAATGTTTTGATTTTGTTCTGCATTCCATCCATCAATTGTGTGTCTTTTGCTTTGTTATACCCATGGCAACATAGGTGAATGTTAGTGTATTTTTTTGTTATCTAATCCATAGTTATTTTGTTGCTGAGTCTGTCTGCCCTCATGTTGAAGCCACTCGTCAGTGCATTTTTTGGCGCTAAATGTTAAGCTTATAATACCAGATTGTGGATTTAATCCAGGAATTTGAATTTTTATCTTGATGGAGAAGGTATTGTTGAATAATGGAGTTGTATGTTAATTGTGCATCTTGCAACTATTATGAACATGTTGATGTAAGGTTGACATCTTCTCTCCGTACCTCATTTTTTGGCTTTTATTTCTATGGATCATTACAAAACCTGCGGGGGATAAGATTGTTAATAATAATATATGATTCTCGAACCATTCTTTGTGCTTTCATTATAACTCAATCTAGAACATCCAAGTATTAACTGAGAGAGCGAGAAATCCCTACAGGGCAGGAGAAATTGAATGCGAGTTGGAAAAACTTAAGGTAAAAGCATCATCAGATATTTTATGTAATTATGAGCACCTCCTGTGCCAGTAACAAGTGAGACTCCCTATTCAAGTGTCATTCCCTGTGAGGCACATCCTCAGAAGTCAAGCAAAGCTACAGGTGATAAATCTGGATGGTTGAAGGGGTCCGGTAGCACAATCATCATCTTTACTGCTGTACTAGTCTTATTCTACCAAAATCTTGTCTATCCAGTTAAGTGGCTGTAGCTCATTTTATTGCATAAAGACAGAAACATGATCACTATCTGGAATTAATTTGTCAACTTTTACTTCAACATACCTTTGGGGCATATAACTGACATAGGACAGATAAGACCTATGATAGATGTAACAAAATAACCAAATTGCCTTTCTGCTATTTAAAAGTCCTCTATAATGCCACAATAGATCAGGTGCTGCAGCAATACATAGTAGACTTCCTCACAGACAAATTGCTGAGCTTTATAGAAGCGATGCCCGTCTTACCCATTCCTCATTTCAGAAGATATTCCAATTGTTCACAGCAAGGGCTTATTTCTTACAGCTCCTATTTCTTCTAGTCCAAAGTCCTTAGGGAAGCCCAAGCCTGTCACCCCAGTCGTAATGGAGGCTACAATATTCAAAGGATTTGCTTTCTTTTCTGTCCCACCTAAAGAGACTTATGAAATTCTGTTATAGGTGGCTGGATAGCAGACTACACATCCTCGGACTTCATTGGATTCAAACTAAAAATTCTAGTTGCTCTTGTTTGTTTGCAAGATCTTGGTTCTGCAGCTCCTGTAACTGTCCTAATCGAGCCACCTTTGTGTCAGTAATTATCACAGGAAATTGGTGGAACTTGCTGCGGGATCCGCCCTATAACCATTTTGTGCAAAAGATCTGATACAGCCCGTTATATAAATTTATTGGTGCTGAAGGCAGACGTCCCTAGTCTTGCAGGCTTTCCTTCCAGAGGTCAAGTTGAAGCTGTTTATTTTTTTTGGCAAGTTTTGTTGTGCGCTGCGTGGAGCCCTTCTTGGTACTCCAGAGCACTCAGTAGGAAAAAAACGTCAATGACGTAGAGGGAAATATAGTCCTTTGGGAACAAATCCCAATTTAAGTCATGAGAGTTTAGGTCAATTATAGGTAGGGCTTCTGGTTTTATGTAATTTTATTTTTTAAGTATTTCCGTCTGTATCCGTATTTATTTTTGGCTGTCTTATTGGTATTTATCCATATGCATTTAGTTTTTTAAGAATAAATGGAGTTGCAAAATGGTATATTTCCACATTTAACTCCTACACATGCACTCTTACGTGGATGCCTGTTGCAGTTTAGCTAATAAAGATGCTGCATATAACATAATACTTCAAATATATGTTAACATATGCCAGTGTTAAACCCCAGGATGAGATTTCCCTAAATACCATGCTGTCTATTCAGCTTTTGCTTAGGGGTCATGAAAGACAGCATGGATAGTCTCTCACAAGAAGCACAGCAGGCGAAAGAGGGGGACAGTAACAGGCAAAAAGGTGCACAGAGGCAGGCAAACAGGAGCTGTATACCATAAGGAGTGCTAGCCCACTTGCTAACGTGTTGTAGGTCTGTGGAGGTGTAGTAGATGCAAGCAACTCAGTATTGTAAGTGGGGGTAGAAAGCAGAATGTAGGGGGGAGAGTGGAGGAGGGTGGTCAAAAGTCAGAGTATGTTGTTAGCCATCTTTAGCGTAGCTGCTGGTGGCTTGATCAGGGCCTCCCTTAGAAGAGCATTGGTGACTAGTGTCTAAGTCCGTGTTTTGGTCAGCAGCATGGATGGACGTTGCAGCTTCCAGGGCCAGCTTCCTTTTGCAGATCACCTGCGCCAAGTCAGGAGAACGCTCTAATTGTCGCTGCAGGGATGCCCCATGTCGGTTGTACCGGCACTTGCGGGACAGAGTAGCCCAGTCTGAGGCGGGTGCCTTGACGCCAGTGGCATATCTGTCCGCCCAGACCGCTGTTGGTTCAGTGAAGACGTGGGATTGTCCACTATCGGGAGGCCTGCATTGCCAGAAGCGCGGAGTATAAAGTCTGTCTTTGAAGGGCAGGAGCTTGAGGAACTCTGGGCACAGGGAGATCCTGGCTGACGTTGAGTAGCTTGCACCCTCTGAACACACTCAATTGAAAAGGGCGGTAAGACGTTTGATGGTGTGAAGGATCTGAGACAGTCTCCCATGTAGGCCTCAGCGTTTTGTCCCTCTACATTTCGGGAAGGCCTGCAACACGAATGTTGCTCCTGTGTGAGCTTCACTCCGCATCATCCGCTCAAGCCTCCTGTAACTTAACACAGTGCTGTATCAATAGCAAACTTTTGTGAGTGACTGTTGATGCCGGTTGTAGGTCAGCTATCTCGTACTCAGTACCAGCCACTCTGTCCGCTAGTTTCCTGTGTTAGTCACAGAGGATATTGAAGTCCACTTCCAGAGAGCTAAACTTGTTTTCGATGGAGACAAGTGACGTCTCGATTGCCTCCAGGTATACCTAGCTTGTCTGTAGGAGGCAGCTGTGGCCTGCTGGGAGGATCAGTCCCTATTTCTGCAGCCACGTGGTCTTCAGTCCACGGAGTCTGGGAAGCTACAGCAGATCAAAGACGCCCCATCGAAAAGGGTCCAAGCGCTACTGAGGCAGGCGGAACAAGAAGCGCACCCGGAAGTGTTTCTGGGCACCAGTCAAATTAACACCCCCTCCCTTCCCACTGACCATGGATCCCCGCAGAGGAACTGAGTCAGTGAGTCCAGCTGAGGCTGCTCTTCACGAGTCATGGCAGTCCTCTGGCCTGGCTGTTGGTAGCCATGCCTGTGTAGCAGCTGGGCCCAACAACAAGGAAAGGAGTCTCAAGTTCAAGGTAGCCAGCCACGGACAAAGGCATCATCTCACTAGGAGAGTGGTTGCCAAAACTTCTTTGACCCTCGGCTCCCTTGACCTATTGCTGTGGCTCCCCACTGTTACTTTTTTTCTGAGAGTGGGGTGGTGGTGTAAGGCTGGCCTCAGGAGAAACTGATGTAGGTGTTATAACCATATACGCCGGATGTTTCGTGTTACTAAGGTGGTGCTTCTAATAAAATATTTCTAGTTGCACCTCTTTGCACAAGGCTTTTTTTTTAGAGAACTCTGACTTTTTAGGTCTCGACTACGCAGCGCGCATGCGTTACATAGGAGGACCTCCAGCCGTCGCTCTGGTAATTTTGAAGCACACACTCGTGCTTGTGGCGGCATCCACCTTGCGGGAGAGCACAGCGACGCGCCACAAGCACGAGTGCAGTGCTTGAAAATTAGCAGACTGCACGCGCATGCACCACTCCCGGGCTGTCGATCTCTCTCCCCTCTTTCTTTCTCCTCTCATGTTCTCTCTCTCTCTCTCTCTCTCCTCTCTCTCTCTCTCTCTCTCTCTCTCTCTCTCTCTCTCTCTCTCTCTCTCTCTCTCTCTTTCTCTCTTCTTCTTTCTCTCTCTCTCTGTCTTTCTCTCTTTCTCTCTTTCTCTCTTTCTCTCTTTCTCTCTTTCTCTCTTTCTCTCTCTCTCTCTTTCTCTCTCTCTTTCTCTCTCTCTCTTTCTCTCTCTCTTTCTCTCTCTCTTTCTCTCTCTCTTTCTCTCTCTCTTCTCTCTTTCTCTCTCTCTTTCTCTCTCTCTTTCTCTCTCTCTCTCTTTCTCTCTCTCTTCTCTCTCTCTCTTTCTCTCTCTCTCTTTCTCTCTCTCTCTTTCTCTCTCTCTCTTTCTCTCTCTCTCTCTCTCTCTCTCTCTCTCTCCCCCCCCCCTCTCGCCTAGCCGACAGTAGAAGCCATTAGATGGCATTAAAGGGTTTACGGTCCTGGCTGTGCAGACACCGCGCGCTGATGCGAAAGGGTTAATAAAGTGCTTGCCGCTCGTCCACCTCAGGCGAACACAGTCAACGCACAACAGTGTCCTGGTCAACTCACGAGAACTGAATTGCACCCAGGAGGAGACGGCCCACCTTCAGTTGTTTACTGATTTAGAGCACGACAATGCAGCGTGGATTTGTGTGCACGCAACACTACCAGTGATGCGCTCTTGCCTGCTTTCTGTATTAAAAGAAGTTGCATGCTCTACAAAAGATATCCTACACTTTCCAGTGGAAAAGCTTGAAGAGCAGTGGAAGAGCTTGTGTGGGGTATAGGAGGAGCCCTGCCGTTGCCAGGTGCTTTGTAAATACACTAACAATCTATGCGAATTAAACCAAGCATTGGCATAGCCAATAGGTCTCGCTGACTGACTGAGGTCTCGCCTTTGGGACCTTATAAGTATGTAGTTATGCAGCACAATATCCTTACTCCAACAACATTAACTGTTGCATGACTAAACACTTCTAAGGTCCCAAAGACGAGACCTATTGGCTATGCCAATGCTTATTTTTGTATCCCTCTTGCAGTACTAGATAGCATTCCTATGCATGTAGGCCCCATTGCCAAAGTGTTTCTGCGTTTCAAGAATATTTGCATGCACTTCCATTACTACCCATGTCGTATGTCCCAACACAGCTGTCTCAGCAGGGTGACTCATTGTTTTTAAACCAAATACAGCTTTATTTTAGTTGTCTCCTCCCTAAAATTGCCCCAATTCAAAGCAAGTCAAATATATTCCTCAGATTTGTTATATATGTATATAAAGAAACGTCTCTTTTTTGCTTCTAAGTGTTGGCATTATGCCGTATATGGTGTTTTACTTCCCTGTGCTCATGGAGAAAGCAGGCCTGTCTGGAAATGTATGTGTGCTGGAAGAAATGTGAACTGGAAGCTACCTATGGTTCAAGTACACGTGTCAATACTTAATAGCATTTCGGACCTGAATGCGACTTGTAGCTGTGCAGGAGCGAGTGGCATGACACCACCATGCCCTGGTACGGCCAGGAGTCACTGTCGCTGCCTGCCAGATTAAAAGCAATTTTGTGGTCTGGCTGGCGCTTAGCGGACCTGCAGCGGTGCTGTTTCAAGGCTCATTGTGAGCCTTAAACAGCACCACCGCGAGACCGCCAATGCACGTTCCTGTATAGTAAGGAATGCACAACATGGTGCATTCCTTCCCATGCAGGAACTGGGGTGCAAAACTGTTGTCGTCCCCCCTCCCCCCCCCCCAATCACCCCCATGCTCAGGGGCAAGAGGGACCCCCTTTCTTTCCTCACTGCCAGCAGTTAAATGGACGAAGAACCTCCATGACACTGCTGGCGCTGAAGAAAGTTGTAATATGCTTTGCGGTGCTTGAGGGCACCAGCAAGCATATTACAGCCCACAGACCGCCAAGGAACCAGCAGTTTCGGTGGTACAATCTCTGCCCAACCACCAAAGTTCTAATAGGGCGGTCAGACTGCCGGCGCAGCGGTGGCTGAACTGCCACCGCCACACCCTGGCGAGTCTGGCGGTTATCGGACCTCCAGACTCATAATCAGGCCCTTAGTGTATTTGAGAGACGGACAGCTTGACTTTCCTGATAACTTTCATTGGAGTAAAATGCATATTTAAAAAACTAAACTATCAATGTGTCTAACAAAATCAGGATTCTTCCGCTTACTTTGGGAGAGTTGGAACATGGGGATCCAGTGAAATATGGAGGTCATCTCCCTCAACATGCCATCAATTAAGCACTACTTTTCCAGCTTTATGCATGTCACTTACAAATCATCAACATCCTGCGTTTGTCTAATTAGACTAACTGAAGCCAAAAAAACCTTCAACATTAAATACCATTAAATACATTAAAGTGCTTGGTGCGTGGCTTCCCAGGCTAGTTTCGATGGTGCGCAGATTAGGAACCACTGATGTAAGGTATCGCAGGTAGAGCATAAGCAAAAGTAACCTCATTAATATAAAGTAACTTAATCTTTTTAGTGTTTTCTGCAGTAGCCTCAACTTTTCTTTGTACTTTCCTAATCGCACCATTAACTTTGTTGTGTTATATTATCTTGTTACATTCATCTTCCTGTTTTCTAACTACACGGCCTCCTATCCAACCTGTACCCTGTTTTACTCATGACCTGCTGCATCATCTTTCTCTTTATTGAGGAAAATATCTGAATTCCTCTACTCTTGCTCCCCCAATCTCCATTTTGTAAATGTTTCCTACTTCCTCTAGTGCTCCTCTTCTCTCGATCGTCTATTGCTACCCTCCTTCATATGAACTTCTCCTCACCCTTCTTTGCAGTCCATCCTTTTTGTCTTAAAATGTGTTCATCTTCTTTCATCTCGCAACTGCCCCCTGTCCTTGTTAATGCGTTCCTCTCATTTACCTCCCATCATCTCTCCCGATCCCGCATTTGTCCCTCTCTCGTTTGCTATTTCTGCCACTGCACAGCTCCCTATCCAGATCTCTCCTCCGTCCTCCTGCTGTCTGCCAGAAGCAGATCTGCTAACTGTCTGCTGCACTGTGAGCAGTGGCCTGTTCAGAGAGTTCAGCGAATTGACATCACAGGGCCCTTGGCACTATGAACATCCTTCAGTTGTAGCTTTTTAGTAATGCTCCTTTTTTAGGTCTCGCCTGAGCCAGCGCTTTAGTGCTGCTCTCGCGAGAGCTTTTGTAAACGGGGGATATGAAAGTGCAATCTAGTGCTTTCAGGCCGCCAACTACAGTGCATGTGCGCCGGGCGCGCGCACCATTTGGCAGCCTGAAAGCACTAGTTTGCATTTTCAAATCCCCCGTTTACAAAAGCTCATTTCGCGGGCACTTTGATGTTCTCAGTGAGCCGCGCTGCCACTGAGAACATCAAAGCGCCCGCGAAAGTGCTCACCATTTGCCACCCCCTCCCTTATCCCACTTCCTGCTTGTTTCACAATGGCGACAGCTTGTTCTTTATTTGTCTCCATCTCTTCCTTTTCTCATTCTTTCTCTTTTTTTCTTCCTTTTCACGAGTTCGCGCTATATAAATATGCAAAAAAAAAACTGCAGTACGTGACGGAAAACTCCATGGAAATCCATTCTTAGAGTGAAGCGTGCGGAATACGGTCAGCCTGGCACAGATATTCATCTCAGGCCCGTGTGTTCAGGGGCACCTCCAGGCCATTATGTCTTCTCCCTGGACTTTCTGCCACTCATTGGCCTCCATTCTGGCTTTCCAGGCATCCCCAAGGTGCTGGTGGCTCACCACGGCAGTGTGAGCCCGCGGCTGAGTTTTAAAGACATGGCTGTCAAAGGCTGAGTGTTCCGGGCCGGAAGGCCATCCGCGACATTGAGCTCAGTCACACCGCCCTCTGCCTCAGATAATCTTTGTGTTTGTATAAAAGTTCAGCACCTCGTATTGAGCAGTAAGCGCTCTATAAATGTAACATCAGTAGCATAATATCCATAAAACCGCAATGTATGGATAGGGCACCGTTCTTGGGGCTATGGATTGGCGCTGTTAATATTTCCTGGCTCCTTGGTATTCCTTTATGGCAGGAGGGTGCATTAACCATCCGAGTATTATTACTCACTTTATATTTACTAGTCGCTATAATGTTGGCCGACAGAGGGTTACCGCAAACGCAAGTTGGATTGTCTTCGTAATGTCACATTTGAGCTTGAATGATCACCCCCCTCCCCCGGCTTTAGAATGGCAATCTTAAACTGAAAGCCCTCTTCCCCTCCCCGCTCAGCCCCTCGCTCCTAGCGCCCGGAACAGCAGAAATAACACAGGCCCTGGCGTGGAGCCCATCGGAGCTTTCACTATATGCGCTGCAGTTACATCAGAGTTAAATAAACGGGTGCCTAGATCGGGCGTCCGCGACTGTAGGCACACATATGCATTTTATGTCCTCTCCAATTGTGTAGGCTAAACGCCTGCTCCTGTTCAGGGTGGACAAAGGTGTGTAAATAGCTAAACGTGTGTGCGTATATATTATTCATAGCAAGTGATCGTGTACTGTCAGTTTATTGTGCCACCAGAGTTTGTAAAATGTCAGCAAAACCCTGATGTGGTGTAACAGTAGGAACGTAACCAACACTACCAGTTTATTTTTATATTTATGTTTTTACAGGTCGTATGCTTGAATGCCTTTTATTTATGTGTTGTTTTCAAAACACATAAATAAAAGGCATTGTCGTTTACAATGCCAATAGCTTAAACACTCGGAATATACTGGCTTCATGAGGTTGAACACCAAGGGCACAGTGTCATCTTAGTGTCACCTGATCTCTGTTGGAATACTTTCCGACTAGGACGTGGCTGCTGCCCACCAACACATATACATTGAAAATCAGAATGCTTCCCAATATCAGTACAATTCATATACAGCTGGGTTCCGAGTACTATGGGGGAAGACAAATGGCCCATGAAATAGACAGTTTCATGGGACGTAGGTGACGTGACACCCAGATCTGCCCATTGTGTGACAGGCTGGCCTGCAATGTCCTGAAATAGCTAGCCATGTGCTGGCTGTCACCTGATTTAAAGACACAGTGTACTGACAATCTCCGTGATATTTCTGCAGAAAACACGGTGCACAGAACCTTTTACTCGATCTGATTATTGCCTCTAATCCAGCACTGCAACAACATTTAGTATTGGGGAAGCTCGTGAGGATTGCTCGTAGCAATGGATGTAGATATGTGGGTGGTACGAGGGCTTTAAGTGGGGTGAAAAAACTGGAGGGTCTCTCAAAGGGGCGTCCTCATTGTAATTAAGGGCGTGGCTTAAAATATGTAAGCTATAAATCTGTGCTTAGCATAGTGTGCCACCCGAGTGGTATTTTGCTGTTTCTGTCATTGCATCCAGATATATGATACGAGTAACCTCAAACCTACAACAAGTCAGGACTATTGGCTTTGTCAATGGTTGTTAGTTGCAGTAAATAAACAGCAACTATGGCTTGCATATAATATTGAAAAAGCTGCCACTTAAAGCCCTGGTGACTCCACGACAATGTTGCTGCTCCTGAGTTTAAAAAAAGATAAGGGAAATCCAGAGAGAACATGAGTCTCTTTAACCTCTTCAGTGCCCATGACGAGATAGTCTCGTCATGGAGCACGGTTGCGCTGTGCCCATGACGAGACTATCTCGTCATGAACCCCACCCGCTAATGTAACGCCCGGCACAGGGCGGGGAAAGGGCGTGGCACTGAAGGGGTTAAAGGATTTTCCAGCCCCTACAACGCTCACCTGTCATGCCGTAACTCCTCTAGTGAAAAGTGAACAGTGTGAGCACGCGCACATGATGTGCCTAATGTCACTGTAGTCTGGAAAAAAAACGGACCGCCTGTGCCAGGGCATAAAACAGAGCCCGAGAGAGAGACCCGTTTCGAGGCCTCCTTTAAACAAGCATTGGCATAGCCAATACGTCTCGCATTTGGGACCTTATAAGTGTTTAGCCATGCAACAGTTGGTGTTGTTGCACCAAGGATATTCTGCTGCATAACTAAATACTTATACGGTCCAAAAAGCGAGACCTATTGGCTATGCCAATGCTTGTTTTTAAAGAGTTTTATATGGTGCGAACTAGACCCGAGACATCGGGTATCAGAGCGCTTTACATGAGCAGCAGTTTCATTACAGATGGACACATTTATTTTTGTTCGGCATGAGGAAAATAAGTTATTTGCCCAGAACCACAGTATGTTGAGCGCCCTTGCTGAGACTCGAACCCGGTTCCTCAGCTTCGAGGTCAACCGCTCTAACCGTAAGGCTACATTCACTACCCTCTGTAGAGCCCAACTTCATTTTACCGTATTTGCACTTAAAAGTTAAAGCTTCCTTACTATATGTTCATTGAAGTTTCATGGAAAGTCTTGTCATCTACTGACTCTCAACCTTCATTAGGGTTAACCAGTACCTTACAATGCTAATGGTGCCTTAAGTGTCAAGAGTCCAACATTAAGGCGTGGTTTTGGCAGTGCCATTTATAGCATAGTTTAGCGTAGCTTTCAAAGGTGGAGTGTATTCGTCCGCTAATAAAAAAAAATAAGATGTTGTTGATAGTAAATAAAGGACACTTAATCTAGCAAACCATTAATCTCAAGTTTCAATATTGTGAACAAGGTGGATTGCACACAACTGTAATCCTTTAAGGAGCACTGTCAAACCTCTGTCTGACAAAACTGGCTCAAGAGCTAGGAAAATGTGCATTAGGTGCACAGTATGAAACCGTTTTTTTAGTTGAAGTGACTGGGAGAGGTAGTGGTGACTCGAAACATTTAGGCTCCATAAACAGTCATTCTTTGCCTTTTGTTTTTTGGGAGAGTTGTAAAACAAGATTTAAGGAGGATTGACCAAATAAAGATTGGTTTGATTTGCTTTCTTTTTTGTACCATTTCTTAATTTGAATTAAAACGTTTATCTCTGAACATGTTACATATAATACAGCAATACCACAACCTACAGTGTGTCCCATCTGTGTTAAGAATGTCCATGGAAACCAGCCCACCTGGCCAGGCCTCCCACCGAGTTATGCAGGGTCAATAAGCCTGCCCATAAAAACGTTATCTCATGCTACTGGAGTCAAGCTATCCTGGCTGATGAGGGGTGATACCCCGAAACCGATCCTAGGATGCTTGTTTCCAGTCCAGGGAGGACCTGGCCTGGCGTTCAGGCTGGACGGTTCCTATTGGGCACAGGGTCAAAACTGATTTACGTATGGTTGGGTTCAAACTGGAATGGCATGGTGAGCAAAAAAAATGATGGCTTTAGGCCCAGATCTCTGTACTGGGGTGAATGTATGAAATTATTCTGCCTTCTGTCCATCAATTGTTCTTTTTTGCATAAATACATATGCACATACCCTTTAGTATCCCACAACTCATCGCATGTATCCCTCACCATAGACCCATGTTAGTGTAGTATTACAGTAAAATAGTGTGCACTAGGCCAATAGTTGTGATCTCCCAGCTAGTCACCCATTTGTCCTCCCACCTGGTTTGCAGTGGCCGCCCTGTGAACTCCACTCAGCTTCACAAGGAGGAGGAATTGCATACTGTAGTCATTTAAAAACCTTCGGGTCTGGCTGAAACAGAGTACAATGTCTTTGTGGCCTGTGCTCTAATTCATAACTGAATTAGTATATTGCCCACTCCCATGCGCTGCACTGAAGTAGCCATGTAGCATGCACAGTTCGTATGCAGCCACTGACTGAGATATATAAGGTATCTCATTTGTGCTCTGCCTTGTCGAACGGCTAAGTAACATTGTGCCCACCACCATGCTTTATTGTGCATCTGTTCTCAAAGTCCTGCCTGCCCCAGCAATTTGGCACTCATTGTGAGTAAGCAGATAGTGGGTGGATGGGGGTAAGGGGTAATGGAGTGTGCGCCCTAAGGGTCCATGAGGTGTAGAAACGACCCCCAGACATTTTTGTCTTTGCCTTCGTTCTACATGAGAATCACAAGATCACTTCAAGGAGGAAGTGTTGAATTAAATGTACTTAGATATTTTACTAGCATTGGCTACACCATAGATTAGTTTTATGTTTGAATGTTTTCTTTCATTAGGGACAGTCTTGAGTAACATTTTCATAAGGTGGGTTGTCATGTAATTCTATGTCGGGCCCGGAGGCTTTGGATTATGCTATTCTTTCTATGCTTTATTTCAACAGCAGGCAGAGGATACAGTGGGACTCCTCAGATGGAGCGATCAAAGGAACCATAACTGATTTAATGAGCCATTCGCAGTTTCACTGTACCGGCCGTGTGTACTTACACGTGCATGGCTTAATCTTTGAGACAAGCATATGCTACTGGCAGGATCGCTCCATCTGTTACTTGGATAACTGTGGTAATTCTAGAGCCAATACATGCCGACGAGCGCTGACCTCCCGGGATGCGTGCATTTATCAGACCAAGACCAATCCGGGCTCGCCCGGTCGCTTTGGTGACTCTAGATAACCTCGGGCCGATCGCACGCCCCCGTATAAAAGATTCTTTGGTCCACACTAGACCTAGAAATCTGAGGAGTCCCACTGTATCCTCTGTTCTTAGTACATGGGGTTTACCACCGGTTTTGGGGCATTTCCCCTGTGGTTCGAGTAGTGTCTGCTATTTGACCTCAGCCACGAAGACACTGAGCCTGGAAAATGGGAAGATATGGACACAACGCGAACACACCAATTGTAATACCACTGATGTGGTTTACTTAATCACCTGCCCCTGTAAGCTTAACTATGTGGGGATGACTACCAGGAAGGTCAAACAGCGGATTGGGGAACATCGTAGCAACATCCGCTGTAAGAAAAACGCTACTAAATTGACTGAGCATTTTGTACGTTTGAACCACACCGTGGATGATCTACATTGGACCATAATAGAGCAAGTTAAAACGGGGTCCAATTCATCGAAATTACTCGAAAAAGAACAGCGATGGATTTACCGCATGTCCACACATCTAGTTGGGTTAAACGATAATATCCCGTGGGGATCGGTCATGAGACGCAGTAACTGAATGCCTGCAGTAACACTCTATGGCAAGTTCTGACCCCTATTTTAAGGTCTACTGGACTGTTTTTCCATCTAAATAACGAGGTTTGTTTGTGAAACCTCTATTGGGACTGATTCTCTATCACCCATATCTAAGCTGTGAAGCGTCCAACTCTACATTTAATGTGGCTGATATGCAATCCCTTTTATTGTTTTTTCAGATTCCCACTTATACAACAAAGGTTTTTTGTTGCATCGCAATTTGGGGAGACTTACTAGCATTAAGACTCAACTTGTGAACTAATTAATTTTACATCAAACCGAGTTGATACGCAATTTTCTTAGGCTCTTCAGGCCCCTTAATTTTCGACTCTGAATGTTGTCTGCGCGTGGGTCGCGATTCACGTAAAGTTTTGTGCCATCTCTTCCATTGCACCTAGAGGAGTTTACATTCTAGCCCTCTAACAAACCAAACTGCGTTGTCCCTCTTCTATGCCGATACAGACGTCTTCCACGCTGGTCACATGACATGCTGACCGGTTTGAGGAAGTAGAGTGTCATCGTTTCGGCATTTCTCAACGCTACTTAAACTCGGACTTTTCATTGTCCGGTGACTCCGGGCTCGGTGGTATTAATGAGGTTGATCTACCTGGCAGAGGACTTGGACAAAGTGAGTACCATGTTTCACTTGCAATACAGAAAAGTACGCCGGGTTTTGATGTCACAGGGATAGTAATGTTATGTGTTTTCCCTGATTTCTTCTCTCCCGACTTCAGCTGTTCTGTAGTCCCGCCACCCACCTTCTTGCCTAAGGAGCAAAGTTTTTCATTTTAACACGTAAGCCTTGTTTATTCTCCATTTTACCCCATGTGCCATAGTTTAAGCGTTTTTATAACTACCATATAGTGAACTACAAGGTCTATCTCATCTGTTAATGGGCATAATTGAGGAGATTGACTCATTTTATGCATAATGGATCGGAATATTCTCTCATAAAAGATTTTTTAATTCCTTCACGATTCTGTAAGCACTGGTTACCTAGGGATGTTGTCAATGTACAAAAGTAACTCTCTAATGTTAGTATACCAGATGTCCATGTGCTGTTGATTTTTCACCTAAAAATGTACTAAAGCGGATAGACGAAGCTGCGCTTTGGAAATGAAAACAATAGAAGTACTCTAGAGTGTATTCTGTTTTCTTCCAGATATCCTGAGGCCTTTGTGGATTTTTCGAGGGCTCGTATGGAACCGTGAGTGCATCCGGTTCTTTGAACCTTAGGTCAGGGTAAGCCTTAGAGAGCTTATACCGCCAAGGTGTCATTTTGTATTGTCTGAGGTCCTGAAGAAAGCTTTGTGACTAACAATAACAAGCTGAAACATGTCGACCAATTGTTTATATACCTAATAGGATGGATCTGATCAATAATTATAAGTATTACTCATCCTACACTGTTTTTAACCAGTGCCTGATTCGTCGTTATTAAAATTGTTTTTTGGCGAATTTTTGGGCATTTTTTAACTTCACATTCTTTTCACTTATCACATACGAGAATTCCGTTTGTCCGATATCTGCGCTCCGCTGTAACCAAAGCGTTGAAGCACACCAGAGGTGCAGTTGGCACCCCTGGTGGAACCCTATGATGAAGCATGTCACCGACTAGGTCAGTGAGTGAGGGTTCTACGCAAATATCTGATTGATTTTTCGGCAGCACTTCGTCAATTTACATATGCATGTATATGTGTATATATTATTATATGTATACATGTGCATGTATACATAATTTTACCACTGGTATTTTTCTTCTTTTTTTGTACACACTCTTTTGTTGTTTAAAGTTCTAGCATAGGGGGAATAAGAGTGTGACTCAACCCTCTCTCTCTTGTTGTTTTCATCTATTATTTCAACAGCAGCCATATCAAAACTCAAACTGGACCATCTTTCCCAAACACCCTTGGGAAAAAGTGGTTGACAAAAAACACAAAGAAGGGACACCATATCCCTCAGTCCAATCACTGCCCAGGAACCTAGTCCGTTGTCATCCCCTTATTCCTCCTCTTTCTTTGCTGCTCACCAGCCATAGATGAGTGTTTTTTCTCTTTTCTCTTCATGACTGTTTATATTTGAAGTGTATTGTCGAGGTATGCAACAGCCGCGGGACCGCATTCAACATCCCGCGCCTGCCGTGAATCTCCGTTAATTATTTATGTGGCTTTGCGACTCTTGTTTATTATTATTATTGCTTGTTTGAGGTGCGGCGCGGGTGCGCTGTAGCGGCTCTCCTCCACTTTTTCTGATTTCTACCGCCGAGGGGCCGCTCCAGCAGACTACTGCTTGTTCCGGGCTCAGCCCTGTGTGCTGTTTTCTCCGACGCTCTCTTTTGGGAACGGTGTTTTTTGCCGCGGCCCGCGGGTCCGTTGTCTGGCTTACACGGTCCGCTGATTGTCTGCTGTGAGGCGCGGTCCTCACCCCCGACCGCTAGGGGCGCTGTCACGCGGATCTAGCGCGTCGGCTCCTCTCGCTGGCAGCGGCGCGCGGAATTCAGATTCCTCGCATTCCTCCCGCCGTTGCCTGGCTGCCTCACATCCCTGGAGATTTACGCCCTCCTCGAGGGTCTGTAGAGTGGTGCTCTGGCCAATTTGACACTCGACTTGGTCGAGTAGGTGTGTGTGTGTCTTGGTTTTTCTTACGCCCGCTGGGTGTATTTGCGCATTTGGCTTTCGAGCAGGCTGAATTGGGGCCTGCAGGGGGCACATCCCAAGGTGATTTTTCCCCACGTTTGGCAGAGTGTCCCTAAGGCTCTTTACAGTGCCTTGTTTCTTTGATTGGGCTTTGTACCCGGTTGAATTTTGCTGCTCTCCAGAACATGTATCTTCAGTCTAGTGACTTTGGGGTGCCACTAGGCTTGCAGTTTTTTACAGCTGGTGGGTGAGTCATGGTACTCGAGTCATGTCGCAGCAGGGGGACATGAACTGGGAGGAGGATCCCTTTGATCAGCTCCCCTGGGATGACGATTTCTACGACGCGGTGAACGCTTCCATCTACCGCGCCGTAGAAAAGGTCATGGCTCCCATGGAGGAGCGTTTATGTCAAAGGTTGGAGCAATTCTGTTCTAAATGGGCCCCTCCAGCGGGGGACGCTGCTACTACGCCGCAGGCAGTTTCCAATACTGATCCTGTGCCTGCTAAGCGGCCCAAGGTAGCTGGCGTGGACCAAGACACTTTTGAGCGTTTGCGAGAAGCATTTTTAGCGCACAACCCTCAACAACCCCCTCCCTTCGCCCCCTCTCTTCCCGCGGCGCCTATGGACCCACCAAGTCCTTCCCAGGGGTTTGAAGATGATGCTCAGGGTGATACTGACGAGGAACCTGGTCCTTCTAGAACGTGGCGTCTGACGCCCTCCCCCCGCCCTTCAGACCAGCAGGGTACCAATGGGGAATCGGACATGCTAGACCCGGAACTGCTTATGCACCCAAAGTCCTCTGAGTGGACACCTTCAGCCTAGGTGGCAGTCTACGTGGCAGGGAGAATACGCACGCCCATGGGCAAGGAAGCTCGTAGCCGCCTTCTCTCGAAGTGTCCTCGTCCCTCTCTGGACGGCAAGGTCGTGCAGACGCCGAGCTTCATCCCAGAATGGCAACCTTTCTTGCAAAGTTTATCAAGGATCCTAAGATGGGGATAGATTGTTCCTGGAGGACGTGCCAGGATAAGCTCCTGGATGCCCTGGGCCCCATCACCATGATCTTAGACATGGCGGAGGACGCTAAGTGTACATGGGCCGCGATCTCTCCGGACGCCCTCTCCAAGTGGGCGCAAAGGGTTGTAGTGTTTTTAGGGAATGCCAATTGTGCGCTCTCAACGGAGCTTAGACGGTCCTTTTTGATAAAGGTGGACCCAAAGCTAGGCGACTTAGCTGACTCTGAGGCCGGGGCGGTTGCCCAGGGTGGTTTATTCGGCGAACCTTTTATTAAGGAGCTGGGTAAATTTGTGATAATGTTCACATGTTTGGACCGGGCCCAGTCGTCCATTAAAAAAGTTTTTCCCTCCCGGGTTTTCCGTGGGGCCGGCCGAGGAAGGGGCCGCTCGCTCGACCGGCCAGACCACCAACAACGTTAACAACTAACGGGGACAAGGCCTCCAGGCAAGGGCAATCACACAACCAGGCACGGTATTCCAACTTTGACCTGTCCCGGGGGCGCCGTTCCAGAGGCCGAGGCTTCCGTGGTGGGGACAACACCTCTAATTCCGGTAAGTGTTTCCACGTCTTCGCTGGGGCATGTGGGGGGCCGTCTGGCAGAATGTCTGGATGTTTGGACGACGGTCACGTCCGATGCTTGGGTTCTGCAGACTGTGCAAGGCTTTCACATCAAGTTCTGTGGTGAGCCCAGCCAAGCGTTTCGGCCCCATCCTGTTAGTTTTTCCCAGCACGAAGAGGCGTTAAATCGACGTGGAAGTCTCCGCTCTCTTAGACAAAGGCGCTATTTGTCCCACTGTTTTGCATCCTCAGGGATTTTTAAGCAACATGTTCGTGGTGGACAAGACGGATGGGGGGGGGGGGGGGGAGCGGCCGGTTCTCAATCTGCGCGAGTTCAACGAATGGCTGGTGTACCGCCATTTCAAAATGGAGGGTATACACCTCCTGCGTGACATGCTCAGGCCGGCCAATTGAATGGTCCGCTTGGATTTAAAGGATGCTTATTTGGCCATCCCTATTTTTTCCCCCACAGACGGTTCCTCCAGTTTCTCTGGCGCGACCAAGCGTATCTGTTCACAACTCTTCCCTTCAGTCTGTCATCAGCCCCGTGGTGCTTCACGAAAGTCCTCAAACCGGTAGTGGAGAACCTGCGGGCGAGGGGGACACGTCTCATCATTTATCTAGACGATATGTTGTTGCTGGCCCAAGATCCTGGGGTGCGTTACGATCAGCTGCAGTTGGCAGTCAGCCTGATGGAGAGTCTGGGGTTTATCATCTCCAAGAAGTCTCTGTTGGTGCCAGCCCAATGAGTCACGTTTTTGGGTTTTGTGATCGATTCCACGTCCGCGACTGTCTTCCATCGCGGAGGTTGGCGAAGATTCGCCACAAGCTCAGACGTACTCTGACCAGATCCACGGTGCCCTTCGACAAATCGCTCGCATTGTGGGTTTGCTTTCAGCCTCGATCCAGGGGATATTTCAGGGACCGCTTCACTATCGAGCCTTGCAGCGCCTGAAGGCCAAACATCTGCGCAAAGGGCTCCCTTATTCCCATCCGGTCTCCCTGTCAGGCGAGGCAATAGAAGAGGTTCGCTGGTGGCTGTCTCACATGGAGGCCTGGAATCGGAGGGCGATTTTCGGCTCCGCACCAGACCTCATTATAGAGTCAGACGCCAGCAGATTAGGCTGGGGCGCTCGATGTGGAGATTTCTCCACCGGCGGTTTATGGTCCCCGCAGGAGCAGGAACTTAACATACAAATTTAAACAGTCATGAAGGGAAAAGAGAACAACACTCCTCTATGGCTGCCGAGCAGAGAAGAAAGAGGAGGAACAAGGGGATGACGACGGACTAGGCTATGGTTCCTGGGCAGTGATTGGATGATTGGACTGAGGGATATGGTGTCCCTTCTTTGTTTTTTTGTCGACCACTTTTTCCCAATGGTGTTTAAGAAAGGTGGTCCAGTTTGAGTTTTGATATGGCTGCTGTTGAATTAAAGCATAGAAAGAATAGCATAACCCTCACCTCCAAGTCCTTAATAGAATTGAAACTTTCCGTTACGTTGGCTAGGAAATTTCTCATTACAACTTGTAGCATGGTCTGTTCTATACAAGTCATAGACCTTTTACAGCCTTCTTAATGACTGTGGTTGTTACCATAGGATTTAAAAAAAAAACATTGTTTTTTATTCACTGCACCCAAAATGTAAACGGGCAGTGCACCCAGAGATGACTTGGGTGCTAGTGCCCCTAACATGCCTCTCCCTGGTAACAGGTGCCTCAGCAACTCCTCTTCGTTTACAGAGCATGTTTACTTAGAAAGGATACATATACCACCAGGTGCCTTCAGCACATTAAATCTTGATGTCAGTAGTTTGAACCTCTGGGCGCTTAAAGTAATGTTCCTGGGTGTTCGTTGCACTGCCTTCCAGGTGGCAGGTAGTTCTTCCTCACTGCCATCAAGTTATAACACCAACAAGCTGAACACAGCTCTCAGCACAGTTCCAACACAAAAGAATAGGCATGTACACAAAATAAGGACACCCATATGTCACTTATTTTCAGTGTTGAGCCACCATCAATAAACCAAGTCCTAGCATTCAGCATCATCCAACATCACTAACAAATACTCTACTGGCCTAACCTACTTAACCTCTTTAATTTAAGGGCTTTTGCTCCCTTTAGTGGCTGTGAAGAAGCACTGAATGCTGCTCCAAGTGACACATGTTCTGACTTCTGGTAGCAGCCTTTCGGGGAAGCTTCTTCTGCCCTGTTCTCCACTGGCTGGGCTGTTTTGAGCAGTGTATTACCCAACAGTCTCACATCACAAAATATGACATACTGCTTGTTAGGGCATTGAATAATAATCTAGCGGTTCAGAGATGGGTTCATGCTTACTGTTCATGGTATGAGGTTCCAAGGTGGACGTTCCTAATGACCTGCGACTCTGTTTTAAATTTTCCTCACAAACGTGCCATGTCACTTCACAAACCTAAAATGGAAAAGCAAGGAAAGTTAAAATGGAAATAAGGAGAAATCTCCAGATCACAAATTGCTTGTGGTTAAATTTGCTACAAGCAATAGGATGACTAAATGTTACTCTGGCACTTACAGAATATCTTGGGTAACCTTGCAAAAAAAACAGGCCCACTTAAAAACCCTTTGTTTATAGTTCTAGAGTGCTTCCTTTACCTGCTATATAAATTTCTCCTATCCTGGTTCACGTAAACTTGGTTTACCTGCCAAGGAAGTAAATTTGAGTGTAGCTTCCTTTTAATCACCTACTGCTTTTTCATATGGTTAGATGTAAACATACTGTCAGTGCATTTTGTGGACCCCAACATCGGCAATCGTGTTGAAGCCTTGATCCCTCACTAGCTTTCACATACTGTTCCTTTCAAGCCTTTATTATCCAATAACCCTGTGTTGAATCCTTGCAGAGATGCATCTGTATAAACATTTACATGTGGACAATCTGAATACTATGGCTGAACACTACCTTTTTTTGGGATGGCTTAGTTGAATAAAATTTGGAAAGGTTAGCAAACTTGTGCACTCTGTTCAGCCTGTGTACTCTTATCAAACCCATTACTTTTAGTAGGCATGTCAACTTCATAGATATAAAATACACTATCCCATTGCGGTTACAATCCTTTTTAGGTCTCGCCTAGGCAGTGCTTGCGCTGTCTCGTTGAGACATGCAGTATACACTATAGCAGGGAAGCTTTTGTTTAAGCTCCGCCCACTCTCCGCCCATATTTTGGATTGGCTTACATCTTAAATGCTGCATTTTGATTTGTTTTCAGCTTGTTAGTCCCTCCCCATGACGGTCATGTCTTCATTTGTGTCCTTCCATGGCTATCAGCCCCTTTACTGCAGACTACTTTCTTCCCATCCCTCCCCCTCCCTTCCGCTGTCCGTGACTATTTGGCACCCCCGCCCCCTTCAGGCACTCCCGGTCCTGCTTGTGTCTTTTTACGCACATGCTTGTTTTTCATTACAACCGTGGCTGAATATTGAAAGCTGTCCACCTGATTTCCTTGTTTATAATAACTTTATGCCCGATTACTTTTTTGTTTCGGAAACAGTCATCGCTCAGTAAAAGTTTGTTTACGGGAAATGCCACCTCCAGTATGGCGTTAACTGCCAGATTTGAATGGTGCGGCACCTGTTTAATCAACGTTAGACAGAAAGAATACACCACTAACCGTGATGGCGGCTCGGCGTTTGCCGGTTACGCTCTATGTGCAAGTTTGCATTGATAAACTCCGCCCCTCCACTTGCAGCTGGCCCACGTGTTTTTCTCCGTACGCTGCTGCCGGTCGAACCCGCAGAAAATTAAGAGTCCAAGATGGCGGCTCGTTGGGGGAGCGAAGTATCAGCAGCATGGACCTCTTTACTGCTGGAAGTCCAAGCCAGGTAGGGCTGAAACCTATGCCGGGAAGCCGGTGACACATTGATGGGCGCCGCGCTCGCTTGCTGCACCATTTCAATAAAAGTGGCCTGTGTGGCTACATGCACGTCGCCTGCGTGAGTCGTTGCCCTTCTCAGTGGCATCCGTGCCTGCAGACCAAGAAGTCTGAGGCCGGCCCATGGAGATTACACGTGGAGTTTGCCACACATGCAGAAGCTGGGCCGGGGGAGGAGCGGTAGTGAGCCTGAATGACTGAACTAAGGGAGAGGATGTGGTCTGTCGGCCAGAGCTGCCGACTTTGGTGCTGGAAACCAGAGTTTGAGCCTCGGGGTCGCGTCCACATCCTGTGATTCTGGACAAATCACTGTATCTCCCCGGGCCTGCATGTGTAATGTAAATACGGTGCTCATGTACAGCACTCCATTACCTTCGGGTCGAGTTTGCGCTATATAAATATGCAACAAAAAAAGACTCATGCAGAAGGGCCATGCTGGACGGGGGCTGCAGCTACTGCACTGCCTGCTCTTAGTTGTGAAGGAGTGTCATGTGAATAGTGGAATCCACTATACAAAACTGCGCATGTTATGTCTATGGGTATTAAAGCCTAGTAAACATGATTGGCCCACTCATATACATGAAACTCTGGAGGCTACTTTAAAATGACGATGCACCATTATTTAAGTGGGGGAGGATGGTGGAAGGTTTCAATGTAATGGTCTCTGTTGTTTCTGAGTGACATAACGAGGGACAGTCCTGTTTAAATATTTGAAGGATAACGAAGTGTCCGATATTTGTAAAAGGAACGTTCTGTACGGAAATCATGCAATTTTATGATGGCTTCTTTTTGGTTTTTGCGCTGTTGCAAGATTTCCTTAGAGGAAGGGAATGAATTGACCACAATTGTTTTGGGATATTTTGGAGAAGCGTGGTTGTTTGCCTGAGGTCGTAACGAGACACCAGGATTTCCTTGTAAGCAGCTGTCATGGGGAGTTTGATCCCATTTGAGTGTTGGAGTAGATAAATTGCCGCTTACTACTCAAGAGACTTTGCACTTGGTGTTCAGCTCAAATGTTTTGCCACAGTATCGACACAGCTGCATTACATGGCAAATAGTTACAGGAAGTATTTAGACTGTTGTAACTCCAATAGCAATGATTTAAGGATGGAGACGTCAATCGACCCTGTATTTGTCATGAATGACCTGTATTATTGTTAATGCCAGTGGAAACCACACAAACGGCTTTTGTTGCCAGATATGGCCGTGATTCTAAAGTAAAAGTAGCGGACAACCCTAATATATATAGATACGTGGAGTGATTTGAGGCTTCACCTGGTAGCAAGGTGTTAACGCGAAATATTGTGTTGATATGATTTTTTACCAGTAAGCAAGCATTGTGAGTAGCTGTTAATTTAATTCTACTGTAGTAGTGTTTTTTGTTGTTGTTTTTTTTGCAAGACATTGTTTTTCATGATATCCTCATGGGCATGAAAACCCCTTGTTAACTGGTCACTTATGTATCAGTTTGAAGGCGATTTAACATCGGATTATTTCAAAAATATTATGGCTATGTGTTACTTTTTTTCAAAGTGAGATGCGGCCATATCCCTCTTTTATTATATAAAGATATATAAGTGGCATTATTGTTCTGCGCTATATGTCAGTAGTATGGGCTTCCAGCGCTGTTGGTTGTGTGAGGTTCAGGGCACTATTCTGAGGTATCCATTGCAGACTGCATTTAATTAGGTTTCCACGTGTCTTCATTTGGTTAACTGAGGGGCAGAGTTGAGATATTGCACTATTTGCACTTGTTGAAGCTTCAAGGCGCATTCTGACCCATGTACACACTGTCGCAATTTGGTTTTCATACGTAACTGTTTGAATACCAACCTGCGGTTAAGGCGTTCATAGTTGCCAATATTTGAAAAAAAAATTCTGGAACACTACAACACAGCGCTGCTGCAAATAGAAAGTTCTTGTTTGCATACCTTTATGTAATAAAGAGGAACAGCTTCTGCAACAATATTACCTGGGACAGCCTCCAACTTGCTGTGACTGTCCCTGCAAAAATGGGACAGTTGGCAACTCTGAGCGTCTATTTTTCATGGGTGATTGGCTATGTTTAGCTTGCAAGTTCTTCCTATTGCTGCTGTGTCATGTGGCTGTTGCTTGGTATTCACTGTGGGGGCATTCCAAGAACATTATTCTCAGCATTTCAGCCCTAATGCAAGCAAGACAAATGGCCCCCCGCCAGTAGAGTTGGACTGGCCCCTAGGTCAATCGGGCAGTGGCATAGATAACAGGCAAGCCTCCGGGTGACGTCACCAATGCCCTTGTCAATGCCGGAAGTAAATGCAATCGGATACAATTCAACTCTCCACATTTCCATTCCACACCACATAATTCGACAACAAACCACATATTTCAAATCAACAACCCACCACATATATCCGAACCACACCACAGAATTCCACATCATGCCACAAAATTCAACAGCACACCACATAATGAAACTCCACAACATACCATTCCTCATAATTAATGACACACAATCGTACTCCCCATAATGCACACCATGCCACATAATTCCACTACACATCACACAATTCCATCACACACAATTCCACAACTAACCATTCCAATCCAACCCACATAATTCCCCTCAACACCACATACACCTACTTCACTCCAATCCAAAACACATGGGTAAAATACATTGTCAGATACAACACCAATCCCTCTAACTCTAAAAAATGCGAGACCAATTTGCATTGCAAATGCTTGTTTCAGTTTATCTCCAAACTCTATTACTTTTATCCTCCATTACATCCTCACATCTTAACAGATTTGTGGTTCTTTCTGGTCCTCTCCAATTTTACAACTGTTGGGACACCTCATCAGCAGTTAAAAGGTTTGTTTCCTAGGGAATGCTGGTACTCTTTTGCTCTTGGACTTCTGCCGGTCACATACTGCTTTAGCTTTATCAAATCCTTCGTAAAAACAAGTGGATTTGCATTCATGGATGTAAAACCTAAATTCTGCTGCCTAGTAATAGCCTTGCTCTTCATACCATTCCCTGCCAGCCAGTGTCTGGGGCAGAACTGAACTTCTGCCTAGACTGTGTAAAACGTAGTAGTTTAATTTCATCATAGCCTTCTGCGCATCTCGCTGATCACAAAGGTCTATTGCTCAACTCCAAGTGCTAAAGAAAATCCTACCCAATCGGCATCCTCCTCTCAAAATCTCCATCATCTGCACGGTTCATTATGTTTTAATCCATGTTAATCATATTCAGGTCTGCCTGTAACGAGCATTGATGAACTCTATAACCTCCAAAGTACAGACTCACCCCATCCACAACTAGTCCTAAGCAGTTATCAGACCATCTCTTAAATCCCTTCATTGGTTTTCCGTGAGGGAAAATGTGCAGTTTAGATTGTGTCAATCTCACATCCGTTTTGGCAATCTGCATTACGATATAACCCCTCTGATTCAAGCTGTAATTGAAGATTAGAATCTTTTTTTATCCTCATTAACAGGGTACTTGTGGAGATATATTTTCCTATATCCTTCAGGGACAACGGTCACAGCTGTAAGACCATTTCCATTGGTCTGTTTTGCTCGTCTGCACCTGCCCTTGCGGAACTTAAACAGAATTTCCTTACCAAAGCTAACCACACTTCCCGACTCTGCACCTCTTGCCAAGCCTTCAAATTAAATTGGTGGCAGGTAGATGCATCACCACAAATATGTTGATAAAGAGTTTTCAAAACACCATTGTTAGAAGGCGACCTCAGGGGAGCCCGGAGGGGGCCCTGACTGTCCTGAGACCCACCCTCAAGGTATCGTAGCCGGGCACTGGCGGGAGATTCCGCAGGGGAGGAATCTCGTACCTAGGATCGTACACTTGGCACCACACGACAAAGAGACACCACACCGAGGGTTCTTAGGATTCAAGCTTTATCAAATCGAAGTGGTAGGATCTTTATGATCAGCAAGGCAGATATTTACAAGCAGAGCGTGGTCTCACAGAGTCTTGGCGGGGGTAGGAGGTAGCGGGACAGTCTTTGGGGGGATCGGATCAAATGCAGGAGCGTACCCAGCGCACAGCTCACAATCCTCGAGTTGGGGGATACGCTTGTCGTCGTGGGGTCCGGCGGGACCAAAGAGAGTCAGGGGGAGCCGCGAGTCACTCAGCAGGGCTCAAGCACAAGTTCGGAGGTCTTACGTTCTTCGGGGAGCCGCGAGTCACTCAGCAGGGCTCAAGCACAAGTTCGGAGGTCTTACGATCTTCAGGGAGCCGCGAGTCACTCAGCAGGGCTCAAGCATAGGTTCGGAGGTCTTACGTTCTTCGGGGAGCCGCGAGTCACTCAGCAGGGCTCAGATGTTCCAAGGCGAATCTGCCGGACAGTCCCAGAGCACCCCTTGTTATAGGTCGGACCCCTCTTTGATGTCCGGAGTCTGTGCAGGCAGGGGTCTTGTCCCCTGGGGGTCGCTTGTCGAGGTTTCCTGCTATTGTCTTTTGATCCTTTCAGGGCCGGGTCGGGAGGAGTCCCAGACACCCAGCAGGCGTGGAGCCAGCCCTCAGGGAGGCCGGAGGGCCGATCGAAACCCATCGTCCCAGGGGAGTTCAGAGGTGCGATAGAAACTGCTCCTCCCTCTCTCATCCCCTGGAAGCGTGATGTCCTCCAGCCAGATTGGCGCCTCTAGGCCCGGGTTGTGCTGGGGCCGGGCGGCCATCTTGGTGCACGAAGTGGGCACGCGTGCCCGGGGTGGCCGAAAGGAGAGAGGCCATGGACAGGGAGGCCCGGGCTGCGTGTGTGTGTTCTGGTGGGAAGGATCGGCTGGGCCGTGTGCTTGGGGTCCCTGGTACCAGGTTAGGTAGTGCGAGGACAGGAAGAGCCATGCTACGAGGCCGGGTCTAACACGCGTCCCCCCAGCTGAAAGCCGGAGAGAACTACCCATCATCTTGGGGGGTTCTCTTCGCTGAGGCGGAAGAACCGGGAGAGGCCGTCCGCGTTGGCGTGGTCCATACCAGGGCGATGTTCTATGGTGAAATCCATCCCCTGGAGGGAGATTGACCACCGCAGTAGCTTGGGGTTTTCTCCTCGCATCTGCATGAGCCATCGCAAGGGCCGATGGTCGGTTTGTACTTTGAAATGGGTGCCAAACAGGTAGGGGCGCAGCTTTTTGAGGGCCCAGACTACGGCAAATGCTTCGCGCTCAATGGTGCTCCACCTCTGTTCTCTGGGCAACAGCCGCCGGCTGAGGAAGGCGATGGGCTGGTCTAGGCCTTGGTCATTCACCTGGGACAGGACTGCCCCAATGCCATGCTCGGAGGCATCGGTCTGGACTACAAACTCCTTGGAGTAGTCGGGAGCCTGGAGGACGGGGGCCGTGCACATGGCCTTCTTTAGGGCATCGAACGCTTCCTGGCAGGCAGTCGTCCACTGCACCCTCTTGGGCTGTTTTTTTGATGTGAGTTCGGTGAGGGGGCCAACCAGGCTGCCATACCCCCGGATGAATCTTCGGTAGTAGCCAGTGAGGCCCAGGAAGGCTCGGACCTCCGTTTGGGTGGTGGGTGGTTCCCAGGCTAGGATGGCGTCGATCTTTGGCTGTAGAGGGGCGACCTGACCGCTCCCGACCTGGTGCCCCAGGTAGACTACTGATCCTTGCCCAATCTGGCACTTGCTGGCTTTTACTGTGAGGCCTGCCTGGCGCAGGGCGGTTAGCACTCTCCGGAGGTGCTGGAGGTGCTCACTCCATCCGGAACTGAAAACAGCGATGTCGTCTAGATAGGCCGCACTGAACTGTTCCATCCCGGCCAGGACCCTATTCACCAGTCGCTGGAAGGTGGCCGGGGCATTTTTCATTCCGAAGGGCATTACGCGGAAGCGATAATGCCCATCTGGGGTGGAGAAGGCGGACCGCTCCTTGGCTTCCTCTGTGAGCGCAATCTGCCAGTATCCGCAGGTGAGGTCGAATGTGCTGAGGAACCGGGCCGCCCCGAGTTGGTCAATGAGCTCGTCGGCTCGGGGTATGGGGTGGGCATCGGCCCGGGTGACGTCATTGAGCCCCCGGTAGTCCACGCAGAATCGGAGCTCGGGGGTGACACCGGGGGCCGCTGCCTTCGGAACTAGGACCACGGGACTGGCCCAGGGACTATCGGATGGCTCGATCACCCCCAGGGTCAACATCTTCGAGACTTCAGCTTGAATGCAGGACCGGACTCGGTCAGGGACTCGGTAGGCTCGGTGTCTTACTGGCGGGCTGTCCCCGGTGTCCACGTCATGGACACACCAGTCGGTGACTCGGGGGATCAGGGAGAAGAGGTCGGAGAATTGTCCTAGGAGCTGGCGACAGTCCGCTTGTTGCTGGTCAGTGAGGGATGGGGAGAGGTTCACTCCCTCTACAGAGCCATCCTTCTCCTTGACACACAGGAGGTCCGGGAGGGGATCGGACTCATCTTCGGCCCCGTCATCGGTGGACAGCAGGAGGCTCAGTTCTGTCCGTACGAAGTGAGGCTTGAGGCGGTTCCCGTGTAGGACCCGCAGGGGATCCCGGGGCGACTGGACGTCCACCAAGTACGTGACTGGACTCTTCCGCTCAATCACTTTGAAGGGCCCGGTCCACTTGTCCTGGAGGGCGCCAGGCTTCACGGGGGCCATGACCAATACCTGCTGGCCCGGCTGGAACTCGACCAGAGTGGCATTCTGGTCGTACCAGCGCTTCATTTCTTCTTGGCTGGCCTCCAGGTTGGCCTCGGCCAGCTTTCGGAACTTCCTGGTCTGGTTCCGGAGGGCCAGAACGTATTGGAACACATCTCGTGGGGGGGGTCTGGGGTGCTGCCTCCCACCCTTCCTTAACCAAACTGAGGGGACCTCGGACGGGGTGCCCATATAGTAATTCAAACGGGCTGAACCCCAAGGACTTCTGTGGGACTTCCCGGTAAGCGAACAGGAGGCAGGGGAGCAGGACGTCCCACTTACGCCGGAGGGGTTCTTCTAGGCCGTGGATCATCCCCTTCAGAGTCCGGTTAAACCTTTCTATTAGGCCGTTCCCTTGGGGATGGTACGGGGTGGTGAACTTATAGGACACCCCACATTGTTGCCACAGGGACGTCGTGTATTCCGAGATAAAATTAGTTCCGCGATCGCTCACGACCTCGCGGGGAAAACCCACCCGGGAAAAGATCCCCATCAGGGCTCGGCCCACCACGGGAGCCGTGACGGTGCGTAGGGGGATCGCCTCAGGTTATCGGGTGGCGTGATCCACTAGGACCAGAATGAAACGGTGACCTTGGGAGGTGGGGGGATCCAGGGGCCCCACGATGTCGATTCCGACTCTTTCGAATGGGGTACTGACGACCGGGAAGGGTTGGAGGGGAGCCTTGCGCTTCCCCCCACTCTTCCCACTAGCCTGGCACGTGGGACAGGACTTGCAGTGGGCTTCTACAGCTACTCTCATCCTAGGCCAGTAAAAGTGAGTCACGAGACGGCTGTAGGTTTTGTCTTGACCCAGGTGGCCGGCGAGGGGGACGTTGTGGGCCAAGCCCAGGAGGAAGTCTCGGAAGCGTAGGGGTACCACCAGCACCCAGCCGGATCCTAGCTCCACCGACTTCTGCTCACTGTACAAGAGGTTATTCTCCCAATAAACTCGGTGTGTTCCGGTCTGGTCGCCTGCGGCTTGGCCCTCGGCCTGGTGCCGTAGTCCGACCAGGGAAGGACAGGTGGCTTGCTCCCGGCAGAACTCCTCCCGGGTGGGCCCGCCCTCGTGGCGCCACGGGGCCAATTCGGCCAGATCGCTTAACTCGGGGACCGGGGTGGTGTCGGAGGGTTCATCGCTGGCGACTGACCCTCCCGATGGGGGGACGGGAGGACCCTCGGCGGGGACTGCTCGGACTCCCTCGGTCGGGGGGTCCTCGACTTCCCCCAGGGGGGTGAGTCGGGCGGACATAGATCGGGTGGTGGCGCACACCCACTCGGGGAGTCCCATCATCTCTAGGTGGGCCTTGCGCTCGACGTACTTCCAGGGAGAACTCTCCAGGTCGTTCCCTAAGAGGCAGTCGACCGGCTGGGAGGTTCTTACGGCAACCCTCAGTTTACCTATCACCCCTCCCCACTCAAACGGCACCAGGGCTACCTGACACATACTCTCTCTATTATCTGCGGAAATTACGGGGCAAAAGACGTTGGGTAGGATCTGCTCCTCGGGGACTAAGTGCCTGAGGACACCGGTGATGCTGGCCCCGGTGTCTCGCAGGGCTTCTATCTGGTGGCCATTGATTTTGACGAGCTGCCCGTACTTCTTCGTGTTGGAGGGCAGGAGGCTACCAGGGACCATCTCTCTGTCTCCCAGGGACACTAGGGCCATAGCTGCGGGTTCCCACTCCCCGGTGTCCTCAACCTCCTCCCCCAGGGCTACGTTGGCTATCTGTCTAGCAGGGTTTGCAGCAGGGGGAACCTGGGGGGCCATGGGGCACTCCGGGTCATTGGCGTAGTGCCGGGCCTTTGACAACGGAAACAAGTGATGGTTACCCGGTGCCCCCGTCTCCCGGGGGGTCCGGAGACTGGTGGGGGGGGGCGCCGGGAAAGGTGGATGTTGGGCCTTCGGGGGACTCGACTGGGACTCTCTCTGCCCTCCCTGGTTCCCTCCCCCTCTCTGGCGGGGTGGTCCCTGACTGGCTCGGGGGTATTCTCCTACACTGCTCCGGGGGACCCGGGTGTTGGTCCAGCGGTCTGCTTCCACAGCCAGCTTCCGGGGATCGGTGAGTTTGCTGTCGAGCAGATGCTGGCGTAGTTCCACAAAGCAGTTCGCCGCCAGGTGTTCCCACAACATGAGGTCGGTGAGTTCCTCGAGGGTGGTGACCTTGCTGCCCTTGATCCACCCATCGAAGGCCCGACTGAAAAAGTTTACATACTCCACCCAGGTAGTGCCCGGGATCTTCCTGCAGTCCCGGAATCGCTGACGGTCATCTCTGGGGTGAGGCCGTACCTAGTGAGGAGAGCCTCTTTCATGTGGCTGTAGGAGGTCTGCAGGGGTAGGTCGAGCAGGGTGTCCCTTCCTTCGCTCAGAAACCGTCCCCACAGCCCTGCCCCCCAGTCCTTCTGTGGGACCCGATGAGAGGTCATGGCGACCTCGTAGGCCCTGAACCATTGTTGAATGTCATCATTTTTATAATATTCTTTGACCACGTCCTTGGGGATGTGGACCTTCTGTTCCGCCGGGGAGGTCGCCTCTCGGTTCCCCGGGGGCCTCCCTTCCTCGTTTCTGGCTTTGAGCTTGATCTCCTTCAAGCTGCGTTCGTGCTCTAGTTGAAGCTTCCTTCCTTCGTGCTCCCGTTGGAGCTTCTTCTCCTCCAATTCGCCTTGTACGCGCATTTGTTCTACTGCTAGCTTTTTTTCTGCTAATTTCAATTCGCCTTCGATTTTGAGTTTGGCTAACTCGAGTTCGTGATTGCGACTTCTCTCTCTGTCTGCGAGCTCTTCCGGGGAAAGGCCCCCGTCTGGCACGAAGCCTCGCACCTGATTGCTGCTGCTTTCGCCTTGGGTGGGTTCTGCTTCGTCGTGTCGCTCCCCCATGCCTTCTGGGCGGGAGGCCCCGGCATCCACCCAAGCTTTCAGTGCTTTCTGCAAATCTTCTTTGGTGTTGAGACCGGTGGTAGCGATTTTAAGTTCCTTGCAGAATTGCTTCAGTTCTTTGTGCGTGTATTCTTCTAGTTGTTCCACCTGGAACACCCTGTTGGTGTTGGTTTCTGCGGGGCTCATGGCGCTTCCTTCTGCCATCTTTGTCGGTAGTGTCAGTCGTTCACGGTACGATCTCTAGGTTATGGGCCCGAATCCCGTCGCTTGCCACCAATGTTAGAAGGCGACCTCAGGGGAGCCCGGAGGGGGCCCTGACTGTCCTGAGACCCACCCTCAAGGTATCGTAGCCGGGCACTGGCGGGAGATTCCGCAGGGGAGGAATCTCGTACCTAGGATCGTACACTTGGCACCACACGACAAAGAGACACCACACCGAGGGTTCTTAGGATTCCAGCTTTATCAAATCGAAGTGGTAGGATCTTTATGATCAGCAAGGCAGATATTTACAAGCAGAGCGTGGGCTCACAGAGTCTTGGCGGGGGTAGGAGGTAGCGGGGACAGTCTTTGGGGGGATCGGATCAAATGCAGGAGCGTACCCGGCGCACAGCTCACAATCCTCGAGCTGGGGGATACGCTTGTCGTCGTGGGGTCTGGCGGGACCAAAGAGAGTCAGGGGGAGCCGCGAGTCACTCAGCAGGCTCAAGCACCAGTTCGGAGGTCTTACGATCTTCAGGGAGCCGCGAGTCACTCAGCAGGGCTCAAGCACAAGTTCGGAGGTCTTACGTTCTTCGGGGAGCCGCGAGTCACTCAGCAGGGCTCAAGCACAAGTTCGGAGGTCTTACGATCTTCAGGGAGCCGCGAGTCACTCAGCAGGGCTCAAGCATAGGTTCGGAGGTCTTACGTTCTTCGGGGAGCCGCGAGTCACTCAGCAGGGCTCAGATGTTCCAAGGTGAATCTGCCGGACAGTCCCAGAGCACCCCTTGTTATAGGTCGACCCCTCTTTGATGTCCGGAGTCTGTGCAGGCAGGGGTCTTGTCACCTGGGGGTCGCTTGTCGAGGTTTCCTGCTATTGTCTTTTGATCCTTTCAGGGCCGGGTCGGGAGGAGTCCCAGACACCCAGCAGGCGTGGAGCCAGCCCTCAGGGAGGCCGGAGGGCCGATCGAAACCCATCGTCCCAGGGGAGTTCAGAGGTGCGATAGAAACTGCTCCTCCCTCTCTCATCCCCTGGAAGCGTGATGTCCTCCAGCCGGAGTGGCGCCTCTAGGCCCGGGTTGTGCTGGGGCCGGGCGGCCATCTTGGTGCACGAAGTGGGCACGCGTGCCCGGGGTGGCCGAAAGGAGAGAGGCCATGGACGGGGAGGCCCGGGCTGCGTGTGTGTGTTCTGGTGGGAAGGATCGGCTGGGCCGTGTGCTTGGGGTCCCTGGTACCAGGTTAGGTAGTGCGAGGACAGGAAGAGCCATGCTACGAGGCCGGGTCTAACAACCATTATTTCATTCATTCATTGATTCATTCATGGAAATAAATCCACATATTTCACTATGGATCCGTCCAAATCTGAATTCAGTAGGGGTGAAACACGTGTCTGCTGTCGCTGCCAAATCAGGCTCTCACCCTGATGTTTCTAAATAAAATCATTCAAAAGTGCTAAGGATTTCATCGGACATGTATTCCTGGAACGCCACAAATTTTCCTTGGGCACTGCCTGATTTTTCCAAAACTATAGTTACCTAGTGGACATTGGGGTTATCGCCACTTGACAGGCAGTCCTACCTCTTACAGAATACCCCTTAAGCCTCATCCCAGCACCGGAATCATTTAATATTTTTAGTCAAATTGCTTATCCTCCATTCAGAATACAGATATGGCAGTTGGGGAAAAATCATAACTGTGTAGGCTATTAACGTCACAAGGGCATCTTCCCAGGAGTGGGGTAAAACTACCTTAAGCTTCTACTTTGGCCATAATCAGTTGTGCACCTTTGTAAAACCGATCACCAATGACGTAATCTATATTTGATGATTGTCTCATATCTTTAAGTAAATAACAATATCCTCTTATTCACTGGTAGTATAAGGTGCCACTTTACGTGACTCTGCAGGAAATAACTTGCTTTGCTCAATGGGGAAGTGATTGTTGTGACTTTATTCTTCAAACTTCAGCTGGAGGAAAGCAGAAACGTGCAGAAGCAGATGAAAATACTGCAGAAGAAACAAGCCCAAATTATGAAAGAAAAAGTGCACCTGCAGAGTGAAAACAGCAAAGCTATTCTAGCACGAAGCAAACTGGAATCCCTGTGCCGAGAGCTCCAACGTCACAACAAAACATTGAAGGTCAGTGTCTTGGCATTGACGCAGTCTTTGCATTTACATATTAACTGTTTTATTTGCAATAATTACTCCATTTCGCCTAGCCATGCTCATTCCAATATTGTTAGTTGAAGCAACAGTGCTAGCCAATTGAATCTAAGTTTATGGCTTTTTGTTTTTCTACGGGTTCTCTTTTGCTTAACGCATACAAATATTTTGCATTATGTGAGCTACTTATGCACCCCTGTACCCAAAATGCTCACTGTTGCATGCACAAAATCGCTAAATTAGTTGTATTAATGTAAAGACTTTCGAAAGTGCTCTTGTTTGCTCTCCGATTAACACAAAAAACTGTATTTTGGGCATAAATAATTTTCGAGTTTTTTTTTAATGCAAAAATGGACTTCCAATGCAAGTCAACAGGGTTTCCATTTAAGAAACGTTAAACCCTGTGCTGGACTTTGACAGATTGAGATGAAAATGCTTGCATTGAGGCACAAATCGCTCACAGAATTGTGATTTTAACGTTTTGTTTGAAAATAGAGGTGAATATTCTATAGTACCTACACAGTGTGTGTGTTTATCTATGAAGCAATTGGCCAATAAATCTTTTTACTAATTAAAGTATTATATAACAAGCCTTGGCAAAGCCAGTAAGTCTGGGTGCAAGCATATGCCATAAAAGTAAAAAGATGGGAGGGAATGCTCCAATGAAAGCATGGCAGCCGTATGTGTGCAATAACCTTTTTCAATTAAAACAAATATAATCATTGCATATAATTATAATAGACTAGCGTGGAAAACTGGTGTTTTATATAGTGGACGAAAACGAGGTACACTGTGTAAAGAGTCCAGGCACCCCTTATTAGTTTACAGAGGCAAAAATGATAACCCTAAATGCTTTCTTTTGTGTTAGTGCAGTTTAGGCTTTATCGGAGGGTAGTGCTAAGCATTTGTTGTACACACAGAGAGGCAATACACGATACACACACTCAAGAATAAATCAAAGACCAATTTAGGAAAATAAGTCGTATTTTTATATAAATTTCAATGCCAAGAACTTCATTTTCAAATAAGTACCTTTTTAAATATTAAATTTCACAGGTAAGTAAATAGTTCAGTTAAATGTGTATTTACTCAGCAATGCTTTCCTACGGGCGAAAAGGCATCTATTACATACATGCATTTAATGTCAGTTTCTGGGTGTCTCCGTCTGGACTTAGGGTCATAGGAGGCCAAGGTCGAAAGTACCACCAGCACTTACTCGTTACCTGCCCTGGGGCTTCTGGGTGCAGATGTGCAGGTCGGGTTGGTAGCTTTCTGTGTTACACCGGTGGAAAGAAAGGGGGTCCACCTAGAAACCGGCTTCAGAGGGGGACTTGGAGACCAGTCCAGGAGCTCCCAATGGGGGAGCAGGGGGCTGGTCAGGTCACAAGGGTCTTGGGAACAAGGAATCACAGCTGGTTTGTCGGTGCTGGAGCACTCTGGTGCAGAGTGGATAGGTCGGCTGGTCTCTGTAGGACCTTGGTCCTTGCGGTTGTCGGTCTCGCCGGTTGATGGTGCAGAAATCAGGACTGCTAGGTCACTCTGGAATTGGGTCTCTGCAGTGTTGATGTCCCTCGACGGCTGCTCAGTCTTGGTGATGTTAGAGTCCCGACTAGACTTTAACAGACCCTGACTGCTACAAGAGGTCTGGTACCCCTGGTATTTGTCCTTTGCAGCACCAGTTGGTCGTGGTATCCTCTCACTTGGTGGGGAGGACAGATCTGACCTTTAGGAGCACAGGTACCTTTTTCTGGGGGGGCTGCTACGTCAGGCTGGCCAGGGAGCAGCAACTCTGTAAGCTGTATGTATGGTGTTTGTAGAGTGCACTGTGACCTGACTGGTATCATGGCGCTAGGGTCACTGAAGTCCTGGTAGGGGGCAGAGAAAAAGGGGGGAGATAATGGTCATCGGATCATTATTATTATGGGAAAAGCCAGTTCTTAAGGGCTTTACTAAACTTTAGCATGTCAGCCTGAGATCTTAAGTGGGCTGGAGCTTATTCCAGTCCTGAGCAGCTTTCATTGAGAAGGCTCATCCCCCTTAATGCACCCTGCAGAATCTGTGTTCTTGGGCAAGGTTTGCTGTGGCTGAATGTAGCTGTCTTCCTGGGGAGTATTTCCTCAGTCTGGTCTGCAGCGGCTTTGGGCCCTTACTCTGATGGGCTTTAAAAAGAATACCAAACAATTTGAAGAGGATTCTCTGTTCGATGGGTAACCAATGAAGGTCCCTGGGGGGACTAAAGGCAAAGGATCCCCGAGGTCTGTTAAGAGTCAGTTTGGTTGTAGCAACCTGAACTCTGTGCAGTTTCTTAATCCGATAGTAAGGTGCTCCCAGGAGGAAGGCATTACAGTAATCCAATCTGCAAAGCACTACACACCGACAATTAGAGATTTGGCTTGGACTGGTAGCATTGGAAAAAGCTTATTAAGACTTCGAAGGAGAGCAAAGCAAACCCCTGCTACCCCCATTGACGTGCTTTTCAAGAGAAAGATGGTAGTCTAGAATAACGCGGAGATTCCGAATCTTCTCTGAAAAACCGAGTCCACGTGGGGAAAGGCCAAAGATTGGAGGGCAGAGGCACCGGAACCATACTGGTTGAGCAGCAGAGGAGCTCTGTTTTACTTCCATTTAGTTTCAGCAAATCTGCACTCCTCCAATTTGAAATGTCCGTTACACAAGCCTTAAAGTTGTTAGTAGTGGTTCTTCAGTAGTATCAGACTGATTTGTTCTTGAGTGACCGGATCAGCGGAGTATTGTCTGCATAGTTGATTACAGTGATCTTCTAGGTTTTGATAAGTTGAGATCAGTGGCTTGTTATAGACATTAAACAAGATTTGATTGAAGAGCCCTGTGGGACTACATGTTGAATATTACTGAAACTAGAGCAGAAGGGAGATAAAGCCACGGCTTGGCAGCGGTCTTGTAGGTGTGACTTCAGTCATTTTTACACAAGACCACCAACACCTTCCAGGGATAATCTAGTAAGCAGGGTGTGGTGGTTCACTATGTCAAAGGCCGCCGACAGGTCGATGAGGACTAGCAACACTAGCTGGTCATTGTCCACCATCCTACGAATTTCATCAGTAGCACATAGATAGGCAGTCTGTGCCGTGGCCTGGCCTAAGGTCAAATTGCTCATCCTCTAACAGTAAGTGGTCCTCCAAATTATAGGAATGGATTTTACTGACGTATCATTCTAAGATCTTTATTGGGAATGGGAGGAGGGCAATTGGCCTGTAATTAGTTAAGATTGTAGGGTCGGCTGAAGCTTTTCATCAGTGGCTTGACTGTAGCCTTTTTCCAGCATGCGGGAACCACACCTGATTCAAGGGACTGGTTACAAAGTTGTAACAGTGGAGGCAGTAACCCGTCCTCCCATTTTGTTCCATTGATTGGGAGGAAGAGGGTCCAAGGAAGTTCTGGACCTGATGGATGTGTACAGAGTGTGAAAGCCTTCCTTGGATATTAAATCAAAACTGTCCAACCTAGCTATTTCATGAGGCTGTAACTTTTAGTTCCAGAGTCTGAGATTCGGGAATGGCATTGTTGGGTGAAAAGGTGTCAATCGTCCGTAATTCCATTCAAAGGAGGCATCTCCGACTCCTGAGAGCTGTTAAGCTTTTAAGATCATCCTAATCTTATCCTCAAAGAAGACTGCTAATTCATCGCACAGCATCTTGTGTTATGTCTTGCCCCAGACAGGATGGATTTAAAAGGTCACAAAAAGTGTCAAAGATCTTTTCTTGCATTATTTGAGGCAACTGCAGCAATAATCGGCTTTTGCTTTCCTGACTGTTTTTATAGTCATTTAAAGCAATCTACCCCGCCATTTTCTTTCAAGCTGCCTACAGATTAATTTAGCCTAGTGGCAAATAGGCGTGTGCAAGTGTTTTTTTTTTTATAATTCTTTTTATTAACACAAAAAGGAAGTGCATCACATGACAGCTATTTTGACGTACCATGAAGGTGCAAGGTTTTTGACCATAAAGGGAATCTGTTTATCCAGTACAGCTGCCATTTTGCTCTCAAAGATTTGACAATTGTTCTCTATAGAGTTAGAGGACTTAAAGGCCTTTGAGAAGTCTAAGGCGGGCCCTGAATGACAACTAATAAGTTTGTTTGAAAAATAACAACCTAGGCAATTCTTGTAAGTAGCAGCTGTAAGTCTTTTCTATCTAGTAGTCAGAACAGTTTAAGCAGTGAGACGAAAAATGAAAATTGTAGTTCTTTTTTAATTATAAGTTTTTGGTACATTCACAGTTAAAAACAAATTTATTATATACATAGTAAAAAATCATGACAAATAATAAAATAGATTGTGGGTTACATAGGGATGAAGAATAAACAAATGTGGTGGCACAACTGTATGTTATTCAACTAACTAACAAGTTTGTGCCAAGCCCTACTTTTCTTTATGGTAGTTGCGGCACTCTTTAGGCAGTCCGCACTACCGGTATGTAGGTAAAAGGTGATAAGTGAGTGGTCTGTCCAGCAGAGGGGAGTAATCTCCTCTACTAGTACCAATCCTTCTGGGAAGAAGATAAGATCCAGAGTATGACCACCTAGGTGGGTGTGGCCTTGCACCTGTTGGTGGAGTTTAATAGTTTCGCGGGAGCTCTTCAGAACCTTATAGGCCGGACATAGGTCCCCCTCAGCCTAGAGATTAAAATCTCCTAACATAAAGTTAGAGTGGGCCAGGACCGTATTAGATTTAATGTCGAGAAAGGACGAAAGAAGTGAGGTCTGGGATCCTGGGGCCTGTAACAGAGGGGCCCTGACACATGCATTGCCCTTCAACTCCTTAAGGAGGAAACCTAGCGATTTGATTCCTACAACCCCGTTGATAGGGATGGTGGAGAAGTTCAATTTATCCTTATATAAAATGCCTGTACAACCACCTTTCCTATTAGGCAGAGGTTTGTGAAATGCCTTAAATCCGTAAGGACCAGCTCTGTCAAGTTCAACTGCTGATTTAGGAGTGGTCCAGGTCTCAATGAGGAAAAATAACATCATACAGGCTAGAGTCAAGCAGCAGATTGATTTCCTCTGCATGCCTTGTCAAGGATCTGGCGTTTACCAGACCACATTTCAGGGAACTAGAAGGTCCATCACCACTGGAATTGCTTTTAGGTGTGCATACTAGATTACCTATAGCGGCAGAAGGCAGTAGGGGACCGATTTGTAGAAGTTTATTTTAGCGTGGTGGGAGAGATTTCCACTGGCAGTATGACTGTGACTGACTGCGGTTGGAGTACGGAAAGGCGTAGGTGGGCTTGTCTTTGGCGAAACTGAACTCTACTTCTTTGGTGCCTGTGGACTGCAGGGGAGTAGCTCCTCTACTCCAAGAGATTTGCTGGCAATTTACGATGGGCTGGCAGTCTACCGGGGTTCTTGGTAGTTGCTCAGCTGCAGGACGATTGCGATTGTTGAGACTGGTGCAGGCAGGCAAGGTTTAGTGCCAAAAGTCCACAGCAGACTTCAGTTCTTGGTTTTTCACATCTATTTCTTGACCTCTTGATCTGTAGAAATCTGAATTCCTGGCATCAGTGGTGCCCCTAAACATTCAAATTAGGGGTGTTAAGGGGAGTGACGGGTAGCAGCCAATGGCCTAAATACCTTTAGGGTGACTACACCCTTTTTTATGACTTCCTGTGGGAAGTATGCGTAACCCTGACCCAGCGAGCCTAATTCCACCAAAAATTACGATTGTAGATTTCTCCTTTTCGTGTTCACATCAGGCAGCCCACCTGAGGGGTGTAACTAGCCTGACAGGGGACACGCCTCCTGACTAGCTACTTTTCCCACCTGTCCTAGTGCCAAATGGCTGCAGGGCAGAGGGTGGCATCTCCCAAGTCTGGGGGAAGCTGGGGTAGGATATAAAAGATGTCCAAGGCCTTTGAACCCTCCTGCCTTGATATGCTGATTACTTACCCATCCTGCTTGAAGGAGATGCCAGCACCTCTGGCCGGAGCAGGCATTGTTTTTGCCCTCAGAGTGTGGGCTCTCACCTGCAGGGTGTCAGAAACATGTCTATGCTGGCAGGCTGGGCTGCACCAGTATGCCATTACAGTAGTAGTCAGTAGGTTTTCAGGGGGCACCTCTAAGGTGCCCTCTGGGTACATTTATTTATAAATCTATCACTGGAATCAGTGTGGGTTTATTGAAGCGAGACATTTGATACCAAACAACTTGGGTTTCAGTTTAGCCATCATGTAGCTGGGGAACTCTTAATTACCAGTGTCCAACACCTTAAAACGGCTTCCCTTCCCTGTTCACTTGTGATATCTGAGAATCGACGTAGTCTTCATAGTGTGAACCAGCCATTTTGAGCTCCTCAGTGGGCCCTAGTACAAATTATGATTTCGGTTTCACAAGATGTTGTTGGTGCAGCCTTTGCTCTGCCTGCATTTCTGTGCTGTAAGAAGCTATTTAGAGTCCCATGGTAAACATGTCTCTGCAACTGTTACTCTCTTTAATTTGGAGAGGCCTACATCCAACTGCCAGATATAAAATGCAGGTGCTCCCTCCATTTTGACTTCATTTACACCAGTCTTGCCTTGCTATTATCATATCTGAAAATTGCAGCAACTATATGCAGAAGTCAAATTATCTATTTGAAGAACATGCTGGAGTAAGAGGTATAGCGTGATAAAAACTACAGGAACAAAAATACTGTAAATAAAAAAAAAAAAAAGAATTGTCAGAAGAAATGAAAAATTGCTGAAATAAAGCACACTCTTCTATTGGTTTTATTATACTTTTATTAGTAACTCTTCAGGAGTTAAAATATATACTAAAAAAGATTGGGATCCAAACATTTGAAAACCCACAAGTCCCAAAAAAAGAATAATTCCTATTAGTGATGAACGGTCTTGCCCTCTTTGTGGAATGTCAACATGTAAGTAACTCAAGACCTTGTGGAACAAATAAATCCAATGTTAAAAAATAATTTAATAAAACAAAATTCATATTACACAGGACTCTTTTAGGAGCCTTGACATTCTTTAACATACAAGTGTCACCGGTCTGGTTTCTGTGAAAAATTATTAAAAAAGGTACGGATTTCCAGCAACGGCCCATGTGTGTCAAATCGGATAGCTGGGACACATTATTGATATCTTATAACCAATAACTCCTTCCATTTACTTGACAGGGTCAAGGAAAACAGAGAATTGTTTACGAATTTATAGAACTTTGATACTGAGTGGAGTGTCTAAATTGCCTGAAGGAGCCAATTTTTTGTGTGTTTGTATAAAAAAAAAAGCCTCGGGTGTGAGATTTGATTTTTGTAGTGAGCATTACACCCTCCAAGGAACCACACTGTAGTTACCCTGAGATTCATGTTGCTGTGGTTCATGGACACCACCATAGTTATTCTACAATAGTATCTTGGGCAAGCCAGCTACAATGGAGAATTGCATTGAGCCCTTCCGTTATGCTCCTTGCAGCGAAAAAGGCAAGGACACATCCGAAGACTTGCATTCGGAGGGTTCCCAGTGCTTTCATGACTCACCCACCATCATCACTGCAGCAAGATTAAAAGTAGTCTCATTCCCACAGTGGAACAACAGACACACTCAAGCAGCAGATGAGGTGAGCACACACCAGGGGACTTCAAATACTAGTGTATATAGCACTAAAAGTAGTCCTCATTCCTGAAGTACAGGATGCACTTGGTCCATGCTTGGCAAGTCAGACGCTGGAAGAGGCTGCTCATGCCCATTCTCTTGAGTCCCTTGGCTACAATTTAGGCACCTTCATCTCCACCACCAATCCCCCCGCAAAATCTCTGATACATACCTTACATCATTCAATGGCTAGAGCCTGCAAGCCTGTTCAGAATCCTACATTCAGCCACGAAGAGTAAATACCTATAGCTGGCCATGCTCTAAAGAGAAATGAAATGAGTAGCACTATTAATCTGCAGAACAGCGGAGTTCTGCAATTGCCCATGCAGGCTGCACCGGATGTAATGGTATTGACCAGTGTGCTTTTTGAAAGCATGATCCGAATAACATATTTTGTGCAAGTAAATAATACGACGATGCCCTGATAATGCATAACATTGGGAGGGCAAAAGTTAAATCTGACTAAGTCTGCGTGGTGAGACGTGTGGCTAACTGGACAATTCAACCAAATCTGTGACTGGGCATTGAATTGCCAAATTTACTGTGTGCATTATGTAACTCTGTAAATCAAGGATGTGTGCTCTGTTTCGAATATGAAAGCTGTCCTTTAGGCTTTTTGTACAGGCCCCCATTGTTCCATCTTATTTTTATTTTAACCTTTATTTATAGGATTCAATGATGGGCTTTACATTGAACAAGTTTGCCAACAAAGGAAAATAAGAAGCTCTGTTTACAGGATTGCTAAATGTTTTCTTTAGTTTATTTTTATGATGCATACTTTGCTGGAGTACATTTTTATATATGTGTTACGGTAAGTCTGAAATAAATTGATTTGATTATGATATACAAACACTTAACCAATGTTAAAAGGACAGTAAAAAGTGTGGACCACATCTGCAGTTTGGTTACTGGTACTTTATAAGGTAGAAACTCATAACATTATCTAGACTACTTACCTGGGCCTCTGGATACCAGTCCCATGTGGAGGAAACCCAGTCTGTACATCTGAAATGATTCAGTCAGGAGCTCGGCGTTGTACTGATATTAGAAACTTTCGGCACACAAGCCCCAGTGCAGTATTTTGCTAAATGTTAGGCTTTTTTCCTGTAGATAGTTTCCTTTCATAATTTAGTAGGTATGTATATAGTGCATGGTCAGCAGTTGATTTGCATCTGCTTTTAAATGCTTTTTACATTTTCCAGTAAGCTTTTTTTTTTTTTGTGTGTGTGTGTGTTTATTTTAAGAGAGGTTCCTTTAAAATAATTTGCCATTATTAAGGTTTACAAAAATAAAAAATTCACAGAATAGTTTCTTCGAAAATCTTTTCATGCATCCCATACTGCACGAAAACAAAAGCCTTTTAGACCTTGTAAGTTTAATGAAGCTAATTGTTATTGGGAACAGTTTTTCAAGGTAACAATAACTTAATGAATGTTCAGTGTAAATTAAAGTGCCATTTTGTGTTGCTGTTACCATGAATTGCATAACTCTTAATTGCTTTTATTTCAAAGGAAGAAAATCTACAGCAAGCACGTGATGATGAAGAGCGTCGAAAAGAGGCTAGCGCACATTTCCAGATGACCTTAAATGAGATAAAAACTCAAATGGAGCAGCACGATGTATACAACGCTAAACTGCGTCAAGAAAACATTGAGTTGGGTGAAAAGCTAAAAAAATTGATTGAGCAGTATTCTTTGCGTGAAGAGGTAAGACCTATACAATAATCTCATGTAAATTAATTTGCATACTAATGAGAACAGGTACAGTTTAATTGGAAGAGACATATGGCTGAAATGGTTTCAGAAGTCCTCAAACCTTGCTTGCGTACAGTCCTTGTTCATCATTGAGCACTTTGTAGAACAAAACATTTTTCGGATTCATACTTCTAGCTGCAGGTTCTTCATCTAAGACTATCCCCTAGCAACCAGACTGGATCCGACAAATTTTGTAGCAGTGCTTCTTCGTGCCACTAGGTGGCATCCTACAGCTCCACTTTGGCTCCTTAATGCCCCAGCAGTGATGAAGCTCAGCTGATGTCTGTTCCTTTCTTTCTTCGCTTTCTGACATGGATCTGTAGTTCAGCTCCAGACTTTGTTGTTTTTTTTCTCAACAATTCCAAAAATTGAATGGGCTTGGGACATGGCTCGAAATAAGTGTGACAAATACATTCAACTGTGATTTGAAACTAGGAGGCGCAGTTGTATGTCGCCAAACCAAGAAGTAACCGCTGCTTTTGCGCAGATCTTGCTCCCAGTCACGGGCCCAGTGCAGTCCCAGTCACTACGCTATTATCTGACTGCTTCACTGTCTCCTTGAAGTCCCTCTGTTTTTCTAAGTGCAATCATAAAACCTAGAAGCAGGACTGGAAACCATCCTGCCACTCTGATTCCAAAGAAAAGGTGCAAGAGCATCAAGATGTCCATAGCACCCCATCAAGGTCACCGACAATAGAGCAGATTCCTCAGTTGGTCTCAGTGCACCCAGAGTTTCTTTAAAGAGTGAGTCCATGGTGCTAATTTTGAGTATGCCACTGGTGCACTTTTGGGTCCCACTACTCCAGGGGCCTCCAGTCAGTTTACTGCTGGCGAGTCCCCCGCTGGCAGTCTAGTCCCTCTGGATCTGTTACCCGGCCAGTCACGACTCCAGTACAGACTTCCACTCCGGCCCAAGATCCATATGGTTGACTCCACCTACACTGGGGGATGATCCAGTGCTGACACTGATGTCCGATCCTGAATCGATGACAGCTCGAGTTAGATTGGTATATCACTGTGAGATTACAAAAGCACACCTTGATTCTAACCCTTTACTTATTCTGGATTACAGCTATCAGCAGAGACTTCATTATTTTTTTGGCTCCGATTTTGATCCTGTGCTAGAGCAGGGTGCACCCCAGGATATTGATGATGGTGAGAATGGCCTGCTCCCCTATCACACTGATGTTTCCTCATGCCTTGATTTACAAAAAAGCAATGGACTTGATACTTCCGCTGAAACAAAGCTTGCTCGCCACATGGGCCATCAATGGAGGAAAGTAGCTAATTTGCCATGGTGGTTTGGAGGGCTCCTGAGGTACTAGAATAACATCTGCCCTCCATTGAGACTAAAACAAATGTTTTGACAAAAATATCTTTAGACTGGGCCTGCAACCTTTGAGCCTTTGCTCCCATTTAATGATACCCTCGCAGATGCCTTCACTGCTATTTGGTTGGCATAATGTTCTTACATGCCCAGACGTCCCAAATAGACGCCTGGTGATCCTAAAGAATCCAAAGGAATTGATGACTTGGGCAAATGTATGTTTTCCTCTAACAGCTTGACACATCACTTTGTAAACACAGTCTGTCTGTTGGGCTGATACACACATTCCCTTTGGGATATGGCCTGCTAGATCTTGTAGATGATCCTGGAGGATCTAAGGGTCTCTTTCATTCAGACTATACAGGACAGCCAGTACGCAGCCACGTATGTTATCTGTGCCGGTTTAGATATGTTCTGCATTGGAAGGGCAGCCTGTACCAGTGTTGTCCTCGATACGCATACCTGGATAAGGTCCACTGAATTTTCCGGTGATATTGAGTCTTCGCTACTTCGCTAATGGATTTTCTTTTGATGGGTCTCCTCCTTGTGGAGAAAGAAGACTCCACTTTGAAACAATTTAAAGACAACATAGCTTACAGTGCTCTCTTTGGGGCTCATGAATCCTGCCTAGCAATTTCTGCACCAGTTCTGGAGATTTAGAGTCTATTTTAGAGGACTTGTGTACTGGCATTGACAGCCTTCCCAGCCGGTAATGAAGCAGAGGGTTCAGTCCTTTAGAGGCTGTGGATACACATCCGGCAGGCAATGCATGGGGTTAGATAGGGCATCAGTCCTCCAGTTCCTCATCTCCCTGCTACAATGGCCAACAAACTGCTTTAGTTTGCGCATGCTGAATCAATAGGCGGCAAGATCCAGCACATCCTCCCGGGTTGGCGATCTGTCACCTCTGAGGATGGGTCTCGCAGATTGTTCACACAGGCTGCATCCTACCTTTTTTCTCCTCCTGTTGGACCTGGCCTCGTGGCGTGGTCCTTAACCCCCTGGATTGTGGCCGTTCCCCGCCCCGGTGGTCACGGGCCACCCGTCTGGACTGCACCAAGGCCCTTCACCCGGAGCTGCACGTGGTCGCATACTCCTCGTGGCTCCGCCATCTTGTTGGCATCCACGTCACACCGTGCCCCAGCCGGTGCGACCCCGCTCAACCCAGCCTCGACCCCAGCGAAGCCCCGACATCGAGGCACCACGAACTGGCCAGGGGGTGCCGCAGGAACCATTCATCGCCCCGGCGGAGGACAGTATCGATGGGACCCCCAACTGTCCTCCCCTCTCGAGGTGTGATCACCCTGCAAACTCCCATGGGCCTGGCGCCTCTCCTGCTGGGCGTCTGGCCCCCTCCACCCGGCCACTCCGCCCCCTCGGGCGCATAGGTCCGGACATCAAAGGGCTCCAGACCTATATCTGGGGCGACCCCACCACAGCTCGGCAGTTGTATCCCGGAGTCGAGAGCCCTGCTGATCGAATCGCGGCTGACCCTACGGAGACGAACTCTTGCCGGAACCATCACGAGCCCTGCTGACTGCGTCGCGGCTCCCTCTTGTGAACCCTTTCTGAACCACCTGGAACATCGGAGCCCTGCAGACGCTGTCGCGGCCCAACCTCGCTGGAACCTTCCTCGGAGCCCTGCTGACGACGTCGCGGCTCGAGCTGAACAGAAACCATCTTGAGAGCCCTGCTGATTGAATCGCGGCTCTCCACGAACTGTACGCCAGAGCCCTGCTGACGCCGTCGCGGCTCGACCCCTCCGAGATCGGAGGTCCTCCAGCGTGAGGATAAGAACTGGGCCCCAGGTACCCTCGTACCACATTCCTGCCAAAGACTGTCCCGCTACCCCTACCCTTCCAAAGAGACATTGAGACTTTTGGTGGATCCCTCGATCCCTTCGTGTAAATATTGAACTCGTAACCTTTTATTGATGATAAAGAATTGCTTGTCTTGAGACAACCTCCTTGAGTCCGGTGTGGTGGTGTTACTGTGCTAGTACGGGATAGGAGAAGGATCTCTCAGGAGACTTCTCGGCAGCGCTCGGCTACTTCGTGCAGTGAGAGGGCCCCCCCCTTGGTGGTCTCACCGACTCCTCGGGGTCCGCCTTCCAACACCTCCCCACCCAATACTCCTCTCATGTCAGAACAAACAGCGCCTTGAGACCCTCATGGGTGAGTAGTCGTGCGCTACAAACGCCTGATTGATTTCAGCAGAGCATCTTTACATAATGCTGCAGGAAGTATGCCTACTGCTTTCCAAGGCTGCCCTAGAGTGCGTACTGGAATCGGAGAAAGGCGGGAGTTGTTCACGCTATGTCCTCATCCCCAAAAAGGACAGGGGCTAAGGCCCATCTTGGACCTCCGACCCATGAACACCTTTCTGTGGAAGGACAAATTCAAAATGCTCACATTGGCTCAGATCCTATCTACCCGGGACCTGGGAAAACTGGATGGTGTACGGGCATTTTCATAAAAGCGTACTGCAGTCCCACAGGCTTTACTTGCTGTTCCAGGTGGGCCAGGAGCATTTTCAGTTTGCTGTGCGCCATTTAGGCCTCACCAGTGCCCCTTTAGTGTTCATGGAAGTGATGACGATGGTCACTGCCCTTCTTCTGAGTTTGTGAGTTCCTGCATTCCCATAGCTCGACAACTAGCCACTGAAGGTGGGCTCACCGCAGTCAGTCTTGGACAGCCTCCCGATGATGGGAGAGTCTTTGACAATATTGAGTTTCCCCCATAAACAAGCCAAAGTTGCATTTTCTCTTAGAAGCTTCAGTTTATTGTGGTGTTCCTGGACATGGCATTTTTTCAAAAACAAATCCAGGATATTTATTTATGATACTGATGTATGAGGTTGGTACTGTTTACAGGTCAGGATAATTCTAAGGCTTCTTAGCCTTGTACATCATTGTCAACTGCGTCAGGTGGCTCGTGCAAGCCTTGCAGTGGAAACTGAAATTCCAGTAAGCCCAGCTTCAAGACTGACTTTCCAACACCATCCAGGTCTCGAGGGAAACTGCGCAAGATCTGTAGTGATGGTTGACGATTATAATTTGTCATGCAGCAGACCACTCTGGCTGCCCGACACAGAGCTGAAACTGGTGAAGGGTGCTGCAATGCTCAGAAGTGCGCTGATTTTATCGGATATTACACTGCAGATGTCCATTGCCATTGTTTGATGTGTAGCCTGTTTCTAATTAGTATCTGCTCTTTCCTGTCCTTCTGGTTTCCTATTTACATGCATGCTGGTATTGGTATGGATTAGCGAAGTACAGGCCCCATGTTCCCACTAACCTTACACAGTATTTCATAGTAATAGGGTAGTGATGAGGACCCGTCCAAAATTCCTCCCTCAAGTGGTGTTGGATTTTCATGTCAATCAAACTATTTTATTACCTACCTTTCTCCAAAAACCCTACATATCTTGCAGAGACGTTTCTCCACACTTTCAATGTTAGGAGGGTGTTGCATTTTTATCTGGATAAGACTAAACCTTTGAGAAAATTAAAACAAATATTTGTAAAATAAGGTCCATTGCAAACAGGATTTGCCACATCTAAACAATCCCTGTCTAGATGGATTGTTTCTTGCATAATCCTGTGTTGTCAGAGAGCCAACAAAGCCTTTCCTGGCTAACATAAAGCCCATTCCATCAAAGGTAAATCGGCTACTATGTTGATTCGGATGAGAGCGCAGATGCCCAAGTAGGGCAAGTTTCTTTAAGAAGTCGCTTTTCTTAAATATCATACCTTGTTTATCACTTCCCTCGAAGGTTTTGGGGGCATGAGCTCGCTTTTCTGTTCAATTATCATCAATGGAGGGCCCCTGAGAGAGAAGGAATGGTTTCTTACCTGTAATCCTAGTTCTCTCTCTGAGCAAATCATAAGCAACCCTCCTCTCTTCCTCAATTGAGTAACTGGGTAAACAGACACCCGGAGGGCATGCTAAGACACTGGAGGTCAGGGTGCCGTGAAAGGTGCAGTATACTATTCTCATTGTTTTCAGTGCTACAGTTTATACAGTTACATTGCCCTATCATTCCCTATCATTTACTTAAAACGAAAACCTATCTGAAGGATGTCTTAAAAAGTCACTTTTGCGTGTATTCAGTGGCTTTCTAAAGGCTGTATTTGTTTCCATCTTTTCACATAAATTTATGGGATTGGCAGTATAGCTTGTCTTAGATGCAGAAACTTTACTTTTGTGACACATGTATCTCCTGGGCTTTCCAAAGAAAGTCAAAGATACTGAAAAAAAGTGACTTTGAAAGAAGAGCTCTGGGTTCTCCGCACATGGGTGATTTCAATGAAGCTTTTCCCTGAGCAAGAACTAGAATTACAAGTAAGAAACTATTCCATATGTTTTGTTGCCAGAAAATGCAATTTAACACTGTACTAGGTAATTCTCATGCCACATGTTAAACATCAATGAAGATTCAGTCTAGATTAATTTAACGCGGGTTACTCTATAAAATCGGCCATCTTTCTTAGTTTTGTTTATTATGTCACATTTACTAGTCTTCTGAACTTTCTTGGGCACCTGACTTTCTCAAAGTGGGGTTTGTGTGCTGGGGGTGCATGAGCTATGAAGGAATTATTTTGTAGGGTGGAGAGAGTTGGAAACTCAAGTACTGTGAAACTGATCAAATGTTATATATTGATGGAAGTCGTTCATGCTGACAGTTTGATATTTCTTTTCCCAGAGAAAATTGTCAGTTGAAATGATGTATGATTTTATGGATTAACAAAAATTGTATGTATATATATTTGCATAATTAAAGACTTGCACTTTATGAATAAGGACTTTAGGCTGAAATTGATGATGCAAAACCAGATGAATAGCATTGCTTTTAAGTGGTGACCTATAAATATAATTGTGCACACCACAGTAAAGTACATAGGAAGTAAAATTTAAAAAAAGTTACAATCAACGTATCAAGTACACTTTAAGTCCTCCTTGCTGTACTGCAATATATAGGTTTTTTTTTTCAAATTGTGTTCTGTTTATTCTTTACATATATCTATTTAGGAAATATTCTTAAAATATTTGGTTACCTCTGCACTTGAAAGCGTCTTGCATGTTAAATTTCAAATATGTTAATTGAATATTTATGTGAATATTCATAATGCTAAGTTATGCTAATGTACGCTCTTCCCATAGCATATTGACAAAGTGTTTAAGCACAAGGAGTTGCAGCAGCAGCTGATTGATGCCAAACTTCAGCAAACAACACATTTGATGAGAGAGGCCGAAGAGAAACATCAGCGGGAAAGGGAATTTGTGAGTACATTTTAAGACATAACTTGTTTAACTTCAGTGACCTTGTTAAACTCCCGGTCTGTCCATCGGGGAGGGGTTGAGGAGTTTATCACTAGGCCTGCACACAAGTCTGGGCAGTGCTCAGAAATAACACTGTACAGTGTAGCCTAACAGAGTTGATGGGTGGGTGCCTGTTGTGTCAAAGGAGTCAAGAGAACGAAAGTGAAATTATGAATCTCAGTAGGGTAAATTAAAACGAGGGGGGGGAATTAATAAAGGATGAGAAGAAAGAAGGGTGAAGGAAGGCAAGAAAGTAAAAGATGAAGGAAAGAAAAAAAATCAAGGGCATAGGCAGAAAGAGCAAAGTAAGGCAATGCAACAAGAAAAGGAAGGCGAATGAGGGACGTATGGGAAGAAAGATGACTCCGGCAGCAGTGAACAGCTACAGTTAACTGGGAACCTGGTGTTGGAGAAATTGCGAGCTGGGTGCCAACCTCCACCCCTCATTCAAGGGTGGTACTTGAGTAGGACAGCACACCTGACTGTGAGTGAATACATACGTGTGAACAAAGCAGGTTGTATTGTGAAGCTCAGTTGGGGGGGCTACAGGATCTCGCCTTTGAAAGAGTACTTATTTGGGTCAAATGTGCTAACTAGATCCACCTGCACACACCACATGAACGTGCCGACTGTAAATTAAGAAGCTTGTAGGAAGATGCTTCCTTGAAATAAAAATACACTTATCAGCAAGCTATTATAAAGAAATAAATGAGGTAAGGTTAAGAAAGTGTGAAAAAACAGTGAGAAGAAAGGAAGGCATTTTGAGAAACAACAGTGTGAATATAGAAAAATAAGAAATTCAGGGAACAGTGAATATAAAGATAGTAAGAAATTGTTGCATATTTGTTGTACGCCTTATTCTGCATCACAAAGATCTTAATTGAAGTCATAAATGTAAGAGTAATTTCCAGCTGTGTGCGAAGACCCCAGAATACTTTCAGCCAGCACATTTTCCCAAATGTAAACTCCTGTAGCAATTTCAAAGCTACATTGCATCTAAATCCTAGAGTGCTGCCAAAAGGCGTGTTGAATGAGGGTAAAAGTAGGTTTTATAAGGCATATTGACGTAGTGCATCAAAGATTGCCTTTGACCTGTAGAAACTTAGATGTTTCCAATCCCAGAAGGTGCTATGTCAGTTGTTTCCTCTCAGCTACTTCTTTCTGATGGCTCTGAAAGTTCAAGAACCCATGTTCAACTGTATTCATCCATATAGCTGAGAAACGCTGAGGAGAAACGTGTTTGTTGCATTGAAGATCACTATGCTGCAGAACAAGGTCTACAAGTAACCATTTTTTCTGCATCGTTGGATCTTCATTGATCGTCATAAATGTTCGAATAATGTAGCAAGCAGACCCCTCCAAGAGCGAATTTTGGCTACCAAGAATGAATGCCAGGCTCTCTGAAGAAAAATGTATACTTGTCTTAAGCAGATAGAATTTCGGGAGTAGCTTGAGCTACTATCCAGTCAGCCCTTGAGAGAAACAAGTCATAAGTGCTTTGTAAATGTGTTGACCGATCACTAGGTGGCCGCCTTACAAATCTCAGCTAATAGAATATTTTTTAACCATGTTGTAGTGGCTGCTTTGCCTCTTGTAGAATGTTCTTTAGGCTTTATAGGAATAGGTTTATTTTCCAGTAGGTAACAGTTACAATTCAGGATCAATCGGAATTGATTGTTTCGATGAGCCAAACCCGTCTTTATTGGACGGTAGTTCATAAGACTTAATCAGTTTAGTCTTGTTTGAGTAAAACTGTCCTGACCTCCCATTATTGTAAGGAACGTTCAGCTTAATAGATGGAGAACTAAAGAAAACAGGAAGTATTATAATTTAGTTAATATGAGATTCTTAGACTATATTTGGAAGATAGGATGAGTGCCTTCTTATTACTACTCGCAATGAATGTACAACTGTATACGGTTCATTAGCTAAGGGAGACTGTAATTTACTGACCCAATGAAAATGATGGCAACTACAAAGGCTGCCTTCCAAAATAGATGTTGCAGTGAAGCCCTATGGGTTTGAATGGATGGGCCTACTAATTGTACTCTAGTCTGATTGTGTGCTTAGGTTGTGTTTTGAGCTACTAGAGTTGATGAGCTTGCCTACCAGATAGGCAAGGATGCCAGTCGTGATGGCTTTGTAGAGTATTCATCTGGATTTCAAGAAGGCGCGGACTAGCAAGTAGATGTAGTGAAACTCCATTAGGAATGGGTGTTGTGCCACTATCGCCAGCCTATTGATGAGGCCTACTTCAGTGTGTAGTTTGTCCTTATGAGGGAGTAGTATACAGTCTGATAAGCAGTGGAACACTGCATTGCCACCCCTCTAATGCAATTCTGTGAAGTCTTAAACTGCATTTCTGAAGCCTTTCTAGTATGGATTGTTACAATTCATTTAGCACATCAGAGTGACTTGGCATTGGGTGAAAGTTGAGGTGTGGTTCTGTCCATGTCAATAGTGTTGAGACTGCTTTGGACTTGTTGCCTGATGTACTTGGCCAATTCTGTTTTGGTAGGATTGGGATGTTGGATATCAAGGATTTGATAAGGTCCCGGCAGTCATATAGGGGCCTGGTTTGGATGTCTGTATCAGAGAATATGTTCAAGTATAGTTGTGTGCAATTGGCATACTGGTGAATGTTGATGCTGTTGTCACTGAGTAGTGTCCCATGGGCTCCATGTAACAGTTGAAGATGAAAGTGGACAAAGAAGAACTCTGAGGGCTCCACAGGTGATGGGGATCTTGTGGGCCTAGGCGGTGCCTATGTGAACAGACTGGTGTTTGGATAAGTTGTAGGAGAACCTATGAAGGGGTTCTGTTAGCATGAGTATATATCATTAGAAGGAGAAAAAACATAGGCAGGTGCAAAGACAAAGGAAAACCAGTAAACCTCTCCGCGTCGGCAAAGAGCAGAAATTGGGAATTTAGTGCACTAATGTTGATAAACCTCTTGTGTAAAAACGAAATTTTGGTTAAACAATTTGTTCTGAAACACATTATATTTTTAATGTGACCGCTCAGTCAAGTAATAGGAAAATCATTATTTTTTTAAGAATCTCGAAATACCCTTCTTGATCTCATGGACTCTGTATATCCTTCTCCCATCGATGAATACATTCGTAAATATATGATCAATTGAAATAAGAATGCTTCGTAAGCATTTGAAACATTGCAACATGATTATTTCAAAGTAGTTGTATAATTAAAGGAGCTGGGCCATTTTGGGGGGAAACAGAAAAATGGCTGATTGCTTCCTGGTGGTGCACTTTGATTTCTGATCTTAAATTGCTAAAACGTTACTGGAATTTGGGCCTCATTATTTTCTATTTTTCACAGCTGCTGAATGAAGCCACAGAATCCAGGCATAAATGTGAGCAAATGAAGCAACAGGAAGCACAACTAAAGCAGCAGGTATAGAAAAAGAATGCAGGTGCTTCAAAACGAGATTGCTCTTTAATGTGTATAATGCAAATCTGAAGACTCTCTGAAATTGAACTTTCTTGTGTCTTGATAAGACCTCAAACACCATATTTAGATAAGTCTGTTTAGGTCTCGCCTAGGCAGCGCTTGCACTGTCTCTTTGAAACATGCTGTATTCAGGTATGGACCTGAAGCTTCGTCCATTTTCTGCCCACCTTTTCTATTGGCTCATGTTGCTGTCCTTTCTAAACAGTTGCTTTTGATTTCTCGATTTGTCAATAGGCTTACTAATCCCTGTCCTTAGTACCGCCTTGTCTCCTTTTGTAACCTCCCCCCTCTTACTATGTTACTCAGTATGTTTTTAATTATAGCCTCGTGCACTATTTTCATAAATGGTTTTCTCCTGCTTGCAGCAGGAAGAAAAAAGTGCTTGAGGCTGTATGCTTTATTTATTAATTTAACAAGCGTGGCACACTCCAATAATCGCAGCCACGCTTTTATTTTATTTGCAGGACCGAACTACGCACGTCATTTTTTTTTCTGTTTACACCCCCATGCCTTTTATTTTTGGCGTACGTCCTTTGAAAACAATAACGGCACCCGCTTTACGCAGCAACCAGCATTTGGCTAATTATCACGGCTCATACAGCAAACTTGTGGCTGCGCCAGCACTGTGTTTTCAGTAATTTACTGCTCTTTTAAAAACGAAAGCAAATTATTGTTTCTGGTAATAAAGGCTGCTATGGGCTCGCTGTCCTTCCTTCTCAGGTGACGTTTACCGAACCTCAGCGCAGCTCAGAAGGAGACGGGCAGCTAGCTTTCACTGGGGATAGAAGGGGGCGTGCGCTTCAGCCTAGTGTTGACTCCAGCAGCACCCTTCTGTGTTCCTAGGGGTGTACTCTGCCTCTCCCAAGAATGCAGCCTGCTTGCTCTCCCTGTTCTTTGGTTGGAGGGAGGGGGCCGGTATCCACCGTGCTCCGGCTGACGTTTGCACCCGCTGCAGGCAGGAGACAGTCATTGCGTTAAAAAAGTCACTGGAACCTTATTACTGCCGGCCTTTACAGGTATGTGCGATGGGTATGTTTTTTAACTGAAAGCATATGTTGGAGAAGTAAAACATGTTGCCACTAAAGGTTTGAAAATTCCTTTAAAAAAAAAAACATTTAAAAAAGGACACGTGCTCTTTGAATTGCACAAAATGTGTATTTATATACTTTTGGATGCCTCGCGTCTTTTATTTTTCACCACAGGGCCTGCTCAGGGACATTGCAGTACTGTGAAATAAAATAAAACGGCAGCTCCTCAAGTCACTCCTGAACACGCTGCTCTCTTAGCTGACAACGCCTTTGCTCCGCGCTGAAGGTGCTACAGTTACTGCTCCCCACTGAGTGTTGAGCAATACTTTAAGCATTTAAAAAAAAAAAGCTTTGATTCTCCTCCGCCTATGGCGTGAGAGGGAAGGGCGTCACTTCTCCCTCCTCTTATGGTACCTTTTTAAATGTACGTGGGTGCCCAGCTTACGATTCGGTTTGAGCCCAAGGCAGCTGGGCTTATCGTTGGCACAATTACAGCGGACTTGCACATTGTTTATCAATTGAAAATTAAAACCAGGTTTAAATTTACTTCCAGCATCCATGCTTAGCTTAGAATGCTGCATGCCTGTTCTTAAACTATATGGCAGGATTTGTTCCGAAAAAAAGACCACCAATCTTTTTCACCACGTGCACGTTTGGAGTCATAAATTTCAGTGCCCTGAGCTGGTTTATGGAGATCCACATGTAGTACTTAACTATTTTGCTGTATCACATTGTCCACATACCAGCTATTCATTACCCAATAACGTTATTGTAAAATTCACTGCGTAAATGTTCTAAATAAGTTGCAGTCATACTTGGCTCCCAGGTGTGAATGAGTAGCATTTCTTTTTTGGCAGTATTGTAGTTTTCCCTGTTCTATTTTACTTCGCTTTTAAAACATCACATTCTTCATTGACAGTCTAGTGCTGGCAAAGCATTTGATGTAGTAGGAGATTTTAATGCATCATGTTGGATTGTTTATAGCTCCCACCAGCCAATTGATCAATCATAGCATTTCTAAGGCCACAAGCAGATTTCTTGGTGCCGGTCTTGGGTGTGATCTTGGCATAGGTGCAGTTTCAGTCCTGATCTGAAGCAGGAAAAAAGGCTAATTGTCTTAAATGTCCTAGCAGGGAAGACCACGGAGGTGAACCTAAAACTAATGCACCTACCCTAGAGTTGAGGTTAACTAGAGTGGTGCACATGCAGCTTTCATCTTTAATATGCAGTGAGTACATCAATGAGATTACTCGGGTACACTGGAGCTAAATTATGGCAGTTTGTACAGCCACCTGTATCCTCTTCCCCCCCCCCCCCCTCCCACCCCCTCCACAGCCCCCCGCCAACCGCCCAAGCTTGAATTGTATATACTCCCTAACTATGAACTTCATCACCTTGTGAGAAATGTTATTTCAGGCCAACTATAAGTCCAACTGCTGCATTTTGGGGGATTCGCAAATTTGGGTGATTTGCTAAAAAGACTTCCTTTGTATATAGTCCATTACAATCATCTAACCTGATGTTACCTGAAGCCATATGCACTACCTTTGTGTTTGCTTGAACATAGGGCAGGAATGGATTTAAGATTATTCAGTTGATGGAAATAACTCCAACCATCTTCCCCACCGCAGTACCCAGTCTCAGGTACTCAACAATTATTATGCCCAAATTATTTACTTTAATTAGGAGTGCTGGTTCTTGATTTAAAAAAATTTTAAGATGACTTTTGATTTGTAGCTTACAAGAAGCAAGGTTTGCAGTATTTACGCCTCTTTTACTGCCAGCCTTGCTTCTCATAAGCACGGACTAGAAGTACGAAGTGCATGTTTACGCACCGCTTGCAGGTTTTCAAAACACATAAATAAAAGGCATTGCCGTTTACAATGCCAGTACTCGAACTCTCGCAAATGTTAGACCTATTTCAGTGCAAATGCTTGTTTTTAAGCTGTAGTCTAAGGCTTGAGGTGAAAAACGGCTCACTTAAGGATGAAAACCAGTAATTGCTTCGTTTGTTGTATAAATCACTACCACTGGAGAGGGACTTCTGTGGTGTGTGTGTGGGGGGGGGGGGGGTTGCTTTTTTTGTAACAGACTTTCACCCACATATTTCTATATGGCATACTTCATCATCCTGCCCATATCCGGTTTAGTTGTCTAAAGCAGGTGGGCTCCACCCTTTCTTGAGGTGAGCTCTTTTATTTGATTCAGGAGTTGAATCTCAATACTGGAAACAAATTAAAAAGCCTACATGCTTCAGAGAACTGAGGTAAACCTCTATATAAAATTTCCTCTCCCTCTGCTTTGATTAAGATTCGTTTTTGTATAGTCAGGCACCAGTCTTGATTTTATATTCTGCTTTGCTGTGAGAGGGCATAGGGATGTCTGTTGCTCACAAATGTGTACTCCCTCCAGTGATTTATTGAATGCACAAGATAGAACTAGTAACTTTCAAACAGAGCAACCCTCTCCAAATGGGCATAGTACTTGCCAGAATGAATAATTTTGCACTAGATTAAAGGTATGGTAAACAAGATAATCCTCTAAGGGTCTAGTTTCCTATCCCAATACACTTTGATGTATTGTTAAGAACAAAAATCTTTGCTTCTGATAGAAACTTGTAGCCGCAGATTCAATATCTTTTGAATATTCTCCAGGTGTCAGACTGGATCCGGAAATATTTCAGTAGCACCCACCTCTGCTTGGCAGTAGGTGATGCTGTGCGGCTCTGCAGTGACCTTCTTTTGTCTTGCGGATGACGTTCGGGCCTATATAGGCGCCACTGCTGCGTGCTGACTTCAGTTTGTTTCTTTCCACACCAACAGACGTGGATCCGGAGCTCGCTTTCATCTCTCAAAGACCTCTACTTGGGATATTTTGTTAAAATATTCAGTGTGCACAGGAGTGTCACCCCAAAAAATGACAAGTTTTAAGCCCTATGGGGACTGTAGGAAGGTGGATATCTGACTATGGTTACCCCCAACTTTTTGCCTAGTGTCTAGCTGGTTTTTCGACTTAGTTGGCCTGAGATCCTGCCATTCAGGGTCTCAGGCTGTCTGCTCTCTCTGTAAAATGGACTCCATGTACCCTAGGTACATACCCAATTGGTAAGGATCACCTTATTGGACCCTGTATAGTGTACCCTAGGTACCCAGGGCATAGGTGTACCCTAGGCCTCCCAGGGGCTGCAGCATGTATTATGCCACCCCTGGTCTGGCCTTCCAATCAGACACAACTGGCTGATCACTCAGCTGGGGCAAGGTTGTGTAATCACCCCTTGCTTAGATATAGTATGCCTATATCTGCCCTTATATATAGACACATGTGTACCTATCAGTCACTCCTATGGCAGGCCTTAACAATCCTGGAGGCAGAGTGCTTGGTAACATGTGAGATGGTGCTCTAGCATGAGCTGAGCCTGTCTGCAGCTTTCGGAACCATGTCCTTATAGCTGTTCTATGATATAGCCTACCATATACTCTTAAAGTGCCTTATAATCTTAAACGGTTATGGTAACTATGGTTTGGCTTTATCAAAACATGTCGTGTAAGGTGTCTAACACTTTGGAATAATACCCCCATACCATTTCTGGTGATGAGGATATTATTCCTCCCTTCTAGAGGGAGAGACATGTTAAAATCCTACTTTGCTGTTTATCTCTAACCAAAGCCTCAGCATCACAAAATGGATGCGGCTGCCACAGACACAAGTCTGACCTCCTGCTGCTGGGAGTGATCCCAGCCAGGGAGGCCTGGACAATAGGTTTCCTGCTTGGGGAGGTGCTAGCACCTCCCCAGACAGCCTTTAGTGTATTGGGGCAGGGTGGGCTGAAAGGAATGAGACATGCCTGGGGCACACAAGGTGTTCCTTGCATAGTCCAGTTCAAACCGGCGCTGGGGCACTCCAGCCCCAGCTCTGGCGCGAAACTGGACAAAGGGAAGTGGGTGTAACCACCCCCTCCCAGGTCCCACCCATAAGGCGTGACCTAGCAGGTATCCCAGCCCCCCAGATTAGTATAAGAGTGGGAGTTGGGCCTCAAGACTTTAGATTATCCTGAACCTGCAAAACTGAACAGAAACTCTGGACCTTCGATATTCGACGAAAGAAGAAGACTGAAGAATCTCCCTTGTAGCCAAGGAGTGGCTACCCTGTGCAAACAGGCACCATCAAGAGACTACCCTTTGCTTTGTGAAACGTTCGACGAGGAACCGACTGCAGAGCCCGACCAGAGCCTTGATTTCCAGACTTCTCCGACCCTCATCCACATCTGCAGCTGAGCTGAGATCCGTGGAGGCGACGAGCGACGTGGGACCGGCTACCTGGGAAAAGTGGCTAGTAACTTACAGCGCAGCTTCTGAGGTACCCTCGAAGTTGTGCACCGGGGATTGAGAAGCCCCAACCCCAAGCACCATCTGCACCGAAGACCAGCCCCCCACACTCCACGAGTCCTGCGTGGGGCCCTTCAGCATTTTCCTGCTTGCCGCGTCTGTCCGGTTGCTTGCCCGCTGGCTAGTGGCCTTGGTGACGACGCTCCCTGAAATCTTCTGTGCTGGTTTGGCTCCTCCAGACTGGCTCCCGCTTCTCTGCAAAGGAGAAGCACCCCAGACCTTCCTGGTCTGCACCAGAAGCAAGTCCCTTGTTCTTCGTGGGTTCCGCTTGCCAAGGCTTGGTGAGTCCTAGTCCAACTTCGACGCCGCCGACAGCAAGAGCCTTCGTGGGACAGCTCGCCTCCTGGTCCTGGTCGTCCTCGACGCTTCCTGGTCCTCCTGGCTGCAGCGACAAGCTTCACCTTCACCTGCAACTCTTCACGACATCGCCTGGTTCCTCCCTGGTTCCACGTGGTCACTGGCTAGTGACCTTGACTCTGTCCCCTCTGCTTGCAGGTTTCTTCTCTTCTTGATCCCAGCCTTGGGATCCACCGGACACTCTCCCCTGACTGCCTGTCAGCATCTTTCTTCAGGCATCCATAGGAGTCGACGACGAAAACGACGCATCTTCACCCCTATGCACCCGCAGCCTGTGGGCTAGGTAACTTGGGTACTCCGGTGCTCATCAGGATAGTGACTATCCTAGTGTCTAGTTTTCAAGTCTCAACTTCCTAGCTACTCCGGAAGTGTCCTAAATCTATCTATTTCTAAACTGTAACATTGCTATTGACTTTTACGCATTACGCGTGAGTGTTTCCACTCTGCACACGAATCCCGTGGGCCTCCCACTTCCTAACTAACGCTAGTATAGTGTAGCCCCAGCGATTCCCTAGGCCTAGGCCTATTCTATTTCCGTGACAGTGGTTCTTATACCACTTATTTAGTATATGGTTTGCGTGGCCCCTAGGGCCTAACTGTATTACTTACCTGTGTGACTTACTGTATGCATTAATAAGACTGTGTTGTACTTACCTCTAAACTCATAAAGAGTGCTGAGGGTTTGCTTAGAATAAATACACTTTATTTTATATATATATCTGTTGTGGTGTCCTTTCATTTGGTATTCAAGGGATTATATATGGTATCACAGCTGGCTTCACATGCCATTCAGAGTTTAGCCTAAGACTGCTCTTGTCCATGCTACCACTAGGATAGCTGGTCTATAAGGTTGACTTTACAACCAATCACCATAAGGGTATTTGGACTGATATAAGGTGTACACTATAACTAGTGACATCATACATCAGGCCAACTTCTCACAGGGACTGTCGCAAACAAATGTCTGTGACCGATCTCCATCAGGTGTTCCTGGGGTAGAGTCAAGACTCTTAAGGCATGCAGCAACTGTGTGCCGATGATCCCAAAGAGCACCCGAGACCACAAGGCGAAAGTCTACCTTGCCAAACATAAGAAGGCCCAGCGACAAGACTGATTAAAGTCCTGATGAAAGTCAAAGGTGCGGTCCTGTTCCACTCCAGAGGTTGACAAATCCACTCCTGAGGCCTGTTTTGTCGGGATCGAAATCATCTTGTAAAGCCAAAAACAATCATCAGCAATTGAAGCTGGTCACCCTCTTACCTCTCACATTTACCTGAGACGGCGCAGGCCTCGACTTCGTACCTGAACCCAGAACTGGCTCTGGCTTAAATCAGAGTTTCTGGGCCAGTCGCCACTCCTAAAAAGATTAGAGTCCTGTGCTCCCACTCTTCGATTCCTTGCCAACTCACTCTGTTGCTCCTTTGGGCCCCAGGGAGCAAAGAGGCCTTCCCTCTTGAGCAATCAGGCAGGTCCGCCCTCCGTGCCAATGACACTCTCCATGCCCATTATGCCTCCGGTTCTCGGTCTGTCCCCATCTCTGGTGCTGTGTTCCACGCCAGTTCATGTAACTTCAGTGCCAAATCCATCGACTCCGGACTAGGATATACCTAAAGAACTGTTCAACTCCGTCTCCATCGGTTCGACCTCTGGCAAAGCCACACTCACCTGCTGTTAAGGGGCCACTGTTTCAGTTGCCGCCTCCACAACTGAGAACCCACGCCTTGCCCAAGTCAGTGCTGAGAAGGGAGTGCAGTGATTAAGAAGCCATGAGTTCGCTCAGCTCTGTACTGAGGACAATTAATAAGATTGCTTGCAGGGGGCCATAGGTCTCTTTACCTCTCAGAAATCCAGTCTTCTCTCACCCCCTAGGCCAGCCACCAAAGAATCTGCCTCCTACACAATGGTAATACATACATAAGGAGGCTGAAGTCCTTGACCCCAAGCTCCCCACCTTGGAGGTTAAAACTAGTCGGCTGACGGAAGTCCTCCAGTCGGTGCAAACATCTTCTGACCCTCTTCTACCATTTATTGAGATACTAACAGATAGCTTTTTGGGTGCCTTGGCAAAGCCTTGCTCTGATTCCAAAGTTAAAAGGCAAATGGCGAGACGCCGTTGCCTTGCCCCAGATGACCCTATGTTCTTGTGTCAGCACCCTTGCCCCGAAAATGTAATTGTGTAAACATTCACAAACCGGTCTAACCCCAGCATTACCTCGACTAATCCTGTCATGGACAATCCATGTGAATGGAGACCTTTGGGCAGCAAGTTTTTTCTTCCACCAGCCTGGCTCTCCATTCACTGACTGCCAGGCATCTCCTGCCCTGTGGAACTTGGTAGCTCAAGTCCTCCCCAGTGTCTCTGAAAATCTCTGACCTGTCCTTGCCCAGGCCATCCAAAACGGGCTGGATACGGCCGAGTTTACAATTTGTTGTGGCTTGGACACCACTGATTCCATTGGGTGGGCTATTGGCACCAGTCTTTCCATCTGTTTGAATGCTTAGCTGTGCTCCACTGGTTTTTCAGGTGACGTCCAGTCCCTCATGGACATGCTGTTTAATGATACTCGCCTGCTCAGGAAAAAGTTGGATTCCGCTCTCACTCAGTTTAAGCAGAGTAGGGCCACAACTTGCTCTCTGGGCATGTCTGCCCCACCTCATCAACCGGACCAGACATCCGCTTCTTTTGCAGCTTCAGCAGAGGTATCCCATACAGCCAGCCAATTGAACCACAGCAGGGCTCCCAGCAGTTTTGCGGTTGCTGCCATGGTGGCCCCTGCCCCCACTGCCAAGGTCAACGGGGCACCCAGTCACCACCCCGACCCTGCAGCACTACCTGCTAAACCCCTTTAGGTGTGCCCTTCGCGAAGTACAGCCATCCGATGGGAGGCAGTATCAGAAGATTCTTGCAGGGTTAGCAGGCCCTAACATCAGACAGTTAGGTCCTGCTAATTGTTTAGAAGGGCCATGCCTGCCTCTCCCTTTCCTTCCAGCACCACAGAACCTTCTACTGTCACTCCAACATGCGAGTGAGAACCACCCTTCTGTCTTGCAGCAGAAAGTGCTAGCCCTTGTGGCCAAGGGGGCTATCGAGAGAGTACCTGCGGTAGAAGTAGGTTGTGGTTGCTATTCCCTCTGCTTTCTGGTGCCCAAGAAGAACCAAGGCCTTCATCCTATTTTAGACCTGCACCCCCTCAACAACTTCATCTAGAAGGAAAAATGAAAATGCTCACAGTGGCCAAGGTGTTGTCTGCCATTGACCCTAGGGTCTGGAAGGTAGCTTTACACCTGCAGGGCCCCTACTTCCGTATACCCTGCCTGCAAACCCATTAGTGCTACCTGTGGTGAGTGAGGAGCATTTTTAGTTTGCTGTGCTCCTCTTTGGTCTAACCAGTGCCCCCTGCATGTTCACAAAAGTAATGGCAGTGGTCGCAGCACACCTTTGGAGATCAGGGGTCCCAGTGTTTCCCTTCCTTTACAACTGGTTGTTGAAGGTGGGTTCGCCCGAGGTTGTCGCTGGTCACCTCCAGACTACGGCGAACCTGCGCTCCCTTTTGGGAGTCACTATCACCATGCCACAGTCACATCTGACTCCTCCTAGGACGCTCCCCTTCATCAGAGCCGTTCTGGACGTGGTTCGGTTTCCTGCCTTAAGCCTGAGAAAGCGAGTCCGGGACATTCAGACTATTATCTCGATCTTTCTGCCTCAGTCATGGATTTCAGTGAGGTAGACTCTGAGGCTGCTGGGACTGATGGACTTCTGCATCCTGTTGTTAGAGTATGCCAGGTGGTATATGCGGGCTATGCAATGGGACCTGAATTTTCAGTGGGCCCAGCATCAAGGGGATATCTCCCATCACTTCCAGATTTCTGACGAGACTACAAAAGACATGCAGTGATGGTTACTGGATGCGATTAGGTCAGTGGCAGACCCCTCTTCCTTCCCCGCCCAGAGCCAAAGTTAAGTAATTTGTGGCTAGATTAGGTCTCTACCAGATAAGGTATTACCGAAGGTAAGTAACTTGTTCTTTAGATTGGATATAAAATGGAATTTGACTAGAGTAAATTATCCATACCATACTATACGCAATAGGATTATGAAATTGATGAATCATTTAATAATATCACATATTTTAAAGCAGGAGGTCCAAGATGAGAACGGAACCCTTGACCTAATGTTAATTGACTCTGCTACTAGTTTCAAATGTTTTAACCGACTCAAGATGGTGTGAATTTCAGTAGTGATTTGTGCAAGTGTCTTTAAAGATATTGGATTTGGTGGAGTGTGCCCTGGAGTTTAGTACAATGTGCAATCTACAGAGATAGCCCTGAAGTAAAGAATAAAAGTGAAGACTCTCCTGGTTGTGTTAATCAACTTGTTTTACCGGTATTTTACGGTCTCATTCAGTTTTTATTTTCTTTTACATTTCGGCATAACTGTGACATAGTTTCTTATGATAGGTACTAAAAAAAATCAAGAAATTCAGCAGTAATGAGCCATGGGATTTTGCTGCATAATAAAACACGTTGGGTTTGGCTACATAGAAATACACAATGCTAACTGCCATTTGGGCTTAAAAATGTAACTGCAGGTATGTGTTCCGTCTAAACTGTTTAATTATCTTAAGATTTATTCATAATCGAGTATTTGACAACATAACTGTAAAAAGGTAGTTAATGCTATTTGTTTTATTGACATGTATGCCAGATGTTTAATGTCAAGAACATAATGTGTCTAATGTGCCCTTTTTGCCCCAACAGCTATCTCTGTACATGGACAAATTTGAAGAATTCCAGACCACAATGGCAAAAAGCAATGAACTTTTTACCACCTTCAGACAAGAAATGGAAAAGGTATTGGCATAAAATATTTGTTTGAAAATGAATGGGCCAATAAACCTCCTGTTTTGTTCCAGAAGATGAGTTTATTTTTGTAAAATGTATTGCAGAATGCTCACACAGTTATGTAATTTATAAGCAGTGCTTTTGATTCTCATTCAGTTAAATTGGAACAATTGCTCTAAATTGCAGTCTCTCTTACAATATAGTGGGTTGCTGACTGACTCACTTAGGTGTGTGTAGAAAGCTACCAAGCTTCAGTCTACCCTGCCATCCACAACAAAACATTGTCCACTTGTCTGTAATTCATGTATCCAAAGTTGCGTGTGCACAAGTGCTGGATGTTTTTATGGATGGAAAATTGCCCACACCATCTTGTTAATACGAGATTACATCATCGAAGAACATAGGGCAGGTTTTACTTTTGGTGGGGGAAGTTTGGGATTGTGAAGATGGAAATGAGTTATGTAGTGTATACTTCTCACTGTAGATTTCTAATGTATATCCCAGGTATCCAGCTGGCTTGTGAAGTTTCAATTCTTTGGTCGAACTCCGGGGTTGAATTACCTGGTGTTGCTATCCGCAACCATGCTCTGGTTTCAGAAAGACATCAATTATTCTTTCTGTTGCATTCTAGATACAGTGAGTCCAAGCAGTGCTGATCTTTCCCCTTTGTTTTTTTAATCTTCCTTTATCATTATCTCTGGATTACAATGACCAGAACTCAGGCCTGTGAATCCAGTTGTAGCATGTATCTTAAGGTCATCATGTAGTGGAGGTGGGGAGGGCATGGTCTTTCCGATCCTGTGTTGACCACAGAAACTCACATCACTCTTCCAATCACTTGCAAGACCGGCCAAGTTGCTACAGAGTTGTTTTCCCAGGACAAGAAGTAAGAGTGGACGCTCTATATGGAATCGTTATAGCACCATAAAAGAAAGTGCCACTTAAAGTACTCTGGCTCCTTTCACGTTGGACTCAGACTAGCATGGAAGTAGACAGTCTTCCAAGGCACCGAACCTTCTTTTGTGTTCTTCAGACTATATGTAATGTCTGCTTTTCCTTTTGCTAGTCTTCTTTCCATGTGGTATCACCCCGGTTGCAAGGGCATGCTCTTCAGCAATGGCATCAGTCATGCCACTAGTAGGTACTGGTGACTCAACCTGTACCACTGGCTCCCGCAATAACCTCCGAACCCCCATGCCTTTTGCTAGCTTAGTCTTGTTCCCCATGCTCTAACTCCTTTTTTGTTTCCCAAGCATGGACTCCTCTATCATACGCCAAACAGCTACTCTTTAGTTTTCTCTGTTTGCGAAAGGGTCCACATTTGTATCGCTGATGCACAAACTGTTTGTGCTGCACCTGCACTTGGACTCTTTCTTTTTTTAAAGTAATTTTTTTAAATAAGGGGTTTCAGGGGTGAAGAGGCCTCTCTAAGCTCTGACTCGTCAGCACTACTTTTATGTTTCAGCTTGATTACCTGCACCCTCAATTCTGTAGTTCAGCATGACTCACCTAGCAATCCAGGATGAAAAAAGATGTTTAGGACTAAACCATTGCGTATGTTAAACACCATTGCTGAGTAAGTGTAAGATACCTGCTTTTCCAACCTTGATGATTCCAGTCCGGATGAGAGAATTTGTTCCCACCATCGGCCACATGCATGCATGTTTGTTTCTGAATATCCACATTAAAGACATACATGAGCTTCACTCTAATGCTTTTCCATGTCCATATTTTGGGCCCTTTTGCATTTCAGACCTTCACAGAAGTGAAAATGATCTGTGGACTTTGTATACCTATCCCCAAAGTACACCTGTAATTAATTGTAACTGCAGCTTGTCTGCTAGGTGAATTCACTTGATTTCAGCCTCTTACATAAGCTGATCAGGGCTCCGTTACCCCATAGGCAGACTAAAATGCAACGAGAACACAGGTTTTTTTTTTTTGCTTAGCTTTGACAATGCTAGTTTTATTTCAACAGCAGCAAGGTCCCACCAGCCCCTAGTCACTTATGCAAGTGTGCTACTCAGCAGGCACAGGCTGCTAAGTCACCTCACATGACACACGGACGGTGATAGCATGCATGCCCACAGGTTATCAATATATATTTTTTTAGTTTCATAAACCAAAAACAACGTATACTAAAAGCACAGAAGGGAGGTATAGGTTAGGTTTATCCTCCTTAAAGATGCCTTTCACACGATAATCAAAAAATTTGAAGAAAACCTGCGCAGGGAGTCAGTGTATAGGATACAATGCAATTCCGCTGTAATTGCTCAGTAGGGGAAAAAAACGTTCTTCCTAGAGACCCCTCACCCACCAGGGTTGCCCCTTAGTGGCATGCTTCATCATTGGGGTTCATACCAATCCTCTCCGGATTGAAGGGTGCTGCAACTTGGTGATTACGCAGGAGCACTTGTTGGTGTGTTTTAATCAAATAATGAAAGTATGGGGGAGTGGAAAAATCGGAGTTTTAAAATACCTGGCTAGTTGGACTAATATTTTATTCCTGTCCCTAGTTGGTAAGATTAAAATCAGTGGTTATGACTGAAAACATATACTTTGAGTCCGTTGTTTCAGTGATAAGCAGTCAACATGTTTCGAGCCGTTCTCCTATTGGCTCTTCTTCAGGACTAAAAGGGAACCTAATCCTGTTAGTACCACTACTCTATATCCGCTAATAAGGATACACTAGATGCGGTCTCCAGGGTATCCTGTAGGTGATTGAACCGAGATTAGCCTTGATGGAGGTTTGACTACAGGCGCCTCACCCCTGGATATGAGCATGACGCTATAGTGTAGCTCCTTAAATACAGGATGATTCATAGAAACCAAATGTATATTTAAGTGCATGCGAATTGCATGCAACCGAGTGTATCCTTATTAGCGGATATAGAGGAGTGATACTAACAGGATTAGGTTCCCTTTTAGTCCTGAAGAAGAGCCAATAGAGGAACGGCTTGAAACATGTTGACTGCTTATCACTGAAACAACTGACTCATTAAAGTCCATGTTTTCAGCCATAACCCCTGATTTTTAATCTTACCGACTAGGGACAGGAATAAAATATTGGTCCAACTAGCCAATTATTTTAAAACTCAGATTTTGCCCCTCCCCCCCCCTTCATTATTTGATTAAAACACATCAACAAGTGCTCCTGCGTAATCGCCACGTCGCAGCACGCCTCAATCCATAGAGGATTGGGATGAACCCCAGTGATGAAGCATGCTATCAACCCTGGTGGGTGAGGGGTCTCAAAGAAAAAACTTTTTTTTCCTATTGAGCGACTACAGCGGAATTGCGCTGTATCCTACACACCGACTCACTGGGCTGGTTTTCTTCAAATTTTTGGATTATTGTGTGATACATACCAAAAAGAACGTATACATCTCTGGATTATCTGTTATTCCTCATTGCAGTTATCAGCCATGTACAAGCAATACTGGTAAGGTAAACTTTGAGCACCAAGCACAGTGTAGCTTTGATGTTGGTCCACTGCATAGGCGACAGCACCCTCTAGAACATTTCCCAAAAGTGGCTCAACTCCTAGATTTTCTTCCGCAGATTGTGGAAGGGAGTCTTCCTGAACTCTGCTCAGTTTTCTTCAGCTCTTTGGAAAATTTAACCAGGTCTGATTCTTCAAAAAATGACATTGCAGATCCTACAGATCTTGTGGGAAGAAGAGATTACATGTGGACGACCCACATAAAGATCGCCTCTATCCCCAACATACAGTGAAGGATTGCAAGGTATGTCACACTTTTTCATCAAAAACACTGCAAGACACAGAAGCAAAGCTTTTATTATGGATTCAGAGTTAAAAAAAATACCACTTCAGGCAAAGAGAGAGACACTTTTGCTAAGCCTTCTAAAAGAGAAAGGTCCCAGTACCAGGGGATCTCTGAAGACAACAGAAAAGCACAAAAGACACCAATCATGGGTCTTTTAAAATCATTCAGAAAAAGGAGAAAACACAAAAATGCTCCTCAAAGTGCTTCCTCAGAGCTTACCACCAAGTCTTAAAAGCACCCGCCTACCTCTCCAGAACAGTCGATGACGAAACCCAAAAAGGTACTGTCCATGAATACTTCTGTCGTTGACGAACGCTACATCTACAATCAACACTGTTTCTTCCTCAACACCATCGACGACGCCAAGTTCACTTAAGCCATCAATGCACCCATTCTGTCGACAAATCTCTTGTTGAAGACGACTACAATGTCAACTTCACCGTTGACAATCCGAATGTCTATGCTAATATCCCAATTGACGCTAACATCGCAGTCAACGCCAACATCACCGCCAATGAACTTGTTAGCCCCACCGTTGACGAAACCGGCATCCTCCACTAGGTAGTCAACGCCATCGTCCATGGAATTATCGTTGTTGAAACCTTCGTCTATGACGATGATACAAGTATCAAAAACTCTTCTGCGGCCTCATGACATTTCCCCCCCGGAAAGCGTCTCCTTATCCTCCCTGCCATTTGCCTAATGATTTGACTAATTCATAAGATGAGGAGCCATATGGAGACACGCATAGCACGTCTGAGTTATAAGTCAAGTATCAGGAGGATGAAGATGAGGAAGAGCAATCTTACTATAGACATTATTATTCACACGCCAAACATTCTTATTTCCATGCTCCAGAGCATCTGCCTACTTCATCTGAAGTAAGAGTACCTTTTTTGTTGGTGCAAGATCTGCCGACGATTCTGCAGGTCTACCTCAAAAGGTTGCCTGACCTTGCACAGGAGCCACACGTACAACGCCCTCCGCCGACACATCTCATCAACTCTAAAGCCTATGCCACCTCCTGCTGCACCAAGGATTACACCTGCCTCTAATATCGCTCCGCTGCCCTGGGATGATCCATCCTCATCATCTTCTGACGATGACAGTGAAGAGGGTGAGATTCATGATACCCAACCACCTCATGATGAGTGGGATAACTATATCATACCATATCCACCAGCACCACACCCCTCAGATTCCCCTCCTGAAGACATCCGGGGTTTCCACAACTTGATGGAAAGGACTGCAACGCGATTTGAATTGCCTAGGTCTATGAAGCAATCAGATTGCTTCCTGTTTGACTTTAAGGAGCAAGTATGCAAGTGTGTTCAAGCCTTCCCAATAATAGATCATATTTGGGAAGAGTCTGTCCAGCCCAAAAAAACTCTGGCATCGGTGGCAGCTGTAGTACCACTTGTTGATAAGTACAAAGCCCCTGACGATTCTTCTGCCTGTCTTATAGGACATCCCAAAGTAGATTTGGTGGTCTCACAAGCGGCACAGCATTGTTCCAAGAATCCTACCACTTCAATTCACAAATTGAGGCTCACATTAAACCTTCAAAAGTCATCTCCTATCCTGCGTCAACAGACAGTGTTTCTAGGCTCTATCCTCGATACAGCAGGCTTTTCTATCCTTGGAGACAGCAGAAGCTAGTGCAATTAGCTCTCAATTTCCAGAAAAGGGTCCACTTCAGTAAGTCTGTACAAATCATTATTAGGGCTGATCTCATCTGCAATCAGTTTTGTGCCCCTTGCACGCCTGAAGATGAGACCTTTACAAGAGAAGCTACAACTCCAATGGATACAAACAGAGGGGTTGTTCGACCTCCTAAAAATCACGCCAAAAATGGTCCAAGCTCTCAACTGGTGGACCCACATATCCTACATTTCCAAGGGCCTCACATTTCTACCTTTGATACTGGACTTCATCATAACGGATGCCTCCCTAGAAGGTTGTGGTGGACATCTTCAGGATCTACAAATCCAGGGCAAGTGGTATGCATCCTAGAGGTCAAAGCCATTTTCCACACTCTCCAAGCTTTCCTGCTTCGCCTACAGGGATCATTGGTGCTGATCTGTACATACAACATGACCAGCTTGCAATATGTAAACAAAACAAGGAGGAACGAGGTCCCTCGCTATCTCCTTAGAAGCTCAGAACCTTTGGCACTGGCTCATGGTTCACCTCACCCTCAAGGCGGAGCATGTTTCAGGAACGAGTAATACTTTAGCGGACACGCTCAGCAGAACCTTAGAAAGTTGCCACAAATGGATACTAGACCAACAGGAGTTGCACAAAAGTTCGCCATCAGCCACAACATCAAATGCAGTTTTTACGCCAGTCTGCACCTGTAAGAAGCTGGCTCTGTATATACTATACCAAAGTAAGGTAAAGTGTGCACAGAGTCCAGTGGATCTCCAAAGGTAGGCTGAGGCTATAGTAGGTAGTCTGGGTGAGCAGTAAGACTTTATCAGAGGGTAGTGGTGAGCATTTATTGTGCACACGTAGGCAAGGAATGTCACACACTCAAAGACTGAACTCAGACCAATTTTGTTTGTATAAAAATATTATTTAATTGTATATTTATTTTTAGAACCAAGCCAGGCCTGGTGCAAATAAGTGAATCATACTTTGCAAGATTTATGCAGTGAATCACAGTTGCCCAGGTTAAAATGCAGTTGGTTTTCTTACAGGTAAGTCAACTGTCAAAATTACTTTACAGTTACTTTTGAGATTTCTTTACCTTACTTTTCAGATTGCTTTTCAAAGTTACTTTTTCTACTCAATGTGATATGCCTAGATATCACACGGAGACATTTCCTAGAGAAAAGGTAAGTAATAAAGTTTTTGTACATTTGCAGTTTCTTAGGGTCTCATACAAGCCAACTCCACGCTTAGAAGATTTTTCACAAAAAAGCTGTCAATGAGTTCCTATAAGAGAAAATAGTGTTATCGGCTTATCTGTAAGAACTTAGGTTTTGGAGTTGGTATTCTGGGATTAGAACCAGGGTTCCCCCAGGGCCGAGGATGCACTCTCAAAGCACCCCAGCGACACTAGGGCGGCTGGGTGCAGAGTGCTGAGGTCCAATGTTATGGGATAGGCGGCCTCCAGTCGGTGGATGCTCACGAGTAGGCCACAAGGTTGTGGGAGCAAAGCTCCTGGACTTAAGTTCAGGGCAAAGGGGGGGATCCAGTTTAGCACACAAGGTGCACCCACAGCAGCACTGGGGCGGCCGGGTGTTTTGGTGTCAGGTGCCCTGTTGTTTTCAATGGGAGTTGCCGGTTTGGGATTTCAGCTGCATCCAGGAAGACTTCTGGGAGGAACCAGGAGCTGGGCAGGTAAGTTGGAGGGCTCGGATGTAGGTGCACCTTGGGTTCTCTTCTCCAGGGAGGCTAGATGCAGGGGTGTCTTTTGAGGTCGGAATTCAGCCTTACTGGGCCACTGTAGGTTCGGGGGGTGGTCTCTGTACAGAGGCTGCAGGTGACACCGGGGAGTCCTGAAAGGGTCAACCCACGGTGGTCTTGGACTCTAGAGTGCTGCGGGACCTTCCTGGGAGCGGTGGGTCACCTGGATTCGGGCCGTAGGCGTCGGGACAGTTGTGAGTCTCGGCGTCTGTTTTCTTTGTCCTCAACAGGCTCAGAGTCTGTCTTGGGAGTTTCTTTTGAGCAGAGCTGCTGTTCGCAGGAGATTTGGTCTTTGTTTAAGGCAGTCAGTCCTCCCAGGGGTTCTGGAGGTTGCTAGCTGTAGGACAATGCGACTTTTAGCGCAGGATCTCTGGAAACTGCAGACGGGCCGATAGGGCTCGGGCCAAGTCAGTTCTTCTCTGCAGTCTCCTCTGCTGGGGGTCTTCTTTCATCCTTTTCCTTAGGTTGCGGGAATCTGTCATCTTGCTTCAGGGCTGCCTCCTAAATACTGTATTTAGAGGGTGTTTTAGGGGTCTCGGGGGTCAGTAGCCAATGGGCTACTGACCTTAGAGTAACTACACCCTTGGTGTGCTCACCCCACGTGGGGGAGTAGGCACAATCCCTAATCCTGATTGGAGAGGCCTGCCATCTGCAAGATGGCAGGCACTGAAGAGTGGGCTTAACCTCTCCTTCCCCCACCTGAGGGGTGGGGTTGGCAGAGGTGGGCACACCTTCGGGGCTGTGCTAATTTTTCCCGCCTGTCTTCCCGCCGAAAGGAGGGGAGACGGGAAGGGGGCCTGTGCCTGATCTGGGCTCAGGTAGCGAAGGCTCCCACCCCAGGGGTCCAGAAACATGTCTTGTGGTGGCAGGCTGGTGTGTACCAGCCAGGGATCCCACCAGAGGCTGGTCATTTTTCAGGGGGCATCTCTAAGATGCCCTCTGAGTGCATTATATGATAAATCCCACCCAGGCATCAGTATGGGTTTTTTATGCTGAGTAGTTTGCTACCAAACTTCCCAGAATTCAGTAAAGCAATTATGGTGCTGTAGAGTTCATAATGACAAACTCCCAGACCATATGCTCATGCAACTGTACACTACCAGTGGTATAGTGTACCCAGCTAGAGGGGTGTCTTACCTATATCATATGCAGTGGGTTGCAGGCATGGCACACAGGAATGTGGGCCATATCGACTTCATATTTCTCTGCACCAAAACACGCAGCCTGCAATGGCTGTGTGTGTGTTAAGGTACAGGACCTCTAAGGGTGGCACAATATGTGCTGCAGCCCTTAGAGGCCTTCCCTGGTCAAAATGCCCCTGGTACCCATGGTACTTTTTACCAGGGACTTGCATGTGGCAGGAGAGGTGCCAATTGGGGGTATAAAGGTACAGTTTTGTGAAATAACACAGGCCCTGGGAACCTGATTGGCAGGGACCCAGGCCACATCAAGTCAAAGTGCTTCAGAAATCTGGCAAAAGTAGGGGGGGGGGGGTTATCTGCGACAGAAACCCAGTTTCCTACTGCACCCCCTCCCGGGATCATGGGGGAATGCCTTTTTGATCAGATGGTCCGGGATATATGCGTATGTTCCCCCCCATCCCCATGATTGAGGGTTACCTGCAAAGATGAAAGTGGAAGGATGTCACTTGATCCTAATAGCGTCCTGGTGGCCCCTCCAGTATTGGTTTACCGAGCTCCTCCTGCTGTCTAAGTCCAAGCCGGTTCATCTGCGGACCAAACCAACGATCCTACAATGAACCAGGGCCATGTTCTGCATCTATAGCTACACTCTTTATAATTATATGCATGCCTCCTGAATTCCAGGATTTTCAGAACATAAACATTCCCTAGGAATGCAGGGATATTCTACAAAGTGCAAGAGCAGACTCAACCAATAGATTCTACAGACTAAAGTGAGAAAGATTCTGTTTGTGGTGTCAACAACGCAACTTACACCCACTAGACGCACCACCGGAACAAATGTTACCATATCTTCTCTCTCTCCTGTTAAAGTCTGGTGTATGCATTTGTTAGGGTACATCTTGCAGAAATATCCAGATATAGGCATTCCTCTCAGGTTCCTTCGTTGTGCTCAACGAGGATAATAAAATAATTTATGAAAGGTCTTTTCAGAGTGTTCCCCCCCCCCCAACCATCAGAGTGGCATCTTAACATTGTTCTTTCTCAACTCATCAAACCACCTTTTGAACCGATTCAGAAGTCAGGCCTCAAAATCCTTACCTGGAAGGTAGCCACTCTTCTTGCGCTGACATCTCCAAGAAGAGAGAATGAGATTTAGGCATTCCAAGAGCCTTTTTTCCGATTCACGGACAACACTTATTCTTCGGACTAACCCAAAGTTTATACCTAAAGTGCCTGCAAAGTTTCATCTTAACGATCAGTTATTTTACAAAGCTTTGTTCCTAATCTGACTATGCCAGCAGTGCAGTCTCTGCATACATTGGACATAGAGATGTATTAAGGTTTACTTGTATTGTACCAAACAGTTTCACAACTTACAGCAGCTCTTTGTTGCCTATGGTCAGGCACCTTTCATCTAATGCGAAGGCTCACTCTACAAGAGCAGGCTCCACTACAACCGCCTTGTTCACTGGCGTTCCTTTAAAGAAGATTTGTCGTGCTGCATTGTGGAAGAAATTTCTCACTTTCACGCAGCACTGTTGTCTTGATTCAGTACAACACCGTGATGGAGCGGTCGGATAGGCAGTGCTACAACATCTATTTCAATTAGGTGAGCCTCTGTGATTTTCAATGCTGTCTTATTACATAATATATATATTTACATTGTCCTGCGTTACTAAATTGCAGTACTTTATTATTAGGAAAGTGATTCTTGTTATGCTCATTTATACTACAGCCCGTCACCCGCAAAAGGATGAAATAACATTACCTAAAGTTTGCACACTGCTTGCTATTCTGATTCAAACATGTGAATCTATGAAAGATCTAATACTGGATAAGAAAACGAGTTACTTACCTGTAACTTCAGTTATCCAGTATTGGTGTCTTTCATTGATTCACATGTGACCCTCGTATATCGAGTTAATGAGTTTTTCCTTGTGCTCTACAATCTGATGAGTCGATCCTCACTTGGGAATGTTCTAGCAGGTTCTGTCTCCCGATTGGTCATATTTCGTTTTGTTCTTTAAAAAAAGAAAAAAATACATAGATGGGCTATTAAACAAACCTTCTATTGCCATTATAGCCTATTATACTATCACATACTGCTTTCCTATGGTACCGTGGGACTCCCACTTCGGGGAATGATTCAAGCATGTGAATCTATGAAGGATACCAATGCTCTGTAACTGAAGTTACCGATAAATAACTTGTTTTCTAACTTCCTAATGATAGAGTCCCTTATGATCTAGGTATGCAGCACGTCTGGGCTCCCTGATCTCCAATCTGTCTGTATCAAGAGCATATGTCCTTTGCATGACGGAATAATTGGGGTTATGTCATGGCAACCTGGTGTGTGAGAAGACTCTGGTAATGTGATCATTTGCTCACCTTCACAGTTATTAGTTTCAATATTTATGATGGTGATACCATTCTTAGATATATCTGGGCATAGTTTCAAAAGCAAACCACTTTTATTAAGTATCCACAAAGCCTAGCATTTTAGGGTGCAGATTGGCTACCAGGCCACCATATGAAGTGGAAAGATCATGTCCTGTGGTAAACATTTTCACCTGAGAAACGTTGCTTCTAAGTTGTAGAAGGATTTGTTTAACAGAGCTTTGAAAGAGGTTTACTTTGATTACTGTCGTAACAAGTGAAATGTATTGGTATTACTAAACTTCAAAAGAGCTTTTGCAACTGTTCTTTGGATCTTCTATGGATCTGGTATGGCGTAGCTGGACCGTCCCTGGTAGAGTAAGTTTCCATAATCCAGGAATTAAATAAAAGCATGCATCCTGGTGAATTGGTAAGAAATTAGAGACACCTAATGATTGAAGCTGAAGTCTAGAATCTTGGTGTTGACTGTTGTCTTATAGATCTCCAGCATGCTGAAATTAAACTGAAAAAAACATTCAGGCATCCACCAGAGAATGATATGTAAAATTGTGTGTATGTCAACCTGGAACTTTTTATTATTCTCCAGCATTGTATCTTTCATAGATTTACGTTCCTGGACCATTGCCTGTTGTCATGTTGGGATCCCCAGTAACTTTAAATAGCAGTCAACAGTTTCCAGTCAGCAGTTCAGTTTGACATCCGCCTCCATTTGAAACAACCTGAACGTTAGCCAATGAGGTGAAAGTGCTAAACTCTCCTACTCCCCCCTACTGGCCACCATAGATCAGTTTTCTACTGTACATCATGTATGACGGAGCTCCTTAAAGGAGTTCGGCTCGAACCTCTCAGTGACCATAGGCTGTCATTTTCCAGGTCTACCCTGCGATTGATCCAGCCATAGCTTCAGCTTCCAGAGTACTGGAAGTGATTTTCGGGGTAATGTTTGGGTAAAGCTCAATTTTATGAACCAGGGAGACACCACCTCTGTCACCAACTGTCATCATGACTGATGGAGAGAAAAATCTCTCTTCAAACCCTGTTCTACCTGTGGATAGAAAATAATTTATTTGGATGATCTTCATGACCAATGTATTTATTGCTTCTATCCAGCGCACAAGGCTTCATGCAGTAACAGTTTTCAGAGGAGGCTGGCAATGTATATACTTGAGAAAAGGAAATCTCCTCCTGCTAAAAGGGATGCCTCTTAGTCTGGAGACAACTCTGTGAAAAGTGCTTCAAGTATTTCCACGAAGTCAGCGCAATAAATGAAACCTTGAGTTTCCAGAACTGGACTTGCACCCTACAGCACCCGCAGCCTTGTGCTCATCGGGAATAATTGAGTTAACTCAAGAAAATACTCCTAGAAGGACCTACACCATCATGTGCAGAAAGTGTGTGAAAGTCTAGCTCCTTAGATGTCCTCACTAAAGTGCCATCCTCACGGCCTACTTTTTTCATCGTCATATACGAGGAGAGAGTCTGCAGTCATTAACTACAACCATGTTATCACCTATTGGACAACTATAATCTCTGACCATAAGGATATGATCCATCGGCCCAATTGATGACCAGACCTTTGTCATCGACAACAAGCCTGCCCATGATGAAACAGTCCCCTGATGACACCATCGACGATGGTCCCAAAGATGCCTAACATTCTACTATAAACTGCAACACCATCGGTGTCGACAACAACACAGCCCAAAACAACCCATCATACTTTGTTGATGGATCCAGCCGTGGCACCCACAGCCTCAACTACTTTGTTGACAACACCATCCACGACCGATGTTCCAGCACCAGTCATCTTTTCACCATTGAAGGTGACAAAAAGCCTACCCAACCAGCTTCTAGACTCTGAACTCAGGCAGATGTCAGTGACCAAGAGGCCTGAAAGGCAGTCTACAGTCTGGCACAGCTAGATGTATGTTACATCCCAGAGTTTGAGGAAGGGCCTGTAGATGAGCATGTAGCCAACCAGGAGGATGACTGTCTGCTGCACTTTAGAGCAGACAACCCTCCCCAATCTCATCACTACTGTAAAGAACCAGCGGTCATGCAATCACTAGTTGTATTATTATCTAGTCTGCAGCAAATGATGAACACTTTACATAGATTGCTTTTGTAACTACCTGTTGGACAACGTGCACCCACTCCAGCTCCACTTGTGACTCCTCCTCCTGTGGACACAGCTCCCAAAGCTGTCCCACAACGATTGGTTCCACCAACCCCATAGGATATAGGGCAAAAAAACTCATCCCAGTCCATGCATTTGGATTTAGAGGAAGAAGGTGACCTCCCAACAGTAGAGGACGAGAAAAATGAGGAATGGGATGTTTAAATCATAAAGAGGTTAGCAAGTCACCTGTTCGGCCATATTACCCTCCAGACGTAGCTCGTTTTCACACTCTTATAGAGTGCGGCTAAGAAATGTAGTAATCTAGTGGTTTTGGTGGAGTAGCACTGCTTCCCTTATGATAAGGTACAGCTGTGCAAAGCTCTAAGCAAGGCCATTGGAATTGTGCACTTCTGTGGAGTCTTTCATATAATTATGGAGTTGCCACACTTGCTACATAATCTGCTGCATAGGCAAAGGCTCTTGTAGTCTTCAAGTATTTCTGTTCCGGCACCTCTACTTTTCGAGGCTCACTTAGATCCCAGTGCAAACACTAGGACAATTCAGTCTTCCTATAGGAGATTGGTAAAAAAATACATATGGCAAAGAAATCCTGAAATAATTATTTACGATGTATCCTGTAGATCCTAGGCCCCTAGAAAAAGCTTCAACCAGTATCAAGCTCAAGGCCGTCCATATTCCTAGCAGCAGCCCGGATATGACCAGGACTATGCTATGTACCTTAAAGGAACCCAAGACAAGGGTTTGATAAATCTTCAGGACGGAACAGGAGCGCATCTCAAACCCACTCTGGGGATAATCGAAAACAAACCTGACTCTTCGCAACTGCCCCCTCTTACCATCACCATGTCATCAGGTGGGGGGGGGGGGTTGAGGGAGAATTTTGCCTTTTTTTGCCCCCGCATTGGAATCAATAACAATGGCAGATCCTATGTTTAGGAAATACTTTGGCGTTTGTATAGAAACAATTGGTCTGCCCACCCAACATCTTCACCTGGGGGAGCTACAACTGGATATTCTCCTCTTTCTCACAGGACTGATGGAAATGGTTCCTGGATCCAAGGGAAATCAAGGATTTTGTTATAGGCTCTTTTTGATTAAAAGCAGAAAAAAGGACAGTGAAGGTTTCATCTGGACCTCAGGGAAAACGTATTTTCACATGGTAATGCTCCATGCTTGAAGATGTCCTCCTCATGTTCCTGGGAAATGATTACCTGACGTCCATGGATCTTTAGGCCGCATATTTCCACATCACAGGAGGCATAGGAAATACCTCTGCTCTTCAGTGGCAGAGCAGCACTACCAATACAAAATGCTTCTAATTCGGGCTCAAGTCAGCACCTCAAATATTCACCTATTTATGATTGCTGCTGTCCTCAGATGAGTCACCAGTCATACATGTACATGAATTACTGGCTTTTTAAACCTCCATCAATGGAATAGGCAAGGTCTTCTAGGGTCACCTGTATCAACTTGTTCCACAGGTAAGGGCTAACATTAAACATTGACAAGTCCTCTAAGGAACCTCAGACAAGACTAGTTTTTGGAGCAATACTGGACATGCAGTCAGGAAAAATATTTTCCTCTGCAGACAGTGAGAAAGCTCCAAGCCATGGTGCCAGATCTTATCTATCAAGCAGTCAGTCATTATCAGGCAGTACAAATCTGTAATCGGCCTGATGTCATCCTGCATATTCCTTAGACCTTTTTGCAGACTCCTGTTGAGACCTGCCCAACAAGAACATGACAACCAATGGAAGAAAATGGCTGGCTCCTGGAACAACATGGTCAGTCACAAGATGGCTGAAGCAGATGTGGCTATGTTGGCGGTTTTCCATATATACCAAAACAACCCTCCCATTCCATCCTTCAGCATAACGAGTGCTGCTATTGACAGATGCTTCCATGGAGGGTTGCGGATCTCACATGCCACTGCTCCTGACCACGATCCTCTGTTAGTCATCAGTGCAGACAACACAACATCGCCAAGTAGGGAGGAATGAGATCCCTGCCTCTTTTGAAAGAATTGCAGCTGCTTTGGGACTGGGCCATTGCCCACCAAGTCTACATCAATGTGGAGCATCTACCAGTATGCCAGAATGATCAGGCGGACGCACGCAGTTGGAACACTATCCGACTGCCACTAGTGAAACCTCACCACGGTCAAGGGGGCTCTTCCTTCTACAAGTGGGGTCACCCCACTCTGGACTTGTTTGCAGCTCAGAGCAACATTAACTGCTGGTACTATTTCAGCAGGTTTTGGCAACCAGGAACCAAGGACAATACCTTTTAGATCGACTGGTCCAACGTCTTTGTATACACCTTTCCTCCATTTGTTTATCCTGAGGTTCCAGAGGAAGGCAAAGGTGGATTACTGTACCCTTAATCTCATTACTCTGTCTTGGTTAAACCAGTACTGGTACACCGAGCTCCTGGTATTATATGCATTTCTTGCAATACAACTGAAGCTGCACCCCAGGTTCCTCTCCAGGCACAACGGAGAGCTACCACATCACGACCTCTAGTCGCTGAGCCAGACTTCATAGTACCTGCCTATTTGGAGTTTGGTCCATTGGACCTTCCAGTGGACTGCAGGAACATTCTGGAGCAGGCAAGAGCACGAGCAACCACAAAGACCTATACCACCAAATAAGTGTTTTTCTGTATAGTGCAAAAGCAGAGGATTCCAACCCCATCAAATACTTCGATTTTATAGACCTGGTCAAGAATGGTCTTAAATACTCGTCGGTACAACAATATCAAGGTTCAGAAAAACAGAACATTCTTATTCCACTGTTTTTCTCATAATGGATCATAAAACAGTTTACCTCGCAGAACTCCTTGTTAACCTACCGACCACCAACCATGGCTGCCATCTGACCGCATGGACAACCCTCACCAGAAACAGCACATTGGCAATCATGCAGATCATCCACTCAGGGGCCTTAGCTACCCTATGCCCCCACCACATTTACAACCTGGGAACCAGTGATGGTGAAGTGTATGATAAAATGGTCAGATTAGGTGAGTCCTGAGATGTGAATAGATCTGACTCTGTTGCTGGACGTGAAGATGGGGTCCAGCGTGTATCCTGCTTTGTGTGTGGGATCTGAGATCAGCTGTGTCAGGCCAATGCTAACCATTCATTCCAGGAGGTCGGTGGAGTTGGTGTCTGTGGGGTGGTTGTTGTTGTGGCTAGGTCAGGGGGTCGAAGCCGGGGTGAGCCAGATCTCTGTGATGATCACGTCGTCAGCAATGATGGAGATGGTGTTCCAGATTTCGGTGGTGCGTTTGCAGAGTGATCTGGTGTTGATCAGAAGACATCGGAGTGGGTCCGGTGGAGTACTGGCTGGTTGTAGGGGCATGGAGTGGTTTCTGCGAGGGCGGTCAGTCAGGGGATGCAGGTGAACGGTCCCTCTGTGGAGCGAGGCAATGTGCAGCAGCAGTTGTTGCATCTGGGTTCCAGGGCACAGAGGTCTGTGGCGGAGTACCTGTGGGTGTCCGGGGGTCCAGGGCTCCTGGCAACGAGCACGGTCCATGCGTGGATGGGTGCAGACAGGCTTGGCTTTGGCACGCCAGAGGTGCGTCCGCTGCATGGCCACTCTCATTTGCACTCATTCCCCGCATCCACAAAAGCAAAACTGGAGGTCGCTCCTTCTACATCGCACCCAGAACATGGAACGACCTCTCCCCACACATTAGAGCCTCCTGCTCGCTTCTTGAGTTCAGCAAGAAGCTGAAGACCTGGCTTTTCGTATAAGCACCTTGTGAACCACAAGCCTACATATCTGCCTCATCACCTGGATACCCTCTCTGGTGATTAGTGTGCTATACAAATGAATATAACATAACATGAGATCAATTTTCAGAGCATTTCCTCCTATATGGTGCTCTCTAGTCCCCTGGGGCCTCAAGACTGTTCAGCAAATTATTTTAGATTAATTTCTCCTGGTGCTTACATCGGCAAGGAGAATAGAAGATGCAAGCATTTACTGTAAAGGAACCATTTTTCCTCTTTGCAAGGGGCACATTCCTTTTTTGGGCTAACATCAATTCCTGCATAAAGTCCCTAGTGACTTCCATTTGAATGAGCCTGTCATTCTGCACTTTTTTTCCTGATTCCATTGACATCAGAAGAGAGGTTTTTGTGCTTGCTGGATATGCACAGGTGCGTTAAGTTCTACATTGACAAGACATACATTCTTCTTATCTGCTGATTGTGGCTTTTGGCCTTGGTGTGACAACAGGTGATATTTCCTGTTTGGCCAGGGCTCTGCCTCTTCCTGGGTAGCCAAGCGTCTGCTTCAGGGAAGAGTGAAGTCTTATTCCGCCATGAGCATGGTGATGGCTGCAGCATTCTACGCTAGTGTGCCTTTACAAGACCTCTGCCATGCACCTACCGGAAAGAGCAGGCATGCATTCACAAAGCACTACTGTGAACACAGCAGCTTACTTGGAATTGGGACAAGCAGTCCTCCGCAACATCTTTCAGTATAGGTGAGCCTGCTTCGTTATAATTATGTACTTCTTGCTATTCTGATTATTCAATTAGTACTATTGAGTTGGGTAACAACAAACATCTGTTATTCAGCACCAAGATGCCCATGGGTGAACGTGCACTTTACAAATACACATTATTATGATTCAAGCTTGCACATATATATAAGATGGTATGCTGAAGAAGAAATTATTTACTTATTGTAATTCCAGTTCTTCAGTGTTGGTATCTTTTATATATTCCCATGCAACCCTCCCTCCTCCCCGTTCAGAGGCTCAATAATGTTGTTCTCTGTTCACACTTGATGCTATGAAATCTCAGCAGTGGTAGCCTGTAGGAGTAGGAGAACTTAGCACTTTCATTGACCAAAGTTCAGTTTGTTTCAAATGAGGTGCATGAGCTACTTAACAAATGTAGTTTAGGTCTATGGCCATTTTAACAGTTTACTAATATTTAAAGTTACCAGGAATTCCCAGCAGGACAACAGAGAATGAATGCAAAATGTGAATATATGAAAGATACCAACTCTGGAGAACTGGCGTTGCAGCTAATTAACTAATTTCTAGTTCTTCAAGCTCACAATAAGCTGACAATTGTCTACATGTATGAGGAATCTCACCCCATGTTTGAGCAGTATGACAGCCAGAGGCCTTGAATAATACACCAAAGGGTTCAGATTAAACAGCCTTGAACTACTACTTGTTTTTGGGGTTAAATCAAAGGTTGGGAATACCGCTGATTGGGAATGGTCAGACTGAAATTATCCACTTTCAAATTGTGACATGGAACTCATGTTTCCCAAAGCGCGAAGAGGCGAATGGTTGATGGTAGTGAAGCGCCAGAGATGTATGAAAGTAAGGTCCCTAACACAACTGCCATTTATCTCCATCCTTTTATTGGTTCAGGCGTGTAAAGATGGAAAAACGGAGGTGTCAAAAGTATTTGTAGAGCTGTAGCAGAGACAGATTTGTTATTCCATTGAAGCAGAAGAGAGTAGTGCACCCAGCTCTCGTTACCAATCATTTCAACATTCAGAATGGCTGCAATATCGCATGCTCCGCTCTTGGGACGCGAAAGTCTCCTTCCTTCAGTTCCCCATAGTAAATCCTCATTGGTTTTGATTTTTTTTCTCCATAAACATGGCAATTGCATCTGTACTCTGACGGCGTCTCTTGACACAGAATGAAACCCAGAGCTTAGACTGTGTAGTCTGATATTAAATACTTGTCTTGGCAAAGGGTTTTCGATGCAGCTATTACTTGTGTTTTTAGATTTGGGTAATTGGAAGCTTACAGTTAATGAACAATTTACTTTTCGTGGAAGTAAAATCGTTCATGGATCACATCCAGTGTTTATATTGTGGTATGTCAGGTTTTCATGTTATTTTCTCGTCATTTTGTGCACCTGGATCACAGAGTATTAACATTCATATAACAAACTGCTCTAGTTCTCCCTTGAGTTGTTGAGGTTTGAAATGTCGAACCCACAGTGGTGATCCACTGGATGCTCACTGAGAACTGGTATATTTTGGAAAATAAAATGTGTTACTAAAACGACAATATCTTTACATCCCTTACATGGGAGTTCTATCTCGTGAGATGAGATAGATGCACGAAATAGATATGCCAGTTTACTTGTTACACCAAAGGTCGTGAGCATGATCCACTGTTGTAAAATTGAATAGAATTTTTTTCAATTAGGAGTTACTGAAAGGACTGTGCTAATGGATAAACACGAGGTGGTAGGTTGACAGTGGGTGGGATTGCTATACCTCTACCTGCATTACGTTTTACAGAGCTGTACTGTACTGTCCTGCCAGGTATTTGTTTTTGACTTTGTGAATTTTTATCCCGATCGGTGTGTTTATCTGCTTTTAAATCACTTACAGATGACCAAGAAAATAAAGAAGCTTGAAAAAGAAACAATCGTCTGGAGGACAAAGTGGGAAAATAACAACAAAGTTCTCTTGCAAATGGCTGAAGAGGTCAGACATTATTTAATTTGGTGTTTATTGCACTACATGATTTGCCAGGCGCTGTTGGTTGCCTTTTCAAATAAAAAAAATGCATCTTCCAGGTTCTTAGTACAGACCTTTGAAAGTCTTTATTCTATTATCTCTAAATTCTTGGACACCACTTATGTTGCATTCTAGCCTTCACTCTAATTCTATTTCAGCTATTTACCTATGGAGCCTAAATTCACAGTAAAAATATCCACAAAACCAATGTTTTCACTCCATCAGTAATGAAAATGCCTACTGAATATGTAATTACGGTTATACCCTTATTTACTAAGAACAGGTACAGCATTTGCCCCTTAAAAAAAATCTCCAAACTCCTTAAAACCCAAAGAATTCCACAACATATTCTCCATACTGGATATATACGATCCTGCATAATGACCTTCCTGCAGCTTCAGATGTCAATTATCCATTAAGATCTGATGAGATTTACAAAGGTCGTACAGCCAAGCTTTAATCTCATGAAGAGACTTGTACCAGGTCTTCTTGGGCAGTTTTGCTAAAAGCTGGTAAGCTGATTGCGGACTCCTGCACCATTTTGCCTAAGAAAAAAAAATCATCCAATACACCACTGCCATCCAATAGTTCAGTTAAAATATCCATTAATACTGCTTGATAATAGGTCTTCTTATGTGGTAGTGCCAAGCCACCCTGATCTAATTGCAGGACAGCCAAGTTCACCCTAGGAGCCTTTTTATTCCAAATTAAACTCTTTATGGACCTGGAAATAGCTTTTACTGATTTTTATCGGTAAATTGGAGAAGAAAAATAAAAGTAATGGTAGGACAGACATTTTTATAGGCGCGACCCTCCCAATTGTCAGAGGAAGAAGAGACCACCTTTCAAGTAATTTGCTAATTTTCCTCAGCATTGCCATATAATTTAACGGGAAAAGCTAAGTAACATATCTCTAGATCCCGTATGGGATTTTGCGATCTTTCTTGTGACTATAAGGAAACTGGAAGATCTGCAGCTGATGCATTAAAAAGCAATAATTCGGCTTTTCTTTAATTTATCCTGTAACCGCCAATACTTGTACATTCTTCATTCACATCTAGAGCCCCCTGTACATTCTCGTATTTGGTTTTAAGTAAAGGATATCATCATCCGCAAATGGCTTCCGCCTGGACATCCCCCTCCTCCACTGGTGCGCTGATGCCTTGCTACGTAACTTCACTACCAGAGGCTCACTAAAGAATGTAAATAGTATTTGGGACAAAGGGCACCCCTGGCATGTGCCTCTATTGATTCATACTCAGTCGGCCATTCTAGAGTTAACAATAACTTTGGCCTGCGCACCATGATATAAATTCACAAGCATCAAGGTAAATTGTGGGAGGGACCCAAATTTACTTAAGCTAAAAAATAATCAGGGTCTCCCAATAAACCAGATCGAATGCCTTTTCATTAACGATCATCATTTTCACCGTATTAGTTTAGTTAGACGAGAAATAATCTATTGCCTGTGTTAGAAAATGGGTATTTGCTGCCATAAGACAATTAGTGACAAACCCACTCTGATCCTTATGTATTAAGAGCTGGGCACCAGGCATGATCCGAGTAGCCCAAACTTTCATCAGAAGTTTATAGTCTGCAGCGGATTGGTCAGCAGGAATTCACATTTATTGGGTTTTTATCTTGTTTGAGATAGCTCACTATAGTAGATTCCTTAAAAGTGGAGGGAACCTCCCCACCCTATTTTATATATTTAAGTAGATCCGTTAAAGGGAGCAACTTTTTAGCAAATATTTAGTAAAACTAAGATGGAAATCCATCATTTCCACAGCCCGTAGCACTTTTTGAAGTGCTTTATGTACCTTCAGTAATCGTTATTTTTCCTAAAATTACATCAACCAGAAAGTTTGGTAGCTGTACAGAGGCATAGTATCGTTCTATGCTGGCCAATGGAACAGCATACTGTTTAGTATATGCCTCTTGTAGGGAGCTGTGTTCTTGTTGTAGAATCCCCTTCTCCCCCCCACACACACACACACTTTGTGGCTGATATTTGAGGCAGCTTTGATTGAAGTGTACTGAGTTCAGCTAACCAGGACCCCAGTATCCGTTTTAATTCCCTAAAAATGTTACATATTTTCTACACTTGGCAAAACCTTTAGCACCCTCTGTAAGCCCATAGTAAATGGTACCTCTGGGACCTAGGGCCTGAGGTACTAAAGAGGGTCTCTAAAGGCAGCAGCACTATTTGTGCCACCCTAAGGGACCCCTCACCAAGCCCATACAAAGCTGCCATTGCAGCCTGCATGTCTTGGTGTAGACAAAAGTGAAAATACAACATGTCACACATCCCTGTGTGCCATATCCCCTAACACCGCCTTTGATATTTGTAAGTCACCCCTACAGCATGCCTGACCGTCCTAAGGCAGGGTGCTGAATATTACATGTGTGTGCTTACCTGTATGAGCAGATATGCCCCTGTGCTAGTTAGTCTTATTCCTGCTAGTGCAAGTGGACAGGGAAGCCATTTTTAAAACATCAGCTGTACACTGGTGAAAACGATTTCCCCAACTACATAATGGCTTCACTGAAAGTAGGGATGTTTGCAGGCCTCGAAAAATCTACATGCCCACTCAAAATTACGTGTAAAATGTTATCAGGTCGAGCTGTTTTTAGCACCTACTAGTCCCATCTGGTGAGTAAACATAGGCTAGAAAGGAACAGGTGTACTGTTCATTCAGAAAGTGAAGGAGCAGTAGAGATGCCATTAAATCTTGTTTTTATCTTGACACATTTGCTGTCTGTTCAAGGGAAGAGGTCAAATGTCAGTTTGTCTTTTAAATAATGTAACTAACATTGCTGCTTGGAAAATTAGGTTTATTTTTCTCTCTTACTAGAGTTAGAGGTTTTTGTCAAGTGAGCTGACTGAAGATGTCAGTTATTTTTATCTAACACATAAAATTTAAATAAATAGCCTGTAAATTAATATTACAAATATTTCAAAATACATCCGGAATTACAAAAGCAAATTATTTTGTAACTAAGAAGGGTGATGCAAACAAAGAGTTAAATAGGAGCAAAATAAACCAGGCACTTTACTTGATGTGCAAATGACATATATTTGCAGAAACTCTATTTCCAAACATTGTTTTTACACTGTATAGTTTTATCAGTAAAGCTGCATGTCAATGGGAAGGTTAGTGGCCCTCTCAATGTAAAATCTGCTGATTACAAATGACCGTGTGCTACCACTTCATGCTTCAGTTGTGTATTTATTAAAAGTGGTAGTTTTTAAACCTGATTTGAGAAACATTCCTGCCTCTGCCCTGATAAAAATGCTGGTAATGAACTAAGAGGCAAGTCAGAAGTTGTGTGTATCCGATATGTGGCTAGATTTGTGTTAGATATGGAAGAAAAGTTTAGTCTATTAAATCAAACAAAAGTTTTTTGTGCAACAGACATGCTGAACTCGCACATTTGAAGGTGCTCTCATATGTGATAATGAAGAAAATGGGGGATCAACTAATTAAAATATTTGTCCACTATCACAACATTTGTAACCAGTTTATGGGTCAAGAGGATTACATATAGGTTGAGTAGATTATTTAAGTCACTAGACCTGCAGGTCTAGTGACATTTTTATGATTGTTCGAGGCCTTGTTTGGTATCAAACATCTCGTATTGGTAAACCCACTCTGATTCCAGGTATGAATTTACCAATTCATGCACCCAGATGGTACCTTAGAGGTTCCCCCTAAAAACCTACCAGCCTCTGGTGTGCTCCCTAACTGGTTTCTGCCAGCCTGCCACCCGAGACACTGTTCTGACCTCCTAGGTTGAAAGCCTGTGCTCTCAGGAGGCCCAAAACAAACGCATGTTCAGGAAGAGGGTGTTATAACCCCTTCCACAGGATGACCTGCTGATTAGCCTCTCCAGGTCGGCAAGCTTTAAAGAGTTGCCATCTTTGGAATGCGAGTCTGGCACAGGAGAGGAAGCCGATCCCCTTTGTCCAGGACCCCCTTTGCACCTGGACAGGTGGGAAAATTAGCTAGTCGGGTAGGCATGCTTCCTCCTGTTTAGTACTAGTTCTAAGGTGGGGTTACACTGAGGTGGACACAATTTTTCAAAAGTAGCCATTGTTGTGATAGCATGCTTAAGAATTTCAGGACATGGTTATGCCTTCTTCCCACAGAAAGTGGTCATGTAGGGCTCAGTGACCCCAATGATTAGTAGCCGATTGGCTACTACCCTACAGTAAAACGGTGCCCCTTAATTCAGTATTTAGGGGAGTCCCTGGCTTCAGAGAAGCATATCCCGATAGCCCCGCCATACTTTGTGTTTCAAATGTAATCGCAAGGGACATTTTGCAAGAGTATGTCCTTATGCAGATAGACTATGTCTCAGTTGGAAGAGTGTAATATGGAGCATGGAAGTGAGGCGAGTAGTAATGTGGTATTAACTATTAAAGTGAATGATGGAACACCTAGTACTACTCCGATCGATGAGTCGGCTAGTTCAACAGGTGATATAGGTGGTGAAGATAATGTTACCCTGCTGAAACCATTTAGAAGTAAACCCTGTATTACAATGTCACAATTAATGGTGTTAGTGTACGCTTTAATGGCCGATTCTGGATCACCTTTTGTGTTGATTGGTCCAGAAGTTGTTTAAAACTTTATGCCACAAGTACTTAAAGATTCAAATATAAATATTTGTGTACGGAGGAAAAAGATTGAGATTGGATGTCAGTTTGATGGTTTGCTTCAACTTGAAGGAACAAGTACTGTGTGCGGTCTATGTAGCAAAAGAAGGGTCTAATCTTTGAGGCTGGAATGATCAAGGAGAGCAGTTAACAATTATAGGTCCTAGCCCTCCTGAATGCGTGATTTCCAAATCTGAGTTAATAAGTATGACTGTTATGGTTCAAAACCAGTGGGTGATTAAATTTACCATTGTATTTTCTTAACATCTAGGAAAATTGAAAGGTTTCCAACCAAGATAGTGTTAAAAACTAGATCCACACCTGTTGCATACAAGGTGTGCATGGTGCAATTGTATCTAAGGGAAGACTTGCGTAAGGAGTAGGATATGTTGTGTGGCATGAATGTAATTGAACACATAGAAGGTTCAGAATGGCTGGCTCCAATGGTATTAGCTCTCAAGTGTGACAATACATTGGGTGGGTGTGTGGATTTACTTGATTTGAATCCAAGTATATGGGTTGATAGGGAGCCCCTCCCCAATATAAATGAGCTGTTGAGTACTTTAGAGGGTACTTCCCTTTTTACCACACTAGACACGTCAGCCACTACCATCAGGTATTTTTAGGTCAAGAATATAGACACCTAAACTCCTTAGTAACTCCTGAAGGGGCGTTCCGTTTAAAGAGCATTCCATTTTAAGAGTATGCCGTTTGACTTCGTGTCTGCCTCATCTTTATTTCAATGACTCATTAAAGGCATGTTCAAAGTTTGTGTAGTTGTTCACAACTTTCACAATGATATTCTTGTATTTGGTAACAGTGTGAAGTAACACGATGTGAGACTGAATAAGGTATAGCAAATCGTACAAAATGGAGGTTTAATTTTGAGACGTGACAAATGTAAGTTTAGGAAAGAGTGAGTAGATTATCTTGGGCACCTTGTATCTAAATGTAGGGTTACACCCAAAATTAAATTGAGAGCTATTGAGGAAGCCCTGCCACCCACCAACAGAGACTAATTGATATCCTTTTGGGTTGGCAGAATTCTGTTCAAACGTTGTTCCCCATTTTGCCAGTAAGACTGATCCATTAAGGCATCTGCTAAAAAGGTATTACGTTTGTATGGAGTGAAAAGTGTCAGAATGCTTTTGATGGTGTATGTGTGAACATCATTGCTGCTAAACTATTGAAATAGTTTGACACTAAGGATTCTACTATCATCACTGATGCTAGCAAGTGTGGTTTGGGAGCTGCGTTGATGCAACACAGAAAGAATGGTAGGGAGGACATGGTGGCTTTTGCATCAAGAGCACTTAGGTGTGCAGACAGTGGTCGAAGTGGGCGGGATCGGCAGGGCACGGCGTGCCCCTACTTCTTTAATTTCATAGAGTCCGTTCCCCTACTTTATTATTTTAAACATGCCTCCCGGACAGCAGAAATCAACAAGGCTGATGGTTGGTTAAGGCTCTGTTTTGGGGACAGGCGAAACGGGCAGAGAAGGAAAAGGACTCGGTCTTTTCCTTCGTGCCCAAAGAAGACAAGGACAGTGTCCAGTTCTCCTACCGCTGGCAGCTGCCCCACCCCCTTTGTTCCCCCTCTTCCCTCTTTCTGTCTCGCTCCTCATCATGTAGTGAAAACTGAGACTTCAAGAAACAGGTATTACCTTCTCTTTGCTCCTTTCGTTTATTTGCTCCGCTGTGAAATGGATCCAAAAAAGAAAAACACTTGCTGGAATCGTTGTCTTTTTCTGACATTTTTCAATTTCTAAGTGCAGCCTCGGGGTAGAGAGAAATAAAACATTCGAAATATGAAAAATAACTAACCAACTAACTGAAGCAAGGCAGAGTGGTTGCAAGGTGGCCAGATTGATTTATTCACACCTGAACACTTTAGCGCCACTTTACAGTGTTTGCCAGTGAAGCGCTATTTTTGTTTTCTCATCACTCTTTGAACTATTGGGAAAGTGCACTATTCCTAGAAATACTAAAATACCTGCTTGATGGGTGAATTGGAAAACAAAAGACATACTGCTGCTCTGTATTCAAAAACGTGGTCTTTTTAAACCATACCGCTTACGTTTTGTAAGGATATAAGCAGTAGGAATTGAAGCGGGTCCCTTCTGGGCCCTGTAGTCATGGACTTAACTTTTCAGGCAAAAGCACTCACTAATTTCTGAATAATGAGTGTAAAAAGAAAAAGGTAACCATGTTGTTCCTGCTTACATTTCACATGCTAAACTTGCATTCCCTACGAGTGTTTGCTTGTTCTAGGATGTAAATTTTTTTTAGGCAGCATATCGCTCTTGTCTAGTGCGTAATTTGAATTGAGTCACATCCAGGTGTTTATAGCGGGTCATTGCAGTGCAAGTTTCTCTCATTGGGGCAGTATGGTGTTCAGTGGGGAAGACAATGTGGCACTATGATCAGAGCTGCTGAATTTGGAACTGGGGAACCAGGTTCATCCCTCATGACCAGACCACTCCCCATGAGGGAGCATATTCCCATGCTAGACCTTAGAAGGCCCCGCAAGATCTTAACCCCTTCGCTGCGGGGGTAATTCCCCTACGGCGTGGGGGGGGCGGTGCTGTGCTCATGACGAGCTGGGCTCGTCACGACTCCACCCACTGATTGATTCTCATGCACAGGCGGGGAATTAATTGCATGTGGGAGTGCCGCGACCGTTATGACAAGCCCAGCTCGTCATGAGCACAGCTCCACTGTGCCTCATGACGAGCTGGGCTCGTCCTAAGCATGGAAGCAGTTAAAAGCCCTGGTGTCTTAGCACCAGCAGGTGGACCCTAGCAGTGGCAAGTGCAGGTTAACCTTGAAGGCCTGTCCGCCACAATTTATTCTGAAGTTCACCTCCAGTCTTGCAGGCAGGCCTATGAAGCAGCACACCATAGAGTGACAGTGAGTGTGTCACTGAGGTCACAGGACCCTTGAGCAGGGTGTCTCTATGGCAGTGCGACTGCACCAGGCGCTAACCAGCCACGGTCCGTGCAGGTAACAGCAGTGGGGCAGAAGCGCCGGGTAAGGGGGATTTCGAGGGACGATGCAGAGGGAAAATTAAATAATTCATTTTCCCTCAGCATTGTCCCTCGAAATCCCCCCTTAACCCGGTTCCACCTCCCCACTGCTGTTAACTGCATGGACCGCAGCTGCCCCTGACTTCAGGTGGGGGCGTCGTGTTTGCAAGTTTAACATGGTTTTAAAAGCACTTGTTGCCTCCTTGCTGGCCTCCATCAATTTGCGGCAACAATAAAAGTCATGATACCTCCAGTGATTAATGTTCTTAGTAGAGAGATGGTGTTTTGTCTAGTGGACGTTTTAACTCATGGAAAGGAAGTGCGGAGGGTTAATGTGCCTGCTGCTAAGAACATGGACCATGCAGATCACAAAGTGCACATAATGTAAATAGGTCAGTGGGTTACTGCGTTTGTCGGAGCGACCCTATTGTTACTTGCAGTTAATAAGTTAAAATCCTAACATAGAACAGTGAGCTCCTAACTGTCATGTTAGAGCTGCATGCAAACTGCAAGGTATAAATTAGAGCGTTCTGTTTTTTCCCCCCCAGTATTTGGTTATCCTAATGTTGCAGAAAAAGGGTACATTTGGGTAGAAATCAGTTCTGATTATTAAAGAGAACCACCAACCATGGTATTACGTTTTAAATTTTGAGTTTGTGTTTCTCCAGATCAATCACTATTAAACTATGCTGCCTACTAGTATGGTTTTCATGTGACTCCTACACCTTGTAGTTCTTTGTCTTATTTAACATTTCCTATACAGTGATTTACACACGTATGGTTGATTGTCTCTGTGTAATGTGTGGTGTTAGTGGTGCAGTAAATTTTCTGATACTTTATTATTTTGTCATTTTTACACATGCTTAACAGTCTCTGCAAAGATTTTTCCTTCTTAGTACCAGAGGAACATACAACTGCAGCAGTGAGAAAAGGTGACCAGTCAACCTTTGCAAAGGGCCCTCCACTTCACAGCAGCACAAGTCACATTTTTTAGGAACTTTTGATCCGTTTGAGCTATAAACAATTTACTAATTAAAATCGTCAGATTATGCAGCAGATGATGTATTATGTGGCAAGTATGGTAGAGCCATAATTATGTGGCAAACCTTTGCAAACTAGGATATTTTGCCATTCATGTTTGAACTGCTCTTGTGGAAAAAGGGAGGAGAAGTGCTGATGACAGAAACTCCATGGCTGGGAGACAAATGGCTTGCGATTCCACTTTTAAGGATATTTGGGACATTCTTTGATTGGAAACTTATCCCACTTTGTGAATGTATTTTAATGTCAATAACTCATATTAAACCTTAAATAAAGATGTGTATCCATTGGTTAAATTAAATAACGTAATAAGCTGTAACTGGTTAGTGAAATGGGAAACAAATACTAAAAATTGGGATATTTTGCTCTTTCTGCCACATCTCTGACTCCGCCCACTGACCCAATCCACGGGTTATTCCTGCCCTCTGATTCTCCGCCCACAGTTCCCCTACTCTTTATTTACCCCACTTCGACCACTGGGTGCAGAGCACACTTACTCCACCATTAAAAAGGAACCATTGGCTTTATGGTAGAGTGCACAATATTTTCAAACATGTGTGGGTGTGTACCTTTTGTTCTCCACACTGATCATAAACCCTTACATTGTACAGTGCAAAGAATTCTGCTAAGGCCACGCTGAGGATTGCTAAATAACTGTGTTGACTACAAGAATATAATTACAGAATTTAGTATTTACCAGGAGAAAAAAAAATGTAGTTGCCGACTTTTTTTCCAAAATTGATTTGCAATTAGTTGATAAGTGTGTTGAGGAGGATGAGGAAAAAGTTTGTGTGATGTCGCTGAAAGGGTGAATTGAGATCGGAATTGGAAATCGATGCTGTGCTCAAAAAAGTTGACCTGTGTGACGCATGAGTGGCCCAATGCTAAACTTATAGAATGCAAAGCTGTCTTATTTTCATGTGGCGTCAAAACTCACTTGTCAAAGGCTTATTGTGTTAATTAGAACAGTTGATTGTACCTTTTTCGAGTTGGCTCACAATGGAATTTGTGCAGTTAAGCACAGGGTGCGTGAGGGTTTCTGGTGGCACAGTGTTGACAAATCAGTTGAAGGCATTTGTAAGTCCCTGTATAGTTAGCGATAAGACCCAGGTGACTCTACCATCTCCTGTCAGCTCGGTGGAAGCACCTTCTGCACAGGGGTCCAGCTTAGCCTAAGACTTGATGGGTCCGATCAGAGTTTTTGGTGAATATTCCAAAGTTGCCATTGTATCAATCGACTGTATGCTTAAGTGGTCTGAAATCATTTTTGTTCACACTGTGAACACTGCTTCAGTAATTCAATTCCTTCAAAGGCTGTTCATATTGGAAGGTAACCCTGATGAGTTGCTGATATACAATGGCACCCAGTGGTGTCGGTTGAAATGAAGGAGGTATTGGATACTAATGGTATCAAACATACCAGGATGTCTCTAAACCACCCAAGACATAATGGTTTAGTGTGTCACTTAATTCACATGTTAAAGGGCAACTTCCAACTTGCTTATTAGCTTGTAAACCAGTTGGGCAAACTACACTTAATATTTCAACCGGGATGTCTCCATTTGTGCTGTTCCAGGGTCCAAATTAAACAGGACGTGGATGAACAGGTGTTCGGTTGATACGTCACGGTTATCACATGTGTTTGATGTGAGTAAAGAAGTTTAGAGAAAGTATCAAGGTGTTTCTATAAAGGTGGATGAGTGAAATCTGGTTGTTGGTAAGTGGGTGAGAATTAAGAAACCAGATTATCAAAGGTTAATCCAAATGTTATGATCCTGCACAGATTGTTCAGGTGTAACCTAGTATGGTGCATACCAGTGATGGCAAGACTTGGAATAAAGATAAGCTGGTTGTGGGTCCACCTGAAAAGCTTTCATTTTTCTCAAGCACATTTGGAAACCACCTATACATTTGTTGTTCAGGATAGAAACAAATAAAAGCCCTACAGCACATACTTGAGGACAGACAGGCGCATGCCTCAACATTTCACAGATTGGTATTGGTTGACTTTAGGCACGTTAACAGTGGATATTCATTTGTATGACCTAATACTGTAACATAGTGTTTGTATGATGCCCATAGCAGTTATAGTTTTTGTCTTAGTCCTTTATCTTGTGGTTGATTTTGTTGTCTTCTATTTGATCTTTATCATCTTATAACTATTCTCCCCTTTCCGTTAATCATTTAATGTCAATACTATAATGTGAAACATTGTTGAAGAATGTTGTGGGTTGGAATGCTGAGAGTAGCAGTTGGTGGGAAGTAGGAATACGATGTGCTAGTGGTCGCAGTCTGACTTGTGAACCATTAAAGTTCCTTCCCAAGGTTGTGCTTATTTTGTCTGTAAACCCTCTGTCTAGGACCATGCTTCCCGAGGCTACCTTGTACTGATCTCCCCTTTCTCATGCACATTTCATCTGGAACATACCAAAATATTGAGAATGGGAAAGAGACCAGATTTATGAGGAGGATAAATTTATCTTTAGACCACACAGTTACTTGCTTTTTCTCATTACCCGAGACTCCCTGTCCTCTCTTTTGCCATTGATCATAAAGCACACAATGATTGGCAATTTTTCAAATTGAAGGGAACTGGCGAGAACTTGTCCCATATTATGTATGCATGAGCAACTTTAGAATCAGTTTCCACCTTCCACTAGGTGGCAAGAAATCCCGCAAGTGGATAACGGGAAGGAGCTCCTATATTAAAGATAAGTGTCACCATAAAAGTAACTGTTGTGGATTGTCCTTTAAGATCAGAAAATAGATTCACGCATCACAGCGTTGTTATTGTGGAACCCGCAACGAATATTGAGGGGCTGGAGAGGATACTGTGAGTTATTTCCCTGTGGCAAGGAGATTGGTGGTGTACATCTGAAGCTGAACAAATCCTTTGTGCACCCTCACCTACTTCCTTGGCTTGTTAATTTGTGTCCAGGCAAATAATGTGCAGTATGCAGCTCAATTAGGATAATTAGCTGCATTTTAATCTGTGGCAAGAAGCTAATCTGTTCTCTTTCGCCTAGGTCACATCTAGATAAGTGTTGTGAAGATGTGTTTCAGATAGTTCACTCATTCCAAAGTTGTGTATTTAATACCTTAATGGTCTTCTTTTTTTTTTTTTTTCTTCTGATCACAGAAAACCTTTCGAGACAAAGAGTGCAAGGGCCTCCAGATTAAGCTTGAGCGTTTGGAGAAACTGTGCCGTGCCCTCCAGACAGAGAGAAATGAGCTCAATAAAAAAGTCGAGGTCCTCAAGGATCGGATATCCGTCCCTGATATAGCCAAGGCTACCATGGTGGACATGTTGTCGTCCTGTACAATCGAAGAGACTACTAAAGAGCTTGTAACTACAACTGACAAAGAACCTGGAATCCAACCTGATGCTGCAAGTTCGCTCTCCTTTGTTGAGAATTCCATTGAAGAGACTGTCTGTACATGTTCTATGACCAGCATTGACTCTGCTGACTAAATTGTAAACCATGTTGAAATGTATATAAATATATATATATCCACACATATAGATATATATATATATATTTTCTGTATAACATTCTCTGTTGGTGGTACCTCTTGGTTTTGTGGTGACAAATTTCTTACTTTTCTACCATATCTGTATTTTCTTAGAACTACTGGACTGATGTAGTACAGGATGTTTAGTTGCTTTGGGTAGTCAAATCGATCTTTATTTGCCACTTGTTTCGCGCATTTTTTCCACATAGTTTCAGATTTAATGCATGTTTTGTTTCTCAGCATATGTCAACATGTTGGTCAAACCATGCATGAATGTAAACCACATTTCAGGGTAAATTGTAATGGACCATAATCAGTTGTTAAAGAAGTATCGTACTGTTTACCAGTGTTTAATTCATTTATTTCCTTGTGTTTAGCAAACGAGACATTACATTCGGAGTACCAATGGCAACCATTTGTCAGTGTGAGCTTGTTTTTTGTAAAGAATAACAGGGAATTACAAATTTGTTCAAGACTGATTACAGGGACTTGATTATGTGATGCCTCAAACCATACATCATTGCTGAAGTTGATTCTCCCATTCACAAATGGAAAACAGGGTGTGTTACAGTCTTGTATACTTCTCAGGGTTTTTGTAGGCAATCCAAGCTCAATTCAGAAGGATTCCTGCTTAAGCGGTTGATGTGTACTTTCAATTCGGTACAGGAGGGGCCTTTGTTTAATCGTAAGCACCGAGTTTTGGTGCAAATGTTTACCATTGCATCTAGACCCATTCTGATAATGTGTGTGACTGTCAGTAGGGAGTACAACTTAGACGTCGTGTGGAATAGGCACAAGACCATTGTCGCTATACCACATATTCCAAATATAAGCTGCTGCCACGAGGAATAACTTTTCTTTTAGTGTTTTTTTTGGGTGTGTTTTTTAGCATTTCCTTTAATTCTATAGTTTCATTAGGGCCAGTTTCTTTTATGTTTGTACGAAGAAAAGATGTGAAATGATTCTGTTTTCAACAAACATTCATTTGACCTGTTAATGAATAAACGAAGTGCCACTCGCGGACACTAGTGGACCAAATGTTCCTTGTTATGCAAGAGTAAGGGTAAAACTTGCGTAATTTTGACGAACTATGATTAATGTTGCTCTAAAAGTTATATTTTTATTGGAACTGTAAACGTCGAAAACCCCTGTTGAATAAACTGGAAACGGGCATTTGATCTTTACAACACTACCATTACTAACCTTTTGAGTAAACCCTGTTGATCAAATACTTTAGATCTCTGGAATCTGTGAAGTATGCTTTGCATTTCGGCTGCTTTTGCTCTCATAGTTTTGATTCTGTGACTAGCTTTCTCCAGATTGTGTTTTCTGGTTCAGAAATATTTGATCTTAAGTTGGCTGGCGAAATCTGACATGCACAAAAAGCAGGTGTTTCTTACTTTCGGTAAACAGTTATGAAATACTTGAATTTTCCTGCTGCACTGAAAAAGCTTCTATAATTATTTGTACATTTAAAATAATTGAAAAGTTTTCTTGGAAAGAGGTAGTTTAAGGAGTCTGTTTTTTGTTTGAATTGTTAGTGACTTTTTGATCCATTTTAAACCCACATTCTCTTCTGTCCTGACGGTCCTTTCGTCTTTTGATAGGCAAATTTTAAAAGGTTTTCAGACCGTGGCTCGTAAAGCCTTGTGGTAAGTACACATTTGTCTCTTATATGAGCTAATGTTCACATCGACTAAGTATTAATATAGGAGTGACTTCTGAAGTAGTGTCGATCTTTAGAGTAGCACATGATTTTGTTTTTTTCCCGAAATTTCGCCATTATTTCCTTTATTCAGTATTGTCAGATTCTTCTTTAGTGCTTGTAATTGTTAGCTTTAGGCTATTGAAGCTCATGATTTGATTCGGCGATGCCCTATCAATCATCTGTGCACCAGTTCCTACTGGGCGGAGCAGTTCTGCGAATCATGTTGGGTACAGTGTAATCATTGCTCGACTATGAACAGATTTTTAGTGAAAGGAAGGTCCAAATTTGCTTGCACTCTGACTGCTAATCTCTGAAAATAACCATGGCAATCCCTTGTCGGTGATCCATTTGTAGGGTTACTTTAGACCTATGCCTGGATTAATTCCTTGTGCCACAATGCATCACTAGTGATGTAGCTTTTAAGTGTTTAGGGCGAGTAAGTCCCCACGTACGGTACTGTATACTTGAGTAGCAGAGCTTACGAACAGCACAGCCATTCATTTGTTTTCATACTTCAAAAAACAAGTGAGCCTAATTATTGTGACTCCACTTCGAAATTGTGAGAAAGTAATCCTTTACGTCTGTTTATCACTTAAAGGCCAACTTGTACTAAAAATGCTCCCGTACCCTAACGCATTCGACTAAACATTAAAATCCTTGTATTAAAGCCCCAGGGTTTCAGCAGGAATAAAAGGTGTTTATAATTATCTAGGGCATTTTCATACCATTGTGGTAGTTGCAAAATATATCCTGGAATGTAAGCTGCGTCTAGACTCATTGAAGGGATAATAGAATTAGGTTCCTATTTCCTACAAATCAGAATAATCTGCAGGGTTATTTATCTGTTTGGCAAACTGTTTCATTGTTTTATCATACCTTTTTGTCAGGAAATATAGAACATAAATTATTTGCAAAATCAGACAAATTGATTTAACACGAAACCGGCCTTGAATATCATCTTGATTTTCTTTTTTTTTTTTTTCCTCATGGGACCATCATTGCCATTGCCTTTCTAAATAAATCAAAACTGCTTAACTGACATGTGAAGACAACAGTTTTTGAACCATGAGTCGTAATGTGGACGGTTATTGTAACAGGGCTCTGATCTGTATTTTCTTTGCTACACCTTTACACCTCTTTGTGCTACAGTTCATTTCTCAGGTGTTACAGAAAAAAATCTACCTCTTCATACTGTAAATGAGAATAACTGTGAAAAAAAGATGCAAAAATTTAGTTTGTGCTAAGCACTGCTTTATTTTTACAATCCTTATTTGCTGTCATGAAATGAAAAGGGGGGAATGAACAGTCAATCTTGCTTTGCTTTTCAAAAACATTTTGTAGAGATTTTTCACAACTGTGAAACTGAAATTTTATCTACACAATTATGTATAGATTCAGTAAATATGTATGCTAAACACGTGTGCTTCTTCTTTGTACCACAGTACAGTTCTGAAACTTTCATTGTACTTCATGTTACTTATTATTGTGAAGGACAATTGGCGATTTTACGCATAATGCACAAAATAGCCTTTGCATTTTTAATAAGATACATATTCCTTATTCTGAGGTCAAGGTAGTTGTCAGTCTCCTAAAACGTGACTGCATGAACAAGTGATGTTGTGAACATTTGGGGATTTTAGTTGTTTTAAATCCACAGAAATGTTTGTGTTATCTCTAGTATACCATTGACTTTTAAAACTAGATGGCCTTACTGATTAATGAACTTTGAGTAAGCCGTTTCCTGCTTATGCATTCTGGTTTCCCTTCAGACGTGCCCTTGCTTACAAACAAACGTTTCATTTTTAGAAGCCTTGTTGTCTACTCAGTTTGATCTACATGGTTATAGAGGCGGATCTGCAGGAAGGGGTGGGGCAATATGCACTATTTGGTCAAGTCTCTGGGCTTAGTTGTGACAAAGGAGAGCCCCTTGCTAACTGTGTCGTTTGATAAGGAAAAAGCCTTTGATCTGGGACTTTTTGTGTTACTGGCTTCAGAATGGTTGTTTCTTCTGCCAGTTCATAAAATTAGTGGCAGGGATTTATGATGGAGTGGTTGCCCTGCTTTTTATTAAGGATTCAGGTGTTGATCAAATTGAGATTTTACATAGAATTGGGCATGGATGCCTCCTGTAACCTGTTATTTGTCTATGGTGTTTAGGGGAATGGTAACCTTTCACATGGTAGGCCACCATGATACGCCCAGATCATGAAATTATGCATATTTTATTTTTATATACCTTGCTGACCAAATCCATAGATCGTTTTAAAGTAAATTTGATCTCAGAATACCCCAGTATTCAATTAAGGCCAAGAAAATGGGAGTCCTGCTGATATTTGATGACTGAAAAAATATCGGAATTTTAGGCGAGGAAGAAGTTCTGGTGCCTAAGGCGGGCTCAAGAATCCAACTTGCTGACGGGTAGCCACAGGGGGGATTATTCCTCTGTCTGGGGTTGGTCGCTTGGCTGGGATTTCGTGGTGGGGAGTTGTAGCACTTGGCGGTATTTTGTTCAAGTGAGTTCCATAAATTTGGAGGAAAGAAATTTGATGGTGGTACCCCATGTTTATCGAACTTGGGTAGGGTGTGGGCCAAACTGGCTGTAATCTTTTCAATGCCCACTATCTGCCATACCTTGTATAGACAATCTAGTTTAGTCGGAACGTCTTCCGTTCCCCAGCGAGCCAGCAGCACCTGTTTGGCGGCTCCTAGTGTTAAAGTAATGGCTCTTCCCCTACATCGCTTAAGAGGGTAGGTAAGGGGGTTTGGCAGTCCCAAAAGGGTGTAACTGGGAAATATGAGGATTTCGGTGTGATGGATGGAGTCGACTTCCTGAAGGACTGTGGTCCAATAGTCCTGTGTTCTTGGGCACTGCCAGAGAATGTGGGTGAGCGTGCCTACCTGCCCACAGTTGCGCCAACATAAATTGCTGCCACTGGGTTTTCATTTTGCAACTCTAACTGGAGTATAGTACCAGTAGTGTACTATCTTTACAAACATTTTTCCCGCAGTACAGCAGGAGGCGGCTCTGGCCCTGGGAATTATATCCTGCCATTCTTTAGGGGAGAATTCCCTCTCCAGTTCCGATTCCCTCCTACGCTGCGCTGGGGTCTGTATTTGGGCTTATTAAAAAAGGAGTAGATATCTGAAAGCAGTTGCTTGTCTGATGTGCGTGTGATATACCAAAGCTCAAATTTTGTGAGGGGACGGCTAGAATGGGGTTGCACCTGAGGTTGTGTTGCCCAGTGTCGAATTGCTAAATATTGCCAGTAGGTGTCCTGGGGGATTCCGAAACCTGATACCAGTTCGGGAAAAGCCATAATCCCTTTCTCGTCGAATAAGTCACCTATCCTTTTACAGTTGGTTTCTTGCCATTTCAGGAACCTATTCCCTTCCATCGCTGGGGGAAAGTCTGGGTTACCTATGAAAGGGGTCAGCAGAGAAACGGGGTTGAAAGGCCACTGGACTCCTGCATCCTGTCCCACGTCCCGATGGTCGCCCTCCGTACCAGCGAGATATAAGCTCCAGCTGGCCTAAGCTATTTAGGGAGCCAGGGACCCTTCCATATATGCATCCCTGCAATTGTGCGATCAATAAATCAACAATGCTTTTCAGACTGGTTTATACCACCCAATCATATATCGTGGTTGCGCAGCTTGAAAATATTTCTCTAGCTGTGGGACCCCAAGCCCCCCCATCAGCCTGGCTCAGAAATGTTTGATGTCGTGCCATGCGGGCCTTTTTCCCTTCCCATATGAAATTCCCAATTAGGTGTTGCATTTCTGCCAATATTCGAGGTGGGGGTCATAGTGGTAGTGTCTGTATCACTTAGAGAATGCGAGACAGGAGAGCCATTTTAACGGCTGCCAGCCTGCCTAGCCATGACATAGTGTCCTTCTTCCAGCTAAGTAAATCTGAAAGAAACACGTAGTGATAGATTCCTTACCTTAGAATTACCCCCAGACGTTGGGCTGGATCCAGAAAGTTTTTGTCAGCAGTAACCCTGCGCGTCAGTAGGTGGCGTCGTGCGGCTCCGCGTCCGTCTGCGTCGTGATCGCCGGGATGATGTCGCGGGCAGTACTTAAATGCCGCCCACGCGCGCTGACGTCAGTTCTTTCTTTTTCCGCGCCAGCAAGCGCAGATCCGGGAAGAGCTAGTACCCCCAGTCATTTTTGAGCTGAGTTTTTTTTTTTTTAGGCCTTTTGTCTCCTTTTTTTCTTGAGTCAAAGGACTCCTAGCGTCATAGGGATGCCCGGGTTTAAGAACTGTGGGGAATGTCACCGCATGATGTCGGTGACGCACCCACACTGCGCGTGTCTCTGCTGCCTGGGTCGCGAACACGACTCCAAGTCGTGCACCGACTGCTGGATCATGGCGCCCAAAACTTTGCGGGAGCAGTCCCGGAAGTTGCTGGAAGTCCGGCAGTTGGCTCCGCGCCGTTCAAGGTCCCGTGGGGAGGTCGAGGGACCGGTCGCGGAGTCGTCACCATCATTCTTCTGGATCTAAGTCTTCGCACTCTGGGTCAGGTAAGTCGAAGCATTCCAAGAAGAAGTCGAAGAAGTTATCGCTCTTCGACTTCCCCTCGCCTGTCGCAGCTGAGGGTGCGGGCGGTGCCACCCCCGCGGCTCCGGCGGAGCCTAGGACGTCGCCACCGGCATACCCGCCCTTTCCGGATCAGGCAGCGACGCCTGCCCAGGTGAAAGTTTCTTGCTGCAATGACCCGCCTCTTTGGGCTGTCTGGCCCCGCCGGTGCTCCTCTGGGCTCCGCGGGCCCGACTGGGGGTTCTGTTCCATCGCCGCGGGCTCCGGCCCCAGCGCCGCAGGCCCCCATGGGATCGGGGATCGGACCCCGGTCGACGCCGGGTGACCTTGTTACTCCTCCACCGACCCCACAGCCTCCGACGTCGCCCGCTCTTCGGGACGACGTCGTCCCCGGCTTCAGCCCTGAACCGAACACGGCGCCGGATCAACGTCTCTCAACGGCCGCTTCCGACGCCGATGGGATTTGTTCCCTATGTCCGTCCTCCGTATTTTCAGCCTGTTCCACATACTTCGGAGGAAGGGGGGAGGACTGGGTGAGGTCTGAGGACCCTCTCGCACAGGACTGTGCTTATGATCCGGACTGGGCAGAGAATTTGGGGGAAGCCAGTGGTCTTGACACCTCGCCTGACCTTGGTATGCTGTCTCCTACCGTGGCTACGGAGGAGGGAGCCAGTTACGCAGTGGTGTTGCATAGGGTGGCCGAGGCCCTCCTCCTCGAACTCCCTACTGTGGCCGTCAGGACTAACCTCCTGACAGAAGTGCTCGAGCCGGCGGCAACCTCTTCGGAGCCCTTGCTGCCCTTTAATGACGCACCTTCTGACGTTCTTTTGGGCACCTGGTCCAGGCCCAATACAGGGGCTCCTGTGGACAGGAACGTGGCCCGACGCCATCGCCCAGCTCCGGGTGATCCCCTCTTCCTCTCTCAACACCCACTCCTGAGAGCTTGGTTGCCCAGGCCTCTGCGTCCCAAAGCACATTCCCTTCCGCACCTCTGGATAGGGAATCCAAGAAGCTGTTTTCATCTGCCAGCTTAGGGCTGCAGTCGGTGAACACCGCATGCCTCTTGGGCAGTTATTCCCACTCTGTGTGGGACACGGTTGCGCAGGTGCTGCCTAGCTGTCTGGAGGAGGTCCAGACAGTACTCGCCCAGGCTGTTGCTGCTGGGAGAGACGCAGCTAAGTTCACCATTCGTTGTGGGCTTGACACCGCCGACTCGCTGGGCAGGGCGATTACCACGACAGTGGCGCTTAGACGCCACGCCTGGCTGAGAACTGGCTTTTCGGGGGATGTCCAGAATACCCGGATGTACATGCCCTTTGATGGCATTCGCCTCTTTGGCAATAAGGCAGATAGTGCGCTGGAGCGCTTTAAGGACTCACGGGCTACGGCCAAGTCCTTGGGCCTGTCGGCCTCCTCCGCCTTCTACCTTTCGCTCCTTTCGTAGCCGCTGAAGGGGCGCCCCACTATGTTTGTAGGGCCACAGGCCGGCGCAGCTACTTCCTCAACGCAGACGTGGGAACCGCGAGGCGGTTCAGGGGGCCAGCGGGAGGGTCAGTCCACCTCCATCCCCGTGGCATCCACTGGAAAGCCTTCCTAGTCTGTCCCTTCAGGTCCATCAAACGTCAGTGGCTGGACGGATTTGCCATCATCTCCCCCACTTTAGGAACAACCTTGGGTTTTGACTTAAAAGGCAGCAAGGCCAAGTCAATATATAGTTAACACAACAAAAGTACTGCCAATGCTGCAATAGATATGAACAAGATACTTCGGATCATAGACTGAACAAAACAGTACTACTATAAACCACTTTTTCCGTTTGATTTTAATCGACAATTTTTAGGGGGTCAGTGCTTCATTAACTCATTTTTAAGCACGGTTTTATTTATACAGAACACATTAGCAAAAATAGTAGAAAAAAACAATACAACATTAATATTTACATTGCCTACACAAATACACACGACACTGCTACTGGCATACAAGTGTCAATCATACCATCCATTCATACTACTCAATCATACTGTGGGACAATTTGAGACAAATAATCAATGACAGTTTGGCGATTTTTTGAAAAGAAGGGGGGGCTATCGAAGACTTGTTTACAGCCTAATGGTGGTAGTTTAAAAGTGATTGAGTTGTTATTTGTGCGATTAGCCCACAGCGAAGAGGTCTACGCGTTTCGAATCCCTCAAGTTGTGGGGATTCTCATCAGGACCAGATGCTCACTAAAGAGAGAACAGAAAAGCTAAGTTAGACCAATTGACCCTTAAACACTCAAATTTCCTCAACGCAGACCTTGTGCTCTCGTCTTACCTTGCAGCCAATGCCAACCAAGGGGAGACTTGCGATTATAGAATATAGACCTTTTCAAAAAAACCTTTAAAAAGACAGAAGGAGGGAGAGTGGATTTAATATAAGTGTCGCCTAAAGCGCTGGTAGATGCGATAGCGGTGTTAGTCCAAAAATGAAAAGCGTCTTACTTGTCAGCCTGCCAATGTCGTGTATCTTTCTACTGGCGTGGGTTGAAGTTCCTCCGGCCAAAGTACCGGCTATTGGAAAAGATGATTCATGTTTCGGAAAGACTTAAAATGTCGTCTGAAAGAGATGAACCAAAACGGAATACAGTGGTTGCATTATTCTGGCTACCAAGGAGAATGCGGGAAGGCTCAAGTGTAGCTCGTTCAAATGTTATCTTACCTTCCGAGGTAGTTTGCAAAAAGTTTTACAGGGAACCCGTAGTCCGTGCTTGTAACGCCAATGCAGGTATTGTTGACGGTGCAACAGGAAGGAATCCCCTTTTACACTTCCTGTCTTCGTGCGCGGGCGGAATCTGGGATATGTAGTTTCTTTCCGCTGGGCAGCTAATTGGAGTAAAGGAGGACTGCTTCAATCGGGCGCTGATCGTAATGTCGATGTGGAGGTTCATGGGATTTGTAGTTGGCCATCGTGGTGTGTTCAACTTTATTGACAAAAATACCATATCACGCTAAATTGCGATCCAATGGATATGCATGTAAAATGCAAAATGACACGTAGGTATGATATGATGTGGCTGTGAAGCAAGCATCATTAGTGACGCTATTTAACAAGACATCAGTAAATCGGAGATGTACTCACAGGAACAGATTCATAGGTTAAAAATCTGACATTTCATTCAATCCCTCGACTGATGTATTGAATTTAATTATCAGCATCGCTTCTCTTTTCAACAGTTTGGCATCCAAATCTCCTCCTCTGCTGTCTTGTGTAACTTTCGAAATCACAGTCCATTTGACATCTGTTTCTGCATGGTTGTTAAGACGCCAATGGTTTACCAAAGGAGCGTTTTGCACATTTTTTCATATTCTTGATTTGTGCTGTTGGATTCTGAACCTTATTTCCTGATTTGTTTTACCAATATAAAGTTTGTCACATGGACATAATATCCCATATACTACAAATTTTGTTTTGCAGTTTGAAAAGGAATCATGTTTCCAATGAATGTCCTGATGGATGAAATGGTTGCCTTCCAAAGTAGATTCACAGCACACACATGTGCCACATTTGTGGTGGCCTTGAATAGGAGGAAGATTTAGAAAGCTTCTCAAATCCGGGACCTTTGTTTTTGGGAGAGCAGCTCTCACGATCTGATTGGCTATGCTTCTGTCTTTTCTAAAAGCAAATAGTGGGGGTTCTTTGAGGGAAGGGTCCAAATTTTTTACCAGGTGCCAGTTTTGGGAGATGATCTTTTTAAGCCAATTGGACGTGGGTGTAAAGGTGGAAACACAGACAATCTTGTCCATTTTGGATTTGTCTCTCCTTTCAAAGAGAACTTCCCGTGGGGTCCACCATGCACGTTTCATGGATCTCTTCAGAAGTTTTTTAGGATATCCTCTTTCTAAGAGGTTAGTCTTTAGTTTTTCTGCATGAAAGAGAAATTCATCCTTGAATGTGCAGTTCCGACGGATTCTTAAAAATTGTCCATAGGGCAAATTGTCCCTCAGGCTGCGTGGGTGATTGCTGGAATAGAGTAACGCTTTATTTCTGTCGGTTTTTTTCTTGTACAGTGTGGATACGAGGTGTCCCTCACTTGGGTAGACTTCAACATCCAAAAAAGGTATTTTGACTTTGGAAGAACTCAGGCTGAACTTAATGTCCGGTGTTCTATTGTTCAGCCAATTGACAAAGTCTCGCAGTTGGTCTTCTTCTCCAGTCCAAGTTAAGAATACATCGTCGATGTACCTTACCCAATGTCCGATGTAAGTTGAGAATGGGTTATTGTTGTACACAAAATGTTCCTCGTATTTTGACATGTAGAGAAACCTCATGGTCCTCACCGTTGAAACAGCACAAAGACTGTCGAAACAACAATTGGAAGAAATCTCGGCCCTTGAGAACGAAATTAAAACTAATCAATTGATCACGGATGCCAAAGAACTTTTGGACAAAGTCGATAAGGAGATCCTCGAATTTAAGGACTATTCAATCAATCAAAAGGGCCTCAAATTCGAAAAGGATAAAAAGAACTTTTCTCTAGACAAGATTTATCCTTATCTACAAATTGATTTTTATACAAGACCTGACTCACGACGATTTCTACAGGATTACCAAGGGAGATCTAGGTCCAATTTTATCAATTTTTCCGATACATCATCTTCCTCGGGGAGCAGTGACACTGACAACCCTAGTACAAGGGGCGAACCCAGTAGACGTGTCAATTTTCAACCAAATTTACAACAGAACTTTCAACAACCGTCTTTTTTAGGACGAGGCCAGCGGAAACCTCGCGGCAGATCCAGATTTTCCAACCAACCATGGGAAATGTCCACGAGACGTCAGAATTACAAAAACTGAGGATTCTAACTGTCACAGATCGGCAAAAATCACGAGAACCGAAGATGACGTCCATCTTCAATCTCTCAGATAAAATTCTGACATATGACGAATGCAGTGTACTAGAAATGGGTCTTTCTTTCGTACCATCCAAAGCAACCAACTTTGTCAAACTTAAGGCTGAATTCATTGAATTCTGCCGGAAGATACACCTGATTACCTTCTTCCTGGACAATCCATTGCAGGACAACACAGAGACGACAGGTTTAAGGAAAAAATCCTGTTTTTGCCCACCAACAGCGAAAACACCCAAGGAGGTAATACTATTTGAAAAGGTAGTACTGTCTGCCATCACGGAAGCTGAAAAACACAAAAAGAGATCTGTCAAATTCAACATGACGAAAGCTCAAAAAGATGCTTTGACTGATCTAAAAAATGACCCATCTATAATAATTAAACAAGCGGACAAGGGCGGGTCTATTGTCATCTGGGCCACTGAACGCTATACGGCAGAAGTGATGAGACAACTATCCAATGTCACTTGCTACAGAAGGCTCAATAAAGATCCAACGGCTGAATTGCAAGGCAAACTATTCAACATTCTCCAGAAAGGATTTGATGAAGGCTTTTTAGGCAAGAAAGAATATGAATTTCTTAAAAACAAAAACCCTCGTACACCTATCTTTTACGTACTTCCCAAAGTACATAAAAATGAAAACAATCCCCCGGGTCGTCCTATAGTCTCGGGCTGTGAGTCTTTGACTGAATCAATTTCAAAATTCGTAGATTTCTTCCTTAAACCCTTTATGCAAGAGGTTAAATCATTTATCAAAGACACCACGGACTTCCTGATCAAATTGAGCACAATGGAGTTTCTAGAAAATACACATCTCTTAGCCACCCTAGATGTCACCTCGTTGTATACGGAAATTCCCCAAGACGAAGGGCTGGCAGTTTTGGAGACATTTCCAAACAGTAGACCGAAGCCTGAAAAGGTCCCAACACAATTCATCCTGGAGCTAGCTACTTTTGCGTTAAAAAATAACTATTTTTGTTTTAAGGATGAGTTTTTCTTACAAATCAAAGGTGTCGCGATGGGGTGTCCTTTCGCCCCAGAGCTGGCCATTCTCTACATGTCAAAATACGAGGAACATTTTGTGTACAACAATAACCCATTCTCAACTTACATCGGACATTGGGTAAGGTACATCGACGATGTATTCTTAACTTGGACTGGAGAAGAAGACCAACTGCGAGACTTTGTCAATTGGCTGAACAATAGAACACCGGACATTAAGTTCAGCCTGAGTTCTTCCAAAGTCAAAATACCTTTTTTGGATGTTGAAGTCTACCCAAGTGAGGGACACCTCGTATCCACACTGTACAAGAAAAAAACCGACAGAAATAAAGCGTTACTCTATTCCAGCAATCACCCACGCAGCCTGAGGGACAATTTGCCCTATGGACAATTTTTAAGAATCCGTCGGAACTGCACATTCAAGGATGAATTTCTCTTTCATGCAGAAAAACTAAAGACTAACCTCTTAGAAAGAGGATATCCTAAAAAACTTCTGAAGAGATCCATGAAACGTGCATGGTGGACCCCACGGGAAGTTCTCTTTGAAAGGAGAGACAAATCCAAAATGGACAGGATTGTCTGTGTTTCCACCTTTACACCCACGTCCAATTGGCTTAAAAAGATCATCTCCCAAAACTGGCACCTGGTAAAAAAATTTGGACCCTTCCCTCAAAGAACCCCCACTATTTGCTTTTAGAAAAGACAGAAGCATAGCCAATCAGATCGTGAGAGCTGCTCTCCCAAAAACAAAGGTCCCGGATTTGAGAAGCTTTCTAAATCTTCCTCCTATTCAAGGCCACAACAAATGTGGCACATGTGTGTGCTGTGAATCTACTTTGGAAGGCAACCATTTCATCCATCAGGACATTCATTGGAAACATGATTCCTTTTCAAACTGCAAAACAAAATTTGTAGTATATGGGATATTATGTCCATGTGACAAACTTTATATTGGTAAAACAAATCAGGAAATAAGGTTCAGAATCCAACAGCACAAATCAAGAATATGAAAAAATGTGCAAAACGCTCCTTTGGTAAACCATTGGCGTCTTAACAACCATGCAGAAACAGATGTCAAATGGACTGTGATTTCGAAAGTTACACAAGACAGCAGAGGAGGAGATTTGGATGCCAAACTGTTGAAAAGAGAAGCGATGCTGATAATTAAATTCAATACATCAGTCGAGGGATTGAATGAAATGTCAGAGATTTTTAACCTATGAATCTGTTCCTGTGAGTACATCTCCGATTTACTGATGTCTTGTTAAATAGCGTCACTAATGATGCTTGCTTCACAGCCACATCATATCATACCTACGTGTCATTTTGCATTTTACATGCATATCCATTGGATCGCAATTTAGCGTGATATGGTATTTTTGTCAATAAAGTTGAACACACCACGATGGCCAACTACAAATCCCATGAACCTCCACATCGACATTACGATCAGCGCCCGATTGAAGCAGTCCTCCTTTACTCCAATTAGCTGCCCAGCGGAAAGAAACTACATATCCCAGATTCCGCCCGCGCACGAAGACAGGAAGTGTAAAAGGGGATTCCTTCCTGTTGCACCGTCAACAATACCTGCATTGGCGTTACAAGCACGGACTACGGGTTCCCTGTAAAACTTTTTGCAAACTACCTCGGAAGGTAAGATAACATTTGAACGAGCTACACTTGAGCCTTCCCGCATTCTCCTTGGTAGCCAGAATAATGCAACCACTGTATTCCGTTTTGGTTCATCTCTTTCAGACGACATTTTAAGTCTTTCCGAAACATGAATCATCTTTTCCAATAGCCGGTACTTTGGCCGGAGGAACTTCAACCCACGCCAGTAGAAAGATACACGACATTGGCAGGCTGACAAGTAAGACGCTTTTCATTTTTGGACTAACACCGCTATCGCATCTACCAGCGCTTTAGGCGACACTTATATTAAATCCACTCTCCCTCCTTCTGTCTTTTTAAAGGTTTTTTTGAAAAGGTCTATATTCTATAATCGCAAGTCTCCCCTTGGTTGGCATTGGCTGCAAGGTAAGACGAGAGCACAAGGTCTGCGTTGAGGAAATTTGAGTGTTTAAGGGTCAATTGGTCTAACTTAGCTTTTCTGTTCTCTCTTTAGTGAGCATCTGGTCCTGATGAGAATCCCCACAACTTGAGGGATTCGAAACGCGTAGACCTCTTCGCTGTGGGCTAATCGCACAAATAACAACTCAATCACTTTTAAACTACCACCATTAGGCTGTAAACAAGTCTTCGATAGCCCCCCCTTCTTTTCAAAAAATCGCCAAACTGTCATTGATTATTTGTCTCAAATTGTCCCACAGTATGATTGAGTAGTATGAATGGATGGTATGATTGACACTTGTATGCCAGTAGCAGTGTCGTGTGTATTTGTGTAGGCAATGTAAATATTAATGTTGTATTGTTTTTTTCTACTATTTTTGCTAATGTGTTCTGTATAAATAAAACCGTGCTTAAAAATGAGTTAATGAAGCACTGACCCCCTAAAAATTGTCGATTAAAATCAAACGGAAAAAGTGGTTTATAGTAGTACTGTTTTGTTCAGTCTATGATCCGAAGTATCTTGTTCATATCTATTGCAGCATTGGCAGTACTTTTGTTGTGTTAATCATCTCCCCCACTGGCGCATCATCACTTCGGACCAGTGGGTGCTGCAAATTGTCCGAAGGGGCTACTCCCTCCCCTTCAAGACTACCCCTCCAGCCATGCCACCTCAGTATCATAGCATGTTGGGGGATCACTTGGCGCTTCTCCAGCAGGAAGTTGCGACCCTCTTGGCCAAGGGGGCCATCGAGAGCGGTCCGACACCCAAAGTAGGTTGTGGTTGTTATTCCCATTACTTCTTGGTTCCAAAGAAGGACAGGGGCCTGCGTCCTATCTTAGACCTTCAGAACGTCAATCGCTTCCTCCGGAAGGAGAAGTTCAAGATGCTCACATTGGCTCAGGTCTTGTCTGCCCTGGACCCGCAAGACTGGATGGTAGCATTAGGCTTGCAGGACGCCTACTTTCATATTCCCGTCCTGCCGGCCCGGCGTTACCTGCGGTTCACGGTTGGCCACGAGCACTTTCAGTTCACCGTGCTCCCTTTTGGCCTTACCAGAGCCCCTCGGGTGTTCACGAAAGTGATGGCGGTGGTCGCAGCTCATCTGCGCAGATCAAGGGTTTCAGTCTTCCCCCTATCTTGACTGGCTGATGAAGGCGGGCTCGCCCCAGGCAGTCGTCTCCCACCTCCAGACTACGGCCGCCGACCTGCATTTGCTGGGGTTCTCCATCAACGTGCTGAAGTCGCACCTGGTACCCTCTCAGAAGCTCCTTTTCATCAGAGTGGTTCTGGACACGGCACAGTTTCGGGTTTATCCTCCCAAACAGAGAGTCCGGGACATTCAGGCTATGATTCTGATCTCTCAGCCCTTGTCCTGGGTTTCGGTCAGGATGACCCTGAGGCTGCTGGGCCTCATGGCCTCCTGCATCCTGCTGATCAACCATGCCAGATGGCATATGCGGGCTCTGCAGTGGGACCTGAAGTTCCGGTGGGCGCAGCATCAGGGGGACCTGTCCAGACACGTCCAGATCTCGGAGGGCACTGCAGTTGCAGTGGTGGCTCATGAACCAGCATTGGGTCAGCGACAGATCCTTCTCCCTTCCCCAACCGGAGCACACGGTGGTAAAGGATGCGTCCCTCCTGGGATGGGGTGGCCACATGGGAGAGACAGAGATCAGAGGCCTCTGGTCTCCGGCGGAGTCCAAGCTTCATATCCGCTTTCTGGAGCTTCGGGCGATCCGTCTTGCACTGAAGGCATTCCTTCCCTCTGTCAAGAGGAGCGTTAGTGCAGGTGTTCGCGGACATCACCACCGCCATGTGGTATTGCAACAAGCAGGGTGGGGTGGGGTCATGGACCCTATGTCAGGAGGCTCTACGTCTCTGGACATGCCTGGAACATCAGGGCATTTCCCTGGTGGTTCAACACCTGGCAGGTTCACTGAACTCCAAGGTGGACAAGCTCAGCCGTAGGTGCATGATGGATCACAAATGGCGTCTTCACTCGGAGGTGGCGCAAGGTCTCTTTCAGCAGTGGGGGTAGCCTTGGTTAGATCTATTCGCCACCAAAGAACACGCGCAATGTCAGCAGTTCTGCACGTTGGAATTTCCAAGGCGGCACTCGTTCGGAGACGTTTTTCGTCGTGAGTGGCATTGCGGTCTATTGCATGCCTTTCCGCCTATACCACTTCTGCCCTGAGTGCTGAATAAGATCAGATGCGACTGTGCCCAAGTCATTCTTATGGCGCCGGACTGGGCTCAAAGAGTTTGGTATCCCGAGCTACTCAGTATGAGCGTGGATCCCCCGATTAGTCTGCCTCTTCGGGAGGATCTTCTGTTGCAGCAACAGGGGACGTTCCTGCACCTGAACCTGTCCAGTCTCCACCTCCTTGCGTGGCGATTGAGTGGCGGCAGTTGATTCCCTTTGACTTGCCTCCTGAAGTCTGTGATGCCATTCTGGCAGCCAGGTGTCTCTCCACTAAAGTGGTGTATACGCCTGCAGGTGGAACAAATTTGTGGCATGGTGCACAACAAAGGCTGTGGATCCCCTTTCTGCCCCTCTTTCCGAGCTCCTTTCGTTCCTTCTTTCTTTGGACCGGCAGGGCTCTGCTCTGGGGACTATTAAAGGTTATCTTTCTGCCATTTCAGCCTTTCTCAGACAACCTGATCAGCCCTCGTTTCAAGTCCCTTGTTGTAAATAGATTTCTCAAAGGCATTGCACACCTTTTCCCTCCTATTCCGTTTGTGATGCCACAGTGGGACTTGAATCTAGTTATAACTTATCTGATGTGCGCGCCTTTCGAGCCTCTTCACAACTGTCCTCTTCGTCTTTTGACTCTGAAGACTGCCTTCCTGGTTGCCATCACCTCTGCTAGGCGAGTGGGTGAGCTCCAGGCTCTTTCTTGTAAGCCTCCTTTCCATTCATCCGGACAAGGTGGTGCTCAGGCCCCGGCCTTCCTTTTTGCCAAAAGTTGTCACGGCCTTTCATATTGGGCAGACTGTTACCTTGCCCACTTTCTTCCCGCCTCCACATCCTTCCAGAGAGGAAGAAAGGCTCCACCGTCTGGACTCAAAACGTGCGCTTTCGTTTTATCTCCATCGCGCACAACAGTTCCGGGTGGATGACCAACTTTGTTGGCTACGTTGGCACCAAGAAAGGTCGGGCGGTGCACAAGAGGACTATCTCCTGCTGGGTTGTCTTGTGCATCAAAGCCTGTTACTCTTTGGCTTAAAGAGCCTCCAGCAGGGCTGCGTACTCATTCCACTCGAGCAACTGCAGCCACTACTGCATTGGGACGGGGTGTCCCACTGCAAGACATCTGTCAGGCAGCTACATGGGCCTCGCTGCACACGTTTACAAAACATTATTACCTGGACAGCCAAGTCCGGAGAGACTGCTTTTTTGGCCGTTCTCTTCTCCAGGACCTTCTGGTGTGATCTTGGTTTATAGACCCACCACCGGGGTTGGTATTGCTGGCGTATCTATTCTAAGGTAAGAAATCTATCACTACGTGTTTCTTTCAGATGAACAAGTGACTTACCTTCAGTAACGATGTATCTGTAAGAAACATTGGTAGTGATAGATTCCTTACCGCCCCACCCATCCTCCCCGTTCTGCGAACTGATTTCTAGGGTTACGGTCATCCCTTTAAGGGCCCTAGTTTCAAGGCAGCAGTGGTCTGTATCTTGCATGGCTCTGCGTTCCTGGTGCGGAAAGTCGTGTACAGAACTGACGTCCGCGCACGTGGGCCCGCGACGTCATCCCGGTGATCACGACGCTGACGACTGATGCGGAGCTGCACAATGCCACCTCCCGACGCGCAGGGGTACTGCTGACAAACTTCCCAGATCCAGCCTGACGCCTGGGGGTAATTCTAAGGTAAGGAATCTATCACTACTAATGTTTCTTACAGATACATCGTTACCGAAGGTAAGCAACTTGTTCTTCATGACGGGTCTCATGCAGCAAGGCTGAATACTTGGCCTAGACCGTCTTTATCGTTGTGGGAAATATCTGTAGCCCTAAATAAGAGATGCCTCCTTATGCCCTCTCGAAAGGGAATTTCTGCCTCAATTTATCCTGCTCAGCCCAAATAAGGGTGAGTTGATTTTGAAGCCGGAGACCCCGCTAAATGTTGTATATTCTTCTAGTTGGGGAGGAAGGGAAAGTGACGGTTGCGTGAGAAATAACATCACGTCGTCCGCATACAGGGATAGTTTGTGCTCTGTCACCCATTCGAATCCCAGTGACCATCAGAAGGTGTCGGACCCTCTCGGCAAATGGCTCCATATAGAGCGCTAAGAGCAAGGGGGAGAGTGGGCACCCAGGCGAGTCCCCCTCCCTACTGCAAACTGGCCGAGAGGCTATCCCTTTTACTCTAATGCGTGCTTCCGGTGCTTTGTATATGCAATTCACCCATCGTTGATCGCGTTCCCCCAGTCCCAAACCTGCCTAAGGCGTGTTTTAAGTCCAGCCAACGTACGCAGTCAAACGCCTTCTCAGCTTCAACCGACAGAGTAGCGTGGGTTGTTTGATGTGTTTAGTTTTGTCTAGTAAAGGACAGAGGCTTCTTGTCCCATTGCTGCAATTGCGTTTGGTAATAAAGCCTGATTGATCTGGGTCAACCAGGCCTTGCATGTGAGGGGCCAGTTGTGCCGCCAATACGCTGGTGAAAATCTTCAGATCAACATTTAGTAAAGAAATCGGGCGGTATGAGGAGCACTCCTTTGAGTCTTTCCTGGGTTTCAGTATCACCACCACTTCTGCCATTGACATTGTGGGGGTTAGGGTACCTGTTTCGCTGAAATAGACGAGTCCGGAGCGGTGTGAGGTCAGGGGCGAAACTTTGTAAAAATCTACCAGATAATCACAGATCGTGGCTCGTATGTCAGCAATATTGGAATCGTATGTGAGTAGTTTGTGGTTGAACCCCCCCCCCCCCCCCACGACTTCTGGCACCGCGGCCCTCCCATTAAGCATAGCACCAATGAAATCAAAGTGTTCTGACAGACGCTGTCCCTATCGTTACATCTGTGATATAGCCCATAAGGAGGTCCAGAAGAAGTCAATACGCACGTACGTTTGGTGAGACTGAGAAAAAGGTGTTTTCCCCGAGCTGTGGGATTGCAGTACCTCCAAGCGTCGGTCAGTCCCACCTCCCCAAGTCTCCGGAGCATAGGTTCTGAGTGACCCAGCCGTGTTATTGACCTGTCTAGCTGTGGGTCCGGAACTATGTTAAAGTATCCTCCTAATACTAAATCCTCATCTTGAGAGTCCACAATCATATCTAGCGTGTCTCGGATGAAAGCTTCCTGGTGTTCTTTAGGGCTGTGTATCGAAGCTATGGTTTGTGTGGTATCCCACCAGAACTCGCAGTGCCAACATTCTGCCCAGTATTTCTGCGTGTACCCCCCTCCTCCCCATACAGTTCTCAGGAAATGTGAAGCTATGAGAATCGCCACTCCGATCTTCTTTCCCATGGTCGAAGAGGAATATTGTCTATCGTACCATTTGGAGCGAAGGCGTTTTAAATCAGCACGCAGCAAGTGGGTCTCCTGCAATAAATGGATATTACAGCTCGTCTCTTTAAGCATTGTGAGGAGCATGCGCCCCTTAACAGGTGTATTGAGTCCTCGGACGTTGAAGCCCATGATCCTAACCCTCTCTGGGGTTGCGTGGGAGCAGGCAGTCTCCCCTTCCACCCCGGACCTATCCCAGGACTGTGTGGTGGCATGATGTATAGTCAGAGGTGTCTCCCAACAGCTTCCTCTTGTCCCTCTCCCCCAGTTGCGGTGATTCTCTCGGCGGCTTCTTCCCTCTTGTCCCAATTATATGTGGTGGGCATGACACAGTGTCCCATGAGTGTTAGCAGTGAGCCATTTGGGAAAAGGGTGTCCTTTGTCACCTGATCTCGACCTTCCCCCGTAAAAGCTGTAGCTCCCCCCCTGTTTCCATGTGACACTTGTCCATCTTCTTGCTAGCCCCCATCCCCGTGGCATCGGGAACATTATTCCCTGTTTCTAGAAAAAGACAAAAGAGGAACTACAGAAAAGAGATAAGTAAACAAACATTGAAAGGATGATGTCAGCCTGGCATATACTGCACTATCGTGCATGGGTCCATGTGTTTGGTGGTGGGTCGCCACATTGATGAGAGTGAGCCCGGTCTACCGAGACCGGGTTTCTTAGTTCCTGGAAGCACCTGGAGTTGCTGCAGCGCCAAGGTGGAGGGTAACCGTAGGACCTGCGCTCAGACTGTCAGGTTGTCCCCGGCCCCATCTCGGTTCTGTATCTGTGGGAGCAGCGCCTCTTTCTTTCTGGCTCTCCTTAGCTGTAGGTTTGGAAGGTTTCTCACGTCTGGTCCCTCGCTGTCTTCCGGGTTTCAGCAAGTCGTGTGTGGCAGTGTCATCTGTTGACGATCAAGGGTTGCCCCCTTCTCCAAGTCGAGACCAAGCACCTCCTGTGCGTCCTTCAGTGACCAAACTGAGTGCCATTCTCTGTCCCAAACAAATGAGACCCTAAAAGGGTGACCCCAGTGGTATCGGATTCCCTTACCGCGTAGGTAGGCTGTGGCTGGTTTCAGGGCTTTACGCCTTTGGAGGGTGAGCGGTGATAGGTCTTGGTAAATCCAACTTGAAGCCCCTCAAACGCCAGGGTCGATTTATCTCTGGTAGCGGCCACAGCTTTCCCCTATCTGTCTGGAGAGGCACGCCTTTAATGCGTATGTTGGATCTCCGCGAGCGATTCTCAAGCCGGAGATAGAGCTCCTCATTCCTGTCTCTAAACTCCAGCAACTCATGGGCTTGTTTGGTAATCTCCTCCCTTCGGTTGCCATTCCTCTCCAGGGAGTCAACTGGACCTCTGCTCTTATATGCTTAATATCGGAGGTGACATCTTGTTGCAGGCCCGCCAAATCTTAACTGAGTGTTCTGAACAGCTGCTCCAGAAAGCCTAGGGTGATTGGCTCCTCCAGATGCTCTCCAGGAGAATCCATATCTTTATCCTGTTGTTGGGCCATTGGATGGTCCGTCTTTTTGGTGCCTGGTTTCTGCAGGAGATTCTTCATCATCTGATCCTTCGTATGGCGTGTGGTCATCTCTCGTTCACCTGCAGCGCGGTTGCTCAGACCAGTCTCGGTCAAGGTCGCAGTCCCTTTAGGGGAATCTTGGTTGTGGCGACTCGTTGGGGCTCCTTATCACACTTGGGGTCTCCGGGTACCTGTTATGCATTGTGGCGTCGCCTTAGCCTCTGAACTTGTCCTCTCTATGCTGTTGCTCTGGGTCGGGTCTCTGCACAGCAAGATGCTTCCTCCGCTGGTCGGCCTGGACTATGCCACGCTCCCTCTTCTGCTCCGGGCGAGTTCCTGGGCCTCACGGAGGCCTCTGCACCTTAATCCCAGTGCTGATCTCCCCACCTCGAGGCACCGCCTCTTCTGCTCTTCTTCATGTCCGCTCGGCTGTTGGTGTTAGCATTGGTGACGCCTAAGTCGGCTCCACCTCCTCTCTCAGGTCACCACATTTAAACCTTGTGTGCTCTGATGAATATAGGGCGAGTTCAGCTGTGTTTGGAGTCTAGGATCGTCGTTGGATGCTAATATGCCGACCTCGGTGAGCAGAGCTCACAAGGAACGCTGCCACTCCGCCGCGATCTTGGCTGCGCCCTCATACTGCACTTACTAATCAGTTATTGTACATGCTGGAGAGCAGTTACACTGATATATATATAGGGCAATACTCGGAACACACAATAGCAAATACTCAGCACTCCAAGCGAACTGGATAAACGCGATCAGACAGGAGTTGATGGAAAAGCAATGGGACACAGCTTTAATAAGGATTAACAAAATATAAAGAAATTTGCTCCTCAAATACACTCAACTTGATTATTTATATCAGACCTACCTCACCCTGAATTTCCATACGGCTTCACAACTTTTTTCCAGGGCTAAATCCCAAGAATATAGCCTTTTACATCGCATGCATTTACAACGCATTAGATTACAACGCAGTCGTTGCGACCAAGTAATTACATCGCAGTACCATTACAACGACTTGCTCCTGGGGGCGCGCTGGATTTAGGAATAGTATAATTAACTATTTCAACTCCAGTGTGAGCAACAGTAGGGAAGGTGTTGGAATAGTAAATTATACTATTCCTTAGTTTAGAGCGCCCCCGTAGAGCAAGTCGTTGTAACGACTTGCATTGTTGTGGTACTGCGATGTAACAATGCAGTTGTTTTAACGACCGTGTTGTAATCGCATACAATATGATGGGTGTTTCCCAAATGCCCTCGATGTACATGTCCTGAAGCTGACTTTTACCATATGGTATGGGCTTGCCAAGAGATTTGAAGGTTTTGGACTGAAATAATAGCACTCAGTGGAAATAACAGGCAAACCGCTAACAGTAGAACCAGTTTCCTGTCTGCTGGGAGTGATAACACGCACACACAAAAACAGTGGGGCAGATTTACAAAGGGATGTCACCACCAGAACATCACTTATTTACAAAGCAGTGTTAAGCCACTAAATGTGGCTTAAGCCCCCCTGTAAATAAGTCCTTTTATCACCTAGCATGAAAGGGGCGTGCAATGGGTACTGTAGTGTGCGTTCTGCCGCAAAACCCATTGCTTTTTGACGCTGCCTCATATTTACAAGGATGGGGCAGCAACAAAAACTAAGGTCAGGTAAAACCTGCTCTTAGGATGGCGATAGGAGCAGAAATTATACACTTGTTGTATTTTTCTCTTTCTATGTGTGCTGCACACACACAAACAGAAAATTGTCTGCAAAGATTGTTTGTATTGTATTGTAATTGCATTTGCAGGAAGGTGTCCCTTTCTGCACATAAACCATCACCCCTGAAGTACAGGCACCCTTGCAACATGGTGCAGGGGTGACTGCACTGGCGCCAGTCAGATTTTTTTTTGCGCCTGCGCTAGGGGAAATAAAGGGGTTGTGCCGTAATTTTGTAAAAACTGCACATCCCTGCATTGAATGTCAGAGCGCGGCGTTACCAATTTTGGCATAACACCGCGCTCTAACATTTTATTGTAGATCTCCCCCAAAGAGTCTTATTTAAAATCCCCTTGCTCTGCCAGTACTTCACTTTTTCCCATATTAAAAGTGACGCACAGGTGGCATAAACGGCTTGTTAAAAGCTCCTTAATATGCTACAAAATGTATAGATCTAGCCCATGTCCTGGAAGGGTAGCAATTGACTGAAAATGCCCTGCAGCTCCCCTGTTGAGAACTAGTGGCTAGAGGAGCTCAATAAATGGGCCACACGGACGTGGATCTGTGGGCATTTCTAGTGGCCAAAGGGGACAAGGGCCCCTTTAAGGAAACATCCGATTAATATATGGAGACACTGAAAGCCAAAACAGATGGGAGGCCGTCATGAACCCAAAAATTTAAAAATACTAAGATGCGTTAACTAATGTGGATGTATCGGGACTCGTGAGTCCCCGGAGAGGAAGGGAAAATAAAATGCGCCTTAACCAGACTGAGCACAATGGTGGTATCGGAAAAGCAGAGCTTTCGGAAAGGAGCAGTTCTCAGATCAGAATACTGTACAAGAATGATCATATTTGAAAATGAAATGTATGTACCACAAGTAAAATAAAAAAAATAGAAAAAGAACTGAGATGCATGCCTAAATGTCTGTGTATTTTAATACTGTAAAGAATGAAAACAAAAAAAATAAAGCAAGCCATTTAGTGATCCAATGGGGCATATTTACTAGGAGGTGGTGGAGCGCGGCGTTAGCCACCTCGGCTTAACCTCACGCTTCACCACTTCCAAAACGCAGGATTGCATTGTATTTACAAGGATACAGTGCAGCCCTGCATTTCCCCCTGCTAATTTTAGCTGCTTAGCGCCAACGCAGGCACCCTTGCACCATAGTGCAAGGTTGCCTGTGGTGTAGGGGAAGATTGTTTACGTTCAGGAAACTGTCCTTTACTGCAGTTAAACAATCTTAAATGGGATTTTGCAACTTCTATGTGTGCTACTTAATGCAGCACAAATAGAATTTGCAAAACTTCATTTTTTCTTATTGATTGTTTATGTGCAGGAAAGGTCACCTTCCTGCACATAAACAATCAGTGGCATTTTGCTGTTTCTTGGTGTGCGACTCAACGCAGAACACATAGAAACAGCAAAAATGAGGAGTAGTGAAACGTTTCGCCTGGTTAACCGCTTGCATGCTCATGACGAGCCCAGTTCGTCATGAGGCACAGTGGAGCTGTGCTCATGATGAGCTGGGCTCGTCGTAACGGCTGCGCTCCGCCCACGCGCGATTGATTCCCCGCCTGTACAGGAGAATCAATCAGTGGGCGGGGTCGTGACTAGCTCAGCTCGTCGTGAGCACAGCTCCACTGTGCCTCATGACGAGCTGGGCTCGTCACGAGCACCATGGAGCTGCGCCCCCCCCCCCCCCACGCCGTGGGGGAATTACCCCCGCGGCAAAGGGGTTAGGACCAGGTTTCCCCTGGTCTTAATTTTGGCGCTGCCCCATATTTATGTCTCCCTTGCATATAGGAAGCAGTGTCAGATCAATGGGTGTTGCTAGGGAACGTCCGCCCATTGTCCACCCCTTTCATTCTAAGTATAGTGTGAAAGGAGTCCTTATTTACAAGGCAGCGCTAAGCCACGTTAAGTGGCGTAACGCTGCCTTGTAAATACGGAAAAGCCACGATCGCCATGGAAATGCCACAAAAAGTGACACTGTGATGGCGATAGGGGGCTTGTAAATATGCCTGGAGGGGTAGTCAATTTCCAGTATGGTGCAATAAAGAACCTAGGAGCTCCCAACATTTGTAATACTAGAATCTAGTTTGCATAAATTATTCCTTCAACATTCAGATGCCAAATCCCCCACTATAACTAGGCTCGGGTCTTATGAGATTGGGAAGCCAAGCCTCACTTAATGTGTCCCAAAACGTACATCTCCAACATATATCAAGTACTGTGGAATACATTTTATTCAAATGCTCTGGTGTCATATGCCATTGACGAATATAAACTGATTCCCTGAATGGGCTGCTTCTAATGGCCTTTGGAGTTTCTGCCCAAAACCTTTTCCATGTATTAATATCTGTCATGAGATAACATACCTTCCCATTTTTCTGTTAGCTCCACTTTCTGTCTTCGGTTTTGTAAGCATCTTCTAGATGGATATTAGACCCATCGCGTTTTCTAATAACAGATTTATATTTTGTCAGTGGCATGGTAGCTGCGTGTTTCTGTAGAAGATTCATGCCCCAGTGCCCGAGCTGCATATATTGCAGCTTGCCACTTTCACCTAAGTGAAATTCTATTTTGCAGTCTTCGAAGGAGTTTACTTGGCCTTGTGAAAAAGATGGAATATCATTCTACAGACCCCTAAATTACATTTGTTGAAGGCCTCAGCATTGTTCGCTGGTGCAAAGTGAGGGCTATTCAGTGCTTAATTTGTGCCGGAGTTAGTCGGTGCGTTGCACCAGCACTTATTTCACAACACTAGACTTACTCGTGACAGTCCACCACGTGGTGGCTCTGTCTGACCTTTTCTTTTTAGCAAAGCCCATCCACAAAGTGTTCTATATATACAACCAGCGGGTCCAGGAAATCTTTACAGCTTCAGGTGACTTTAAAAAGCCCGAAATGTCACACTTGTAATGTGTGATAGCATTTGGCAGAGAGAGAAGGTAGTGTCAACTGTGTCGGCCTCCTGTGAAACATCTTCAGCCACGGCACTTACATTTATTTTTACACATTAAGCACTAGTGCAACTATGGGTGGGGATGTCTGGTAAGGGAAATGTTGTTAGGATCCCTTTAGTCACAATCCCATCTCCTTTTTCTAGTTTTTTTCTTTTCTTTACTGGAATGGAACTTTTTGGGACATGTTTCTTGCCAGATAAATCGGTCTACAATTGCTCTACTCATTAACACCCATTTCTTCTCTTTCTGTCAGTCCACTCCACTGTTACTTGGATATGTGTCACTTGATAGTAGTTTAATATGTTATGGCAGGCAAGGTCTTTTTTTTTTCAACAGTGCTTAATTTGTAAATAATTAAGTGCCAAGGCCCTCTTCGGAAGAAGGCCACTGCCGTCTGCACCACCCATACCCTTCCAACGGCAGTGCGAACATAACGCTGAACCACCGCACTCCTGCAAGCAGGGCCGGCTTTAGCGCTGGTGGCGCCCTGTGCCACAGTGTTGGTTGGCGCCTCCCACAGACTCCCACACTACTACCCTTTTACAGAACCCCCTCAAGTCTCCATAACCCCTCTCTCTCAGATGTATTTAATAGCGCCACTTATACCAGTGTAGGGTCTCAGAGGACTTTACCGCACAAGCACTACACAGAGACAATCAATCACAGGTGTGTAAATCCGTGTATAGGAAATGTTACATCATACAGAGGACTACAAGGTGTAGGAGTTGCATGTCACCCATACTGGTAGGCAGTATAGTTTAGGAGTGCTTGGTCTGGAGAAGCACAGACTCAGAATTTAAAACATAACCCCATGTTTGGGGGTTACATTTAATAATAAGGTTTTTCTTTTTTACTTGAAACATTAGAATGATGAAAGACGGAGGAAAACATCATAACGCTCTAATCTAGTCCTTGCAGTTTGCATGCAGCTCTTTGATGACATTTACTAGCTCACTGTTCCATGTTAGGATTTTAACATCTACACTGCTAGTAACAAAAGGATCTCTCTGACAAAATCACTGACCTATTTAAACTATATGCACTTTGTGATCTGCATGGTACACATTATTTGCAGCAGGCTCATTAACCCTCTGTACTGCCATGAAATGAGCTAAAAATTCCACTTGACAAAACGCCTTCTCTCTCTCCAGGAAGAACATTAATCACCGCTTTATCTTGGCATTTTTATTTTTGTATGAAAATTGTGGAGGCCAGCAATGCTGCAGCAGGTGCTTTCAAAACCATAAAATACTTCCTAACAGGCGCCCCCTGGAAGAGTCAGCACTTAGTGCGGTGGCACCGGTCGCACCGCCCTAGAGCCGGCCCTGCCTGCAAGTGTGACAATTCAGACTATTTCAGGCCACACAAAGCTATAATAATGGCATGAGAGGCTTTTATTATTCATTTCCAATGTATATTGACTTAATAAACACGGTGGTTGTGCTCATCTCAAAGTTTAAAAGACCGCGCCACCATGGTGCTTGCAATTATGTTCAGGTGCCGAGCACCGGAAACCACGGCACAAATTAAGCACTGCCTTTCTCCCTTGGAGAAATACGTTTTTTTGTGGGTTTTTTAATGTACCGTAGCTCTGCCTCCAACCCACACAAAGTTTAATAGTTTGTTCTGCAGGTCTAAGAGTTAATTTTCTGGAAAGAGGATTGCCAGTGACTGAAATACATATAGAAGGGTAGGTAATATATTCATTTGACTATATCTATTCTGCCCAGCCAAGAACATATAGGTTATGCTATATTCTGAGGTACTCTGTTATCTTTTTCTTTAAGACTGGCCGATTTGCAGCGAACCATGGGGCAGATTTATCAAACTTTCATGCAGTGCAGCGTAGCAGAACTCCTTGCTGCACTGTGTGAAAGGGCATGAATGCAACATATTTAAAATTATACGGTGCATTCCTGCCTTTTCCCAGCGATGGAGCACAATGTGCTGCCTAGCAACAATACAGGCACTCTTGCACCATGGTGCAAGTGTGCCTGCGTTGTAAGCAGGATTATATTTGCATAGGAAGGGACACCTTCCTGCACAAAAACAATCCCCTGAGGCATTTTCATGCAGCACACATAGCAAAAGGAAAAAACGAGGATAAATAATTTCTTCCAGTTACACCTCCTCTGGGGATGCGTAGCATTTTGATGCATTCCCAAGTCTGCCAGTAATAGTAAATCTGAGAATGCGCCAAAATCCAAGGGTGGATGCGTGGGAACACCCACGCTCCACCTATGGAATGCCTCCCTGGGACAGAGTAACGCAATGCAGTGATTTGCGCTGCGTTGCATTACTTTAGATTTATCAATCCTCTCTGAGTTAGTGTTGCTTTGCCCTTGCTCCCCGTTGCGTAGCACAATGGTGACGCAACACTATGATAAATTAGCCCCCAATGTTTCCAATCTATTAATTATATTCCTAAATGTTGGATGGTGAATAAAAAAAAATATGATCCTAAATACTTTATCTCGGAGGATGCCCAGGGGAGCATACATTTTGTTTTTTTCTTAAATAAATACATATGTAGCATCTCATGAAGAAATCATAAAAATATGTTCCTAAAACAAAAGTCTGGGCAATACAGTTGCGTGGGGGAAGATCAGAGCCAAAATACTATTGCCTTCTAGTAGATGTACAGAGTCCTGACATCTCTATTGTACTGCCTAGCAAACTAACATTTGTGAAAGTATAAATCCCCCAATATTGAGCAGATCCAGGTCAGTAGAAATAGAATTGTGTTTTAAGCACAGCTGAGTGCTGCTGTACACTGCAGAGTTTTTTCAAACATCACATCATTTCGGGCCCTGGTGAAGAGTGCACAGTGCCTCACTTCACAGAAGGCTGGCATTTGGAGCTAGGGTTCCTTGTCTCTGTGGAACGTAAAATCCCTGCTGTATTCAGGCTGTTATGTTCTTAGACTGCATTGGCTCCCTTGAAGTTGGGGTAAGATTCAGTGTGTTCAAGGAGGGGGCTGTCCTATCCCTCCCCCTTTTACGTGCATGTTCTTGCAAGAATTTGTGTTGAGCACCAGGGGCCAGATTTCTCAAGATTTGATGCAACACAGCAAGAGAACTTGCTACTCTGTGTCAAATGGAGAGGACAGGACAGAACCATATTTATTAACATATGGCTCATTCCTGCTCTCTCTCTGCACTGGTGCACTTGTAACTGCCAAGCACCAATGCAGGCGCCCTTGCGCCATGGTGCAAAGCTGCCTGCATTACAGGCAGGATTGTTTGTAAATTTTCTCCTGGTTGCGCCTCTCGTGAAAAGGCATAGCATTTTGCAGAATACCCAGGTTTACTAGTGTAGGTAAATTTGGGAATGCAGCAAAATACATGGGTGGATGCGTGCGAACACCCACTTCCCACACATGTAGCGCCTTAATGGCATAAAGTACTGCAAGGTAGAGACTTGCGCTGCTTTGTGTTACTCCAGATTTACCATGGCTTGGTAAATCTCACTTACGGGCTTGCACTGCCTTTGCATCACCTTGCATGATACAAGGGCAACACAAGCCCTTGATAAATCTCGCACCAGGTCTATAGAAGAGTTTTGGGAACACAGTTCGTTGGGGACTAGGCGGTTGGATTTTTTTTAGCTGTTTGAGTTTTAGAATCTTGTGCCACTCAGCTTGTGTGGTGCTGATGAGAATTGATTCACAACTGTTTCTTCTACAACTTCAAATAGTTGCTACCGTGTTTGATGGGTGTATCTTTACAGAGCACCTCTTTCAGTAGAGTACCCATTTAATTGCCGTGTTCTAAGGCAACAAAGGACCAGATTTACTAAGACCTTATGTTGTCCATGAGTCACACAAGGCAACAAAGCCCTTAACTGGGATTTACTAAGCCACGCATAGCCACCTTACATGGCTCTGCATACTTTAGTAAACACAAGGTAACACAAGGCAGTGCATTTCACTGCCTTGTGTTACCTTGTGGCATGGAGGTGTTTCATGGGTGGAGTGTGGGTGTTCTCATGTATCCACCTATGCATTTCGGCCCATACCCCAATTCACAAAGAGTAGAAAAACCTGGTAATGCGTAAAAATGGTATGCCTCCCAGAACCAGGGGCAACAAGAAGAGATATCTTTATTTCTCTTAGTTACTTCTTTTTTCCGTATCACACACAGAAAAAGGAAAATACAATTAAGGATTGTTTTTGTGTAAAAACAATCCTGCTCGTAACACAGGCTCCATGCTGCAAGGGTGCCTGCTTTGGTGCTATGGAGCACACAGTACACCAGTGCAAGGAGGCAGCACAAATGGGCCATTTATTTGTAAATATGCTGCATTTCTGTAGCTTCCCCTTCGTGCAACGCAGCACAGCAAAGCAAATTGGGAAATGTTAGTAAATCCGACTGAAAGTTTCTTTATTTTAAAAGATAGTCTGTGAAGCGATGTTATTGAAGGAGGGCAGCAGTGAGCATGATTCTAGAAAAAAAGACATCACCTTACAACAGCACACCTCATTTAAAAGTTAAATTAGGCCCAAAGACCCGGTTTCAAATTTTTCACAACAGAATGGCTGCAGATATAAATGTATGCTTATATGCACACATGCTATTTCAGAAAACACGAATTCCCATTTCAAAGAGTATCTGAGCAGACAAACATATTTTAGAGAAATATCACCGTTTAAAGTGTTTATTTTGTGGGTCCTCTCCAGGCTGTTCCCTAAAGTATCCTTTGTGTACAGCGATGTTCCACACAGTTGGGAAGTCCCCTGCCTGGAATACTCACAACAGAGGGACTAAGAGGTGTGAGCATTCTTTACCTATCAACAGTGGTCAAAAAGAGACAAAGATTGACCCACCTCTAGAGGATCCTTCACACCCTGGAACAAGAACCACAGTTCCACCCTTGCCTCCCTCTGCCTTCCATCTACCAAAGGGCACTGCTAAAGGAAGACTCTACAATAGTCTTCTCACAGAAGGTTTATTTGAATTTGTACAGGAGCTGTGTCTCTTCTGCCTCCACTTTAGAGTCTAGGCCCTTTCCTCCAGCCGCTCCAGAATGTCAGCAATACATTTGCACTGTCTGGGAAAACAACTTCACCTACATCTTGTGTACAAGACTAGTCTATGGGTTCACAAATGAAAATCAGAGGCCTCCATTACTCTGGATCACTCATGCACACAATACATGTAACACACAGGCCACATACACCAGGGATGTTAGCGGTAGATACCTTTTGTATCTAGTTTCTCTGCCGCAGAAGCAAGCTAGAATGGGATTAGGTAATACGAGGAATAAATCTGAAGTGTTGGCAAGATGCTGTCGGCCAGTGGCAAATAAGTTCCATTTTGTGAGTGAAATTACATTTTAATGCAGTGATGTTAGAATAGCAAGGGAAGAACATTAAATGTGATTTTTCCTTAAAGAGGGAGTCTGCATCACTTCTTGTGCAGTAAAAAGACCTTTTACAAAGCTTCGGGTGCTCCAGACTCTGTTTAAAAGGCCTACCCCAAGGTCGATGCAACAAGCTTGGGCTCCTAATGTTTAAATGAGCTTCACACTTGGACTTGCATGTTTAAGTAACCTTCCCTTAAGATAGAACACAACTTAATGTTATTTCTTTCTATAGCTTCAGATTATTATTTTAGATAGTCTCCTAATATATTCCTAAAACCATACTTGAAAAGGTGAGCTTGATTTACACATCTATTGATTCCACTCCTTTGTTTCCTCAGAATGACTCTCCCCTTACCTTCCATTGTCTGCATGCCACCTATTTCGGAGTATAGCCTTCTGTCAGTCATATACCTGTCTGCCTCAGTCTGTTATATTTCTGCAAATGACTCACTCCTTATTTCATAGATCAAAAGCTCCTCTTCTTTAAAACCCTATTCTTGCAACCTAACAATACCTAATCTCTGACCGCCTGTCCAAGGTCTTATGTTATCAAGTAGTGCAGCTATCATATTTGTAAAAGCTTGCATCTGTATTTTATAAAGCTATGGGCCTCAATGAAAAGCATTCCTTTAGGTCTTCCCCATGTTTGGGGATGAATATTAAGTCTGCTTCCTGCATTGGTTGCGTTACACCTTCCACATCTCTAAACGTGTTAAATATCTTGGATAGCTTTTTTTTTTCTCTCAATGGAGGAAGGAATAGTTTATAAAAAATCAATTGGAATGCCATCCAGGTCTGGGGCCTATGGGTGCTGTAAAAGATAACAGACACTCAGGAAAGCTTGCAGAAGTCCAAAATGTTTAATGCAAAATAGCCAGCAAGCTTAAAAAATAAACTAAGTGCATATCACCAAAATAACAGACTAGAGCTTCACCCCTTGGTCAGCTGGAGCATACACTGCTAATTTTTCGGCCCTACATTGATTTAAAAATGTTCTCAACACAAACAAAGGGCGGAAAGTAGTAAAAGTAAAAGTGAAACTACAGATAGGTGCTATTAAACAGATGCAGTGCTCTTCTTGTGGGAAGAATGCACGAACACCTTAGAGCAGAGGTCTTCAAACTCTGGGGTGTGCCCCCCCCCCCCCCCTGCTTGAGAGGGCGTGGATGGGTTCCAAGGGGGCGCAAATGCCTCTGCAAGTACATGTAAATGAAGATGGCCTGGAAGTGCAGCGATGTTCATTTGTTGCATTTTCAGGCTGTCTTTATTTACCCCGAAGCCCTTGAGGTGAGATCAGAGTGCCGTGGGGCCAGAAGTCAGTAAGTGTGCTGCTGTGGGCTGGGCTAGGCAGTGTCTGGAGTCTTCTCTCCAGCACACCCGAGTTTTTTTAGACCATTTGCATATTTACTGATCTTTGTAAACTGGTGAACAAGGCTTATTTTTTCTGGTTCCAGTACCCCCTCTGCCTATTCCTTACATTTGTATTTTACATTTAATAGTGTGAAAATGCATTTTATGAAAAGGAATATAAAGTAGGATTGCCAAAAGAAAAATGCCAGCCATGTGTTGTTTAAAGAGCCTGCAAATACCTCGTCTTGAAACAAAATAGGGTTATAAATAAAAAGTATGTATTCATTTGTAATGTGACTTTTCTGTCTTTGTTCCCTTTAATTATCAGTCATGAATCATTCAGGCCGCCCTACAACACAATTAAAAGTGTTTTCGATGTATATTTGCTATTCGAAGTCCTCACAGATAAGTGCTGAATATACAGCTTTAGGTGCCTGTTTATTTGTGTACCGTCTGCGGCATCAAAATAATGAGCTAGCAACCCTAATCATAATACTAGAAGTTTGTTGCAGTATCAGCATATTATTTATTTCCTCCACCCTCGATCCCTGATTAATGCCATAATAACAATAGTTTAACTTGCATCTGAAACCATACGCCACCGTCAATAACATGCTGATTTACTTCAAGTGTCTGGGAAGGCACCGTGCATTCAGACAACTCACTCCTCATTGTCACCCTTCACTTTCACCCTGTACTCACAGTGCATAGTTATGGATTTCCCGCATGTGCCACATAATCCATCCTCTGCTGCATAATTTACAGATTAAAATAAAAACTTGTTTCTAGCTCAAACAGTTCAAAACGTTACTAAAAATGCAGCAAGACGGTACCTCACAGTGGAAGGCCCTTTCTAAAGGTTGACTGGTCACCTTTCTGTTGCTTATTGCTATATGTGGGTGTTAATGTAGTACTTATGGGGGGGCAATAAAAGCCAGGACAGTGTTAACAAGTGTAAAAATTGCAAAATAATGCAGTAATGCTATCACAAAATAATGCAGCATAATTCGCCTTTGCTCGCTACAGAATTTAGTCAACCCTGCTGCATAATTTGGCCTTCTCCTGCCACATAATTCCAGTGGGCCTGTTTATAGTGCTATGAGGTCCCAGCCTTTTGCAGAAAGCACTGTGAATATGTAAGTCATTATTTTAAACATGATTTACATACTCTGAGCTAGGCTGCTGAAAAATGATGCAGTGATTGAGATAAAACAACTTCTTACAAAAAATAAATATACTTGTTCGAGGCATTTGAGCTGCAGATCGTACACGGTGCATTAGATTGCCATGTGGTGTTGGGCTCGGATGCTTGCACCTTGTTGTCTTGGAAAAAGTCTTTTGTAGTCTCGGATAGGTGACTCCTCCCTTGGACGATAGTGCGCATGGGCATCGACTCCATCCGCAGATTGTTTTTTTCCGCCATTGGGTTCGGATGTAACTTTTGTGCTCCGGTTTGAAACTTTGTTTTTCAAACTTTTCGATGCGCAAACTCTCCGGTATTGTTATCGATCGCGTAATCTTCGACGCGCATCTCAACAACTCTATTCCGGTCGTCGACGCGGGCCCGTCTACGCCGTCGGGCCTACAGCTCATGGAAAGGACTCCATTTAAAAAATGCCCCCAGTGTGGAGCGAAATTCACACACAGTGACCATCACAAGGTCTGTAACCTGTGCCTCTTGCCAGAACACGACGAGAACAATTGCCAGGCCTGTACCTCTTTTTGATCGAAAAAGGCCATCCGTGATCGTCGGGCCCGACTACACATCATGGCGCAGAGAGCAGCTCCGGCACCAGAGGACATCTTCAATGAAGGCCCAGATGTCCCAGAAGAAAATTCCGAAGACCTCAATCGTGTCCGAAGCAGACGACTCAGACGACCACATCACTCCTGGTCAACGAGTGAGTACAATTGCCCCTACCCCCAATCCACCCCTGAAAAAGAAGGCCCTGGTCAAGAATTCACCTGCTGGCCCCAGTCGTGACCAAAAACAGACTTCAGAAGCCCCGCCTTCCGGTAGCTCGGGACCGAGCAAACCGCATATCCCCCTCCTGAAAGCGCCTCCGGCACCGAAACCGAGGGACCACCCCACTCCCAAAAAGAAATCGGCTCCGACCACCTTGAGACCGAAAGAAAAACCTTAGGATCCAAAACCAAAGCCTTCGGAACCGAAGAAGATTTCAGTCTCCATAGCCAAGCCAAAGGACTCTAAACCAACTCCCAAGGCCTCTGAACACAAAACTCAACCCCGCTCGGACCCGGAAAAGTCGGCGCCGAAAGTGGTTGTCGAGGAGGAAGAACTTTTTCGTCCGGATCCTGTTGATCCAAAACAGAAAGAATTGCATATTGACCCCAAAACGGGACATGTGGCCGCTGTGCCACAAAAGAAGAGGAAGCTGGACACAACAGTGCCTCTGAAGAAAAAAGACTGTGCCACTTCACCTATAAGACCCTCTTCTCCTGTTCTTCCTACTCCCGTTCTTCCTACTCCCGTTCTTCCTCCTATACCTCTCTCACCTCCACACCCTACACCACTTCCAAATGCACCACCACCACAGGATGATGATGATGTAGGGGGAGGCGGGCATCAATGACCCTTTCACTGACCCTGACAATGATACGGACACACCACAGGATGACTGGGACGATTATGATGACCCAATAGATCCCCCAGACCTCCCAGATCCCCAGCCATATCCAACAAAACCATCTCCCCCAGATGACAATATTGGATTTGGGCAGCTTTTTAACAGAGCTTCTATTTACCATGGCATTCACATGTATTCAGACCCTGCAGACGAGGATTTTCTCCTAGACACTTTTGAGCAGTCGCAAAAATCTGTACAAATACTTCCAGTGCTCAAAGGGGTCATTAAACACGCCCCAGACATATTCAAGGACCCTGCGGGAACTAGAATTCTCAATTGCAGGATTGATTAAAAAATAAAAACTTGCCCCTGACGATCCCGCCTACATCAGAGGGCAGCTACCCCTAGACTCCCTAGTAGCGTTTAACGCTAGAAAACATGCCAACTCACAAACCTCTGGTGACGCACCACCTCCGGACAAGGAATCTAAGCTGCTAGATGCCTCTGGCAAGAGTTGCCGCCCAAGCAGCCAATCACTGGTGCATAGCTAATACCAAAGCATTACTTGCGAGGTATGATAGGGCTCACTATGACAGACTAGAAACCCTATTGCTACACTTGCCTGATCAGAACAAGACTCTGGCAAATGACTTGATTCAGGAAGGCAAATTAAAAACCGATGCCTCAATCAAGTGTGCCCTTGATGCAGCCGTCACAGCCTCTAGGTCCATTAACACTAGTGTGCTGCTCAGACGACATGCCTGGTTACGGATTTCAGGCTTTAAGCAAGAGGTACAAACCACCATCCTCAACCAGCCGTTCAATCAAGAACAACTCTTTGGACCGGCTGTAGACACCACCCTGGAAAAAATGAAAAAGGACACGGAGACTGCTAAGTCCATGGGAGCGTTACAGTCTCCATCTACACGTGGTTGCTTTCGTCACTCCTTTTATAGAGGAGGATCCAAAAACATGGGAACAGACACTACTTCCACTTCTTACAAAAATACAACACAAACATCCCCCAATAGAGGATATTTTAGAGGAGGATACAAAGGAAATAACAACAAAGGAAGAGGCCGAGGTAACAATAACACACGGACCTCCCCCGCTACTAAACAGTGACTTCCCTCCACTCCCTCACCCCCCCCCACCCCCCCCCCCCCCCGACCATTCCACTCCGGTCGGGGGAAGACTTTCACAGTTCCTGCCTGTTTGGAACTCCATTACAACCGACAAGTGGGTAAGACAAATTATCCAGTATGGTTACTGCCTGGAACTTACTGCAACCCCACCCACCATACCACTCAAACAGCGTCTAATGTCCACAGAACATCTCACGCTCTTAAAACAGGAGATTCTCTCAGTGCTTCAAAAGCAAGTGATAGAACCAGTTCCCTTACAGCATCAAGGAACAGGGGTTTACTCGCTGTATTTCCTAATCCCCAAAAAGGACGGCACCCTCAGGCCAATACTCTACCTCAGACCGCTCAAGCTTTACATACACTCAGATCATTTCCACATGATCACTCTTCAACAGGTTCTTCCACTACTTCAACGAGGCGACTTCCTTGCCACACTAGATCTCAAGGACGCCTATTTTCATATTCCCATTCACCCCGCTCGCAGGAAATATCTAAGATTCATGGTGGATGGACAACACTACCAATTCACAGTCCTTCCATTTGGGGTTACCACCGCGCCCAGAGTGTTCACAAAATGTCTGGTGGTAGTAGCAGCACACCTCAGAAGAAGACAAATCCATGTCTTCCCATACCTCGACGACTGGCTGATAAAAGCCAGACACAAAAACAGTGTGTTCATCACACTTACCAAACCATCCAGCTGCTACACAACTTGGGATTCACAATAAACTACACCAAGTCACATCTCCAGCCCTCCCGCATACATCAGTATCTAGGGGCCACAATAGACACCTCCAGAGCTCTGGCATATCCCACTCCAGCCAGGATAGCCAGTATGCAAGCCCTAGTTGCCACATTTCAACAACAGCACTCCCTCCCAGCAAGGGTATTCATGCAACTCTTAGGAATGATGGCCTCTTGCATCTTTATTGTACCTCATGCAAGACTTTAAATGCGCCCCTTACAGGAATGCCTAGCACGTCAGTGGAACCAGACCCAAGGACAACTAACAGATCTGGTGTTGGTGGATGGCCGCACACATCGCTCTCTGCAGTGGTGGAACATACAAAACCTGTCCAAAGGGCGGCCGTTCCCAGAGCCAGTTCCACAGATACTGCTAACAGCAGACGCATCACTCACCGGTTGGGGAGCCCGTCTCCTGAAACATACAATTCAAGGCAAATGGACCACTCAACAAAAAGTGCTCCATATCAATCAATTGGAATTACTAGCAATATTCCTAGCACTCAAATCATTCCAACTACATCAACAACACAAGACTGTCCTAGTCCGGACGGACAACATGACAGCCATGTATTACATACAAAAACAGGGGGGCACACGTTCTTTGCAGCTATCCCAGCTCGCACAAAGCATTTGGAGATGGGCCATTCCACAAAACATATACCTGCTTGCAGAACACCTTCCAGGAGTTCACAATCAGATTGCGGATCTGCTCAGTCGGCAGATACAGCAAATACACGAATGGGAACTTCATCCCGAAGTTCTTGGGTCAACCAGAAGTAGATCTGTTCGCCACACATGCAAACGCAAAATGCCCAACCTTCGCCGCCAGGTTTCCACACCCGTTATCCAAAGGTAATGCGATATGGATGAATTGGTCAGGCAGATTTGCGTACACTTTTCCGCCACTCCCACTGATTCCCCTAGTAGTAAGCAAGCTCAAACAACAGCCTCTCAAAATGATCCTGGTGGCTCCCACATGAGCACGTCAACCTTGGTTCACGACCCTGTTGGAACTCTCAGTAGTTCCACACGAAAAACTACGCCTCTCCCCAACATTGTTAACGCAGAACCATGGAGAGATAAGACACCCGAGCCAGGTCAGCTGACTCTCGCAATCTGGCTCCTGAAGTCCTAGAGTTTGGTTATCTTAACCTTCCACCGGACTGTATGAATATTATTAAACAAGCCACACGTCCAACTACTAGAGCTTACTAGGCAGCAAAATGGAAAAGATTTGCCATCTACTACAACAATCATATTGATCCGCTGGATGCTTCCATCCAGGACATCATTTGTTACTTGTTACACTTGCAAAGATGTAATCTGGTATATTCATCCTTAAGGTTACATCTCGCAGCACTTGCAGCTTATTTACAAAATAGACAACACCTGTCACTATTTCGGGTGCCTGCAATTAAAGCGTTTATGGAGGGCCTTAAAAGAATCATTCCTCCCAGAATACCACCCTCTCCAGTGTGGAATTTAAACATTGTTCTTACCAGGCTCATGGGTCCCCCATTTGAACCTCTACATAAATGTGAACTTCAATTCCTCACATGGAAATTAGCTTTCCTTGTCACAATTACCTCTCTTAGGAGAGCAAGTGAGATCCAGGCTTTAACCATACAAGAACCATTCTTACAAATACATCGTAACAAGCTGGTTCTCATAACAAATCCAACATTCTTTCCCAAAGTCATCTCTGATTTTCATCTAAACCAATCAGTTGAGTTACCGGTGTTTTTCCAAAACCCAGACTCAGTAGCAGAGAGAGCCCTTCACACGCTAGACGTTAAAAGAGCACTACTATATTACATCGAAAGGACTAAGCCCTTTCGAAAAACAAAACAACTGTTTGTAGCCTTCTCTCCACCTCATAAGGGTAACCCCATCACCAAAGCTGGGATCGCCAGGTGGATAGTAAAATGTATTCAAATATGCTACCAAAAAGCTAAACGCACATTAACAATTCCCCCAAGAGTGCATTTAACACACAAACTAGGGGCTTCCATGGCATTCTTAGGGAAAATCCCTTTAGATGACATATGTAAAGCAGCAACATGGTCTACCCCGCACACATTCACCAAACACTACTGTGTTGGCATGCAGGCTAAACAGCAAGCTTCTGTAGGCCAAGCTGTTCTTAAACATCTTTTTCAAACCACTGCAACGGATACAGGTGACCACCGCTAGGGGAGACACTGCTGTACAGTCTATGCACAGTGTATAATCTGCCGCTCATATGCCTCGAACGGAAAATGCTACTTACCAGTATGCATCTGTTCTTGGTATGTAGAGCTGCAGATTCGTACACGTCCACCCGCCTCCCTGGGACCTGTATCCGTTCCAGTATTATCTTAATTAGATACATAGACATCTTTTCTATTTCTTACTGACTCCATCATTTCCCATCATGGCGAAAATCAATCTGAGGATGGAGTCGATGCCCATGCGCACTATCGTCCAAGGGAGGAGTCGCCTATTTCGTGACTACAAAAGACTTCTTCCAAGACAACAACAAGGTGCAAGCATCCAAGCCCAACACCAGATGGCGATCTAATGCACAGTGTACGAATCTGCAGCTCTACATGCCAAGAACAGATGCATACTGCTAAGTAGCATTCTCCTTTAGTAATAAGTAATCAAACTGTATCTAATGCAGACATTTTTGTAAGTGTCTCCACTATTCCAGATCTCAGCTGATAACACCCTTACGTTACATCTCAAACAGAATACATTTTTGCCACCATGAAGCTTTAAGCAGAGCCACTAGAATTGGTCAGCAGAAGAGTACCACATTATGCGGCAGGTTTTACTAAATTATGCAGCAAGAAAAGGTACATTGTGTGCCACATTTTGTGGTTAGCATTACTTCATTATTTTGTCACTTTACCTCAAGGTAACGCTGTCAGGGGAAATATTTCACCTCATTAGTACCAGTTTAACACCCAAATACAGCAGTAAGTAACTACAAGATTACCAGTCAATCGTTTCAAAGGGCCTTCCACTGCTTCGGAACACTTTGTCACGCTTTAAGTAACTTTTGTTCTGTTTGAGCTAGAATCAAGTTTTTTGTTGTTGAAATCTTCAGATTATGTAGCAAATGCAGTAAGCTGATAATTATGTGGAAAACGCTGCTGCTGCAGAAACTCATAATTCCAGTGGCACTGGCTTTAAGTGACTGAATCAATTAATGTCTGGTGTCTTTTTTAACTTTCTGCACTACCACCACACCCTTCCCTTTCACCTCAAAGTCGATATTAATCATTCAGGGCAGGTTTTGTGTGAAAGCTGAGTACATAGGGTTGCAGGTAGAAGGCCAGCAGGATTGCATTCTAAAGCAGAGCCCTAATCCTCTCGATCAATGGGGCCTCACAGTAATGGTCTAGGAGACAGAGGAAAGGAGCGAGATTCATAGATATTGTCAAAGAGAAGGCCCAGAATAGGGAGCACTGTATGGGGACAGACTCAAAGAAGGGGACAATATAAGTGTTTTTTTTTTTTTTAAGGGACATTCATTAGTGAAGCTGATACTGCTGCCAAGTGTGTAAGTGGCCACTGCTAGTTATCATTAAGGAAGCAGATGCAGCTGGACTGGGGCCAGGGATTTGAGGGGCCCACTGCTTCACAATTATGACTGTCTACCTTTAAAAAAGAGGCATCGGAGCTTATTTTCCTAACAAGCATTAGGACTGAGGTGATGATTCGTCATGGTGGGAAAGAGGTAAAAAACTTTTCTAGATCTTTAATGTAAGCAGACAAATTTTCATTTGCCAGTCTCCTATCTCTACCCACCTGGGCTTTCATAGTAATAGTTCCCCCCCCCCCCCCCCCCTACTGGAACCTTGAAGCCGTTCCATTGTTGCCCTTCTCCATTCAGCTGTAAGAATTGTTACACTTTACATCTCAGTATTGAAGACTGGGGGCCAGATTTGTCAAGGGATTACATTGCCCTTTTGTCATGCAGGGAGTTACAAGGACAACACAATCCCTAAATCAGATTTACTAAGCAACGCAAGCCCACCTTGTGTGGCCCTTCGTTGTTTGGTAAATCTCGAGTAACGCAAGGTAGTGCAAGTCACTGCCTTTCATTATTGTGCCCTGAGAATGTATTCCACGGATGGAGCGTGCGTGTTCCCACACATCCACCCATGGTTTTTGCCACTTTTCCAGATTTACTAAGAAAGGTAAACCTGGGAATGGGCCAAAATGCTTTGTCTTTCCAGGGGAAGTGCAACAATGAGAAATATCTTTATTTCCCATCATTGGTTCCTCTAAGTGTGCTGCATTCTGCATTTTTTAGAAATTAGAGTTAATATTATTGAGTAAAATGACACCAAAATGAATGAAACCCAATCAGCAGAAAATCTTTAGTGCAAAACAGCACCTAAAAGATACCAACCAAGGGTGTCTGGTAGCACAAGACTAGGGCAAAGTCGCAAAAGTTAAGGCCACCCGCGAGTGCAGAGCGGATATAGGAGGTGGATTGGGCCCATTCTCAGTTTACCTTTGGACTTAGCAGAAATTTTACAGAAAAGTTCCTGAGAAGGTAGAGATCAGCAGGGCAAGGCAGCAACAGTATCTGAGGACGGAGTGTCATCATTGGGGAGCCGCTAGATAGAGTTACGTTGAATATTTTTACTTTTGAACTTGGTCACAATTTTAAAGTCAAAAGTCCCCAGCAGGACGAAGCTGCAAGCTGTCGATGACGAGGGCTCCACGAGGCTGGATGCCTTCACCGAGATGTCCCACTGAACAGGATCTGCTGCCGTGGAGAAGAATCGGGTGTGGCCAAAAGGTCCAATAATAAAGTGATCCTAAGAAGAGCACTTATGGTTAGAGAGTTGAAGATTAATTATTTTAAAGGAGCAAAAAACTTAATAATGTACATAGGGACATAAGTCAGTTCATGTGAAACCTATATTTCCACAACAATAGAATTCAGGTGCTCACACAATAAGTGAAAGAGGTGTGACGTGCAGAGTGATGGTGAAGTTTAAAATAACGGCATCGCATTGACAACAATAGTGTAAAACTCCTCAAGCAACTTTATAGAATAGGAAGAGTTTTGTTGTAAAGGGTCAACTTCGTTTCGATCTTTACCATTAACTCCTCCTGATGCACTCACCTTGGACAGCGACATGGACTGCCATATGCTGTTTGATGACCAATGACACGGCGATCAGACTGCGGACTGTACCCTTCCTCATCCGCAGTACTTGTCATCCCCGGATTGACTCTGGCTGGCCCTCCACGGGCCCATATTGTGTAGTGTGCTCGGCATTGCCCTGTCCGGCTCCAGCTGCAGAACTGCACTGGATGTGCAATAAACATCCAGTGACGCACTGCTGTCATGTTTTTCATCATTCATGTATCAATATGTGGATGAATGTAGGGACAGTGATTTCCCTTGCGTCAATGATGCTCATCCTGTGGGATGCCAGTCAGAGGGTGATTCATTGCATATTGTGTCCCGGGTCCCGTGAACACTAGAACAGGGACACACGCATCAGTCACTTCCATGTCCGGACATGGACTGAACCACGCCCAGAGCCCGCGAGTCATTTTTGCAGGCCCTGCGCTGGTCCGGCATACGGCAGGCCAGACCACTCCACTTACGCTCCGAGGGGGGCCCTCATTGCTATCCATCGCAGGCGTACACGCTGGTGGTGTGCAGATCACTGGTCTTGTCCGCATTTCACAGCCACTCCCTCAGGACAGGTTTGCACGCACACCACACCCATCCGGCACAGGCGTCCCAGGCCATGTGACTCCGCCAACATAAGGGGCCGACGACATCACATTCCCCCCTGCCGGTGGTGACTGGATGACAGACGCTCCACGGTTCTCAATCATAACGGGCACATGAGTTGTTACGCACAGGGTTAGTGGCACCCGAGGTCTTGCGGCCGTCATGGGCCTACCACCACGTGGCTCTGAGTGACGTTGCACAGGGTTAGTGGCACCCGGAACATTGCGGCCGGCACAGGCACCCCGCCATGTGACTGTGACTTTGGGTGCACTGAGTCAGTGGCACCTTAAGCTGCTGAGCGAGTGTGCAGCCTGCGATGATGTCCCGTCCCAGCGGTCTGGACAGCTCAGGTTTTGTGTGCCCTGCTGGACCGCAGTGCAGGCCAGAGCCAGCGGGCAGCGCGGGCCTACCGCCACATGGCGTCGCTTCTGGGATCCCAGAGTTAGTGGCACCCATTGGACTGAGCAGGTGTGCAGCCTGCGATGATGCCAGGTGCACTGGTATGTCCTATGCCATGGAGTAATCAAGACCCAGCACCAAACATGAGACCTGGTGGCCTGCGGAGTGGGGCTGCATGGTGTTGAGGGTGCCATGTCGGCGGGCCCGGTCTTGTGGCTTGCAGCGGCACATGGTGGGACCTCCTGTCTACACACCGGTGGCGGAGGGTGAGCAGTGAGGCCTGGGTGTGCATGAGTGGGCATGCTCCGATGGGCAAGGGGAGGGGCTGTGGTGCCTCTACCTGGGTGTGCATGGACAGGCATGCTCCGACTGGCGGCAGGAGGGGCTGGGGTGCCTCTGCCTGGGTGTGCATGGGCAGGCAGGTAATGTTGTCTTGTGCAATTGTGTAAACTGTTGTACTGTGCCAATCATGTATCTTGGCTCTGTTTCAGATGACAGCTCTGTCTCAGATGCGTGATCTGGTGTACTAGTATACATACCGTCAAGTGGTTGGAGACACACCGGTGGCAGCAGGTGAGCAGTGTGGCCCGGGTGCGCAGTGGCGGTACTCTCTCTCTCTCTCTTCTTCTCTCTCTCTCCCTCTCTTCTTTTCTCTCTCTCTCCCCCTCTCTTCTTTTCTCTCTCTCTCCCCCTCTCTTCTTTGCTCTCTCTCTCTCTCCCCTCTCTTCTTTTCCCTCTCTCTCCCCCTCTCTTCTTATCTCTCCCTCTCCTTCGCTCTCTCTCTGACCTTTGATGTGCACAGGACACACCTTCTCATCATGATTTTTGTCTTGCAGGCTGTGACCTACGGATTGTCCCGAGGGGAGCCACCATGTGTCTTCATTTCATTTCAGTGTTCATGTTAATAAAGTTTCATTTGTTGCTTCGAAAGTGAATGTGTGATGCTCATTTTTGTGACGATACATGCATGTCACCAGTTGTGATTGTGCGACATCAAGCAGATTATTTTGGATGTGTTTAGGTGTAGCTGATGTGGCATGTCTTTTGTCGGGGGGGTTGCCGGGGAAGGGGGGTCCTGGGGGTGGTGGTGGCGGGTGTTGTTGCCCTTTCGGCCCTCCGGGCTGCATGTTCAGTTTCCCGGCTGCATCTGTTGCCCTTCCGATGTGGCTGTGGGCTGTGGTCCGACTTTGCACCAGGTCAGAGCAGGTGTTATTTTCCTGCTGCTAACGCCCCTTATCGCCTGTTTTGTGTTCTTATCGCAGTTCTAGCTGGTCGTTGTGAATGTTGTGGAGTGGGGTTGTTGCTGCTTTTGGCACGGTAACGCCGACTCTGCATCTCATTAGCGATTGTTGCAGGGGTCGTCTGTGGCGATGTTTTTTGTGGCTGCTATCGCGGGTAAACAGGTGCTGTGGGCTGTTGACACCAGCTTGTGGGGCGATAAATGTATCGCTACTTTGGCTGCGATAAAGTGCCGTTAACTCTGCGATAGCTCCTTGTGAATATCCCCCTGAGTCTTTTGATGGTAAAATATAATTTGTAATTTGATGTATTCGTTTAGTCTCAGATATTATTGTAAGTCCTGAGAACTTTTACTGCCCACTGTTTTTATACTGTTTTATATTATCTTCATGCGTAGGTTTATGTTGCTTGCTATTGGTTGCATTCGGGACTGCTATATCTCGGTTAAGCACTCTGTTCGCGCTATATAAAACACTAACTAAATAAATCTAATTGAAGAGATAGGTCTTACAGTAGTGAAAAACGAATTTAGGAGTGTTTCACTTACAGGACATGTAATTCAACCTTTTAAGATAGCAGACCTAGAGCTTAAGGTCGCTCTTTATGCAGATGACCTTCTTCTATATACCTCCAATCATGTGGAAGCCATACCTAGGCTGTTTTATTTAGCTGAAGAATTTGGAAGGCTCTCAGGATATCAAATAAATAGGGAGAAGACCGAAATAATGGGATGGAATAATACTACACTTATACAAAATGTAAAACATAGGGGGCCTCATGTAGGTAGCCAAATACCGGTCGGTAACGGCCGATTTTCGGTAATTATACCGTTACCGACCGGTATTTTGGCCATTGGTATGTAGGGGTACAAATTTTGCTTTCGGAATTTACCGAATCGGTAAAATTACCGATTCGGTAAAAATACCGAATCGGTAATGTTACCGAATCGGTAACTATTCCGAATCTGTAATTTTACCGATTCGGTAAATTCCGAAAGCAAAATCGAGATGTAGGGGGAGTGTGTGTGTGTGTTTAAGAGTCGGTATTTACCACCAACTTATAGTTGGTGGTAAATAATGAATGTATGTGTAAATGCATTTTTACGCGCGTAGCAGTGTGCAATGTGGCATACATACATGCCCTTAGGGCATGTATGTGTGCCACATGTGCACACATGGCCGAATCAGGGGTGCAACAGGGTGTCAACGTGACACCCTGCCACCCTTGTATGTGTTCCCCCCATTACCGAATCGGTATTTACCGATTCGGTAATGAGGCATACCTTCCCCTCAATGGGAAGGTATGCCTCATTACCGAATCGGTAAATACCGATTCGGTAATTACCGACTAGTAACGATTCGGTAAAAAATACCGACTCATTACCTACATACCAGTTACCACTTCTAAAATACCGATTCGGTATCGTTCGGTATTTTAGAAGTGGTAACTGGTATGCTACCTACATGAGGCCCAGAATGAGGTATTTGGGAATTAATTTAACCCAAGAACTGAAAAACATTTCGAAAATCAGTTGGCAGACAGTAGTAAAAGAAATAACAAAAACATTTACAAGATGGGGTAATCTGCCATTAAATATCTATGGACGTGTCAACCTCATCAAAATGTCTATACTTCCTAAATTAACTTTTTTGTATAATTCCATCCCCCTATCATTTCCACAGAAAGAGATTAAGTGCCTTCAAGGTAAGATCGGCTCCTTTATTTGGGCGTGTAAATCTCCCAGGATAGCCTGGAAAAAGCTAAGGAGGGGGTTAAGAATTGGGGGTCTAGGCTTACCTGATCTACTCATGTATTGTCATGCCTTTCACTTTAAAAATTTTAGACTACTGACCAATAAACTGGATTCAACATCACAGGGCCGCCTATTTCAGGCTTTTCTCCACGACTTACCACAGGGACAGGAGTTTTTCTTATTTAAATTTGGCGACCAGAAATTTTATTAAAAAAGTCCGTCTGAAGATCCTGCAGGCTGCCCTTAGGAACTGGGTATATGTCCGGAGGGCTCTGGGAATCCCATATTACCATGCTAATTCCCCAGTTTGGGATTCCCCGGGCACTCCGGAGTGCCTTCAGGACCAGTTGTCCCAACCTTTAAAAACAGCCGGTGTGAGGAGTTGGGGAGATCTCTGGGGCAATTCGGGCCTTATGGATTGGGACTCCTTGGCTTTACTAACAAATGGATCTTTAACGAGAGTTAAGTTTTCCCAACTCTCCGCCTGGTGGTCAAGACAGATGGTACAGCGACAAAGGAACGTGAGGTTTCATTTTGGTATAGGGCTTTACTGGGGGCAACAGAAATGTTAAACTGTGAGTTGGCGAGTCTCTGGGGTAATTTGATATCAGATAGTCCCAAAGCAATAAGTAAGATCTGGACAGACTCTTTCTCTTTGTCTCAGAGCCTAATATAACAAGCCAATCTAAGGAGAAACCATCTGTTCACGGTCTATCGGGTGTACTGGACCCCTGCTAAACTGTCCAGGGTTACTCGCGTGAGCTATTGTTGCCCGCGCTGTAAACTCCCGTCAGCCGATGATATACATATATTTTTAGAATGTCCAAAGATTCTTGAATACTGGCAGGAGATTTTTGACTTCCTGGGGAAGGTTTTAACAACTACCATTATATGCTCTCCGAGGTTAGTTTTTTTTTGGCTTACCACCCGGCTATAACATTAATAATTATTCCACACAATTTATATTCTGTTAGAAGGCGATCCCAGGGGAGACAGGGAGGTTACCTGAATACCCTGAGACCTACCCTCGGGGTAACGTAGCCGGGCACTGGCGGGAGACTCCTCAGGGGAAGAGTCTCGTATCTAGGATCGCACACACGGCACCACACGACAAAGAGACACCACACGGTAGGTTCTTGGGAACAGATCCTTTATCTACTCAGCTACGTCGGATCTTTATGATCACCAAGATGGATATGTACAAATAGAGCACGGGCTCAGAGAGTCTCAGTAGGGAAAACGGGGGTAGCGGGACAGTCTTTGGGGATCCGGATCAAATGCAGGGGCATACCCAACGCACAGCTCACAATCCTCGAGCCGGGAGATACGCTGCGGTCCAGCCGGACCAAGGGAGTCTTTAGGAGCCGCGAGTCACTCAGCAGGGCTCAAGCACAAGGTCGGAGGTCTTACGATCTTCAGGGGAGCCGCGAGTCACTCAGCAGGGCTCACGCACAAGTTCGGAGGTCTTACGATCTTCAGGGGAGCCGCGAGTCACTCAGCAGGGCTCAAGCACAAGTTCGGAGGTCTTACGATCTTCAGTGGAGCCGCGAGTCACTCAGCAGGGCTCAAGCACAAGTTCGGAGGTCTTACGATCTTCAGGGCAGCCGCGAGTCACTCAGCAGGGCTCAGGTGTTCCAAGGTTGCAAGGGAGCCGCGACCACGTCAGCAGGGCTCTCGTCGTTCCAGAGTCGAATCTGCCAGATAGTCCCAGAGCACCCCCTGTTATAGGTCAACTCCTCTTTGATGCCCAGGGTCCGTGTAGGCAGGGGTCTTAGCGCCTGGGGGCCGCTCGCTGGAGTTTCCTGCTATGTTGTCCTTTGATCCTTTTCAGGGCCGGGTCAGGAGGAGTCCCAGACACCCAGCAGGCGTGGAGCCAGCCCTCAGGGAGGCCGGAGGGCCGATCGAAACCCATCTCCCGAGGGGAGGCCAGAGGTGCGATGGAAACTGCTCCTCACTCCATGGGAGCGCGATGTTCCCCAGCCGGGGCGGCGCCTCTAGGTCTGGATTGTGCTGGGGCCGGGCGGCCATCGTAGGTGCATGAAGTGGGCACGCGGGCCCTGTGGTGCTGGGAAGATGGAGGGCACGGACAGGAAAGTCCGGGTCGGGTGTGTGTGGGTTCTGGCAGAAAGGCCCGGCTAGGCCGTGTACTCGGGGGCTGAATGAGGTGCACGGGTCAGGGTGTGTGGCTAGGGGTCAGGGATGGCCATGCCACAAGGCCGGGTCTAACACGCGTCCCCCCCAGCTGAAAGCCGGAGAGAACTACCCATCCTCTTGGGGGTTCTCTTCGCTGAGGCGGAAGAACCGGGAGAGGCCGTCAGCGTTGGCGTGGTCAGTACCAGGGCGGTGCTCTATGGTGAAATCCATCCCCTGGAGGGAGATTGACCACCGCAATAGTTTGGGGTTTTCCCCTCGCATCTGCATGAGCCATCGCAGGGGGCGATGGTCGGTTTGGACTTTGAAATGGGTGCCGAACAGATAGGGTCGTAATTTCTTGAGAGCCCAGACTACGGCGAACGCCTCGCGCTCAATGGTGCTCCACTTCTGTTCTCTGGGTAACAGCCTTCGGCTGAGGAAGGCTACGGGATGGTCTAGGCCTTGGTCATCCACCTGTGACAGGACTGTCCCAATGCCATGCTCGGAGGCATCAGTTTGTACCACAAACTCCTTGGAGTAGTCGGGGGCCTGGAGCACGGGGGCAGTACACATGGCCGCTTTCAGGGCATCGAACGCCTCCTGGCAGGCAGAGGTCCACTGCACTTTCTTGGGCTGTTTCTTGGACGTGAGTTCCATGAGGGGACCGACAAGGCTGCCATACCCCCGGATGAATCTCCGGTAGTAGCCGGTGAGGCCCAGAAAGGCTCAGACCTCCGTTTGGGTAGTGGGTGGTTCCCAGGCTAGGATGGCGTCGACCTAAGGCTGCAGAGGGGAGACCTGCCCGCTTCCGACCCGGTGCCCTAGGTAGACCACCGAACCTTGCCCAATCTGACACTTGCTGGCTTTTACTGTGAGGCCTGCCTGGCGCAGGGCCGTTAGCACCCTCCGGAGGTGCTGGAGGTGCTCACTCCATTCAGAACTGAAAACCGCGATATCGTCTAGATATGCGGCGCTGAACTTTTCCAGCCCGGCCAGGACTCTATTTACCAGTCGCTAGAAGGTGGCCGGGGCATTTTTCATCCCGAAGGGTATCACGCGAAAGCAATAATGCCCATCCGGGGTGGAGAAGGCGGACCGCTCCTTGGCTCCTTCTGTGAGCGCAATTTGCCAGTACCCGCAGGTTAGATCGAATGTGCTGAGGAAATGAGCAGACCCGAGACGGTCAATGAGCTCGTCTGCTCGGGGAATGGGGTGAGCGTCGGCTCGGGTGACTTAATTGAGTCCCCGGTAGTCCACACAGAATCGGAGTTCTGGGGTGACACCGGGGGCAGCTGCTTTCGGGACCAGTACCACGGGGCTGGCCCAGGGGCTGTCTGAGGGTTCGATCACCCCCAAGGTCAACATCTTCGAGACCTCGGCCTGAATGCAGGACCGGACTCGATCAGGGACTCGGTAGGCTCAGTGCTTCACCAGCGGGCTGTCTCCGGTGTCCACGTCATGGATACACCAGTCGGAGACTTGGGGGACAAGAGAGAATAAGTCGGGGAACTGCCCTAAGAGCTGGCGGCAGTCCTCGCGTTGCTGGGAAGTGAGGGATGGAGAGAGGTTCACGCCTTCCACGGAGCCATCCTTCTCCCTGGTACACAGGAGGTCAGGGAGGGGATCCGACTCCTCTTCAGCCCCGTCATCGGTGGCCAGTAGTAGACTCAGCTCCGTCCGCACGAAGTGAGGCTTGAGGAGGTTCACGTGAAGGACCCGAAGGGGGTCCCGAGGTGACTGGACGTCCACCAAGTACGTGACCTGGCTCTTCCGCTCAACGACTTTGAAGGGCCCGGTCCATTTATCCTGGAGGGCGCAAGGTTTCACTGGGGCCATGACCCATACCTGCTGGCCCGGCTGGATCTCGACCAGAGTGGCATTCTGGTCGTACCAGCGCCTCATTTCTTCCTGGCTCGCCTCCAGGTTGGCCTCGGCCAGTTCTCGAAACTTCCTAGTCTGGTTTCGGAGGGTCAGAACGTATCGGAACACAACTCGGGGGGGTCTCAGGGCGCTGCCTCCCACCCTTCCTTGACCAGGCTGAGGGGCCCCGGACGGGATGCCCATAGAGCAACTCAAACGGGCTGAACCCCAAGGATTTCTGGGGAGCTTCCCGGTAGGCGAACAAAAGGCAGGGGAGCAGGACGTCCCACTTGCGCCGGAGGGGCTCTTCCAGGCCCGCGATCATCCCCTTCAGAGTCCAGTTAAACTGCTCTACTAGGCCATTTCCTTGGGGATGGTACGGGTGGTGAACTTATAGGACACTCCACATTGTTGCCACAGGGACGTCATGTATTTGGAGATAAAGTTCGTCCCGCGATCGCTCACGACCTAGCGGGGAAAACCCACACGGGAAAAGATCCCCATCAACGCCCGGCCCACCACGGGGGCTGTGATGGTGCGTAGGGGAATGGCCTCAGGGTATCGGGTGGCATGGTCGACGAGGATAAAGCGGTGACCTTGTGAGGTTGGGGGGTCCAGGGGCCCCACGATGTCGATCCCGACCCGTTCAAAAGGGGTACTGACGACAGGGAAGGGTTGGAGGGGAGCCTTGCGCTTTCCTCCAATTTTCCCACTAGCCTGGCACGTGGGACAGGACTTGCAGTGGGTTTCTACATCTGCTTTCATTTTAGGCCAGTAAAAGTGAGTCACTAGGCGACTGTAGGTTGTGTCTTGGCCCAAGTGGCCTGCGAGGGGCACATCGTCGCCAAGCCCAGGAGGAAGTCTCGGAAGCGTAGGGGTACCACCAGCACCCGGGCTGATCCTAGCTCCACCGAATTCTGCTCGCTGTACAAAAGGTCATTTTCCCAATATAACCGGTGTGTTCCAGATTGGTCGCCCACGGCTTGGGCCTCTGCTTGCTGCCGGGGTCCGACCAGGGAAGGACAAGTAGCTTGCTCTTGGCAGAACTCCTCTCGGGAGGGGCCCCCCTCGTGGCGCCACTGGGCCAACTCGGGCAGATCGCCTAACTCTGCGATCTGTGCGGGGTCGGAAGGTAGGGGTTTGTCGCTGGCGACAGATTCTCCTCGTGGGGAGATGTGGGGGACCTCGTCTGGGACAATCCTGTCCTCGTTGGCAGGTGCATCCTCGACTTCCCCAAGGGGGGGCAGTCGGGCCGCCATAGATCGGGTGGTGGCGCACACCCACTCGGGGAGACCCATCATCCCTAGGTGGGTCTTGCGCTCGACTTGCTTCCAGGGGGAACTTTCCAGGTCGTTCCCCAGGAGACAGTCGACCGGCTGGGAGGTTCTTACTGCTACTTTCAATTTACCGACCACTCCTCCCCATTCAAAAGGCACCAGGGCTACCTTACAGAGGCTCTCAGTGTTGTCAGCTGCAATTATAGGGTAAAATATATTGGGGAGGACCTGGTCCTCGTGGACTAAGTGGCTGAGGACACCGGTGATGCTCGCCCCGGTGTCACGAAGGGCCTCTACCTGTTGGCCATTGATCGTCACTAGCTGCCCGTATTTCTTCGTGTTGGAGGGCAGGAGGCTCCCAGGGACCATTTTTCTGTCTCCTAATGATACTAAGCCCATGGCGGCGGGTTCCCACTCTACGGTCTCCTCAATCTCCTCCCCTAGGGCTACATTGGCTATCTGTCTGGCTGGGGGGCTGTAGTGGGGATGCGCAGGGCCATGGGGCATTCGGGGTCATTGGCGTAATGCCCGGGCTTCTGGCAACGGAAACAAGTGATGGTCACCCGGTGCCCCCGTCTCACGGGTGGACCGGATACAGCTGGTGGGGGTGCCGGGAAGTGCGGAGGTTGGTTTTTTGGAGGACCGGACTGGGATTCTTTCTGCCCTCCCTGGTTCCCCCCCCTCTCTGGCGGGGTGGTCCCTGACTGGCTCGGGGGTATTCTCCTACAGGGCCCCGGGAGACCCGGGTGTTGGTCCAGCGATCCGCCTCGACAGCCAGCTTCCTCGGATCCGTGAGCTTGCTGTCGAGCAGATGCTGGCGTAGTTCCACAAAGCAGTTCGCGGCCAGGTGTTCCCATAACATGAGGTCGGTTAGTTCGTCCAGGGTGGTTACTTTGCTGCCCTTAATCCACCCGTCGAATGCATGGCTGAAAAAGTTCACATACTCCACCCACGTGGTGCCAGGGATCTTCGTGCAGTCCCGGAACCGCTGGCGGTACATCTCCGGGGTGAAGCCGTATCTTGTGAGGAGGGCCTCCTTCATGTGGCTGTAGGAGGTCTGCATGGAGGATGGTAGGTCGAGCAGGGTGTCTCTCCGCTCGCTCAAAAATCGGCCCCACAACCCGGCCCCCCAATCCTTCTGCGGGACTCGGTGTGAGGTCATGGCGACCTCGTAGGCCTTGAACCATTGTTGGATGTCATCGTTTTTGTAATATTCCTTGACCACATCTTTGGGGATGTGGACCTTCTGTTCCGCCAGGGGGGCCGCCTCTCGGTTCTCCGGGGTCGAGCTTCTTCGCTCCTTGCTTTGAGCTCGATTTCTTTCAAGCTGCGTTCGTGCTCCAGTTGAAGTCTTCTTCCTTCGTGCTCCCGTTGGAGTTTCTTCTCTTCTAGTTCGCCTTGTACTCGCATCTGTTCCACTGCTAGCTTCTTCTCAGCTAATTTCAACTCGCCCTCAATTTTCAGTTTGGCCAGTTCGAGTTCGTGATTACGACTTCTCTCTCTGTCTGCGAGTTCTTCCGGGGATAGACCCCCGTCTGGTACGAAGCTTCGTACCTGGTTGCTGCTGCCTTCTCTTTGGGAGAGTCCAGCTTCGTCGTGGAGCTCCACCGCTCCTTCTGGGCGGGGGGTTCCGGATTCCACCCAAGCTTTCAGTGCCTTCTGCATATCTCCTTTGGTGTTGAAACCAGTGGTAGCGATTTTTAGTTCTTTGCAGAATTGCTTCAGTTCTTTGTGCGTGTACTCTTCCAGTTGTTCCGCCTGGAACACAGCACTCACGTCAGTTTCTGTGAGACTCATGGCGTTTTCTTCTGCCGTCTTTGCCGGTAGTGCGTCAGCCGTTTACGGTACGATCTCTAAATTATGGGCCCGAATCCCGTCGCTTGCCACCAATGTTAGAAGGCGACCTCAGAGGAGACAGGGAGGGTACCTGAGCACCCTGAGACCTACCCTTGGGGTATTGTAGCCGGGCACTGGCGGGAGACTCCTCAGGGAAAGAGTCTCGTGTCTAGGATCGTACACACTGCACTCCACGACAAAGAGACACCACACTGTATGTTCTTGGGAACAGATCTTTATCTAATCAGCTTCGTAGGATCTTTATGATTAACAAGGTGGATATTTACAAATAGAGCACGGGCTCAAAGAGTCTCGCTAGGGATAGGGGGTAGCGGGACAGTCTTTGGGGATCCGGATCAATGCTGGGACGTACCCGGCGCACAGCTCACAATCCTCGAGCTGGGGGATACGCGGTTGTCATTGGGGTCCAGCCGGAGCGAGGGAGTCTTTAGGAGCCGCGAGTCACTCAGCAGGGCTCAAGCACAAGGTCGGAGGTCTTACGATCTTCAGGGGAGCCGCGAGTCACTCAGCAGGGCTCAAGCACAAGGTCGGAGGTCTTACGATCTTCAGGGGAGCCGCTCAAGTGTTCCAAGGTTGCAAGGGAGCCGCGACCACGTCAGCAGGGCTCTCGTTGTTCCAGAGTCGAATCTGCCGGATAGTCCCAGAGCACCCCCTGTTATAGGTCAACTCCTCTTTGATGTCCGGAGTCTGTGTAGGCAGGGGTCTTAGCACCTGGGGGTCGTGTTGGAGGGAGGCCCACCGGGTAGTCGGGGAGACTAATCCGGCACCTTCCTACCGCAAAGTTATAGCCGAGCGCCGCTGAGAAGCCTCCTCGGGGAGGTCTTTCTCTTATGATCGTACTAGGCCCAGTAACACCACCACACAGGACTCAATAGCGGTTGCGAGATTAGGTTCTTTATCAGCAGGAATACGTGCAATATTTACAGAGGGATCGGGGGATCCTGCCAGAGTTTCAGTGTTCGTTCAAGAGGATAGGGTAGCGGGACAGTCTTAGTGCCAGCCAGGCACGGGAGGCTCTGCGCCAGACCTTGGATGCTAGAGCGGCTCGGACGTGGGGAGCCGCGACGTCGTCTGCAGGGCTCAGATGGTAGTTCCGCTTAGGTCGAGCCGCGACGAGGTCAGCTGGGCTCTGGTGGTAAGGTTCATCAAGGTCGGGCCGCGACAGCGTCAGCAGGGCCCCAAAGGTTCGTGAAGGTCTTTAAGCACGGTGGAGCCGCGACGTCGTCAGAAGGGCTCAAGGGTTGGTTCAGGGTGAGTCTTCTTCCGTAGGGTCAGCCGCGATCCGATCAGCAGGGCTCTTGACTCCAGGATACAACTACTGCCCTGTTGTCGGGTCGCCCCAGATATAGGACGGGAGCCCTTTGATGTCCGGACCCGTGCGCCCGGAGGGGGCGGAGAGGCCGGGGAGGGAGCGGCCAGACGCCCAGCAGGAGAGGCGCCAGGCCCCCGAGAGCTGTGGGGCGATCGCACCTAGGTGTGGAAGGACGGTTGGGGGTCCCATCGATACTGCCCTCCGCTGGGAGTGGGAAGGGCTCACGTGGTATCCCCTGGGCCAGGGGTTGGCGTCTCGATGTCGGGCCTCGCTGGGACCGAGGCCGGGTAGAGCAGGGTCATACAGGTGGCCACGTGTAGTGACGTGCAATCCAAGATGGAGGAGCCCCGATGTGCATGGGACCTCGTGCGGCTTAGCGCGGGGAAACAGGACCACGCCACGAGGCCGACTCCCACACGTCGCTTGTTTGAGTTTCCTGCCATGTCGTCCTTTGATCCTTTCAGGGCTGGTTCGGGAGGAGTCCCAGACACACAGCAGGCGTGGAGCCAGCCCTCAGGGAGGCCGCAGGGCCGATCGAAAGCCATCTCCCAAGGGGAGGTCAGAGGTGCGATGGAAACTGCTCCTCCCTCTCTCACTCCGTGGGAGTGCGATGTCCTCCAGCCGGGGCGGCGCCTCTAGGCCTGGGTTGCACTGGAGCCGGGCGGCCATCGTAGGTGCGTGAAGTGGGCACGCGGGCCCTGTGGTGCTGGGAAGATGGAGGGCACGGACGGGGAAGTCCGGGTCGGGTGTGTGTGGGTCCTGGCGGGCAGGACCGGCTAGGCCGTGTACTGCGGGACTGAATGAGGTGCACGGGTCAGGGTGTGTGGCTAGGGGTCCGGGATGGCCATGCCACAAGGCCGGGTCTAACAAGTGGCCAGCTGAGTGAGTGACTAGCCAAGTGAGTGAGTGGCTGGCTGGGTGAGTGAGTGGCTGGCCGAGTGAATAAGTGAGTGGCTGGCCAAGTGAGTGAGTGGCCAGCCAAATGAATGGCTGGCTAAGTGAGTGAATGGCCACCTGAGTGAGTGGCTGGCTGAGTGAGTGAGTGGCCAGCCGAGTACATGGCCGGCCGAGTGAGTGGGTGGCCAAGTGAGTAGCTGGCTGAGTGATTGGCCAGCTGAGTGAGTCGCTAGCCAAGTGAGTGAGTAGCCAGCCAAATGAGTGAGTGAGTGTTGGACCCGGCCTCGTGGCGTGGTCCTGACTTCCCGGGGGTTGGGCCCGTTCCCCGCCCTGGCCTCCATGGGCCACACGTTCGAGCCGCACGAGGTCGCATACACCTCGGGGCTCCACCATTTTGTTGCCTGCCACGTGACCCTGCACACCAGTCCACCTGACTCCGCTCAACCCGGCCTCGGCCTCAGCGAGGCCCAGACATTGAGGCACCAAGAACTGGCCAGGGGGTATCACGTGAACACCTCATCGCCCTGGCGGAGGGCGGTATCGATGGGACCCCCAACCGTCCCCACACACCTAGGTGCGATCGGCCTCCATCTCTCCTGGGCCCGGCGCCTCTCCTGCTGGGCGTCTGGCCGCTCCCAACCCGGCCTCTCCGCCCCTCCGGGCGCAAGGGTCCGGACTTCAAAGGGCTCCAGGCCTATATCTGGGGCGACCCCGCAACAGACCGGCAGTTGTATCCCGGAGTCGAGAGCCCTGCTGATTGAATCGCGGCCGACCCTACGGAGAAGAACTCTTGCTTGAATCCACCACGAGCCCTGCAGACTGCGTCGCGGCTCCTTCTTGCTGAAACCTTGAAGCCCCCCGGAACATCGGGGCCCTGCTGACGCTGTCGCGGCCCAACCTCGCTGAATCCTCCCTCGGAGCCCTGCTGACGACGTCGCGGCTCGAGCTGAGCAGAAACCATCTTGAGTGCCCCGCTGACCTGGTCGCGGCTCTCCACGAACTGAACGCCAGAGCCCTGCTGACGCCGTCGCGGCTCGACCCCTCCGAGATCCGGAGGTCCTCCAGCTTGAGGATAAGAACTGGGCCCCAGGTACCCTCGTACTGAGCTCCTGCCAAAGACTGTCCAGCTACCCCTTCCCTTCTAAAGGGACACTGAGACTTTTGTGGATCCCCCGATCCTTTTCGTGTAAATATTGATCCCGTAACCTTTAAGTGCTGATAAAGATTTGCTCGTCTTGAGACAACCTCCTTGAGTCCGGTGTGGTGGTGTTACTGTGCTAGTGCATGATAGGAGAAGGATCTCCCTCGGAGGCTTCTCAGCGGCGCTCGGCTACTTCGTACAGTGTGGGGGCCCCTCTGGGTGGTCTCTCCGACTCCCCGAGGTCCGCCTTCCAACATTTGGTGGCCAGCGACGGGATCCGAGCCGAACGCAGTACGTACAAGCCAGTAACCCACTAGCTACCCATCCAAACAACCGGAAGTCATGAGCACCCAAGAGAACAACACGACCACGGAGTTTCAGCCCGAACAGTTGGAGGAATACACGCACAAAGAGTTGAAACAGTTCTGCAAAGACAAGGGCATTGCAACCACCGGCCTAGGTACCAAAGAAGAGATGCAGAAAGCCCTGAGGACCTGGCTAGAGGCCGGGGCAGGCCCCTCCCAGGACGAAGGTCCACTGCCCCTGACTGTGGCCACATCAACCGCACCGACTCCGGCAACCGGAGGAAGAAACAGCCTAGAAATCGGCCTCTCCGAAGGGGAGATACGAGAACGGGAGAAGGTCCGGAACCACGAACTAGAGCTCGCACGACTACGGCTGGACGGCGAACTCCAGCTAGCAGAAAAGAAACTGGCCCTAGAGCAGCTACGGCTACAAGAGGAGATAGAAGAGAAGAGACGGCATCGAGAGTTGGAAGAAAAAAGACAGACCCTTGAGCACGAGCGAAGCCTCAAGGAGCTCGAGCTCAAGGCAAAGAAAGAGGGGACCGACACCCCCAGCAATAAAGACTCCCTACCGCCTGCCGAAAACAAGGTACATATCCCTAAAGATGTCGTCAAGGAGTACTACAAAAATGACGACATCCAACAATGGTTCAAAGCGTACGAGGTAGCCATGACCTCCCATCGGGTGCCCCGAAAGGACTGGGGCGCCGGCCTGTGGGGTCGGTTCCTTAGTGAAGGTCGAGACACACTGCTCCAGCTGCCAGAGGAGGTGATGACCTCCTACGACCACATGAAGGAGGCCCTGCTCACCCGCTACGGGCTAACCGCGGAAATGTACCGCCAGCGGTTCAGAGACTGTAAGAAGATCCCGGGCACTACCTGGGTGGAATATGTGGACTTTTTCAGCCGGGCCCTAGAAGGATGGATCAAGGGTAGCAAGGTCACCACCTACAGGCAGCTGGTCGACCTCATTGTTTGGGAACATCTCTCCAACAATTGCTTCGTGGAGCTAAGGCAACACCTCCTCGACAGCAAGATGACCGACCCACGTAAACTCGCCGTCGAGGCCGATCGATGGGTCAACACCAGCGTCCCCCGGAACTCGATTGGGGAGTACCAGAGGAACCCCACCGGACCTCCACGCCAACGCGGTGGAGGGGGAGGGCCGAACCGGAATCGGGACCCCCCCGCCGGGGCCCCCAGGAGCCTGCCTCGAGGGCCGCCGCCGCAACACCTCTCCCCGAGCCTAGCCCGAAGAGGGGCGACCTCAGCCAGAACCAGACCACGGCCCCCAGTAACCTGCTACGGCTGTCAACAAACCGGACACTATGCCAGCGATCCGGTATTGTTAGACCCGGCCTCGTGGCGTGGTCCTTACCCCCGGGGATTGTGCCCGTTCCCCGCCCCGGCCTTCACGGGCCACCCTTCTGAACTGCACCAAGGCTTCATCCTGGACTCCTCCCTCTCCATGACCAGACAAGTCAACGCCGTCTCCTCGTCCTGTTTCAACATCCTGCGCATGCTATGTAAGATCTTCCGGTGGATCCCCACCGAGACCAGGAAAACAGTCACCCAGGCCCTCGTCACCAGTCGACTGGACTACGGCAACGCCCTCTACGCCGGTACCACCGCCAAGCTCCAGAAGAGACTCCAGCGGATCCAGAACGCCTCGGCGAGACTCATCCTCGACGTCCCCAGACGAACTCACATCTCCAGACACCTGAGAGACCTGCACTGGCTCCCGATCAACAAAAGAATCACCTTCCGGCTCCTCACCCACGACACAAAGCCCTACACAACCAAGGCCCGACCTACCTCAACAGCCGCCTCAACTTCTACGCTCCCAAACGCCACCTCCGCTCGACCAGTCTCGCCCTCGCAGCCGTCCCCCGCATCCACAGAGCGACAACAGGAGGTAGATCCTTCTCCCATCTGGCTGCAAAGACTTGGAACGCCCTCCCCACCGAACTACGCCTGACCCAAGACCACCTCTCCTTCAGGAAGAAGCTCAAGACCTGGTTGTTCGAGCAGTAGCGGACCCCCCCCCCCCTAGCGCCTTGAGACCCTCCGGGTGAGTAGTGCGCTTTATAAATGCCGATGATTGATTGATCCTGAGCTGCACGAGGTCGCATACCTCTCGTGGCTCTGCCATCTTGTTGGCATCCACGTGACTCTGTGCGCCAGCCAGCGCGACCCCGCTCAACCCGGCCTCGACCCCAGCGAAGCCCCGACATCGGGGCACCACGAACTGGCCAGGGGGTGCCGCAGGAACCATTCATCGCCCCCGGCGGAGGACAGTATCGATGGGACCCCCAACTGTCCTCCCCTCTCGAGGTGTGATCGCCCTGCAACTCCCTTGGGCCTGGCGCCTCTCCTGCTGGGCGTCTGGCCACCTCCACCCGGCCTCTCCGCCCCCCCCGGGCGCCTGGGTCCGGACATCAAAGGGCTCCAGACCTATATCTGGGGCGACCCCGCCACAGATCGGCAGTTGTATCCCGGAGTCGAGAGCCCTGCTGATTGAATCGCGGCTGACCCTACGGAGAACAACTCTTGTCGGAACCATCACGAGCCCTGCTGACTGCGTCGCGGCTCCTTCTTGTGAACACTTTGAAGCCACCTGGAACATCGGAGCCCTGCTGACGCTGTCGCGGCCCAACCTCGCTGAAACCTCCCTCGGAGCCCTGCTGACGACGTCGCGGCTCGAGCTGAGCAGAAACCATCTTGAGAGCCCTGCTGATTGGATCGCGGCTCTCCACGAACTGTACGCCGGAGCCCTGCTGACGCCGTCGCGGCTCGACCCCTCCGAGATCCGGAGGTCCTCCAGCTTGAGGATAAGAACTGGGCCCCAGGTACCCTCGTACCGCACTCCTGCCAAAGACTGTCCCGCTAGCCCTACCCTTCCAAAGAGACACTGAGACTTTTGGTGGATCCCTCGATCCCTTCGTGTAAATATTGACCTCGTAACCTTTTTATTGCTGATAAAGAATTGCTTGTCTTGAGACAACCTCCTTGAGTCCTGTGTGGTGGTGTTACTGTGCTAGTACGTGATAGGAGAAGGATCTCTCAGGAGACTTCTCAGCAGCGCTCGGCTACTTCGTACAGTGTGAGGGCCCCCCTTGGTGGTCTCGCCGACTCCTCGGGGTCCGCCTTTCAACAGGTATGCCCCCTGAACCGAAGAAGCGGGGCCGGCGGGCCCCCACCCCAACAGCTGGTGGCCGCCGCCCTGGGGGAAGGAGAGGAAGAAGAAGAAATCCTCGACCGAGGAACCACCGAATGGGAGCCGGCGGCCATGTCCCTGGTCTGCCTGGGCAGCCGAGAAATGGTGCCCCGCACACCAATCCCAAGCAACACCCAGAAATACCGGCAGCAGGTCACCATCAATGGCCGACGGGCCGAAGCCCTTCGTGACACCGGCGCCAGTGTCACCGCTGTCCGCTGCCACCTGGTGACCCCCGAACAAATCCTACCCGATGTGCTGTGCCCCGTCCGGACGGCCGACAACAGCGAAAGCCTGTGCCAGATGGCCCTGGTCCCCTTCGAGTGGGGAGGGGTGACAGGCCTACTGAAAGTGACTGTCCGGGACGACGCACCAGTGGACTGCCTCCTGGGGAACGACCTAGAGAGTTCCCCCTGGGCTCAAGTGGAGCGACGAGAGCACCTCCGAATGCTGGGACTATCCGAATGGGCCTGCGCCATCACCCGGTCCATGGCCGCCCAGGCCCCCCGCTCATCCCAGGCCCCCGGTACCGCCCAGCCCGAGGGGCTCGCACCAACCCACGCCTGCAGCAAGGGGGAGGCGGACACCGACACTGGATCGACTGAACCCTCCCCCAAAGAGATTGCTTCCCTAGGCGCCCTACCAGAACTTACACAATGGCGCCACGAAGGGGGCCCCTCGCGAGAACAGTTCCAGCAAGAACAGCAGTCCTGTCCCTCTCTCGAAGGGGTCCGACGACAAGCGTCCGCACAAGCCAACGGTGACCAGACCGGCACCCACTGGGTCTACTGGGCCGAGGGCCTATTGTACAGTGAACAGAAAGTGGCAGAACTCGGGGCCAGCCGCGTGTTGGTGGTCCCTCTCCGCTTCCGAGAGTTCCTTCTCAACCTGGCACATGACGTGCCCCTCGCCGGGCACCTGGGACAAGACAAAACTTACAGCCGTCTGGTGACCCACTTCTACTGGCCCCGGATGCGGAGAGACGTGGACAACCACTGCCGGTCCTGCCAGACCTGCCAAGCCAGCGGGAAGACCGGGGGTCGGGTCAAGGCCCCCCTCCAGCCCTTTCCAGCCGTCAGCACCCCGTTCGAACGGGTCGGGATCGACATTGTGGGGCCCCTGGACCCCCGAACCGCCCTGGGCCACCGCTTCATCCTGGTCCTCGTGGACCATGCCACCAGGTACCCGGAGGCTGTCCCGCTAAGAACTGTAACGGCCCCCGTGGTGGGCCGGGCCTTAATGGGAATCTTCTCCCGAGTGGGATTTCCCCGCGAAGTGATGTGCGACCGGGGCACAAACTTCATCTCCAAATACATGCGGTCCCTGTGGCAGCAGTGCGGGGTCACGTACAAATTCACAACCCCCTATCACCCCAGGGGAACGGGCTGGTAGAGCGCTTTAACCGAACCCTGAAGGGGATGATCCTGGGCTTGGAAGAGCCCCTCCGGCGGAGATGGGATGTCCTATTGCCATGCCTCCTGTTCGCCTACCGGGAAGTCCCGCAGAAGTCCCTGGGGTTCAGCCCGTTTGAACTATTGTATGGACATCCGGTCCGCGGGCCCCTCAGCCTGGTCAAGGAGGGCTGGGAGACGAAGCTCCAGGGCGCCCCTCCTGACGTCTACCGATACCTCCTGACCCTACGTAACCAGACCCGCAAGTTCCGAGCCCTGGCCGAAGCCAACCTCGAAGCCAGCCAGGAGGACATGAAGCGGTGGTACGATCGGAACGCCTCGACAATCGAGTTCGAGCCAGGCCAGCGACTCTGGGTCATGGCCCCTGTTGAGCCCTGTGCCCTCCAGGACAAGTGGACTGGGCCCTTCAAGGTGGTGGAAAAGAAGAGCCCCGTCACCTACCTAGTTGACCTAGAGTCCCCCCGGAACCTCCTCCGGGTTCTACATGCTAACAGGCTCAAACCCTACTTCGCCCGGACCGAACTGAGCCTGCTGCTGGCGACCGACGAGGGGGGCGAGGACGACTCCGAGCCCCTACCCGACCTCTTGCAGAACGACGTCCACGACGGATCCATCAAAGGTGTCCAGCTCGCCTCCTCCCTGACCCCGGAACAGTGCATCGACTGTCAACAACTGCTGCAGGACTACGCAGCCCTCTTCTCCCTCACCCCGGGGGTGACCCACTGGTGCGTCCACGACGTCGACATTGGGGACAGCCCCCCCGTGCGACACCGAGCCTACAGGGTACCCGACCGAGTACGGGCATGCATCCAGGCCGAAGTAGCGAAGATGTTGGCCCTCGGGGTCATCGAGCCCTCTGACAGCCCGTGTGCCAGCCCTGTCGTCCTGGTACCAAAGGCCGCAGCCCCCGGCCATCCCCCGGAGCTGCGATTTTGTGTAGACTACCGGGCCCTGAATGCTGTGACCAAGACGGACGCCCATCCTATACCCCGGGCCGACGAACTCATCGATCGCTTGGGGTCCGCCCGCTACCTGAGCACGCTGGACCTCACCGCCGGGTACTGGCAGATTCAGCTTACCCCCGGCGCCCGAGAAAGATCCGCCTTTTCTACCCCTGATGGGCATTACCACTTTCGGGTGATGCCCTTCGGCATGAAGAATGCCCCGGCCACTTTTCAGAGACTCGTAAACAAGGTCCTGGCCGGGCTCGAGGCCTTCAGCGCGGCCTATTTGGATGACATTGCCGTGTACAGCAACCACTGGGCTGAGCACCTAGTTCCCCTCAAAGCCGTCCTGGCCGCCCTCCAAAGGGCTGGGCTCTCGATTAAGGCCAGCAAATGCCAGGTCGGCCAAGGATCGGTGACCTACCTGGGCCATCAGGTGGGAAGCGGTCAGGTGGCCCCCCTCCAGCCAAAAGTCGATGCCATCCAGGCATGGGAACCTCCCACTACCCAGACCGCTGTGCGGGCCTTCCTTGGCCTCACCGGATACTACCGGCGGTTCATCCGGGACTATGGGAGCATTGTGGGGCCTCTCATGGAGCTCACCTCGAAGAAGCAGCCCAAGAAGGTGCACTGGACTCCCCGCTGCCAATCAGCTTTCGAGACTCTCAAGGCCGCGATGTGCACTGCCCCTGTGCTCCAGGCCCCTGACTACAGTAAAGAGTTTATCGTACAGACAGACGCCTCCGAATATGGGATCGGGGCCGTCCTGTCTCAGGTTGATGAGAAGGGACTCGACCGCCCAGTGGCCTTCATCAGCCGACGGCTGCTGCCCCGGGAGCAACAATGGAGCACCATCGAGCGCGAGGCCTTCGCTGTAGTGTGGGCCCTTAAGAAGCTCCGGCCCTATCTCTTCGGAACCACTTTCGGGTCCAGACCGACCACCGGCCTTTGCGGTGGTTAATGCAAATGAGAGGCGAGAATCCCAAGCTGCTGCGATGGTCCATTGCCCTGCAAGGGATGGACTTTTCGGTTGAGCACCGACCCGGCAATGACCACGCCAACGCTGACGGCCTGTCCCGCTTCTTCCGCCTTGACGAGGAGAATCCCCAAGAAGATGGGTGACTCTCCCTGCCTTCGGCTGGGGGGGACGCCTGTTGGACCCGGCCTCGTGGCGTGGTCCTGACTTCCCGGGGGTCTGGCCCATTCCCCGCCCTGGCCTCCATGGGCCACACGTTCGAGCCGCACGAGGTCGCATACACCTCGGGGCTCCACCATTTTGTTGCCTGCCACGTGACCCTGCACACCAGTCCACCTGACTCTGCTCAACCCGGCCTCGGCCCCAGCGAGGCCCAGACATTGAGGCACCAAGAACTGGCCAGGGGGTATCACGTGAACACCTCATCGCCCTGGCGGAGGGCGGTATCGATGGGACCCCCAACCGTCCCCACACACCTAGGTGCGATCGGCCTCCATCTCTCCTGGGCCCGGCACCTCTCCTGCTGGGCGTCTGGCCGCTCCCAACCCGGCCTCTCCGCCCCTCCGGGCGCAAGGGTCCGGACTTCAAAGGGCTCCAGGCCTATATCTGGGGCGACCCCGCAACAGACCGGCAGTTGTATCCCGGAGTCGAGAGCCCTGCTGATCGAATCGCGGCCGACCCTACGGAGAAGAACTCTTGCTTGAATCCACCACGAGCCCTGCAGACTGCGTCGCGGCTCCTTCTTGCTGAAACCTTGAAGCCCCCCGGAACATCGGGGCCCTGCTGACGCTGTCGCGGCCCAACCTCGCTGAATCCTCCCTCGGAGCCCTGCTGACGACGTTGCGGCTCGAGCTGAGCAGAAACCATCTTGAGTGCCCCGCTGACCTGGTCGCGGCTCTCCACGAACTGAACGCCAGAGCCCTGCTGACGCCGTCGCGGCTCGACCCCTCCGAGATCCGGAGGTCCTCCAGCTTGAGGATAAGAACTGGGCCCCAGGTACCCTCGTACTGAGCTCCTGCCAAAGACTGTCCCGCTACCCCTTCCCTTCTAAAGGGACACTGAGACTTTTGTGGATCCCCCGACCTTTTTCGTGTAAATATTGATCCCGTAACCTTTAAGTGCTGATAAAGATTTGCTCGTCTTGAGACAACCTCCTTGAGTCCGGTGTGGTGGTGTTACTATGCTAGTGCATGATAGGAGAAGGATCTCCCTCGGAGGCTTCTCAGCGGCGCTCGGCTACTTCGTACAGTGTGGGGGCCCCTCTGGGTGGTCTCCGACTCCCCGAGGTCCGCCTTCCAACAGTGAGTGAGTAGCCAACCAAATGAGTGAGTGAGTGGCCAGGAAAGTGAGTGAATGGCCAGGAAAGTGAGTGGCCAGCTGAGTGAGTAAGTGGCCAGCTGAGTGAGAGGCCAGCTGAGTGAGTGAGTGACCGGCCGAGTGAATGAATAAGTGGCTGGTTGAGTGAATGAGTCAGTGGCCAACTGAGGAAATGAGTCAATGGCCAGCTGAGTGAGTGAGTGAGTGAGTGGCCAGCAAAGTGAATGAATGAGTGAGTGGCTGAGTGAGTGAGTGGCCAGCTGAGAGAGTGAGTAGCAGGCTGAGTGAGTGAATGACCGGCTAAGTGAATGAGTAACCAACTGAGTGAATGAATGGATGGCTGAATGAGTGAATGGCCGGCTGACTGAGTAGCCTGCTAAGTGAGTGAGTGAGTAGCTGGCTGAATGAGTGAATGGCCAGCTGAGTGAGTGGCCAGCTGAGTGGCCAGCTGAGTGAGTGGCTGGCTGAGTGAGTGGCCAGCTGAGTGAGTGGCTGGCTGAGTAAGTGGCCGGCTGAGTGAGTGGCTGAATGAGTGAATTTATAGCTGGCTGAGTGAGTGCATGGCCAGCTGAGTGAGAGAATGGGTGGCTGGCTGAATGAGTAAATGGCTGGCTGAGTGAATGGCTCTCTGAATGAGTGAGCAGCTGAGTGAATGATTGAATGGCTAGCTGAGTGAGTGGCTGGCTGAATGAGTGAGTGGCCAGCCAAGTAAGTGAGTGGCCAGCCAAGTGAATGGCTGGCTGAATAAGTGAATGGCTAGCCAGGTAAGTGAATGGCCAGCCAAGTGAGTGAGTGGCCAGCCAAGTGAGTGGCCAGCTGAATGAGTGAATAACCGGCCGAGTATATAAATGGCCAGCCAAGTGAGTGGCTGGCCGAGTGAGTAAGTGGCTGGCTGAGTGAATGAGTAGCCAGCTGAGTGAGTGGCTACCTGAGTGAGTGAGTGGCTGGCTGAGTTAGTAAGTGAGTGGCTGGCTGAGTGAGTGGCTTGCTGAGTGAATGAGTGGCTGGCTGAGTAAGTAAGTGGCCAGCTGAGTGATTAGCCAGCCGAGTGAGTGGCCAGCTGAGTGAGTGAGTATGAGTGGCAGGCTGGGTAAGTGACCAGCTGAGTGAGTGAGTGACCAACTGAGTGAATGATTGGCTGGTTAAATGAGAATGATCAGCTGAGTGAGTGGCCAGCTAAGTGAGTGGCCAGGTGAGTGAGTGGCCAGACAAGTGAGTAACTGGCTGAGTAAGTGGCCAGCCAAGTGAGTGAGTGGCCAGCTGAGTGAATGAGTGAATGGCCAGCTGAGTGAGTGGCTGGTTGAGTGAATGAGTGGCTGGCTGAGTGAGTGGCCTACCAAGTGAGTGAGTGGTCAGCCAAGTGAGTGAATATATGGCCAGCCAAGTGAGTGAGTGGCCAGCTGAGTGAGTGGCCAGCCGAGTGAATAAATGAGTGGCCAGCTGAGTAAATGGCCAGCTGAGTAAGTGAATAGCTGGTTGAGTGAGTGAGTAGCTGATTGAGTGAGTGAGTAACTGGTTGAGTGAGTGGCCAGCCAAGTGAGTAGCTGGTTGAGTGAGTGGTTGGCTAAGTGAGTGAGTGACTAGCCAAGTGAGTGAGTGGCTGGCTAAGTGAATGAGTGGCTAGCCAAGTGAGTAGCTGGCTGAGTGAGTGGCTGGCTGAGTGAGTGAGTGGCTAGCTGAGTGAGTGGCTGGCCAAGTGAGTGAGTGGTTGATTGAATGAATGAGTGGCCAGCCAAGTAAGTGAGTGGTTAGCCGAGTGAGTGAGTAGCCGACCGAATAAGTGAGTGGCCGACCGAATAAGTGAATGGCCATCCGAGTGAGTAAGTGAGTGGCTAGCCAAGTGAGTGAGTGACTGGCTGAGTGAGTGGCCAGCTGAGTGAGTGAATAGGTGATAGAGTGAGTGGCCAGCTGAGTGAGTGAGTGAATGGCTAGATGAGTGAATGAATGGCCAGCCAAATGAGTGAATGGCCAGCTAAATGAGTGAATGGCTGGCTGAATGAGTGGCCAGCTGAGTGAGTGAGTGGCTGGCCGAGTGAGTAAGTAAATGGCCAGCTGAGTGAGTGGCCAGCTGAGTGAGTGAGTGAGTGAGTGGCTGACTGAGTAAGTAAGAAATCTACTGTGTGAGTGAGTGGCCAGCTGAGTGAGTGGCTGGCCGAGTGAGTGGCTGGACGAGTGAGTGGCTAGACGAGTGAGTGGCTGGACAAGTGAGTAAGTGGCTGGCTGAATGAATGAGTGAGTAGCTGACCAAGTGAGTGAGTGGCCAGCCGAGTGAGTGGCTGGCTGAGTGAGTGAGTGGCTGGCTGAGTGAGAGAGTGGCCAGCAGAGTATATGACCAGCCAAGTGAGTGGGTGGCCAAATGAGTAGCTAGCTGAATAAGTGAATGGCCAGCCGAGTGAATAGCTAGCTGTTGGAGCCGGCCTCGTGGTGTGGTCCTGTTCCCCCTCGCTAAGCCGCACGAGGTCCCATGCACCTCGGGGCTCCTCCATTTTGGATTATACGTGACTCTACGTAACCACCTACGTGACCCCGCTCCACCCGGCCTCGGTCCCAGCGAGGCCCGACATCGAGGCGCCAACCCCTGGCCCGGGGGATACCACGTGAGCCCTTCCCACTCCCGGCGGAGGGCAGTATCGATGGGACCCCCAACCGTCCTTCCACACCTAGGTGCAATCGCCCCACAGCTCTCTGGGGCCTGGCGCATCTTCTGCTGGGCGTCTGGCCGCTTCCTACCCGGCCTCTCCGCCCCCCCGGGCGCAAGGGTCCGGACATCAAAGGGCTCCAGACCTATATCTGGGGCGACCCGGCAACAAGACAACAGTTGTATCCTGGAGTCAAGAGCCCTGCTGATCGGATCGCGGATGACCCTATGGAGAAAGACTCATCCTGAAACCACACTCTGAGCCCTGCTGACGACGTCGCGGCTCCATCGTGCTTAGAAGACCTTCACGAACCTTTGGGGCCCTGCTGACGCTGTCGCGGCCGACCTTGTTGAACTTACCATCAGAGCCCAGCTGACCTCGTCGCGGCTCGACCGAAGCGGACCTACCACCGGAGCCCTGCTGACTGTGTCGCGGCTCGACCCAAGCGGAACTACCACCTGAGCCCTGCAGACACCGTCACGGCTCCCCCCGGCCGAGCTGCTTTGAGACCAGCCCGCAAGGTCTGGCGCAGAACCTCCCCGTACCAGGCTGGTACTAAGACTGTCCCGCTACCCTACCCCCACAAAGACATTGAGACTCTTCTGGATCACTCGATCCCCCTGTAAATATTGAATGTGCTACCCTTGATAAAGTACCAAGATAAGCAACTGATACGGAGTCCTGTGTAGTGGTGTTACTGGGCCTAGTACGATCACAGGAGAAGGACCTCTCACAGGAGGCTTCTCGGCGGCGCTCGGCTGTAACTTTGCGGTAGGAAGGTGCCCCGGAGTAGTCTCCCCAACTACCCGGTGGTCCTCCCTCCAACATTTGGTGGCCAGCGACGGGATCCGAGCCAGACGCAATCGTACAGGCAAGTAACGCAACCACTACCTAACCAGACGGAAAGAAGGGAACCATAAACGGCCAAGAAGCAACCGTCGCCGCAACCTTCCAGCTAGAAAAGCTGGAAGAATACACCCACAAAGAACTGAAACAATTCTGCAAGGACAAAGGGATCCCAACCACAGGATTGGGCACCAAGGAAGAAATGCAGAAAGCCCTGAAAACCTGGGCAGAATCCGAGACCACTCCACCCCGAGCCGAAGGAACCTTGGCCCGGGGCGGAAACCTGCCACCGACCATAACCCCGACCGATGGGGGACGAAGCATCCCGGAAGCCGGCCTGTCCCACGAGGAGATGCAAGAACGGGAGAGGGCCCGGACACACGAAATGGACCTCGCACGACTCCGGCTGGACGGTGAACTCCTGCTGGCGGAGAAGAAACTAGCCTTGGAGCAACTACGGCTGCAGGAGGAAATCTGTTAGACCCGGCCCTCGTAACGTAGTCAGACCTGACCCCTGCACCTCACACTAGCCCCGAGCCCACGGCCTAGCCGATCCTTCCCACCAGAACACACACACCCGACCCGGATTTCCCCGTCCGTGGCCTTCCTCCTTCGGCCATCCCGGGCCCGCGTGCCCACTTCATGCACCAAGATGGCCGCCCGGCCCCAGCGCGACCCTAGCCTATAGGCGCCACTCCGGCTGGAGGACATCGCGCTCCCCTTGGGATGAGAAAGGGAGGAGCAGTTTCCATCGCACCTCTGCGCTTCCCTGGGAAGGTGGGTTTCGATCGACCCGCCGGCCTCCCCGAGGGCTGGCTCCACGCCTGCTGGGTGTCTGGGACTCCTCCCGACCCGGCCCTGAAAGGATCAAAGGACAATGGCAGGAAACCCCCAACAAGCGACCCCCAGGTGACAAGACCCCTGCCTGCACAGACTCCGGACATCAAAGAGGAGTCGCCCTATAACAAGGGGTGCTCTGGGACTGTCCGGCAGATTCGCCTTGGAAACACCTGAGCCCTGCTGAGTGACTCGCGGCTCCCTGAAGATCGTAAGACCTCCGAACTTGTGCTTGAGCCCTGCTGAGTGACTCGCGGCTCCCTGAAGATCGTAAGACCTCCGGACTTGTACTCGAGCCTGCTGAGTGACTCGCGGCTCCCACAGACTCTCTTGGTCCCGCCGGACCCCACGACGACAAGCGTATCCCCCAGCTCGAGGATTGTGAGCTGTGCGCCGGGTACGCTCCTGCATTTGATCCCTATCCCCAAAGACTGTCCCGCTACCTCCTAACCCCTCTCCAAGACTTTGCGAGCCCGCGCTCTACTTGTATATATTTTGCCTTGCTGATCATAAAGATCCTACCACTCCGATCTGATAAAGATTTGCTCTTAAGAACTCCTCGTGTGGTGTCTCTCTGTCGTGTGGTGCCGAGTGTGCGATCCTAGATACGAGGTTCCTCCCCTGAGGAGTCTCCCGCCAGTGCCCGGCTACGATACCTCGAGGGTGGGTCTCAGGGCAGTCAGGGCCCCCTCCGGGCCCCTCTGAGGTCGCCTTCTAACATTGGTGGCAAGCGACGGGATTCGGGCCCATAATCAAGAGATCGTACCGTGAACGGCTGACGCACTACCGACAAAGATGGCAGAAGGAAACACCGTGGTTCTCGTAGAAGACGACGCCAGTACCGTGTTCCAGGTGGAACAACTGGAAGAGTACACTCACAAAGAACTAAAGCAATTTTGTAAGGAACTCAGAATCGCTACCACTGGTCTCAACACCAAAGAAGATATGCAAAAGGCACTGAAAGCTTGGGTGGATTCTGGAGCCTCCCGCCCAGAAGGAGCGGGGGAGCCCCACAACGAAGCTGGACCCTCCCAAGGAGAATGCAGCAGCAACCAGGTGCAAGGCTTCGTACCAGACGGGGGCCTATCCCCGGAGGAACTCGCAGACAGAGAAAAAAATCACGAGCTCGAATTAGCCAAACTCAAAATCGAGGGCGAGTTGAAATTAGCCGAGAAAAAGCTAGCAGTAGAACAGTTGCGAGTACAGGGAGAACTAGAAGAGAAGAAACTCCAACGAGAACACGAGGGAAGGAGACTTCAACTGGAACATGAACGCAGCTTGAAGGAAATAGAACTGAAAGCAAGAAGTGAAGAAGCGCGGCCCCCGGGGAACCGGGAGGCGGCCGCCCCGACGGAGCAGAAGGTCCACATCCCCAAGGATGTGGTCAAAGAATATTACAAAAATGATGACATTCAGCAGTGGTTCCGGGCCTACGAGGTCGCCATGACCTCCCATCTGGTCCCGCAGAAGGATTGGGGGGCGGGGTTATGGGGACGATTCCTGAGCGAAGGGAGAGACACCCTGCTCGATCTACCCACCTCCATGCAGACCTCCTATGAACACATGAAAACGGCCCTCCTCACAAGGTACGGCCTCACCCCGGAGATGTACCGCCAGCGGTTCCGGGACTGCAGGAAGATCCCGGGTACCACCTGGGTGGAATATGTGAATTTCTTCAGCAGCGCCTTCGATGGGTGGGTCAAGGGCAGCAAGGTAACCACCCTGGAAGAACTAACCGACCTTATGTTGTGGGAACACCTGGCTGCCAACTGCTTTGTGGAACTACGCCAGCATCTGCTCGACAGCAAGCTCACGGACCCGAGAAAGCTGGCTGTCGAGGCGGATCGCTGGACCAACACCCGGGTCTCCCGGGGCCCTGTAGGAGAGTACCCCCGAGCCAGTCAGGGACCACCCCGCCAGAGAGGGGGGGGAAACCAGGGAGGGCAGAGAGAGTCCCAGGCTAGTCCCCCAAAGTCCCAACCTCCACCTTTCCCGGCACCCCCACCAGCTGTATCCGGCCCCCCCCTGAGACGGGGCACCGGGTAACCATCACTTGTTTCCGTTGCCAGAAGCCCGGGCATTACGCCAACGACCCTGAATGCCCCATGGCCCCACGCACCACCCAGGCAGCACCCCCCGCTAGACAGATAGCCAATGTAGCCTTGGGGGAGGAGGTTGAGGAGGCCGAGGAGTGGGAACCCGCCGCTATGGCCCTAGTGTCCTTAGGGGATAGAGAGATGGTCCCTGGGAGCCTCCTGCCCTCTAACACAAAGAAATATGGGCAACTCGTAACGATCAATGGCCACCAAGTAGAAGCCCTCCGTGACACCGGGGCCAGCATCACCGGTGTCCTCAGCCATTTAGTCCACGAAGACCAGGTCCTCCCCAACGTATTTTGCCCTGTCATTTCAGCCGACAACACAGAAAGCCTATGTAAGGTAGCCCTGGTGCCCTTCGAGTGGGGAGGGGTGGTCGGTAAACTGAAGGTCGCAGTGAGAACCTCCCAGCCCGTCGACTGTCTCCTGGGGAACGACCTGGAAAGTTCCCCCTGGGGACAAGTTGAGCGCAAGACCCACCTAGGGATGCTGGGCCTCCCTGAGTGGGTGTGCGCCACCACTCGATCCATGGTGGCTCGACTGACCCCCCTGAGGGACGTCGACAACGCCCCGACCCCTGAAGATGAGATAGCCCCGGCCGAGGGCCCCCACATTCCCCCACCAGAAGAGTCGATCGCCAGTGACGAACCCCCGCCTTCCGACTCCACCCCAGACGCCGAGTTAGGCGATCTGCCCGAATTAGCCCAGTGGCGCCACGAGGGGGGCCCTCCCGAGAGGAGTTCTGCAGAGAGCAGGCTACCTGTCCCTCCCTGGTCGGGCCACGGCAACAGGCAGAGGCCCAGGCCGCAGGCGACCAGACGGGGACGCACCGGGTGTATTGGGAGAATGACCTTTTGTACAGCGAACAGAAGTCGTTGGAGCTAGGGTCCGGCCGGGTGCTGGTGGTACCCCTATGCTTCCGAAACCTCCTCCTGGGCTTGGCCCACGACGTTCCCCTCGCAGGTCACTTGGGTCAGGACAAAACATACAGTCGCCTCGTGACTCACTTCTACTGGCCCAGAATGAAAGCGGATGTGGAAGCCCCCTGCAAGTCCTGTCCCACGTGCCAGGCCAGTGGGAAGAGTGGAGGGAAGCGCAAGGCTCCCCTCCAACCCTTCCCTGTCGTCAGTACCCCTTTTGAGCGGGTCGGAATCGACATTGTAGGACCTCTGGACCCCCCAACTTCCCAGGGGCACCGGTTCATCCTCGTCCTGGTGGACCATGCCACCCGTTACCCTGAGGCCATCCCCCTGCGCACCGTCACGGCCCCCGTGGTGGGCCGGGCGCTGATGGGGATCTTCTCCCGCATGGGTTTTCCCCGCGAGGTCGTGAGCGATTGCTGTACCAACTTTATCTCCCGATACATGAAGTCCTTATGGCAACAGTGCGGGGTGTCCTACAAGTCACCACCCCATACCACCCCCAAGGAAACGGCCTGGTAGAGCGGTTTAACCGGACTCTGAAGGGGATGATCGCGGGCCTGGAAGAGCTCCTCCGGCGTAAGTGGGACCTCCTGCTCCCCTGCCTCCTATTCGCATACCGAGAAGTTCCCCAGAAATCCTTGGGTTTCAGCCCCTTTGAGTTACTCTACGGGCACCCCGTCAGGGGGCCCCTCAGCCTGGTCAAGGAAGAGTGGGAGGCGGCGCCCCGAGGCCCCCCCCGAGACGTGTTCCGTTACGTCCTGACCCTCCGAAATCAGACTAGGAGGTTCCGGGAGATGGCAGAGGCCAACCTGGAGGCGAGTCAGGAGGAGATGAAGCGCTGGTATGACCAGAACGCCGCGCTAGTCGAGTTTCAGCCAGGCCAGCTGGTGTGGGTCATGGCCCCCGTGAAACCCTGCGCTCTCCAGGATAAATGGACCGGGCCCTTCAAAGTAGTTGAGCGGAAGAGCCCGGTCATGTACTTGGTAGACGTCCAGTCACCCCGGGACCCCCTCCGGGTCCTCCACGTGAACCGCCTCAAGCCCCACTTTGTGCGGACGGAGCTGAGCCTCCTACTGGCCACTGACGACGGGTCCGAAGAAGAGTCAGATCCGCTCCCTGATCTTCTGTGCACCAAGGAGAAGGACGGCTCCGTAGAAGGAGTGAACCTCTCCCCGTCTCTCACTCCCCAGCAACGTGAGGATTGCCGCCAGCTCCTTGGGCAGTTTCCGGACCTTTTCTCCCTGGTCCCCAAGGTCACCGACTGGTGTGTCCATGATGTGGATACCGGGGACAGCCCGCCAGTGAGACACCGAGCCTACCGAGTCCTTGATCGGGTCCGGTCCTGTATCCAAGCCGAAGTCTCGAAAATGTTGACCCTAGGCGTGATAGAACCCTCAGACAGCCCCTGGGCCAGCCCCGTGGTCCTGGTCCCAAAAGCAGCTGCCCCCGGGGTCGCCCCGGAACTCCGCTTCTGCGTGGACTACCGGGGACTCAATGAAGTCACCCGAGCCGATGCCCACCCCATTCCCCGAGCCGACGAGCTCATTGACCGGCTCGGGCTGCTCGGTTCCTTAGCACCTTCGATCTCACCTGCGGCTACTGGCAAATTGCGCTCACAGAGGGAGCCAAGGAGCGGTCCGCCTTCTCCACCCCGGATGGGCACTATCGCTTTCGCGTGATGCCCTTCGGGATGAAAAATGCCCCGGCCACCTTCCAGCGACTGGTAAATAGAGTCCTGGCCGGGCTGGAAAAATTCAGCGCTGCATATCTCGACGATATCGCAGTTTTTAGTTCCGAATGGAGTGAGCACCTCCAGCACCTCCGGAGGGTGCTAACCGCCCTACGCCAGGCGGGCCTCACCGTGAAAGCCAGCAAATGCCAGATTGGGCAAGGTTCGGTAACCTACCTGGGGCACCAGGTCGGAAGCGGGCAGGTCGCCCCTCTGCAGCCCAAAATCGACGCCATCCTAGCCTGGGAACCCCCCACTACCCAAACAGAGGTCCGAGCCTTTCTGGGCCTCACGGGCTACTACCGGAGATTCATCCGGAATTACGGCAGCCTGGTCGGTCCCCTCACGGGACTCACATCCAAGAAGCAGCCCAAGAAGGTACAGTGGTCCCCTGCCTGCCAAGAGGCGTTCAATGCCCTGAAAACGGCCATGTGCACGGCCCCCGTCCTCCAGGCCCCCGACTACTCCAAAGAGTTTGTGGTACAAACTGATGCCTCCGAGCATGGCATCGGGGCAGTCCTCTCCCAGGTAAATGACCAGGGTCTAGACCAGCCCGTGGCCTTCCTCAGCCGAAGGCTGTTGCCCCGGGAACAGAGATGGAGTACCATCGAGCGCGAGGCGTTCGCCGTAGTCTGGGCCCTCAAGAAACTACGCCCTTACCTGTTCGGCACCCATTTCAGGGTCCAAACCGACCATCGCCCCTTGCGATGGCTCATGCAGATGCGAGGAGAAAACCCCAAGCTTCTGCGGTGGTCAATCTCCCTCCAGGGGATGGATTTCACCGTGGAACATCGCCCTGGGACGGACCACGCCAACGCCGATGGCCTCTCCCGATTCTTCCGCCTCAGCGAAGAGAACACCCAAGAAGATGGGCAGTTCTCTCCGGCTTTCAGCTGGGGGGGACGCGTGTTAGACCCGGCCCTCGTAACGTAGTCAGACCTGACCCCTGCACCTCACACCAGCCCCGAGCCCACGGCCTAGCCGATCCTTCCCACCAGAACACACACACCCGACCCGGACTTCCCCCGTCCGTGGCCTTCCTTTTTCGGCCATCCTGGGCCCGCGTGCCCACTTCATGCACCAAGATGGCCGCCCGGCCCCAGCGCGACCCTAGCCTATAAGCGCCACTCCGGCTGGAGGACATCGCGCTCCCCTTGGGATGAGAAAGGGAGGAGCAGTTTCCATCACACCTCTGCGCTTCCCTGGGAAGGTGGTTTTCGATCGACCCGCCGGCCTCCCCGAGGGCTGGCTCCACGCCTGCTGGGTGTCTGGGACTCCTCCCGACCCGGCCCTGAAAGGATCAAAGGACAATGGCAGGAAACCCCCAACAAGCGACCCCCAGGTGACAAGACCCCTGCCTGCACAGACTCCGGACATCAAAGAGGAGTCGCCCTATAACAAGGGGTGCTCTGGGACTGTCCGGCAGATTCGCCTTGGAAACACCTGAGCCCTGCTGAGTGACTCGCGGCTCCCTGAAGTTCGTAAGACCTCCGACTTTGTGCTTGAGCCCTGCTGAGTGACTCGCGGCTCCCTGAAGATCGTAAGACCTCCGGACTTTGTGCTTGAGCCCTGCTGAGTGACTCGCGGCTCCCTGAAGATCGTAAGACCTCTGAACTTGTACTCGAGCCTGCTGAGTGACTCGCGGCTCCCACGGACTCTCTTGGTCCCGCTGGACCCCACGACGACAAGCGTATCCCCCAGCTCGAGGATTGTGAGCTGTGCGCCGGGTACGCTCCTGCATTTGATCCTTATCCCCAAAGACTGTCCCGCTACCTCCTAACCCCTCTCCAAGACTTTGCGAGCCCGCGCTCTACTTGTATATATTTTGCCTTGCTGATCATAAAGATCCTACCACTCCGATCTGATAAAGATTTGCCCTTAAGAACTCCTCGTGTGGTGTCTCTCTGTCGTGTGGTGCCGCGTGTGCGATCCTAGATACGAGGTTCCTCCCCTGAGGAGTCTCCCGCCAGTGCCCGGCTAAGATACCTCGAGGGTGGGTCTCAGGGCAGTCAGGGCCCCCTCCGGGCCCCTCTGAGGTCGCCTTCTAACAAAATCGAAGAAAAGAAACGGCAGCGAGAACTAGAAGAGAAACGGCTAACCCTCGAGCACGAGAGGGGCCTCAAGGAACTCGAACTGAAATCCAAAACGGGGGAGACCAGCACCCCCGGGGCCCGGGACACTCTGCCACTAACCGAGCCAAAGGTTCATATCCCCAAGGATGTCGTCAAGGAATACTACAAAAACGACGACATCCAGCAGTGGTTCCGAGCCTACGAGGTAGCCATGACCTCCCATCGGGTACCCCGGAAGGATTGAGGTGACGGCCTATGGGGGAGGTTCCTCAGAGAGGGCCGGGATACCCTGCTGCAACTCCCCGATGCGGTGATGACATCATACGACCACATGAAAGAAGCCCTACTCACACGCTACGGACTGTCAGCCGAGATGTACCGGCAGCGCTTCCGGGACTGTAAGAAGCTCCCCGGTACCACATGGGTCAAATACGTGGACTTCTTCAGCCGGGCCTTTGAAGGGTGGATAAAAGGGAGCAAGGTCACCTCGTGTAGGAGAGTAGGGTCTGCAATCCTATGATCACCCAGATTTTTTGCTTTTGCTTCATTGGTTTACGACTTTCCCCGGCTGTGGGCCTGCCAATCAGACCAACAGCCTAGCTGTTCTCTCTCGAAATTAACACACATGTACATTAGGTGCATCCACTAATTGGAACTGGGCCGCCTTATCAGTCCCTGTATCAGCATACCACAGGTATCCAGGGCATCGGTGTACCCAGGGCCTACCAGGGGCTGCAGCATGTATTATGCCACCCCTGGATGGCCACCCAAATCTGACACAACTGGCTGCACGACAGCTGGGGCAAGGTGGTGTAATCACCCGTTGCTGTAGGTGTAGTATTCCTATACCTAACCCTAAAATGGACGCATGGATTCCTGTCAGTCACTCCTATGGCAGGCCTTATCAATCCTGAAGGCAGAGTGCTGGGAATCATGTGAGATGGTGCTCTGGCGCGAGCTGAGCCCGTCGACGGCTTGCGGAACCAAATCCTAATAGCCGTTCCATGGTGACGCGGGCCAACTACCTTAAAGTGCATTATAATCCTCGCGGTTATTTGCTAACTTTGGCATCGCATCACCCAAACATGTCGAGTAAGGTGTCATACGAATTGGAATACGAACCCCTCGCCAGTTCTGGCGACGGGGTTAGCATTCCACCCTTCTAGAGGGACACGACATGGAAGTAACCTTGAACCCCAGTTAAAGTTGACTCAAGCCTCAGCATCACAAAATGGATGCTGCCACCAGACACAAGTCTGACCTCCTGCTGCTGGGAGACCTTCCAGCGAGGGGAGCTTGGACAAAGGGTTTCCTGTCGAGGGCGGTGCTAGCACCATCCCAGACAGGGTTTGTGTATCCCAGGTAGGCAGGGCTGAAAGGAAGGTGATTGCAAGTGGCACCCCGGTGCTCACTGTGCATAGCTCGGCTCAAACCAGTTTCGGGGGTACACCAGCCCCTGAGCTGGGGCGAAGCCGGACAAAGGATAGGGGTGTAACCACCCCCCTCCTGGTCCCACCCATAGGTAGGACCTAGTCACGGGCCAGCCCCTTTTTCCTAGAATAAAGGTGGGAGCGGGTCCCCTTCCCAAATTGGATAATTCTGAATCTTGAACTACTTTCCACGAAAGGAACTCTTGACTATTTCTGAAGACTCTCCCTTGTGGCTAAGGAGTAGCCACCCTGCACCAGCAGGCACCACCTAAGCGCTTGCGGTTTGCTGTACGTCTCTCCCATGGATCAAGACTGCCCAGCTCGACGAGACCCGGGTTCCCTACCATCTCTGACCTCTACCTACATCATCAGCCCAGCTGAGATTCGTAGGTGTGACGAGACCTGCGGGACCGGCCATCTTCAGAACCTGCACGACGCTTATCTAGCACGCCCACCGAGGGACCCTCGAGTGAGTGCACCTAGGGTTTGAGAAGCCCTAAACCTGAGCGGTTCCAGCACCGAAGTCTGCCTCCCCAGCATCCACGAGATCTGCGTGGGGGCCCTTCTGCTCCTTGCTGCTCACCACGTTGTCCGACCACTCGCCGCCCGGCTTGGGGCCCTCTTCACGACGCACCACGACAGACTTTCGTCACTGGTCTGGTTGCTCCAGACTGGCTCTTGCTCCCCTTCAACAGAGGAGTATCTCGGACCCTCCTGGTCCACTCCAGACGCCATCTTGACTCCACCGCGTGGGCTTGCCACTGCCAAGATCCGCTGCCCCATTCCTGGGCCCAGCATCATCTACAGCAGACACCTTCGTGGGACAGCTCGCCCTCCATCCTGGTCGCCGCCGCGCCTCCTGGTCCGAGGAACAGCCGAGTCCGACGTCATCCACTCACCTGGTCGAGGTGACTTCAGCCGGTACCTTCCTGGTACCCACACGATCGCTGGCTAGCGGTTGAGAACTGAGTCCCCTCTGCTTTCAGGTTTTCTTCATCACCGATCCAGGCTTGGATCTCTCTGAACATCAACACTGGTCGCCTGCCAGCAACTTCTTCTTTCAGGCTCCTGAGACTACAACGAGGACTCCCGACATCTTGCTGAACCCCACGCAGCCGCAGCCTCTGGGCTAGGTAACTCGAGCATCTCGGTGCTCCATCGTAGGTTCACTCTACAAGTGTCCAGTTCCTTTTTCGTTTAGTCCCACTGATCGGATTCCTCGGGAATCAGTAACTTTAAACTTTCTAACCTCTCCCATTCCACTTGCAGTGTAAATGGTTTCGTGCCCTTCAGGCATTTGTGTAAATTGTGCAACTAGAAGTATTTTCCTAAGAGTTTTGTATTGTGCTTAGCTCCCTGACTCATAAAGAGCCAGGGTAGTCTTGTTATAAATAAATATCCTTTATTTTCATAACAACTTGTGTGGTGCCCTTTCACTTGGCGTTCAAGGGGTATATGTGATGGTAAACAGCTGGATTAACACGCCCTCTAGAGTTTAGCCTGAAGACTGCTCTTGTCCACGCTACTAGGATAGCTGGTCTATAAGGTTGACTTACAACCAATCATCAATAAGGGTCGTTTGGAATGATACACAGTGATCACTAGAATAGTGAGCACTACATATCAGGCCAACTTCTCACATTGGTGAGCAGCGGGTGGGATTTGAGCTTGCTGTTGTTTTACCACACACGTATCCTAAGAATATCAAGTTGAAAGATCACATAAGTACCCAGGTACATATAACTTAACTTAGAATACTCTGAGTTCTACTGAACCAGCTGTTATAGTGAAACAGGGACTAGCACACCCTGACTATAACTCTTAGCAAGGGATCAGTAGAGAAACACATAGTGTAGGTAGGTGCATCACGTACACCTCACTAGAAAGCATGTCGGTCCACGGAGAGTCCGCAGAGACTCCCTTAGTGGGCATCGACCCTCCACAGGTCGTGTCACGATATGCAGCTCTTAGCTTCAAGGAGATGAGACAACTGTGTGCCTCCAGGAAGCTAAACCAGGGTTCTAACCCTACCATCGCATTTCTGATAGGTCTCTTAGAGACGTACGAAGCTAGGAGGTCCTCTAACACAGGTCCCCCCAATGCTGATGGGAACATGCCTCCCTTAGAGGGAACCCTTGGTGACCCAGACCTCGACCTCCATACAGAGGAGGAAGACGAGGAGGAGTTATCAGGAGACGAGGCAAACAAAGGTCCAGTGGTAGTCGGCAGGCTTACGAGGACCAACTTAAGCACGCATGAGAATGGAACTGGGGGAGCCCCGGGCCCACGCTCAAGCAGGCCTAACATTGGGAACGGACGAGCTAGGTCTCTCTCCAGAGGCTCTAACAGATCTGTTCGTACACATGTCTCTCAGGCATCTTCTCAGAGAGGGATGACGTCCCCTCAGAGAAGGGAGCATGAAGCGAAGATGAGGGAAGTCAATCTGAGGATCGAGCGGGAAGAACTTGCCCTCGCCAAAGAAAGACTTGCCTTGGCCCGAGAGCAGAAATTAAGTGGGTTAGATCCCACTGGTGGCAGCATTCTCATTAGAGAGAAAGACAGGGGTATAGACACTAGACACCTGAGTAAAATAGTGCCCCCCTTTAAGCAAGGGGACGACATCCACAAGTGGATAACTGCCTTGGAGAGGGCTTGCACTGTCCAGTGCGTCCCCCCAAGTCAGTGGGCAGCTATACTGTGGCTCTCCTTTGAAGGTAAAGGACGAGACAAGCTCCTCACTACGAGAGCTGAGGATGCTAACAACCACCAAGTCCTGAAGAATACACTGATTGATGGGTTCGGCTTAACCACCGAGCAGTACCGGGTGCTGTTCAGGGACACCCAGAAAATTCAGTCTCAGGATTGGGCTGACTTTGTCGATTGTGCCACTAAGGCTTTAGAAGGTTGGTTGCTGGGTAGCAAGGTTACTGATTACACAGGATTGTACAATCTTATCATGAGAGAACAGATTTTAAACAACTGTCAGAACCAATTGTTGCATCAGCACCTTGTCGACTCTGAGCTGACCTCTCCCCAAGAATTGGGAAAGAAGGCAGACAGATGGGTCCGAACAAGGGTCAAGCAGAACCAGACTCAGAACCAGGGTGGTCAGAAGAAAGCAGACCAAAAGGGTAGTAAGAAGAACAAACAAAATGACCAGAAGTCTTCGACAGGCCCCCAACAAACCAAAGAGGGTGGGGGTCAGGCTTCACAGAAGAAGAAGACTCAAGAAGGCCAGTCAAAAAGGTGGTGCCAATACTGTAAAAGTAAGACTCACTGGTTTAGTGAGTGCACCAAGAAAGGAGGGCAAACTCCTGCCACTGCAGCCCCTAATGCACCTGCACCCCCTAGTACAGTCAGCAGTGGTAGTGCGCCTCCCAAGGCATTCGTTGGGTTAACCTTGGGAACTGAGGGGAGTGACGACTTAGTTGGCACGCTCACTCAGGCCGTCCTTGTCTGTACAGGGGATATGGATATGTCCCCTGATGCCAGTCCCAATACATTGGGCAAATACAGGCAGACGCCTTTGATCAATGGAAAAGTGGCTCAGGCCTACAGGGACACTTGTGCCAGAGTCACCATGGTGACGCCTAACTTTGTGGACCCTGGACAGATCATGCTAGGTACCGATTACCTAGTGACCAATGCCAGCAATGTCACTACCAATCACAGTATGGCAGTTGTTGATTTCTCCTGGGGAGGGGTAAGTGGCCCGAAAAAGGTTGTGGTTAGTTCAGACCTCCCCGTAGAATGTCTGTTGGGCAATGATTTGGAAACGTCACAATGGTCAGAAGTGGAGCAGAGAACTCACATGGAAATGTTAGGCTTGCCAGCACATGTCCTTGCTGTGACCAGGTCACAGGCCAAAAGATGCCCCACTGAACAGGTGCTGGATCCTGGAAGAATGGACCAGACACCTTCCAAGAAAAGGAGCAGTAAGGGTAAGGCTTCGCCTTCCCCCTTGCCCCAGGTCGTGGATCAAGTCTCTGAGGAGGCTGACCTTAAAGAACTGAGGGAAACTGAGCCGAAAGAGCTTGAACCTGGTCAGGTTGAGTTTCTGGGCTCAGGGGGACCCTCCAGGGAAGACCTGGGGAAGGCACAGTTAGACTGCCCCTCACTTGAACCCCTCAGACAGCAGGCTGCTGCTGAGGCTGCAGGGAACGCCACAGGTACCCACAAAGTGTACTGGGACGATGGACTCCTGTACTCCGAGGCAAGAGACCCCAAGCCTGGCGTGACCAGGAGGCTGGTCGTCCCCTTGTCTCTGAGAGGTTTCCTTCTTACCTTGGCCCACGAGATTCCCCTTGCAGGTCACTTAGGCCAGAATAAGACTTGGGACAGAATTGTTCCACACTTTCACTGGCCCCACATGTCCGAAGATACGAAGGAGTTTTGCCGCTCCTGTGTCACTTGCCAAGCCAGTGGTGTCAGGTGGCACGACAAAGGCCCCCCTCATACCACTGCCGGTGGTGGGGGTACCCTTTGAACGAGTGGGGGTCGACATTGTCGGACCAATGGAACCCCAGACAGCATCAGGGCACAAGTTTATACTGGTGGTGGTGGACCACGCCACCAGGTATCCTGAAGCTATTCCCCTTAGGACCACTACAGCGCCTGTTGTGGCACGAGCCCTAGTTGGAGTGTTCTCCAGAGTGGGCTTCCCTAAGGAGGTCGTCTCCGACAGAGATGCAAACTTCATGTCGGGATATCTGACTGCTATATGGAAGGAGTGCGGTGTCAACTACAAATTCACCACACCCTATCACCCACAATGCAATGGGCTTGTTGAGAGATTCAACAGGACCCTAAAAGGGATGATTCATGGACTACCTGAAAAGCTTCGGCGGAGATGGGATGTCCTGATACCCTGCCTCTTGTTCGCCTACAGAGAGGTCCCGCAGAAGGGGGTTGGCTACAGCCCTTTTGAACTTCTGTTCGGGCATCCTGTAAGGGGACCCCTTTGTTTGGTAAAGGAAGGATGGGAGAGACCTCTCAAAAAGCCGGCATCAAACATTGTGGACTATGTGCTCGGTCTCCGCTCGCGGATGGCTGAGTACATGGAAAAGGCATCTAAAAACCTTGAGGCGAGCCAAGAATTACAGAAAGCTTGGCACGACCAAAAGGCTGTCCTGACTGTGTATCAGCCTGGGCAGAAGGTGTGGGTGCTGGAGCCAGTGGCCCCAGCAGCACTCAAAGACAAATGGTCTGGGCCCCACACGATCATTGAGCAAAAGGGAGAGGTCACCTACTTGGTAGACCTGGGAACTCCCCGGAGCCTCCACCGGGTGCTCCATGAAAACAGGCTCAAGGCATATGTCGACAGGGAGGGCATGGGCTTGCTCATGGCCACAGACGAGGGACAGGAGGAGGAGAGTGACCCTCTCCCGGACCTGCTCTCTCAGAACCCTGACGATGGGTCAGTAGATGGTGTTGCCTTTTGTGGCAGCCTCTCTGGACATCAACAACAGGATTGTAAACAGGTTCTTCAATCCTTCCGACATAATTTCTCTCTGACACCCAGTCAGACCAATTGGTGTACCCATGAGGTCGACACTGGGGACAGTCTGCCCGTAAAGAGTAAAATCTATCAACAGCCTGATCATGTCAGAGACTGCATCAAGACTGAGGTGCAGAAAATGTTGGAGCTGGGAGTCATTGAGCCCTCGGACAGCCCCTGGGCTAGTCCAGTAGTTCTCGTGCCAAAACCTCACACCCAGGGCGGTAAGAAAGAGATGAGGTTTTGCGTGGACTACAGAGGCCTCAATGCAGTCACTAAGACTGACGCCCACCCGATACCAAGAGCAGATGAACTTATAGAACGGTTGGCTTCGGCCAACTACTTAAGTACATTTGACCTGACAGCTGGGTATTGGCAAATCAGGTTAGCTGAGGAGGCCAAGCCCAAAACAGCATTTTCTACCCCGGGTGGGCATTATCAGTTCGTGGTAATGCCCTTTGGTTTGAAAAATGCACCTGCCACCTTCCAAAGGCTGGTGAATCAAGTTCTCACTGGGTTGGACGACTTCTGCGCGGCGTATCTGGACGATATCGCTGTCTTTAGCTCCACCTGGGAGGATCACCTGGTCCACCTGAGGAAAGTGTTAGAGGCTCTGCAGAAGGCAGGCCTCACTATCAAGGCCACTAAGTGCCAGATAGGGCAGGGACAGGTTGTATACCTGGTCCACCTTGTAGGTGGAGGCCAGGTTCAGCCATTGGAGAGCAAAATACAGGCCATCCAGGACTGGGCTCCTCCAACCACCCAGACTCAGGTTCGAGCTTTCTTGGGCCTGACTGGTTATTACCGGAAATTTGTCAGAAATTATGGATCCATTGTGACCCCGCTAAACGATCTGACAAGTAAAAAGATGCCAAAAAAAGTTCAGTGGACAGCGAGCTGTCAAAAGGCATTTGATGACCTAAAGCAGGCCATGTGCACAGCACCTATCCTAAAGAGTCCAGACTACTCCAAAGCATTCATTGTCCAAACAGACGCTTCAGAGTTGGGTGTGGGAGCTGTTCTATCTCAGCTGAATTTTGATGGTCATGACCAGCCCATAGCTTTCATTAGCAGGAGGCTGACCCCCAGAGAGAAGAATTGGTCAGCTATTGAGAGGGAGGCCTTTGCTGTGGTTTGGGCCCCGAAGAAGTTGAGGCCATACTTGTTTGGCACTCACTTCAAGATTCAGACCGACCATAAGCCCCTCTTGTGGCTAAATCAAATGAAGGGTGAAAACCCCAAACTACTTAGGTGGTCCATTTCCCTACAGGGGATGGACTTCACAGTGGAGCATAGACCTGGCACTGATCATGGCAATGCAGATGGGCTCTCCAGGTATTTCCACTTAGAGCAAGAAGACTCACCTGGTCAAGGTTAGCTTATTGTCCCAAAGTTTGGGGGGGGGTCATGTAGGAGAGTAGGGTCTGCAATCCTATGATCACCCAGATTTTTTGCTTTTGCTTCATTGGTTTACGACTTTCCCCGGCTGCGGGCCTGCCAATCAGACCCACAGCCTAGCTGTTCTCTCTCGAAATTAACACACATGTACATTAGGTGCATCCACTAATTGGAACTGGGCCGCCTTATCAGTCCCTGTATCAGCATACCACAGGTATCCAGGGCATCGGTGTACCCAGGGCCTACCAGGGGCTGCAGCATGTATTATGCCACCCCTGGATGGCCGCCCAAATCTGACACAACTGGCTGCACGACAGCTGGGGCAAGGTGGTGTAATCACCCGTTGCTGTAGGTGTCGTATTCCTATACCTAACCCTAAAATGGACGCATGGATTCCTGTCAGTCACTCCTATGGCAGGCCTTATCAATCCTGAAGGCAGAGTGCTGGGAATCATGTGAGATGGTGCTCTGGCGCGAGCTGAGCCCGTCGACGGCTTGCGGAACCAAATCCTAATAGCCGTTCCATGGTGACGCGGGCCAACTACCTTAAAGGGCATTATAATCCTCGCGGTTATTTGCTAACTTTGGCATCGCATCACCCAAAAATGTCGAGTAAGGTGTCATACGAATTGGAATACGAACCCCTCGCCAGTTCTGGCGACGGGGTTAGCATTCCACCCTTCTAGAGGGACACGACATGGAAGTAACCTTGAACCCCGGTTAAAGTTGACTCAAGCCTCAGCATCACAAAATGGATGCTGCCACCAGACACAAGTCCGACCTCCTGCTGCTGGGAGACCTTCCAGCGAGGGGAGCTTGGACAAAGGGTTTCCTGTCGAGGGCGGTGTTAGCACCCTCCCAGACAGGGTTTGTGTATCCCAGGTAGGCAGGGCTGAAAGGAAGGTGATTGCAAGTGGCACCCCGGTGCTCACTGTGCATAGCCCGGCTCAAACCAGTTTCGGGGGCACACCAGCCCCTGAGCTGGGGCGAAGCCGGACAAAGGATAGGGGTGTAACCACCCCCCTCCTGGTCCCACCCATAGGTAGGACCTAGTCACGGGCCAGCCCCTTTTTCCTAGAATAAAGGTGGGAGCGGGTCCCCTTCCCAAATTGGATAATTCTGAATCTTGAACTACTTTCCACGAAAGGAACTCTTGACTTTTTCTGAAGACTCTCCCTTGTGGCTAAGGAGTAGCCACCCTGCACCAGCAGGCACCACCTAAGCGCTTGCGGTTTGCTGCACGTCTCTCCCACGGATCAAGACTGCCCAGCTCGACGAGACCCGGGTTCCCTGCCATCTCTGACCTCTACCTACATCATCAGCCCAGCTGAGATTCGTAGGTGTGACGAGACCTGCGGGACCGGCCATCTTCAGAACCTGCACGACGCTTAACTAGCACGCCCACCGAGGGACCCTCGAGTGAGTGCACCTAGGGTTTGAGAAGCCCTAACCCTGAGCGGCTCCAGCACCGAAGTCTGCCTCCCCAGCATCCACGAGATCTGCGTGGGGGCCCTTCTGCTCCTTGCTGCTCACCGCGTTGTCCGGCCACTCGCCGACCGGCTTGTGGCCCTCTTCACGACGCATCACGACAGACTTTCATCACTGGTCTGGTTGCTCCAGACTGGCTCTTGCTCCCCTTCAACAGAGGAGTACCTCGGACCCTCCTGGTCCACTCCCGACGCCATCTTGACTCCACCGCGTGAGTTTGCCACTGCCAAGACCTGCTGCCCCATTCCTGGGCCCAGCATCATCGACAGCAGACACTTCGTGGGACAGCTCGCCCTCCCTCCTGGTCGCCGCCGCGCCTCCTGGTCCGAGGAACAGCCGAGTCCGACGTCATCCACTCACCTGGTCGAGGTGACTTCAGCCGGTACCTTCCTGGTACCCACACGATCGCTGGCTAGCGGTTGAGAACTGAGTCCCCTCTGCTTTCAGGTTTCCTTCATCACCGATCCAGGCTTGGATCCCTCTGAACATCGACACTGGTCGCCTGCCAGCAACTTCTTCTTTCAGGCTCCTGAGACTACAACGAGGACTCCCGACATCTTGCTGAACCCCACGCAGCCGCAGCCTCTGGGCTAGGTAACTCAAGCATCTCGGTGCTCCATCGTAGGTTCACTCTACAAGTGTCCAGTTCCTTTTTCGTCTAGTCCCACTGATCGGATTCCTCCGGAATCAGTAACTTTAAACTATTCAACCTTTCCCATTCCACTTGCAGTGTATATGGTTTCGTGCCCTTCGGGCATTTGTGTAAATTGTGCAACCAGAAGTATTTTCATAAGAGTTTTGTAGTGTGCTTAGCTCCCTGACTCATAAAGAGCCAGGGTAGTCTTGTTATAAATAAATATCCTTTATTTTCATAACAACTTGTGTGGTGTCCTTTCACTTGGTGTTCAAGGGGTATATGTGATGGTAAACAGCTGGCTTAACACGCCCTCTAGAGTTTAGCCTGAAGACTGCTCTTGTCCACGCTACTAGGATAGCTGGTCTATAAGGTTGACTTACAACCAATCATCAATAAGGGTCGTTTGGAATGATACACAGTGATCACTAGAATAGTGAGCACTACATATCAGGCCAACTTCTCACAGTCGCCTGCCAGCAACTTCTTCTTTCAGGCTCCTGAGACTACAACGAGGACTCCCGACATCTTGCTGAACCCCACGCAGCCGCAGCCTCTGGGCTAGGTAACTCGAGCATCTCGGTGCTCCATCGTAGGTTCACTCTACAAGTGTCCAGTTCCTTTTTCGTTTAGTCCCACTGATCGGATTCCTCCGGAATCAGTAACTTTAAACTTTCTAACCTCTCCCATACCACTTGCAGTGTTAATGGTTTCGTGCCCTTCGGGCATTTGTGTAAATTGTGCAACTAGAAGTATTTTCCTAAGAGTTTTGTATTGTGTTTAGCTCCCTGACTCATAAAGAGCCAGGGTAGTCTTGTTATAAATAAATATCCTTTATTTTCATAACAACTTGTGTGGTGCCCTTTCACTTGGCGTTCAAGGGGTATATGTGATGGTAAACAGCTGGCTTAACACGCCCTCTAGAGTTTAACCTGAAGACTGCTCTTGTCCACGCTACTAGGATAGCTGGTCTATAAGGTTGACTTACAACCAATCATCAATAAGGGTCGTTTGGAATGATACACTGTGATCACTAGAATAGTGAGCACTACATATCAGGCCAACTTCTCACATTGGTGAGCAGCGGGTGGGATTTGAGCTTGCTGTTGTTTTACCACACACGTATCCTAAGAATATCAAGTTGAAAGATCACATAAGTACCCAGGTACATATAACTTAACTTAGAATACTCTGAGTTCTACTGAACCAGCTGTTATAGTGAAACAGGGACTAGCACACCCTGACTATAACTCTTAGCAAGGGATCAGTAGAGAAACACATAGTGTAGGTAGGTGCATCACGTACACCTCACTAGAAAGCATGTCGGTCCACGGAGAGTCCGCAGAGACTCCCTTAGTGGGCATCGACCCTCCACAGGTCGTGTCACGATATGCAGCTCTTAGCTTCAAGGAGATGAGACAACTGTGTGCCTCCAGGAAGCTAAACCAGGGTTCTAACCCTACCATCGCATTTCTGATAGGTCTCTTAGAGACGTACGATGCTAGGAGGTCCTCTAACACAGGTCCCCCCAATGCTGATGGGAACATGCCTCCCTTAGAGGGAACCCTTGGTGACCCAGACCTCGACCTCCATACAGAGGAGGAAGACGAGGAGGAGTTATCAGGAGACGAGGCAAACAAAGGTCCAGTGGTAGTCGGCAGGCTTACGAGGACCAACTTAAGCAGGCATGAGAATGGAACTGGGGGAGCCCCGGGCCCACGCTCAAGCAGGCCTAACATTGGGAACGGACGAGCTAGGTCTCTCTCCAGAGGCTCTAACAGATCTGTTCGTACACATGTCTCTCAGGCATCTTCTCAGAGAGGGATGACGTCCCCTCAGAGAAGGGAGCATGAAGCGAAGATGAGGGAAGTCAATCTGAGGATCGAGCGGGAAGAACTTGCCCTCGCCAAAGAAAGACTTGCCTTGGCCCGAGAGCAGAAATTAAGTGGGTTAGATCCCACTGGTGGCAGCATTCTCATTAGAGAGAAAGACAGGGGTATAGACACTAGACACCTGAGTAAAATAGTGCCCCCCTTTAAGCAAGGGGACGACATCCACAAGTGGATAACTGCCTTGGAGAGGGCTTGCACTGTCCAGTGCGTCCCCCCAAGTCAGTGGGCAGCTATACTGTGGCTCTCCTTTGAAGGTAAAGGACGAGACAAGCTCCTCACTACGAGAGCTGAGGATTGTGAGAAGTTGGCCTGATATGTAGTGCTCACTATTCTAGTGATCACTGTGTATCATTCCAAACGACCCTTATTGATGATTGGTTGTAAGTCAACCTTTTAGACCAGCTATCCTAGTAGCGTGGATACGAGCAGTCTTAGGCTAAACTCTAGAGGGCGTGTTAAGCCAGCTGTTTACCATCACATATACCCCTTGAACACCAAGTGAAAGGACACCACACAAGTTGTTATGAAAATAAAAGGATATTTAATTATAACAAGACTACCCTGGCTCTTTATGAGTCAGGGAGCTAAGCACACTACAAAACTCTTAGGAAAATACTTCAGTTGCACAATTTACACAAATGCCCGAGGGGCACGAGAAACCATCTACACTAACAGTGAAATGCGAATGGTTAGAGTCTGGAGGTACTGATTCCGGAGTGATCCGATCAGTGGGACTAAACGAAAAAGGAACTGGACACTTGTAGAGCGAACCTGCGATGGAGCACCGAGATGCTCGAGTTACCTAGCCCGGAGGCTGCGGCTGCGTGAAGTTCGGCAAGATGTCGGGAGTCCTCGTGTAGTCTCAGGAGCCTGAAGGAAGAAGTTGCTGGCAGGCGACCAGTGACGATGTTCAGAGCGATCCAAGCCTGGATCGGTGATGAAGGAAACCTGAAAGCAGAGGGGACTCAGTTCTCAACCGCTAGCCAGCGATCGTGTGGGTACCAGGAGGGTACCGGCTGAAGTCACCTCGACCAGGTGAGTGGGTGACGTCGGACTCGGCTGTTCCTCGGGCCAGGAGGCGCGGCGGCGACCAGGATGGAGGGCGAGCTGTCCCACGAAGGTGTCTGCTGTCGATGATGCTGGGCCCAGGCAGGGGCAGCGGATCTTGGCAGTGGCAACCCAAGCGGGGGAGTCAAGATGGCGTCGGGAGTGGACCAGGAGGGTCCGTGGTACTCCTCTGTTGAAGGGGAGCAAGAGCCAGTCTGGAGCAACCAGACTAGTGATGAAACAATCGTGGTGCGTCGTGAAGAGGGCCACAAGCCGGTCGGCAAGTGGTCGAACAACGCGGTGAACAGCAAGGAGCGGAAGGGCCCCCACGCAGATCTCGGGGATGCTGGGGAGGCAGACTTCGATGCTGGAGCTGCTCAGGGTTAGGGCTTCTCAAACCCTAGGTGCACTCACTCGAGGGTCCCTCGGTGGGCGTGCTAGATAAGCGTCGTGCAGGTTCTGAAGATGGCCGGTCCCGCAGGTCTCGTCACACCTACGACTCTCAGCTGGGCTGATGAGGTAGGTAAAAGGTCAGAGATGGCAGGGAACTCGGGTCTCGTCGAGCTGGGCAGCCTTGATCCGTAGGAGAGACTTACAGCAAACCGCAAGCGCTTAGATGGTGCCTGCTGGTGCAGGGTGGCTACTCCTTAGCCACAAGGGAGAGTCTTCAGAAATAGTCAAGAGTTCCTTTCGTGGAAAGTGGTTCGTGATTCGGAGTTATACGATTATCTGATTATCCAATTTGGGAAGGGGACTCGCTCCTACCTTTATTCTAAGAAAAGGGGCTGGCCCGTGACTAGGTTCTACCTATGGGTGGAGCCAGGAGGGGGGTGGTTACACCCCTATCCTTTGTCCGGCTTCGCGCCAGCTCAGGGGCTGGTGTGCCCCCGAAACTGGTTTGAGCCGGGCTATGCACAGTGAGCACCGGGGTGCCACTTGCAATCACCTTCCTTTCAGCCCTGCCTACCTGGGATACACAAACCCTGTCTGGGACGGTGCTAACACCGCCCTCGACAGGAAACCCTTTGTCCAAGCTCCCCTTGCTGGAAGGTCCCCCAGCAGCAGGAGGTCAGACTTGTGTCTGGTGGCAGCATCCATTTTGTGATGCTGAGGCTTGAGTCAACTTTAACCGGGGTTCAAGGTTACTTCCATGTCGTGTCCCTCTAAAAGGGGGGAATGCTAACCCCGTCACCAGGACTGGCGAGGGGTTTGTATTCCCATTCGTATGACACCTTACTCGACATGTGTAGGTGATGTGAGGCCAAAGTTAGCAAATAACCGCCAGGATTATAATGCATTAAAAGTAGTTGGCCCGCGTCACCATGGAACGGCTATTAGGACTTGGTTCCGCAAGCCGTCGACGGGCTCAGCTCGCGCCAGAGCACCGTCCCACATGATTCCCTGCACTCTGCCTTCAGGATTGATAAGGCCTGCTATAGGAGTGACTGATAGGAATCCATGTGTCCATTTTAGGGTTTAGGTGTAGGAATACTACACCTACAGCAACGGGTGATTACACCCCGTGGCCCCAGCTGTCGTGCAGCCAGTTGTGTCAGATTTGGGCGGCCATTCCAGGGGTGGCATAATACATGCTTCAGCCCCTGGTAGGCCCTGGGTACACCGATGGATACCTGTGGTATGCTGAGACAGGGACTGACAAGGCGGCCCAGTTCCAATTAGTGGGTGCACCTAACGTACATGTGTGTTAATTTCGAGAGAGAACAGCTAGGCTGTGGGTCTGATTGGCAGGCCCACAGCCGGGGAAAGTCGTAAACCAATGAAGCAAAAGCAAAAAAATCTGGGTGATCATAGGATTGCAGACCCTACTCTCCTACATGACCCCCCCCCCCAAACTTTGGGACAATAAGCTAACCTTGACCAGGTGAGTCTTCTTGCTCTAAGTGGAAATACCTGGAGAGCCCATCTGCATTGCCATGATCAGTGCCAGGTCTATGCTCCACTGTGAAGTCCATCCCCTGTAGGGAAATGGACCACCTAAGTAGTTTGGGGTTTTCACCCTTCATTTGATTTAGCCACAAGAGGGGCTTATGGTCGGTCTGAATCTTGAAGTGAGTGCCAAACAAGTATGGCCTCAACTTCTTCAGGGCCCAAACCACAGCAAAGGCCTCCCTCTCAATAGCTGACCAATTCTTCTCTCTGGGGGTCAGCCTCCTGCTAATAAAAGCTATGGGCTGGTCATGACCATCAAAATTCAGTTGCGATAGAACAGCTCCCACACCCAGCTCCGAAGCGTCTGTTTGGACAATGAATGGTTTGGAGTAGTCTGGACTCTTTAGGATAGGTGCTGTGCACATGGCCTGCTTTAGGTCATCGAATGCCTTCTGACAGCTTGCTGTCCACTGAACTTTTTTTGGCATCTTTTTACTTGTCAGGTCGTTTAGCGGGGTCACAATGGATCCATAATTTCTGACAAATTTCCGGTAATAACCAGTCAGGCCCAAGAAAGCTCGAACCTAAGTCTGGGTGGTTGGAGGAGCCCAGTCCTGGATGGCCTGTATTTTGCTCTCCAATGGTTGAACCTGGCCTCCACCTACAAGGTGGCCCAGGTATACAACCTGTGTCTGCCCCATCTGGCACTTGGTGGCCTTGATAGTGAGGCCTGCCTTCTGCAGGGCCTCTAACACTTTCCTCAGGTGGACCAGGTGATCCTCCCAGGTGGAGCTAAAGACAGCGATATCGTCCAGATACGCCGCACAGAAGTCGTCCAACCCAGTGAGAACTCGATTCACCAGCCTTTGGAAGGTGGCAGGTGCATTTTTCAAACCAGAGGGCATTACCACGAACTGATAATGCCCACCCGGGGTAGAAAATGCTGTTTTGGGCTTGGCCTCCTCAGCTAACCTGATTTGCCAATACCCAGCTGTCAGGTCAAACGTACTTAAGTAGTTGGCCGAGGCCAACCGGTCGATAAGTTCGTCTGCTCTTGGTATCGGGTGGGCGTCGGTCTTAGTGACCGCATTGAGACCTCTGTAGTCCACGCAAAACCTCATCTCTTTCTTACCGCCCTGGGTGTGAGGTTTCGGCACGAGCACTACGGGACTAGCCCAGGGGCTGTCCGAGGGTTCAATGACTCCCAGCTCCAACATTTTCTGCACCTCTGTCTTGATGCAGTCTCTGACATGATCAGGTTGCCGATAGATTTTACTCTTTACGGGCAGACTGTCCCCAGTGTCGACCTCATGGGTACACCACTTGGTCTGACTGGGTGTCAGAGAGAACATATGTCGAAAGGATTGAAGAACCTGTTTACAATCCTCTTGTTGATGTCCAGAGAGGCTGCCACAAAAGACAACACCATCTACTGATCCATCGTCAGGGTTCTGAGAGAGCAGGTCTGGGAGAGGGTCACTCTCCTCCTCCTGTCCCTCATCTGTGGCCATGAGCAAGCCCATGCCCTCCCTGTCGACATATGCCTTGAGCCTGTTTACATGGAGCACCCTGTGGGGGCTCCGGGCAGTTCCCAGGTCTACCAAGTAGGTGACCTCTCCCTTGCGCTCAATGATCGTGTGGGGCCCAGACCATTTGTCTTTGAGTGCTGCTGGGGCCACTGGCTCCAGCACCCACACCTTCTGTCCAGGCTGGTACACAGTCAGGACAGCCTTTTGGTCGTGCCAAGCTTTCTGTAATTCTTGGCTCGCCTCCAGGTTTTTAGACGCCTTTTCCATGTACTCCGCCATCCGCGAGCGGAGACCGAGTACATAGTCCACAATGTTTGATGCCGGTTTTCTAAGAGGTCTCTCCCATCCTTCCTTTACCAAACAAAGGGGTCCCCTTACAGGATGTCCGAACAGAAGCTCAAAAGGGCTGTAACCAACCCCCTTCTGCGGGACCTCTCTGTAGGCGAACAAGAGGCAGGGTATCAGGACATCCCATCTCCGCCGAAGCTTTTCAGGTAGTCCGTGAATCATCCCTTTTAGGGTCCTGTTGAATCTCTCAACAAGCCCATTGCATTGTGGGTGATAGGGTGTGGTGAACTTGTAGTTGACACCACATTCCTTCCACATAGCAGTCAGATATCCCGACATGAAGTTTGCACCTCTGTCTGAGACGACCTCCTTAGGGAAGCCCACTCTGGAGAACACTCCAAGTAGGGCCCGTGCCACCACAGGTGCTGTAGTGGTCCTAAGGGGAATAGCTTCAGGATACCTGGTGGCGTGGTCCACCACCACCAGTATAAACTTGTGCCCTGATGCTGTCTGGGGTTCCATTGGTCCGACAATGTCGATCCCCACTCGTTCAAAGGGTACCCCCACCACTGGTAGTGGTATGAGGGGGGCCTTTGTCGTGCCACCTGACTTACTACTGGCTTGGCAAGTGACACAGGAGCGGCAAAACTCCTTCGTATCTTCGGACATGTGGGGCCAGTGAAAGTGTGGAACAATTCTGTCCCAAGTCTTATTCTGGCCTAAGTGACCTGCAAGGGGAATCTCGTGGGCCAAGGTGAGAAGGAAACCTCTCAGAGACAAGGGGATGACCAGCCTCCTGGTCGCACCAGGTTTGGGGTCTCTTGCCTCGGAGTACAGGAGTCCATCGTCCCAGTACACTTTGTGGGTACCTGTGGCGTTCCCTGCAGCCTCAGCAGCGGCCTGCTGTCTGAGGGGTTCAAGTGAGGGGCAGTCTAACTGTGCCTTCCCCAGGTCTTCCCTGGAGGGTCCCCCTGAGCCCAGAAACTCAACCTGACCAGGTTCAAGCTCTTGCGGCTCAGTTTCCCTCAGTTCTTTAAGGTCAGCCTCCTCGGAGACTTGATCCACGACCTGGGGCAAGGGGGAAGGCGAAGCCTTACCCTTACTGCTCCTTTTCTTGGAAGGTGTCTGGTCCGTTCTTCCAGGATCCAGCACCTGTTCAGTGGGGCATCTTTTGGCCTGTGACCTGGTCACAGCAAGGACATGTGCTGGCAAGCCTAACATCTCCATGTGAGTCCTCTGCTCCACTTCTGACCATTGTGACGTTTCCAAATCATTGCCCAACAGACATTCTACGGGGAGGTCTGAACTAACCACAACCTTTTTCGGGCCACTTACCCCTCCCCAGGAGAAATCAACAACTGCCATACTGTGATTGGTAGTGACGTTGCTGGCATTGGTCACTAGGTAACTGGTACCTAGCATGATCTGTCCAGGGTCCACGAAGTTAGGCGTCACCATGGTGACACCGGCACACGTGTCCCTGTAGGCCTGAGCCACTCTTCCATTTATCAAAGGTGTCTGTCTGTATTTGCCCAAAGTATTGGGACTGGCCTCAGGGGACATATCCATATCCCCTGTACAGACAAGGACGGCCTGAGTGAGCGTGCCGACTAAGTTGTCACTCCCCTCGGTTCCCAAGGTTAACCCAACTAATGCCTTGGGAGGCGCACTACCACTGCTGACTGTACTAGGGGGCGCAGGTGCCTTAGGGGCTGCAGTGGTAGGAGTTTGCCCTCCTTTCTTGGTGCACTCACTAAACCAGTGAGTCTTACTTTTACAGTATTGGCACCACCTTTTTGACTGGCCTTCTTGAGTCTTCTTCTTCTGTGAAGCCTGACCCCCACCCTCTTTGGTTTGTTGGGGACCTGTCGAAGACTTCTGGTCATTTTGTTCGTTCTTGTTACCCTTTTGGTCTGCTTTCTTCTGACCACCCTGGTTCTGATTCTGGTTCTGCTTGACCCTTGTTCTGACCCATCTGTCCGCCTTCTTTCCCAATTCTTGGGGAGAGGTCAGATCCGAGTCGACAAGGTGCTGATGCAACAATTGGTTCTGACAGTTGTTTAAAATCTGTTCTCGCATGATAAGATTGTACAATCCTGTGTAATCAGTGACCTTGCTACCCAGCAACCAGCCTTCAAAAGCCTTAGTGGCACAATCGACAAAGTCAGCCCAATCCTGAGACTGAATTTTCTGGGTGTCCCGGAACAGCACCCGGTACTGTTCCGTGGTTAAGCCGAACCCATCAATCAGTGTGTTCTTCAGGACTTGGTAGTTGTTAGCATCCTCAGCTCTTGTAGTGAGGAGCTTGTCCCTTCCTTTACCTTCAAAGGAAAGCCACAGTATAGCTGCCCACTGACTTGGGGGGACGCACTGGACAGTGCAGGCCCTCTCCAAGGCAGGTATCCACTTGTGGATGTCGTCCCCTTGTTTAAAGGGGGGCACTATTTTACTCAGGTGTCTAGTGTCTATACCCCTGTCTTTCTCTCTATTGAGAATGCTGCCACCAGTGGGATCTAACCCACTTAATTTCTGCTCTCGGGCCAAGGCAAGTCTTTCTTTGGCGAGGGCAAGTTCTTCCCGCTCGATCCTCAGATTGACCTCCCGCATCTTCGCTTCATGCTCCCTCCTCTGAGGGGAAGTCATCCCTCTCTGAGAAGATGCCTGAGAGACATGTGTATGAACCGATCTGCCAGAGCCTCTGGAGAGAGACCTAGCTCGTCCGTTCCCAAGGTTAAGCCTGCTTGAGCGTGGGCCCGGGGCTCCCCCAGCTCCATTCTCATGCCTGCTTAAGTTGGTCCTTGTAAGCCTGCCGACTACCACTGGACCTTTGTCTGCCTCGTCTCCCGATAACTCGTCCTCGTCCTCCTCCTCTGTGTGGAGGTCGAGGTCTGGGTCACCGAGGGTTCCCTCTAAGGGCGGCATGTTCCCATCTGCACTGGGGGGACCTGTGTTAGAGGACCTCCTAGCATCGTACGCCTCTAAGAGACCTATCAGAATTGCGATGGTAGGGTTAGAACCCTGGTTTAGCTTCCTGGAGGCACACAGTTGTCGCATCTCCTTGAAGCTAAGAGTTGCATATCGTGACACGACCTGTGGAGGGTCACTGACCACTAAGGGAGTCTGCGAAGACTCTCCGTGGATCGACATGCTTTTCTAGTGAGGTGTAAGTGTTGCACCTACCTACACTATGGGTTTACCTACTGATCCCTTGCTAAGAGTTGTAGTCAGGGTGTGCTAAGCCCTGTTACACTACAACAGCCGGTTCAGTAGAACTCGGAGTATTCTAAGTTAAGTTATATGTACCTGGGTACTTATGTGATCTTTCACTGCGATATTCTTAGGATACGTGTGTGGTAAAACAACAGCAAGCTCAAATCCCAACCGCTGCTCACCAATGTGAGAAGTTGGCCTGATATGTAGTGCTCACTATTCTAGTGATCACTGTGTATCATTCCAAACGACCCTTATTGATGATTGGTTGTAAGTCAACCTTTTAGACCAGCTATCCTAGTAGCGTGGATACGAGCAGTCTTAGGCTAAACTCTAGAGGGCGTGTTAAGCCAGCTGTTTACCATCACATATACCCCTTGAACACCAAGTGAAAGGACACCACACAAGTTGTTATGAAAATAAAAGGATATTTATTTATAACAAGACTACCCTGGCTCTTTATGAGTCAGGGAGCTAAGCACACTACAAAACTCTTAGGAAAATACTTCAGTTGCACAATTTACACAAATGCCCGAGGGGCACGAGAAACCATCTACACTAACAGTGAAATGCGAATGGTTAGAGTCTGGAGGTACTGATTCCGGAGTGATCCGATCAGTGGGACTAAACGAAAAAGGAACTGGACACTTGTAGAGCGAACCTGCGATGGAGCACCGAGATGCTCGAGTTACCTAGCCCGGAGGCTGCGGCTGCGTGAAGTTCGGCAAGATGTCGGGAGTCCTCGTGTAGTCTCAGGAGCCTGAAGGAAGAAGTTGCTGGCAGGCGACCAGTGACGATGTTCAGAGCGATCCAAGCCTGGATCGGTGATGAAGGAAACCTGAAAGCAGAGGGGACTCAGTTCTCAACCGCTAGCCAGCGATCGTGTGGGTACCAGGAGGGTACCGGCTGAAGTCACCTCGACCAGGTGAGTGGGTGACGTCGGACTCGGCTGTTCCTCGGGCCAGGAGGCGCGGCGGCGACCAGGATGGAGGGCGAGCTGTCCCACGAAGGTGTCTGCTGTCGATGATGCTGGGCCCAGGCAGGGGCAGCGGATCTTGGCAGTGGCAACCCAAGCGGGGGAGTCAAGATGGCGTCGGGAGTGGACCAGGAGGGTCCGTGGTACTCCTCTGTTGAAGGGGAGCAAGAGCCAGTCTGGAGCAACCAGACTAGTGATGAAACAATCGTGGTGCGTCGTGAAGAGGGCCACAAGCCGGTCGGCAAGTGGTCGAACAACGCGGTGAACAGCAAGGAGCGGAAGGGCCCCCACGCAGATCTCGGGGATGCTGGGGAGGCAGACTTCGATGCTGGAGCTGCTCAGGGTTAGGGCTTCTCAAACCCTAGGTGCACTCACTCGAGGGTCCCTCGGTGGGCGTGCTAGATAAGCGTCGTGCAGGTTCTGAAGATGGCCGGTCCCGCAGGTCTCGTCACACCTACGACTCTCAGCTGGGCTGATGAGGTAGGTAAAAGGTCAGAGATGGCAGGGAACTCGGGTCTCGTCGAGCTGGGCAGCCTTGATCCGTAGGAGAGACTTACAGCAAACCGCAAGCGCTTAGATGGTGCCTGCTGGTGCAGGGTGGCTACTCCTTAGCCACAAGGGAGAGTCTTCAGAAATAGTCAAGAGTTCCTTTCGTGGAAAGTGGTTCGTGATTCGGAGTTATCCGATTATCTGATTATCCAATTTGGGAAGGGGACTCGCTCCTACCTTTATTCTAAGAAAAGGGGCTGGCCCGTGACTAGGTTCTACCTATGGGTGGAGCCAGGAGGGGGGTGGTTACACCCCTATCCTTTGTCCGGCTTCGCGCCAGCTCAGGGGCTGGTGTGCCCCCGAAACTGGTTTGAGCCGGGCTATGCACAGTGAGCACCGGGGTGCCACTTGCAATCACCTTCCTTTCAGCCCTGCCTACCTGGGATACACAAACCCTGTCTGGGACGGTGCTAACACCGCCCTCGACAGGAAACCCTTTGTCCAAGCTCCCCTTGCTGGAAGGTCCCCCAGCAGCAGGAGGTCAGACTTGTGTCTGGTGGCAGCATCCATTTTGTGATGCTGAGGCTTGAGTCAACTTTAACCGGGGTTCAAGGTTACTTCCATGTCGTGTCCCTCTAAAAGGGGGGAATGCTAACCCCGTCACCAGGACTGGCGAGGGGTTTGTATTCCCATTCGTATGACACCTTACTCGACATGTGTAGGTGATGTGAGGCCAAAGTTAGCAAATAACCGCCAGGATTATAATGCATTAAAAGTAGTTGGCCCGCGTCACCATGGAACGGCTATTAGGACTTGGTTCCGCAAGCCGTCGACGGGCTCAGCTCGCGCCAGAGCACCGTCCCACATGATTCCCTGCACTCTGCCTTCAGGATTGATAAGGCCTGCTATAGGAGTGACTGATAGGAATCCATGTGTCCATTTTAGGGTTTAGGTGTAGGAATACTACACCTACAGCAACGGGTGATTACACCCCGTGGCCCCAGCTGTCGTGCAGCCAGTTGTGTCAGATTTGGGCGGCCATTCCAGGGGTGGCATAATACATGCTTCAGCCCCTGGTAGGCCCTGGGTACACCGATGCCCTGGATACCTGTGGTATGCTGAGACAGGGACTGACAAGGCGGCCCAGTTCCAATTAGTGGGTGCACCTAACGTACATGTGTGTTAATTTCGAGAGAGAACAGCTAGGCTGTGGGTCTGATTGGCAGGCCCACAGCCGGGGAAAGTCGTAAACCAATGAAGCAAAAGCAAAAAAATCTGGGTGATCATAGGATTGCAGACCCTACTCTCCTACAAGGATGCTAACAACTACCAAGTCCTGAAGAATACACTGATTGATGGGTTCGGCTTAACCACCGAGCAGTACCGGGTGCTGTTCAGGGACACCCAGAAAATTCAGTCTCAGGATTGGGCTGACTTTGTCGATTGTGCCACTAAGGCTTTAGAAGGTTGGTTGCTGGGTAGCAAGGTTACTGATTACACAGGATTGTACAATCTTATCATGAGAGAACAGATTTTAAACAACTGTCAGAACCAATTGTTGCATCAGCACCTTGTCGACTCTGAGCTGACCTCTCCCCAAGAATTGGGAAAGAAGGCAGACAGATGGGTCCGAACAAGGGTCAAGCAGAACCAGACTCAGAACCAGGGTGGTCAGAAGAAAGCAGACCAAAAGGGTAGTAAGAAGAACGAACAAAATGACCAGAAGTCTTCGACAGGCCCCCAACAAACCAAAGAGGGTGGGGGTCAGGCTTCACAGAAGAAGAAGACTCAAGAAGGCCAGTCAAAAAGGTGGTGCCAATACTGTAAAAGTAAGACTCACTGGTTTAGTGAGTGCACCAAGAAAGGAGGGCAAACTCCTGCCACTGCAGCCCCTAATGCACCTGCACCCCCTAGTACAGTCAGCAGTGGTAGTGCGCCTCCCAAGGCATTCGTTGGGTTAACCTTGGGAACTGAGGGGAGTGACGACTTAGTTGGCACGCTCACTCAGGCCGTCCTTGTCTGTACAGGGGATATGGATATGTCCCCTGATGCCAGTCCCAATACATTGGGCAAATACAGGCAGACGCCTTTGATCAATGGAAAAGTGGCTCAGGCCTACAGGGACACTTGTGCCAGAGTCACCATGGTGACGCCTAACTTTGTGGACCCTGGACAGATCATGCTAGGTACCGATTACCTAGTGACCAATGCCAGCAATGTCACTACCAATCACAGTATGGCAGTTGTTGATTTCTCCTGGGGAGGGGTAAGTGGCCTGAAAAAGGTTGTGGTTAGTTCAGACCTCCCCGTAGAATGTCTGTTGGGCAATGATTTGGAAACGTCACAATGGTCAGAAGTGGAGCAGAGGACTCACATGGAAATGTTAGGCTTGCCAGCACATGTCCTTGCTGTGACCAGGTCACAGGCCAAAAGATGCCCCACTGAACAGGTGCTGGATCCTGGAAGAACGGACCAGACACCTTCCAAGAAAAGGAGCAGTAAGGGTAAGGCTTCGCCTTCCCCCTTGCCCCAGGTCGTGGATCAAGTCTCTGAGGAGGCTGACCTTAAAGAACTGAGGGAAACTGAGCCGAAAGAGCTTGAACCTGGTCAGGTTGAGTTTCTGGGCTCAGGGGGACCCTCCAGGGAAGACCTGGGGAAGGCACAGTTAGACTGCCCCTCACTTGAACCCCTCAGACAGCAGGCTGCTGCTGAGGCTGCAGGGAACGCCACAGGTACCCACAAAGTGTACTGGGACGATGGACTCCTGTACTCCGAGGCAAGAGACCCCAAGCCTGGCGTGACCAGGAGGCTGGTCGTCCCCTTGTCTCTGAGAGGTTTCCTTCTTACCTTGGCCCACGAGATTCCCCTTGCAGGTCACTTAGGCCAGAATAAGACTTGGGACAGAATTGTTCCACACTTTCACTGGCCCCACATGTCCGAAGATACGAAGGAGTTTTGCCGCTCCTGTGTCACTTGCCAAGCCAGTGGTAAGTCAGGTGGCACGACAAAGGCCCCCCTCATACCACTGCCGGTGGTGGGGGTACCCTTTGAACGAGTGGGGATCGACATTGTCGGACCAATGGAACCCCAGACAGCATCAGGGCACAAGTTTATACTGGTGGTGGTGGACCACGCCACCAGGTATCCTGAAGCTATTCCCCTTAGGACCACTACAGCGCCTGTTGTGGCACGAGCCCTAGTTGGAGTGTTCTCCAGAGTGGGCTTCCCTAAGGAGGTCGTCTCCGACAGAGATGCAAACTTCATGTCGGGATATCTGACTGCTATATGGAAGGAGTGCGGTGTCAACTACAAATTCACCACACCCTATCACCCACAATGCAATGGGCTTGTTGAGAGATTCAACAGGACCCTAAAAGGGATGATTCATGGACTACCTGAAAAGCTTCGGCGGAGATGGGATGTCCTCATACCCTGCCTCTTGTTCGCCTACAGAGAGGTCCCGCAGAAGGGGGTTGGCTACAGCCCTTTTGAACTTCTGTTCGGGCATCCTGTAAGGGGACCCCTTTGTTTGGTAAAGGAAGGATGGGAGAGACCTCTCAAAAAGCCGGCATCAAACATTGTGGACTATGTGCTCGGTCTCCGCTCGCGGATGGCTGAGTACATGGAAAAGGCATCTAAAAACCTTGAGGCGAGCCAAGAATTACAGAAAGCTTGGCACGACCAAAAGGCTGTCCTGACTGTGTATCAGCCTGGGCAGAAGGTGTGGGTGCTGGAGCCAGTGGCCCCAGCAGCACTCAAAGACAAATGGTCTGGGCCCCACACGATCATTGAGCAAAAGGGAGAGGTCACCTACTTGGTAGACCTGGGAACTCCCCGGAGCCTCCACCGGGTGCTCCATGAAAACAGGCTCAAGGCATATGTCGACAGGGAGGGCATGGGCTTGCTCATGGCCACAGACGAGGGACAGGAGGAGGAGAGTGACCCTCTCCCGGACCTGCTCTCTCAGAACCCTGACGATGGGTCAGTAGATGGTGTTGCCTTTTGTGGCAGCCTCTCTGGACATCAACAACAGGATTGTAAACAGGTTCTTCAATCCTTCCGACATATGTTCTCTCTGACACCCAGTCAGACCAATTGGTGTACCCATGAGGTCGACACTGGGGACAGTCTGCCCGTAAAGAGTAAAATCTATCGACAGCCTGATCATGTCAGAGACTGCATCAAGACTGAGGTGCAGAAAATGTTGGAGCTGGGAGTCATTGAGCCCTCGGACAGCCCCTGGGCTAGTCCAGTAGTTCTCGTGCCAAAACCTCACACCCAGGGCGGTAAGAAAGAGATGAGGTTTTGCGTGGACTACAGAGGCCTCAATGCAGTCACTAAGACTGACGCCCACCCGATACCAAGAGCAGATGAACTTATAGAACGGTTGGCTTCGGCCAACTACTTAAGTACATTTGACCTGACAGCTGGGTATTGGCAAATCAGGTTAGCTGAGGAGGCCAAGCCCAAAACAGCATTTTCTACCCCGGGTGGGCATTATCAGTTCGTGGTAATGCCCTTTGGTTTGAAAAATGCACCTGCCACCTTCCAAAGGCTGGTGAATCAAGTTCTCACTGGGTTGGACGACTTCTGCGCGGCGTATCTGGACGATATCGCTGTCTTTAGCTCCACCTGGGAGGATCACCTGGTCCACCTGAGGAAAGTGTTAGAGGCTCTGCAGAAGGCAGGCCTCACTATCAAGGCCACTAAGTGCCAGATAGGGCAGGGACAGGTTGTATACCTGGTCCACCTTGTAGGTGGAGGCCAGGTTCAGCCATTGGAGAGCAAAATACAGGCCATCCAGGACTGGGCTCCTCCAACCACCCAGACTCAGGTTCGAGCTTTCTTGGGCCTGACTGGTTATTACCGGAAATTTGTCAGAAATTATGGATCCATTGTGACCCCGCTAAACGATCTGACAAGTAAAAAGATGCCAAAAAAAGTTCAGTGGACAGCGAGCTGTCAAAAGGCATTCGATGACCTAAAGCAGGCCATGTGCACAGCACCTATCCTAAAGAGTCCAGACTACTCCAAAGCATTCATTGTCCAAACAGACGCTTCAGAGTTGGGTGTGGGAGCTGTTCTATCTCAGCTGAATTTTGATGGTCATGACCAGCCCATAGCTTTCATTAGCAGGAGGCTGACCCCCAGAGAGAAGAATTGGTCAGCTATTGAGAGGGAGGCCTTTGCTGTGGTTTGGGCCCCGAAGAAGTTGAGGCCATACTTGTTTGGCACTCACTTCAAGATTCAGACCGACCATAAGCCCCTCTTGTGGCTAAATCAAATGAAGGGTGAAAACCCCAAACTACTTAGGTGGTCCATTTCCCTACAGGGGATGGACTTCACAGTGGAGCATAGACCTGGCACTGATCATGGCAATGCAGATGGGCTCTCCAGGTATTTCCACTTAGAGCAAGAAGACTCACCTGGTCAAGGTTAGCTTATTGTCCCAAAGTTTGGGGGGGGGTCATGTAGGAGAGTAGGGTCTGCAATCCTATGATCACCCAGATTTTTTGCTTTTGCTTCATTGGTTTACGACTTTCCCCGGCTGCGGGCCTGCCAATCAGACCCACAGCCTAGCTGTTCTCTCTCGAAATTAACACACATGTACATTAGGTGCATCCACTAATTGGAACTGGGCCGCCTTATCAGTCCCTGTATCAGCATACCACAGGTATCCAGGGCATCGGTGTACCCAGGGCCTACCAGGGGCTGCAGCATGTATTATGCCACCCCTGGATGGCCGCCCAAATCTGACACAACTGGCTGCACGACAGCTGGGGCAAGGTGGTGTAATCACCCGTTGCTGTAGGTGTCGTATTCCTATACCTAACCCTAAAATGGACGCATGGATTCCTGTCAGTCACTCCTATGGCAGGCCTTATCAATCTTGAAGGCAGAGTGCTGGGAATCATGTGAGATGGTGCTCTGGCGCGAGCTGAGCCCGTCGACGGCTTGCGGAACCAAATCCTAATAGCCGTTCCATGGTGACGCGGGCCAACTACCTTAAAGGGCATTATAATCCTCGCGGTTATTTGCTAACTTTGGCATCGCATCACCCAAAAATGTCGAGTAAGGTGTCATACGAATTGGAATACGAACCCCTCGCCAGTTCTGGTGACGGGGTTAGCATTCCACCCTAGAGGGACACGACATGGAAGTAACCTTGAACCCCGGTTAAAGTTGACTCAAGCCTCAGCATCACAAAATGGATGCTGCCACCAGACACAAGTCCGACCTCCTGCTGCTGGGAGACCTTCCAGCGAGGGGAGCTTGGACAAAGGGTTTCCTGTCGAGGGCGGTGTTAGCACCATCCCAGACAGGGTTTGTGTATCCCAGGTAGGCAGGGCTGAAAGGAAGGTGATTGCAAGTGGCACCCCGGTGCTCACTGTGCATAGCCCGGCTCAAACCAGTTTCGGGGGCACACCAGCCCCTGAGCTGGGGCGAAGCCGGACAAAGGATAGGGGTGTAACCACCCCCCTCCTGGTCCCACCCATAGGTAGGACCTAGTCACGGGCCAGCCCCTTTTTCCTAGAATAAAGGTGGGAGCGGGTCCCCTTCCCAAATTGGATAATTCTGAATCTTGAACTACTTTCCACGAAAGGAACTCTTGACTTTTTCTGAAGACTCTCCCTTGTGGCTAAGGAGTAGCCACCCTGCACCAGCAGGCACCACCTAAGCGCTTGCGGTTTGCTGCACGTCTCTCCCACGGATCAAGACTGCCCAGCTCGACGAGACCCGGGTTCCCTGCCATCTCTGACCTCTACCTACATCATCAGCCCAGCTGAGATTCGTAGGTGTGACGAGACCTGCGGGACCGGCCATCTTCAGAACCTGCACGACGCTTAACTAGCACGCCCACCGAGGGACCCTCGAGTGAGTGCACCTAGGGTTTGAGAAGCCCTAACCCTGAGCGGCTCCAGCACCGAAGTCTGCCTCCCCAGCATCCACGAGATCTGCGTGGGGGCCCTTCTGCTCCTTGCTGCTCACCGCGTTGTCCGGCCACTCGCCGACCGGCTTGTGGCCCTCTTCACGACGCATCACGACAGACTTTCATCACTGGTCTGGTTGCTCCAGACTGGCTCTTGCTCCCCTTCAACAGAGGAGTACCTCGGACCCTCCTGGTCCACTCCCGACGCCATCTTGACTCCACCGCGTGAGTTTGCCACTGCCAAGACCTGCTGCCCCATTCCTGGGCCCAGCATCATCGACAGCAGACACTTCGTGGGACAGCTCGCCCTCCCTCCTGGTCGCCGCCGCGCCTCCTGGTCCGAGGAACAGCCGAGTCCGACGTCATCCACTCACCTGGTCGAGGTGACTTCAGCCGGTACCTTCCTGGTACCCACACGATCGCTGGCTAGCGGTTGAGAACTGAGTCCCCTCTGCTTTCAGGTTTCCTTCATCACCGATCCAGGCTTGGATCCCTCTGAACATCGACACTGGTCGCCTGCCAGCAACTTCTTCTTTCAGGCTCCTGAGACTACAACGAGGACTCCCGACATCTTGCTGAACCCCACGCAGCCGCAGCCTCTGGGCTAGGTAACTCAAGCATCTCGGTGCTCCATCGTAGGTTCACTCTACAAGTGTCCAGTTCCTTTTTCGTCTAGTCCCACTGATCGGATTCCTCCGGAATCAGTAACTTTAAACTATTCAACCTTTCCCATTCCACTTGCAGTGTATATGGTTTCGTGCCCTTCGGGCATTTGTGTAAATTGTGCAACCAGAAGTATTTTCATAAGAGTTTTGTAGTGTGCTTAGCTCCCTGACTCATAAAGAGCCAGGGTAGTCTTGTTATAAATAAATATCCTTTATTTTCATAAGAACTTGTGTGGTGTCCTTTCACTTGGTGTTCAAGGGGTATATGTGATGGTAAACAGCTGGCTTAACACGCCCTCTAGAGTTTAGCCTGAAGACTGCTCTTGTCCACGCTACTAGGATAGCTGGTCTATAAGGTTGACTTACAACCAATCATCAATAAGGGTCGTTTGGAATGATACACAGTGATCACTAGAATAGTGAGCACTACATATCAGGCCAACTTCTCACAGTCGCCTGCCAGCAACTTCTTCTTTCAGGCTCCTGAGACTACAACGAGGACTCCCGACATATTGCTGAACCCCACGCAGCCGCAGCCTCTGGGCTAGGTAACTCGAGCATCTCGGTGCTCCATCGTAGGTTCACTCTACAAGTGTCCAGTTCCTTTTTCGTTTAGTCCCACTGATCGGATTCCTCCGGAATCAGTAACTTTAAACTTTCTAACCTCTCCCATACCACTTGCAGTGTTAATGGTTTCGTGCCCTTCGGGCATTTGTGTAAATTGTGCAACTAGAAGTATTTTCCTAAGAGTTTTGTATTGTGTTTAGCTCCCTGACTCATAAAGAGCCAGGGTAGTCTTGTTATAAATAAATATCCTTTATTTTCATAACAACTTGTGTGGTGCCCTTTCACTTGGCGTTCAAGGGGTATATGTGATGGTAAACAGCTGGCTTAACACGCCCTCTAGAGTTTAACCTGAAGACTGCTCTTGTCCACGCTACTAGGATAGCTGGTCTATAAGGTTGACTTACAACCAATCATCAATAAGGGTCGTTTGGAATGATACACAGTGATCACTAGAATAGTGAGCACTACATATCAGGCCAACTTCTCACACCTCGTACAACAAACTGTTCGACCTCATTGTCTGGGAGCACCTCGCCAACAACTGCTTTGTGGAACTAAGGCAACACCTCCTGGACAGTAAGCTGACCGAGCCCCGGAAGCTCGCCGCCGAAGCCGACCGATGGGTCAACACCCGGGTCACCCGGAACCCCGTGGGGGACTACCAACGGAGTACCACGGGACCCCCTCGCTAGCGGGGCGGAGGAGGGGGGTCCCACCGCAGTCGAGAATTCCCGACCGGGCCGCCCAGAAGCCCGCCCGAGGCCAAGCCGCCAACCACACGTCCCCAACCCTGGTCCGAAGGGGGACCCCCATCGCCAGGCCTGGACCCCGACCAACAGTGACCTGCTTCGGCTGCCAACAGACCGGCCACTATGCGAGCGACCCGGCCTGCCCCGTGAACCGACGGAGCGGGACCGCTGGGCCCCCTCCCCGACAAATAGCCGCCGCAGCCCTGGGGGAAGGAGAGGAAGAGGAGGAAAACCGCGAGGACGGGTCCCCCGAGTGGGAACCCGCTGCCATGTCACTCGTATGCCTGGGCTCCCGAGAAATGGTGCCCCGAGCTGCCATCCCAAGCAACACCCAGAAGTACCAGCAGTGGGTCACCATCAATGGACGGCGGGCCGAAGCCCTCCGGGACACTGGGGCCAGTGTGACCGCTGTCCGCTGCCACCTGGTGACCCCCGAACAAATCCTGCCGCATGTCCTATGCCCTGTCCGGACCGCGGACAACACCGAAAGCATGTGCCGGATGGCCAGGATCCCCTTTGCATGGGGAGGAGTGTCAGGCACCCTCAAAGTAACTGTCCGCGACGACGCCCCAGTGGACTGCCTCCTGGGGAATGACCTAGAGAGCTCCCCCTGGGCCCAGGTGGAGCGCCGAGAGCATCTGGGGATGCTAGGGCTGCCCGAATGGGCCTGCGCCACCACCCGGTCCATGACCGCCCAAACTGCCGCTGCCGCGGCCCCCGACAAGCCTACGGGCCCAGAACTACCACCCTCCTCCGGCACGGAGGAACCTGACGACGAGGCCGGGCCATCCGAACTTTCTCCCGATGAGGACGCCTCCCTCAGCGAGATCCCCGAGTTGGCCCAGTGGCGCCACGACGGGGGCCCCACCCGCGAACAATTCCAGCAAGAGCAGAAGGCCTGCCCGTCCCTCGAGGGGGCCCGACAGCAAGCGGCCGCCCAGGCCTCGGGGGACCCCACGGGAACCCACTGGATCTATTGGGACAATGACTTATTGTTGGAGGGAGGACCACCGGGGAGTCGGGGAGACTACTCCGGGGCACCTTCCTACCGCAAAGTTACAGCCGAGCGCCGCCGAGAAGCCTCCTGGGAGAGGTCCTTCTCCTGTGATCGTACTAGGCCCAGTAACACCACTACACAGGACTCCGTATCAGTTGCTTATCTTGGTACTTTATCAAGGGTAGCTGTTGGACCCGGCCTCGTGGCGTGGTCCTGACTTCCCGGGGGTTGGGCCCATTCCCCGCCCTAGCCCCCACGAGCTACCCGTTCGGGCCGCACGAGGTCACCTACACCTCGGGGCTCCACCATTTTGCCGCCTGCCACGTGACCCTGCACACCAGTCCTCATGACTCCGCTCAACCCGGCCTCGGCCCCAGCAAGGCCCAGACATTGAGGCACCAAGAACTGGCCAGGGGGTATCACGTGAACACCTCATCGCCCTGGCAGAGGGCGGTATCGATGGGACCCCCAACCATCCCCACACACCGAGGTGCGATCGGCCTCCATCTCTCCTGGGCCGGGCGCCTCTCCTGCTGGGCGTCTGGCCACTCCCAACCCGGCCTCTCCGCCCCCCGGGCTCAAGGGTCCGGACATCAAAGGGCCACAGACCTATATCTGGGGCGACCCCGCCACAGACCGGCAGTTGTATCCCGGAGTCGAGAGCCCTGCTGATTGAATCGCGGCCGACCCTACGGAGAAGAAACCCTTGCTTGAAACCACCACGAGCCCTGCAGACTGCGTCGCGGCTCCTTCTTGCTGAAACCTTGGAGCCCCCCAGAACATCGGGGCCCTGCTGACGCTGTCGCAGCCCAACCTCGCTGAAACCTCCCTCGGAGCCCTGCTGACGACGTCGCGGCTCGAGCTGAGCAGAAACCATCTTGAGAGTCCCGCTGACCTGGTCGCGGCTCCCCACGAACTGAACGCCAGAGCCCTGCTGACGCCGTCGCGGCTCGACCCCTCCGAGACCCGGAGGTTCTCCAGCTTGAGGATAAGAACTAGGCCCCAGGTACCCTCGTACCAAACCCCTACCAAAGACTGTCCCGCTACCCCTTCCCTCCTAAAACGAGACACTGAGACTTTTTGCGGATCCCTTGATCCCCCTTTTCTGTACATATTGATCCCGTAACCTTTTAAGTGCTGATAAAGAATTGCTCATCTTGAGACAACCTCCTTGAGTCCGGTGTGGTGGTGTTACTGTGCTAGTACATATTAGGAGAAGGATCTCCCAGGAGGCTTCTCTGCAGCGCTCGGCTACTTCGTACAGTGTGGGGGCCCCCCCTGAGTGGTCTCGCCGACTCCTCGGGGTCCGCCTTCCAACATTTGGTGGCCAGCGACGGGATCCGAGCCGAACGCAGTACGTACCAGCCAGTAACCCACTAGCTACCCATCCAGACAAACGGAAGTCATGAGCAACCAAGAAAACAACGCGACCACGGAGTTCCAGCCCGAACGGTTGGAGGAATACACGCGAATTGAAACAGTTCTGCAAGGACAAGGGCATTGCAACCACCGGCCTAGGTACCAAAGAGGAGATGCAGAAAGCCTTGAGGACCTGGCTGGAGGCCGAGGCAGGCCCCTCCCAGGAAGAAGGTCCCCTGCCCCTGACTGTGGCCACATCCACCGCACCGACTCCGGCAACCGGAAGAAGAAATAGCCTAGAAACCGGCCTCTCTGAAGAGGAGATACGAGAGCGGGAGAAGGTCCGGAACCACGAACTAGAGCTCGCACGACTGCGGCTGGACGGCGAACTCCAGCTGGCGGAAAAGAAACTGGCCCTAGAGCAGCTACGGCTACAAGAGGAGATAGAAGAGAAGAGACGGCACCGAGAGTTGGAGGAAAAAAGACTGACCCTTGAGCACGAGCGAAGTCTCAAAGAGCTCGAGATCAAGGCAAAGCAAGGGGGGACCGACACCCCCAGTAATAGAGACACCCTACCGCCTGCCGAGGCCAAGGTACATATCCCGAAAGATGTCGTCAAGGAGTACTATAAGAATGACGACATCCAACAATGGTTCAAGGCATACGAGGTGGCCATGACCTCCCATCGGGTGCCCCGAAAGGACTGGGGCGCCGGCCTGTGGGGTCGGTTCCTTAGTGAAGGTCGAGACACACTGCTCCAGCTGCCAGAGGAGGTGATGACCTCCTACGACCACATGAAGGAGGCCCTGCTCACCCGCTACGGGCTAACCGCGGAAATGTACCGCCAGCGGTTCAGAGACTGCAAGAAGATCCCGGGTACTACCTGGGTGGAATATGTGGACTTTTTCAGCCGGGCCCTAGAAGGATGGATCAAGGGTAGCAAAGTCACCACCTACGGGCAGCTGGTCGACCTCATTGTTTGGGAACATCTCTCCAACAATTGCTTCGTGGAGCTGAGGCAACACCTCCTCGACAGCAAGCTGACCGACCCACGAAAACTCGCCGTCGTGGCCGATCGATGGGTCAACACCCGAGTCCTCCGGAACTCGATGGGGGAGTACCAGAGGAGCCCCACCGGACCTCCCCGCCAACGCGGTGGAGGGGGAGGGCCGAACAGGAACCGGGACCCCCCCGCCGGGGCCCCCAGGAGCCCACCTCGAGGGCCGCCACAGCAACACCTCTCCCCGAGCCTAGCCCGAAGAGGGGCGACCCCAGCCAGAACCGGACCACGGCCCCCAGTAACATGCTACGGCTGCCAACAAACCGGACACTATGCCAGCGATCCGGTCTGCCCCCTGAACCGAAGAAGCGGGGCCGGCGGGCCCCCGCCCCGACAGCTGGCGGCCGCCGCCCTGGGGGAAGGAGAAGAAGAAGAAGAAACCCTCGACTGAGGAACCACCGAATGGGAGCCGGCGGCCATGTCCCTGGTCTGCCTGGGCCGCCGAGAAATGGTGCCCCGCACCCCCATCCCAAACAACACCCAGAAGTACCGGCAGCAGGTCACCGTCAATGGACAACGGGCCGAAGCCCTTCGTGACACCGGCGCCAGTGTCACCGCTGTCCGCTGCCACCTGGTGACCCCCGAACAGATCCTACCAAATGTGCTGTGCCCCGTCCGGACGGCCGACAACAGCGAAAGCCTGTGCCAGATGGCCCTGGTCCCCTTCGAGTGGGGAGGGGTGACAGGCCTACTAAAAGTGACTGTCCACGACGACGCACCAGTAGACTGCCTCCTGGGGAACGACCTGGAGAGTTCCCCCTGGGCTCAAGTGGAGCGACGAGAGCACCTCCTTATGCTGGGACTATCCGAATGGGCCTGCGCCATCACCCGGTCCATGACCGCCCAGGCCCCCCGCTCGTCCCTGGCCCCCGGTGCCGCCCAGCCCAAGGGGCTTGCACCACCCCCCGCCTGCAGCGAGGGGGAGGCGGACACCGACACTGGACCTACTGAACCCTCCCCCGAAGAGATTGCTTCCCTAGGCGCCCTACCAGAACTTGCACAATGGCGCCACGAAGGGGGCCCCACCCGAGAGCAGTTCCAGCACGAGCAACAGTCCTGTCCCTCTCTCGAAGGGGTCCGACAACAAGCGTCCGCACAAGCCAACGGGGACCAGACCGGCACCCACTGGGTCTACTGGGCCGAGGGCCTATTGTACAGTGAACAGAAAATGGCAGAACTCGGGGCCAGCCGCGTGTTGGTGGTCCCCCTCCGCTTCTGGGAGTTCCTTCTCAACCTGGCACATGACGTGCCCCTCGCCGGACACCTAGGGCAAGACAAAACTTACAGCCGTCTGGTGACCCAATTCTACTGGCCCCGGATGCGGAGAGACGTGGACCACCACTGCCGGTCCTGCCAGACCTGCCAAGCCAGCGGAAAGACGGGGGGTCGGGTCAAGGCCCCCCTCCAGCCCTTTCCAGCCGTCAGCACCCCGTTCGAACGGGTCGGGATCGACATCGTGGGGCCCCTGGACCCCCGGACCGCCCTGGGCCACCGCTTCATCCTGGTCCTCGTGGACCACGCCACCAGGTACCCGGAGGCGGTCCCGCTAAGAACTGTAACGGCCCCCGTGGTGGGCCGGGCCTTAATGGGGATCTTCTCCCGAGTGGGATTTCCCCGCGAAGTGGTGAGCGACCGGGGCACAAACTTCATCTCCAAGTACATGCGGTCCCTGTGGCAGCAGTGCGGGGTCACGTACAAATTCACAACCCCCTATCACCCTCAGGGGAACGGGCTGGTCGAGCGCTTTAACAGAACCCTGAAGGGGATGATTCAGGGCTTGGAAGAGCCCCTCCGGCGGAGATGGGATGTCCTACTACCATGCCTCCTGTTCGCCTATCGGGAGGTCCCGCAGAAGTCCCTGGGGTTCAGCCCGTTTGAACTATTGTACGGACATCCGGTCCGCGGACCGCTCAGCCTGGTCAAGGAGGGCTGGGAGACGAAGCTCCAAGGCGCCCCTCCTGACGTCTACCGATACCTCCTGACCCTACGAAACCAGACCCGCAAGTTCCGAGCCATGGCCGAAGCCAACCTCGAGGCCAGCCAGGAGGACATGAAGCGGTGGTACGATCGGAACACCTCTACCATTGAGTTCGAGCCAGGCCAGCAAGTCTGGGTCATGGCCCCTGTTGAGCCCTGCGCCCTCCAGGACAAGTGGACCGGGCCCTTCAAGGTGGTGGAGAAGAAAAGCCCCGTCACCTACCTAGTCGACCTGGAGTCCCCCCGGAACCCCCTCCGGGTTCTACATGCTAACAGGCTCAAACCCCACTTTGCCCGGACCGAACTGAGCCTGCTGCTGGCGACCGACGAGGGTGGCGATGACGACTCCGAGCCCCTACCCGACCTCTTACAGAACGACGTCCACGACGGATCCATCAAAGGTGTCCAACTCGCCTCCTCCCTGACCCCGGAGCAGCGTATCGACTGTCAACAACTGCTGCAGAACTACGCAGCCCTCTTCTCCCTCACCCCGGGGGTGACCCACTGGTGCATCCACGACATCGACACCGGGGACAGCCCCCCCCGTGCGACACCGAGCCTACAGGGTACCCGACCGAGTACGGGCATGCATCCAGGCCGAAGTAGCGAAGATGTTGGCCCTGGGGGTCATCGAGCCCTCCGACAGCCCGTGGGCCAGCCCTGTCGTCCTGGTACCAAAGGCCGCAGCCCCCGGCCATCCCCCGGAGTTACGATTTTGTGTAGACTACCGAGACCTGAATGCTGTGACCAAGACGGACGCCCATCCTATACCCCGGGCCGACGAACTCATCGACCGCTTGGGGTCCGCCCGCTACCTGAGCACGCTGGACCTCACCGCCGGGTACTGGCAGATCCAGCTCACCCCCGGCGCCCGAGAAAGATCCGCCTTTTCTACCCCTGATGGGCATTACCACTTTCGGGTGATGCCCTTCGGTATGAAGAACGCCCCGGCCACTTTTCAGAGACTTGTAAACAAGGTTCTGGCCGGGCTCGAGGCCTTCAGCGCGGCCTATTTGGATGACATTGCCGTGTACAGCAACCACTGGGCTGAGCACCTAATTCACCTCAAAGCCACCCTGGCCGCCCTCCAAAGGGCCGGGCTCACGATCAAGGCCAGCAAATGCCAGATCGGCCAAGGATCGGTGACCTACCTGGGCCATCAGGTGGGAAGCGGTCAAGTGGCCCCTCTCCAGCCAAAAATCGATGCTATCCAGGCATGGGAACCCCCCAATACCCAGACATCTGTGCGGGCCTTCCTGGGCCTCACTGGGTACTACCGGCGGTTCATCCGGGACTATGGGAGCATTGTTGGGCCTCTCACAGAGCTCACCTCGAAGAAACAGCCCAAGAAGGTGCACTGGACTCCCCGCTGCCAATCAGCTTTCGAGACTCTCAAGGCAGCAATGTGCACTGCCCCTGTGCTCCAGGCCCCTGACTACAGTAAGGAGTTCATCGTGCAAACAGACGCCTCCGAATATGGGATCGGGCCGTCCTGTCTCAGGTTGATGAGAAGGGACTCGACCGCCCAGTGGCCTTCATCAGCCGACGGCTGCTGCCCCGAGAGCAACGATGGAGCACCATCGAGCGCGAGGCCTTCGCCGTAGTGTGGGCCCTTAAGAAGCTCCGGCCCTATCTCTTCGGTACCCAATTTCGGGTCCAGACCGACCACCGGCCCTTGCAGTGGTTAATGCAAATGAGAGGCGAGAATCCCAAGCTGCTGCGGTGGTCCATTGCCCTGCAAGGGATGGACTTTTCGGTTGAGCACCGACCCAGCAATGACCACGCCAACGCGGACGGCCTGTCCCGCTTCTTCCGCCTTGACGAGGAGAATCCCCAAGAAGATGGGTGACTCTCCCTGCCTTCGGCTGGGGGGGACGCCTGTTGGACCCGGCCTCGTGGCGTGGTCCTGACTTCCCGGGGGTTGGGCCCGTTCCCCGCCCTAGCCTCCACGAGCTGCCCGTTCGTGCCGCACGAGGTCACCTACACCTCGGGGCTCCACCATTTTGCCGCCTGCCACGTGACCCTGCACACCAGTCCTCATGACTCCGCTCAACCCGGCCTCCGCCCCAGCAAGGCCCAGACATTGAGGCACCAAGAACTGGCCAGGGGGTATCACGTGAACACCTCATCGCCCTGGCAGAGGGCATTATCGATGGGACCCCCAACCATCCCCACACACCGAGGTGCGATCGGCCTCCATCTCTCCTGGGCCGGGCGCCTCTCCTGCTGGGCGTCTGGCCACTCCCAACCCGGCCTCTCCGCCCCCGGGCGCAAGGGTCCGGACATCAAAGGGCCCCAGACCTATATCTGGGGCGACCCCGCCACAGACCGGCAGTTGTATCCCGGAGTCGAGAGCCCTGCTGATTGAATCGCGGCCGACCCTACAGAGAAGAAACCCTTGCTTGAAACCACCACGAGCCCTGCAGACTGCGTCGCGGCTCCTTCTTGCTGAAACCTTGGAGCCCCCCGGAACATCGGGGCCCTGCTGACGCTGTCGCGGCCCAACCTCGCTGAAACCTCCCTCGGAGCCCTGCTGACGACGTTGCGGCTCGAGCTGAGCAGAAACGATCTTGAGAGTCCCGCTGACCTGGTCGCGGCTCCCCACGAACTGAACGCCAGAGCCCTGCTGACGCCGTCGCGACTCGACCCCTCCGAGACCCGTAGGTCCTCCAGCTTGAGGATAAGAACTAGGCCCCAGGTACCCTCGTACCAAACCCCTACCAAAGACTGTCCCGCTACCCCTTCCCTCCTAAAACGAGACACTGAGACTTTTTGCGGATCCCTTGATCCCCCTTTTCTGTACATATTGATCCCGTAACCTTTTAAGTGCTGATAAAGAATTGCTCATCTTGAGACAACCTCCTTGAGTCCGGTGTGGTGGTGTTACTGTGCTAGTACATATTAGGAGAAGGATCTCCCAGGAGGCTTCTCTGCAGCGCTCGGCTACTTCGTACAGTGTGGGGGCCCCCCCTGAGTGGTCTCGCCGACTCCTCGGGGTCCGCCTTCCAACAGTAGCACATTCAATATTTACAGGGGGATCGAGTGATCCAGAAGAGTCTCAATGTCTTTGTGGGGGTAGGGTAGCGGGACAGTCTTAGTACCAGCCTGGTACGGGGAGGTTCTGCGCCAGACCTTGCGGGCTGGTCTCAAAGCAGCTCGGCCGTGGGGAGCCACGACGGTGTCTGCAGGGCTTGGGTGGTAGTTCCGCTTGGGTCGAGCCGCGACACAGTCAGCAGGGCTCCGGTGGTAGGTCCGCTTCGGTCGAGCCGCGACGAGGTCAGCTGGGCTCTGATGGTAAGTTCAACAAGGTCGGGCCGCGACAGCGTCAGCAGGGCCCCAAAGGTTCGTGAAGGTCTTTTAAGCACGATGGAGCCGCGACGTCGTCAGCAGGGCTCAGAGTGTGGTTTCAGGATGAGTCTTTCTCAATAGGGTCAGCCGCGATCCGATCAGCAGGGCTCTTGACTCCGGGATACAACTGTTGTCTTGTTGCCGGGTCGCCCCAGATATAGGTCTGGAGCCCTTTGATGTCCAGACCCTTGCGCCCGGGGGTCCGGAGAGGCCGGGTAGGAAGCGGCCAGACGCCCAGCAGGAGAGGCGCCAGGCCCCAGAGAGCTGTGGGGCGATCGCACCTAGGTGTGGAAGGACGGTTGGGGGTCCCATCGATACTGCCCTCCGCCGGGAGTGGGAAGGGCTCACGTGGTATCCCCCGGGCCAGGGGTTGGCGCCTCGATGTCGGGCCTCGCTGGGACCGAGGCCGGGTGGAGCGGGGTCACGTAGGTGGTTACGTAGAGTCCCGTATAATCCAAAATGGAGGAGCCCCGAGGTGCATGGGACCTCGTGCGGCTTAGCGAGGGGGAACAGGACCACGCCACGAGGCCGGCTCCAACACGCGTCCCCCCCAGCTGAAAGCAGGGAGAGTCACCCATCTCCTTGGGGGTTCTCCTCGCCGAGGCGGAAGAATCGGGACAGGCCGTCAGCATTGGCGTGGTCGTTGCCGGGCCGGTGCTCCACGGTGAAGTCCATCCCTTGCAGCGAGATGGACCATCGCAACAACTTGGGGTTCTCGCCCCGCATTTGCATTAGCCACCGCAAGGGCCGGTGGTCAGTTTGGACTCTGAAGTGGGTGCCGAAAAGGTAGGGCCGGAGCTTTTTGAGAGCCCATACCACAGCGAAGGCTTCCCGCTCGATGGTGCTCCACCTCTGTTCTCGTGGCAGCAGTCGGCGGCTGATAAAGGCCACAGGTCGGTCGAGGCCCTCGGCGTCCATCTGGGAGAGGACCGCCCCGACCCCGTGCTCCGAGGCATCGGTCTGAACCACAAATTCCTTGCTGTAGTCAGGGGCCTGTAGCACAGGGGCAGCACACATGGCCGCCTTGAGGGCTTCGAAAGCGGTCTGACAGCGGGGCGTCCAGTGCACCTCCTTGGGCTGTTTCTTGGAAGTGAGCTCCGTGAGGGGCCCCACAATGCTGCCATAATCCTTAATAAATCGCCGGTAGTAGCCTGTGAGGCCTAAGAAGGCCCGGCCAGCGGTTTGGGTTGCGGGGGGCTCCCACGCCTGGATGGCATCGACCTTTAACTGGAGGGGCGCCACCTGGCCACTCCCCACCTGGTGGCCCAGATAGGTCACAGATCCTTGACCGATCTGGCATTTGCTGGCCTTAATTGTGAGCCCGGCCCTTTGGAGAGCGGCCAGGACTTCTCCGAGGTGTCCTAGGTGCGCGGCCCAGTGGTTGCTGAAGACGGCAAAGGCCGCGCTGAAAGCTGAAAGCTTCTAGCCCGGCCAGGACCTTGTTCACCAGCCTCTGGAAGGTTGCTGGGGCGTTCTTCATACCGAAGGGCATCACCCGAAAGTGGTAGTGCCCATCGGGGGTGGAAAAGGCGGATCGTTCCTGGGCGCCGGGAGTGAGCTTGATCTGCCAGTACCCAGCGGTGAGATCAAAGGTGCTTAGGTAGCGGGCGGCCCCTAAGCGATCGATCAGCTCGTCTGCCCGTGGCAGGGGGTGGGCATCGGTCTTGGTGACTGCGTTCAGGCCCCGGTAGTCTACACAAAATCTGAGTTCCGGGGGGGTGCCGGGGGCGGCGGCCTTCGGCACCAAGACCACCGGGCTGGCCCACGGGCTGTCTGATGGCTCGATGACTCCGAGGGCGAGCATCTTGGAGACCTCGGTCTGTATGCAGGCTCGGACTCGGTCGGGTACTCTGTAGGCGCGGTGTCGCACAGGGGGGCTGTCCCCGGTGTCCACGTTGTGGACGCACCAGGGGGTCACTCCGGGCGTGAGAGAGAAGAGGGCAGCGAAGGGTTGCAGCAGCTTCCGGCAGTCCTGGCGCTGTTCTGGGGTCAGGGTGGCGGAGAGGTGGACGCCCTCCAAGGAGCCGTCTTGGCCTGAGGACCCCAGGAGGTCTGGTAGGGGCTCGGAGTCGCTTTCGCCCCCATCGTCGGTAGCCAGCAGCAGGCTTAGTTCCCGGAGTGGGTTCCTCGGGGACTCCATGTCGACCAGGTAGGTGACGGGGCTCTTCCTCTCAACCACCTTGAAGGGCCCGGTCCACTTGTCCTGCAGGGCGCAGGGGTCCACGGGTGACATGACCCAGACTTGCTGGCCCGGCTCGAACTCGATGGTCGAGGCATTTTCGTCATACCAGCGTTTCATGTCTTCTTGGCTGGCTTCGAGGTTGGCTTCTGCCAGGGCCCGGAACTTCCGAGTCTGGTTCCGCAGGGTCAGGAGGTACCGGTAGACGTCGGGGGGGGCATCTTGGACGTTCGCCTCCCAGCCCTCCTTGACCAGGCTGAGGGGCCCTCGGACGGGGTGCCCATACAATAGTTCGAAGGGGCTGAAGCCCAGGGATTTCTGTGGCACCTCTCGATAGGCGAACAGGAGGCAGGGCAGCAGGACGTCCCACCTCCTCCTCAGGGGCTCTTCCAGGCCCTTGATCATCTCTTTTAGGGTTCTGTTGAACCGCTCGACCAGTCCGTTCCCCTGGGGGTGGTAAGGGGTGGTGAATCTGTAGGTGACCCCACATTGTTGCCAGAGTGATCTCATGTACCTTGAAATAAAGTTCGTACCCCTGTCGCTCACCACTTCTCGGGGGAACCCCACCCTGGAGAAGATGCCCATCAGGGCCCGGCCCACCACTGGAGCTGTCACCGTGCAGAGTGGGATGGCCTCGGGGTATCGGGTGGCGTGGTCGACCAGTACCAGGATGAAGCGGTGTCCCAGGGCGGTTCGGGGGTCGAGGGGTCCCACGATGCCGAACCCCACTCGTTCTAACGGGGTGTGGACGGCTGGAAATGGTTGGAGGGGGGCTTTAACTCGACCCCCAGTCTTCCCGCTAGCCTGGCAGGTCTGGCAGGACCGGCAGTGGTGGTCCACGTCTCTCCGCATTCGGGGCCAATAGAAATGGGTCACCAGGCGGCTGTAAGTCTTGTCCCGCCCGAGGTGTCCGGCGAGGGGCACGTCATGCGCCAGGTTCAGGAGGAACTCCCGGAACCGGAGGGGAACCACCAACACCCGGCCGGCTCCCAGTTCGGCGACCTTCTGTTCGCTATATAGTAGGTCATTGTCCCAATAGACCCAGTGGGTTCCCGTGAGGTCCCCCGAGGCCTGGGCGGCTGCTTGCTGTCGGGCCCCCTCGAGGGATGGGCAGGCCTTCTGTTCCTGCTGGAATTGTTCGCGGGTGGGGCCCCCATCGTGGCGCCACTGGGCCAGCTCGGGGATCTCGCTGAGGGAGGCGGCCTCGTCGAGAGAAAGTTCGGATGGCCCGGCCTCATCATCGGGTTCCTCCGTGCCGGAGGAGGGTGATAGTTCTGGGCCCGTAGGCTTGTCGGTGGCCGCGGCAGCGGCTGGTTGGGCGGTCATGGACCGGGTGGTGGCGCAGGCCCACTCGGGCAGCCCTAGCATCCCCAGATGCTCTCGGCGCTCCACCTGGGCCCAGGGGGAGCTCTCTAGGTCATTCCCCAGGAGGCAGTCCACGGGGGCGTCGTCGCGGACAGTCACTTTTAGGGTGCCGGACACTCCTCCCCACTCGAAGGGGATCCTGGCCATCCGGCACATGCTTTCGGTGTTGTCCGCGGTCCGGACAGGGCATAGGACATGCGGCAGGATTTGCTCGGGGGTCACTAGGTGGCAGCGGACAGCGGTCACGCTGGCCCCAGTGTCCCGGAGGGCTTCGGCCCGTCGTCCATTGATGGTGACCCACTGCTGGTACTTCTGGGTGTTGCTTGGGATGGCCGCTCGGGGTACCATTTCTCGGGAGCCCAGGCATACGAGCGACATGGCAGCCGGTTCCCACTCGGGGGATCCGTCGTCGCGGTTTTCCTCCCCGTCCTCTCCTTCCCCCAGGGCTGCAGCGGCTATTTGTCGGGGAGGGGGCCCAGCGGTCCCGTTCCGTCGGTTCACAGGGCAGGCCAGGTCGCTCGCATAGTGGCCGTTCTGTTGGCAGCCGAAGCAGGTCACTGGTGGTCGGGGTCCAGGCCGGGCGATGGGGGTCCCCCTTCGGCCCATGGTCGGGGACGTGGCGTTGGCGGTTTGGCCTCGTGGCGGGCTTCTGGGCGGTCCGGCCGGGAATTCTCGACTGCGGTGGGACCCCCCTCCTCCGCCCCGCTGGCGAGGAGGTCCCGTGGTACTCCGTTGGTAGTCCCCCACGGGGTTCCGGGGGACCCGGGTGTTGACCCATCGGTCTGCTTCGGCCGCGAGCTTCCGGGGCTCGGTCAGCTTACTGTCCAGGAGGTGTTGCCTTAGTTCCACAAAACAGTTGTTGGCGAGGTGCTCCCAGACAATGAGGTCGAACAGTTCGTTGTATGAGGTGACCTTGCTCCCTTTTATCCACCCTTCAAAGGCCCGGCTGAAGAAGTCCACGTACTCGACCCATGTGGTACCGGGGAGCTTCTTGCAGTCCCGGAAGCGCTGCCGGTACATCTCGGCCGATAGTCCGTAGCGGGTGAGTAGGGCTTCTTTGATGTGGTCGTAGGAGGTCATTACTGCGTCGGGGAGTTGCAGCAGGGTATCACGGCCCTCGCTGAGGAACCTTCCCCATAGGCCGGCACCCCAATCCTTCTGGGGTACCCGATGGGAGGTCATGGCTACCTCGTAGGCTCGGAACCACTGCTGGATGTCGTCGTTCTTGTAGTATTCCTTGACGACATCCTTGGGGATATGAACCTTTGGCTCGGTCAGTGGTAGAGCGTCCCGGGCCCCGGGGGTGCCGGTCTCCCCCGTTTTGGATTTCAGCTCCAGTTCTTTGAGGCTCCTCTCGTGCTCTAGGGTTAGCCGTCTCTCCTCGAGTTCCCGATGCCGTTTCTTTTCTTCGATCTCCTCTTGCAGCCGTAGTTGCTCCAAGGCTATTTTTTTCTCCGCCAGTAGGAGCTCACCGTCCAGCCGGAGTCGTGCGAGGTCCATTTCGTGTGTCCGGACCCTCTCCCGTTCTCGCATTTCCTCGTGGGATAGGCTGGTTTTGGGGATGCCTCGCCCCCCATCTGTCGGGGTTGTGGTCGGCAGGTTTTCGTCCCGGGCCGTGGTCCCTTCGGTGCGGGGTGGGGTGGCCTCGGCTTCTGCCCAGGCTTTCAGGGCTTTCTGCATTTCTTCCTTGGTGCCCAATCCTGTGCTTGGGATCCCTTTGTCCTTGCAGAATTGTTTTAGTTCTTTGTGGGTGTATTCTTCCAGTTTTTCCAGCTGGAAGGTTGCGGCCATGGTTGCTTCTTGGCCGTCCGTGGTTCCCTTTTTCTTTTTCCGTCTGGTTAGGTCGTGGGTGCGTTACTTGCCTGTACGATTGCGTCTGGCTCGGATCCCGTCGCTGGCCACCAAATGTTGGAGGGAGGACCACCGGGGAGTCGGGGGGACTACTCCGGGGCACCTTCCTACCGCAAAGTTATAGCCGAGCGCCGCTGAGAAGCCTCCTAGGAGAGGTCCTTCTCCTATGATCGTACTAGGCCCAGTAACACCACCACACAGGACTCCGTATCAGTTGCTTATCTTTGTGTTTATATAAAAAGGAGCACGTTCAATATTTACAGTGGGATCGAGTGGTCCAATAAGAGTCTCAATGTCTTTGGAGGGATAGGGTAGCAGGACAGTCTTAGTACCGGCAAGGTACGGGAAGGCTCTGCGCCAGACCTTGGGTGCTGGTCTCAGAGCGGCTCGGACGGGGAGAGCCGCGACGGCGTCAGCAGGGCTCGGGTGGAATTCCGCTAGGGTCGAGCCGCGACACAGTCAGCAGGGCTCCGGTGGTAGGTCCGCTTCGGTCGAGCTGCGACGAGGTCAGCTGGGCTCTGATGGTACGTTTCAGCAAGGTCGGGCCTTCGTGAAGGTCTTGTAAGCACGATGGAGCCGCGACGTCGTCAGCAGGGCTCAGAGTGTGGGTTCAGGAAGAGTCTTTCTCCGTAGGGTCGGCCGCGATCCGATCAGCAGGGCTCTTGACTCCGGGATACAACTGTCGTCTTGTTGCCGGGTCGCCCCAGATATAGGTCTGGAGCCCTTTGATGTCCGGACCCTTGCGCCCAGGAGGGCGGAGAGGCCGGGTAGGGCGCGGCCAGACGCCCAGCAGGAGAGGCGCCAGGCCCCAGAGAGCTGTGGGGCGATCACACCTAGGTGTGGAAGGACGGTTGGGGGTCCCATCGATACTGCCCTCCGCCGGGAGTGGGAAGGACTCACGTGGTATCCCCCGGACCAGGGGTTGGCACCTCGATGTCGGGCCTCGCTGGGACCGAGGCCGGGTAGAGCAGGGTCACGTAGGTGGTCACGTGGAGTGACGTATAATCCAAGATGGAGGAGCCCCGAGGTGCATGGGACCTCGTGCGGCTTAGCGAGGGGGAACAGGACCACGCCACGAGGCCGGCTCCAACACCCTCCGATTCCGAGAGTTCCTCCTGAACCTGGCGCATGACGTGCCCCTCGCCGGACACCTCGGGCGAGACAAAACTTACAGCCGCCTAGTGACCCATTTCTATTGGCCCCAAATGCGGAGAGACGTGGACCATCACTGCCGGTCCTGCCGGACCTGCCAGGCTAGCGGAAAGACTGGGGGTCGAGTTAAGGCCCCCCTCCAACCATTTCCAGCCGTCCACACCCCGTTCGAACGAGTAGGGATCGACATTGTGGGGCCCCTCGACCCCCGAACCGCCCTGGGACACCGCTTCATCCTGGTACTGGTCGACCACGCCACCCGATACCCCGAGGCCAACCCACTCCGCACTGTGATCAGCTCCAGTGGTGGGCCGGGCCCTGATGGGCATCTTCTCCCGGGTGGGGTTCCCCCGAGAAGTGGTGAGCGACAGGGGTACGAACTTTATTTCGAAGTACATGAGATCCCTCTGGCAACAATGTGGGGTCACCTACAAATTCACCACCCCTTACCACCCCCAGGGGAACGGACTGGTCGAGCGGTTCAACAGAACCCTGAAGGGGATGATCAAGGGCCTGGAAGAGCCCCTGAGGAGGAGGTGGGACGTCCTGCTGCCCTGCCTCCTGTTCGCCCATCGAGAGGTACCACAGAAATCCCTGGGCTTCAGCCCCTTCGAACTGTTGTATGGACACCCCGTCCGAGGGCCCCTCAGCCTGGTCAAGGAGGGCTGGGAGGCGAACGTCCAAAATGCCCCCCCCCGACGTCTACCGGTACCTCCTGACCCTGCGGAACCAGACTCGGAAGTTCCGGGCCCTGGCAGAAGCCAACCTCGAAGCCAGCCAAGAAGACATGAAACGCTGGTATGACGAAAATGCCTCGACCGTCGAGTTCGAGCCGGGCCAGCAAGTCTGGGTCATGTCACCCGTGGACCCCTGCGCCCTGCAGGACAAGTGGACCGGGCCCTTCAAGGTGGTTGAGAGGAAGAGCCCCATCACCTACCTGGTCGACATGGAGTCCCCGAGGAACCCCCTCCGGGTCCTACACGTCAACCGGCTCAAGCCCCACTTTGCCCGAACTGAACTAAGCCTGCTGCTGGCTACCGACGATGGGAGCGAAAGCGACTCCAAGCCCCTACCAGACCTCCTGGGGTCCTCGGGCCAAGACGGCTCCTTGGAGGGCGTCCACCTCTCCGCCACCCTGACCCCAGAACAGCGCCATGACTGCCGGAAGCTGCTGCAACCCTTCGCTGCCCTCTTCTCTCTCACGCCCGGAGTGACCCCCTGGTGCGTCCACGACGTGGACACCGGGGACAGCCCCCCTGTGCGGCACCGCGCCTACAGAGTACCCGACCGAGTCTGAGCCTGCATACAGACCGAGGTCTCCAAGATGCTCGCCCTCGGAGTCATCGAGCCATCAGACAGCCCGTGGGCCAGCCCGGTGGTCTTAGTGCCGAAGGCCGCCGCCCCCGGCACCCCCCCGGAACTCAGATTTTGTGTAGACTACCGGGGCCTGAACGCAGTCACCAAGACCGATGCCCACCCCCTGCCACGGGCTGACGAGCTGATCGATCGCTTAGGGGCCACCCGCTACCTAAGCACCTTTGATCTCACCGCTGGGTACTGGCAGATCAAGCTCACTCCCGGCGCCCAGGAACGATCCGCCTTTTCCACCCCCGATGGGCACTACCACTTTCGGGTGATGCCCTTCGGTATGAAGAACGCCCCAGCGACCTTCCAGAGGCTGGTGAACAAGGTCCTGGCCGGGCTAGAAGCTTTCAGCGCGGCCTACCTCGACGACATTGCCGTCTTCAGCAACCACTGGGCCGCGCACCTAGGACACCTCGGAGAAGTCCTGGCCGCTCTCCAAAGGGCCGGGCTCACAATTAAGGCCAGCAAATGCCAGATCGGTCAAGGATCTGTGACCTATCTGGGCCACCAGGTGGGGAGTGGCCAGGTGGCGCCCCTCCAGTTAAAGGTCGATGCCATCCAGGCGTGGGAGCCCCCCGCAACCCAAACCGCTGTCCGGGCCTTCTTAGGCCTCACAGGCTACTACCGGCGATTTATTAAGGATTATGGCAACATTGTGGGGCCCCTCACGGAGCTCACTTCCAAGAAACAGCCCAAGGCGGTGCACTGGACGCCCCGCTGTCAGACCGCTTTCGAAGCCCTCAAGGCGGCCATGTGTGCAGCCCCTGTGCTACAGGCCCCTGACTACAGCAAGGAATTTGTGGTTCAGACCGATGCCTCGGAGTACGGGGTCGGGGCGGTCCTCTCCCAGATGGACGCCGAGGGCCTCGACCGACCTGTGGCCTTTATCAGCCGCCGACTGCTGCCACGAGAACAGAGGTGGAGCACCATCGAGCGGGAAGCCTTCGCTGTGGTATGGGCTCTCAAAAAGCTCCAGCCCTACCTTTTCGGCACCCACTTCAGAGTCCAAACTGACCACCGGCCCTTGCGGTGGCTAATGCAAATGCGGGGCGAGAACCCCAAGTTGTTGCGATGGTCCATCTCGCTGCAAGGGATGGACTTCACCGTGGAGCACCGGCCCGGCAACGACCACGCCAATGCTGACGGCCTGTCCCGATTCTTCCGCCTCGGCGAGGAGAACCCCCAAGGAGATAAGTGACTCTCCCTGCCTTCAGCTGGGGGGGACGCGTGTTGGAGCCGGCCTCGTGGCGTGGTCCTGTTCCCCCTCGCTAAGCCGCACAAGGTCCCATGCACCTCGGGGCTCCTCCATTTTGGATTATACGTGACTCTACGTAACCACCTACGTGACCCCGCTCCACCCGGCCTCGGTCCCAGCGAGGCCCGACATCGAGGCGCCAACCCCTGGCCCGGGGGATACCACGTGAGCCCTTCCCACTCCCGGCGGAGGGCAGTATCGATGGGACCACCAACCGTCCTTCCACACCTAGGTGCGATCGCCCCACAGCTCTCTGGGGCCTGGCGCCTCTCCTGCTGGGTGTCTGGCCGCTTCCTACCCGGCCTCTCCGCCCCCCCGGGCGCAAGGGTCCAGACATCAAAGGGCTCCAGACCTATATCTGGGGCGACCCGGCAACAAGACAACAGTTGTATCCCGGAGTCAAGAGCCCTGCTGATCGGATCGCGGCTGACCCTATGGAGAAAGACTCATCCTGAAACCACACTCTGAGCCCTGCTGACGACGTCGCGGCTCCATCGTGCTTAGAAGACCTTCACGAACCTTTGGGGCCCTGCTGACGCTGTCGCGGCCCGACCTTGTTGAACTTACCATCAGAGCCCAGCTGACCTCGTCGCGGCTCGACCGAAGCGGACCTACCACTGGAGCCCTGCTGACTGTGTCGCGGCTCGACCCAAGCGGAACTACCACCCGAGCCCTGCAGACATCGTCGTGGCTCCCCCCGGCCGAGCTGCTTTGAGACCAGCCCGCAAGGTCTGGCGCAGAACCTCCCCGTACCAGGCTGGTACTAAGACTGTCCCGCTACCCTACCCCCACAAAGACATTGAGACTCCTCTGGATCACTCGATCCCCCTGTAAATATTGAATGTGCTACCCTTGATAAAGTACCAAGATAAGCAACTGATACGGAGTCCTGTGTAGTGGTGTTACTGGGCCTAGTACGATCACAGGAGAAGGACCTCTCACAGGAGGCTTCTCGGCGGCGCTCGGCTGTAACTTTGCGGTAGGAAGGTGCCCCGGAGTAGTCTCCCCGACTCTCCGGTGGTCCTTCCTCCAACACTAGCCAAGTGAGTGAGTAGCTAGCCAAGTGAGTAAGTGGCCAAGAAAGTGAGTGAGTGGCCAGTCAATTGAGTGAGTGGCCAGCCGAGTGAGTGGCCAGCTGAATGAGTGAGTGGCCAGCCAAGTGAATAAATGAGTTGCTGGCTGAGTGAATGAGTCAATGGCCAGCCGAGGGAATGAGTGAGTGGCCAGCTGAGTGAATGAGTAAGTGGCCAGCCAAGTGAATAAGTGAGTGAGTGGCTGGCCAAGTGAGTGAGTGGCCAGCTGAGAGAGTGAGTGGCTGGGTGAGTGAGTGGCTGGCTGAGTGAGTGCCAGCTGAATGAGTGAGTGGCCAGCTGAATGAGTGAGTGGCTGGCTAAGTAAATGAGTGAATGGCTGGCTGAGTGAGTGCATGGCCAGCTGAGTGAGTGAGTGAATGAGTGGCTGGCTGAATGAGTGAATGGCTGGTTGAGTGAGTGGCTTGCTGAGTGAGTGGCTGGCTGAGTGAGTGGCCAGCCAAATAAGTGAGTGGCCAGCCAAGTGAGTGGCTAGCTAAATAAGTGAATGGCTGGCCAAGTAAGTAAATGGCCTGCCAAGTGAGTGAGTGGCCAGCCAAGTGAGTGGCCAACTGAGTGAGTGAGTGAATGGCTGGCCAAGTAAGTAAATGGCCAGCTGAGTGAGTGGCTAGCTGAGTGAGTGGCTGGCCAAGTGAGTGAGTAGCCAACTGAGTGAGTGAATGGCTAGCTGAGTTAGTGAGTGGCTGGGTGAGTGAATGAGTGAGTGATTGGCTGAGTGAGTGAGTGGCCAGCCGAGTACATGGCCAGCCGAATGAGTGGGTGGCCAAATGAGTAGCTGGCTGAGTAAGTGAGTGGCCAGCCGAGTGAGTGACCATCCAAGTGAGTTGCTGGCTAAATAAGTGGCTGGCTGAGTGAATGAGTGGCTGGCTGAGTAAGTGGCTGACAGAATAAGTGAGTGAGTAGTTGACTGAACACATGGCTGACTCAGTGAGTGGCCAGCCGAGTGAGTGGCCAGCCGAGTGAGTGGCTGGCCGAGTGAGTGGCTGGCTGAGTAAGTGGCCAGCTGAGTGAGTTAATGGCCAGCTGAGTGAGTGAGTGGCCAATTGAATAAGTGAGTGGCCAGCCAAGTGAGTGACTGAGTAGCTGGCTGAGTGAGTAAGTGAGTGAGTGGCTGGCTGAGTAAGTAGCTGGCTGAGTGGCTAGCTGAGTGAGTGGCTAGCTGAGTGAGTGGCTGGCTGAGTGAGTGGCTGGCCGAGTGAGTGGCTGGCCGAGTGAGTGGCTGGCCGAGTGAGTGAATGGTTGGTTGAATGAGTGAGTGGCCAGCCAAGTAAGTGAGTGGCCAGCTGAGTAAGTGAGTGGCCATCCAATTGAGTGAGTAGCTAGCTGAATGAGTAAGTGGCTGGCTGAGTGAGTAGCCAGCCAAGTGAATGAGTGGCCAGCTGAGTGAGTGAGTGGCCAGCTGAGTGAGTGAGTGAATGGCCAGATGAGTGAGTGAATGACGAGATGAGTAAGTGAATGGCCAACTGTGTAAGTGAATGGCCAGCTGAGTAAGTGAATGGCCAGCTGAGTAAGTGAATGGCCAGCTGAGTGAATGAGTGGCCAGCTGAGTGAGTGGCTAGCCAAGTGAGTGAGTGTCTGGCTGAGTGAGTGAGTGGCTGGCCGAGTGAATGAGTGAGTGGCTGGCCGAGTGAATGTCTGGCTAAGTGAGTGAATGGCCATCTGAGTGAGTGAGTGGCCAGCCGAGTACATGGCTGGCCGAGTGAGTAGGTGGCCAAGTAAGTAGCTGGCTGAGTGAGTGGCCAGCCGAGTGAGTCGCTAGCCAAGTGAGTGAGTAGCCAGCCAAATGAGTGAGTGAGTGGCTAGCTGAGTGAGTGAATGGCTAGCCAAATGAGTGAGTGAGTGGCCAGGAAAGTAAGTGAATGGCTGGGAAAGTGAGTGGCCAGCTGAGTGAGTGGCCGGCCGAGTGAATGAATGAGTGGCTGATTGAGTGAATGAGTCAGTGGCCAACCAAGGAAATGAGTAATTGGCCAGCTAAGTGAATGAGTGAGTGGCCAGCCAAGTGAATGAATGAGTGAGTGGCTGGCCGAGTGAGTGGCCAGCTGAGAGAGTGAGTAGCAGGCTGTGTGAGTGAATGATCAGCTAAATGAATGAATAACCAACTGAGTGAATGAATGGCTGGCTGAATGAGTGAGTGGCCAGCTGAGTGAGTAGCCAGATGAGAGGCCAGCTGAGTGGCCAGCTGAGTGGCCAGCTGAGTGAGTGGCCGGCTGAGTGAATGAGTTGCCGGCTGAGTGAATGAGTGAATAGCTGGCTGAGTGAGTGCATGGCCAGCTGAGTGAGTGCATGGCCAGCTGAGTGAGTGAATGAGTGGCTGGCTGAATGAGTAAATGGCTGGCTGAGTTAATGGCTCTCTGAATGAGTGAGTGGCTGGCTGAGTGAATGATTGAATGGCTAGCTGAGTGAGTGGCCAGCCAAGTAAGTGAGTGGCCAGCCAAGTAAGTGAGTGGCCAGCCAAGTGAATGGCTGGCTGAATAAGTGAATGGCTAGCTAAGTAAGTGAATGGCCAGCGGAGTGAGTGAGTGGCCAGCCAAGTGAGTGGCCAGCTGAGTGAGTGAATGGCTGGCCAAGTATGTAAATGGCCAGCCAAGTAAGTGACTAGCCGAGTGAGTGAGTGGCTGGCTGAGTGAGTGAGTGGCCAACTGAGTGAGTAGCCAGCTGAGTGAGTGGCCAGCTGAAGGAGTGGCTGGCTAAGAGAGTGGCTGGCTGAGTTAGTAAGTGAGTGGCTAGCTGAGTGAGTGGCTTGCTGAGTGAGTGGCTAGCTGAGTAAGTGAGTGACCAGCTGAGTGACTAGCCAGCCAAGTGAGTGGTTGGCTGAGTGAGTGAGTGGCCAGCTGAGTGAATGGTCAGCTGAGTGAGTGAATGGCTGGTTGAATAAGAATGACCATTTGAGTGAGTGGCCAGCTAAGTAGATGAGTGAGTGAGTGGTCAGCTGAGTAAATGAGTGGCCAGCCAAGTGAGTGACTAGCTGAGTAAGTGGCCAGCCAAATGAGTGAGTGGCCAGCTGAGTTAATAAGTGAATGGCCAGCTGAGTGAATGAGTGAGTGAATGGCCAGCTGAGTGAGTGAGTGGCTGGCTGAGTGAATGAGTGGCTAGCTGAGTGAGTGGTCTACCAAGTGAGTGAGTGGTCAGCCAAGTGAGTGAGTATATAGTCAGCCAAGTGAGTGAGTGGCCAGCTGAGTGAGTGGCCAGCCAAGTGAATGAATGAGTGGCTGGCTGAGTAAATGGCCAGCTGAGTAAGTGAATAGCTGGTTGAGTGAGTGAGTAACTGGTTGAGTGAGTGAGTAACTGGTTGAGTGAGTGAGTAACTGGTTGAGTGAGTGAGTGGCCAGCCAAGTGAGTAGCTGGTTGAGTGAGTGGTTGGCTAAGTGAGTGAGTGACTAGCCAAGTGAGTGAGTGGCTGGCTAAGTGAATGAGTGGCTAGCCAAGTAAGTGAGTGGCTGGCTGAGTGAGTGGCTGGCTGAGTGAGTGAGTGGCTGAGTGAGTGAGTGGCCAGCCAAGTGAGTGAGTGAGTAGCTAGCCAAGTGAGTAAGTGACTGGCTAAGTGAGTGGCCAGCTGAGTGAGTGAGTGGCCAGCTGAGTAAGTGGCTGGCCGAGTGAGTGAGTAAGTAAATGGCCAGCTGAGTGAGTGGCCAGCTGAATGAGTGAGTGGCTAACTGAGAAAAAAAGAAGTCCACTGTGTGAGTGAGTGGCCAGCTGAGTGATTGGATGGCCAAGTGAGTGAGTAGCTGGACGAGTGAGTAAGTGGCTGGACGAATGAATGAGTTAGTGGCTGACCAAGTAAGTGAGTGGCCAGCCGAGTGAGTGGCTGGCTGAGTGAGTGAATGGCCAGCTGAGTGAGTGGCTGGCTGAGTGAGTGGCTGGCTGAGTGAGTGAGTGAGTGGCCAACTGAGTACATGGCCAGCCAAATGAGTGGGTGGCCAAGTGAGTAGCTAGCTGAATAAGTGAATGGCCAGCCGAGTGAATAGCTAGTCAAGTGAGTGAGTAGCCAGCCAAGTGAGTAAATGGCCAAGAAAGTGAGTGAGTGGCCAGCCGAGTGAATAGCTAGCCAAGTGAGTGAGTAGCCAGCCAAGTGAGTAATTGGCTGTTGGAGGGAGGGCCACCGGGTAGTCGGGGAGACTATTCCGGGCACCTTCCTACCGCAAAGGTATAGCCGAGCGCCGCTGAGAAGCCCCCTCGGGGAGGTCCTCCTCCTATGATCGTACTAGGCCCAGTAACACCACCACACAGGACTCAATAGCAGTTGCAAGATTAGATTCTTTATCGGCAGTAATACGGGCAATATTTACAGAGGGATCGAGGGATCCTATCAGAGTCTCAATGTTCGTTAAGAGGATAGGGTAGCGGGACAGTCTTAGTACCAACCAGGTACGGGAGGGCTCTGTGCCAGACCTTGGATGCTCGGACGTGGAGAGCCGCGACAGTGTCTGCAGGGCTCGGATGGTAGTTCCGCTTAGGTCGAGCCGCGACACGGTCAGCAGGGCTCTGGTGGTAGGTCCGCTTCGGTCGAGCCGCGACGAGGTCAGCTGGGCTCAGATGGTAGTTCCGCTTAGGTCGAGCCGCGACACGGTCAGCAGGGCTCTGGTGGTAGGTCCGCTTCGGTCGAGCCGTGACGAGGTCAGCTGGGCTCAGGGGGTAAGGTTCAACAAGGTCGGGCCGCGACAGCGTCAGCAGGGCCCCAAAGGTTCGTGAAGGTCTTTAAGCACGGTGGAGCCGCGACGTCGTCAGCAGGGCTCAAGTGGTGGTTCAGGGTGAGTCTTCTTCCGTAGGGTCAGCCGCGATCCGATCAGCAGGGCTCTTGACTCCAGGATACAACTACTGCCCTGTTGTCGGGTCGCCCCAGATATAGGACGGGAGCCCTTTGATGTCCGGACCCTTGCGCCCGGAGGGGGCGGAGAGGCCGGGTAGGGAGCGGCCAGACGCCCAGCAGGAGAGGCGCCGGGCCCCAGAGAGCTGTGGGGCGGTCACACCCAGGTGTGGAGAGACGGTTGGGGGTCCCATCGATACTGCCCTCCGCCGGGAGTGGGAAGGGCTCACGTGGTATCCCCCGGGCCAGGGGTTGACGTCTCGATGTCGGGCCTCGCTGTGACCGAGGCCGGGTAGAGCAGGGTCATACAGATGGATACGTGGAGTGACGTGCAATCCAAGATGGAGGAGTCCCGATGTGCATGGGACCTCGTGCGGCTTAGCGCGGGGAAACAGGACCACGCCACGAGGCCGGCTCCCACACGCGTCCCCCCCAGCTGAAGGCAGGGTGAGTCACCCATCTTCTTGGGGGTTCTCCTCGCCGAGGCGGAAGAATCGGGACAGGCCGTCAGCATTGGCGTGGTCGTTGCCGGGCCGGTGTTCTACAGTGAAGTCCATCCCTTGCAGTGAGATGGACCAGCGCAACAGCTTGGGGTTCTCGCCCCGCATTTGCATGAGCCACCGCAAGGGCCGGTGGTCAGTCTGGACCCGGAAGTGGGTACCGAAAAGGTAGGGCCGGAGCTTCTTGAGAGCCCATACCACAGCAAAGGCCTCCCGCTCGATGGTGCTCCACCTCTGTTCTCGCGGCAGCAGTCGGCGGCTGATAAAGGCCACCGGTCGGTCGAGGCCCTTGGCATCCAGCTGGGAGAGGACTGCCCCGACCCCGTACTCCGATGCATCGGTCTGGACTACAAATTCCTTGCTGTAGTCGGGGGCCTGTAGCACAGGGGCAGCGCACATGGCCGCCTTGAGAGCATCAAACGCGGTCTGGCAGCGGGGCGTCCAGTGCACCGTCTTGGGCCACTTCTTCGAAGTGAGTTCCGTAAGGGGGCCCACAATGCTGCCATAATCCTTTATGAAGCGTCGGTAGTAACCTGTGAGGCCTAAGACGGCCCGGACAGCGGTTTGGGTGGCGGGAGGCTCCCACGCCTGGATGGCGTCGACTTTTAACTGGAGGGGGGCTACCTGGCCACTCCCCACCTGGTGGCCCAGATAGGTCACAGAGCCTTGACCGATCTGGCATTTACTGGCTTTAATGGTGAGCCCGGCTCTTTGGAGAGCGGCCAGGACTTCCCCAAGGTGTCCTAGGTGCGCGGCCCAGTGGTCGCTGAAGATAGTAATGTCATCGAGGTAGGCCGCGCTGAAGGCTTCGAGACCAGCCAGGACCTTGTTTACCAGCCTCTGAAAGGTCACTGGGGCGTTCTTCATGCCGAAGGGCATCACCCGGAAGTGGTAGTGGCCATCGGGGGTAGAGAAAGCTGATCGTTCTTGTGCGCCGGGAGTGAGCTTGATCTGCCAGTACCCAGCGGTGAGATCAAAGGTGCTTAGGTAGCGGGCGGCCCCTAAGTGATCAATCAGCTCATCGGCTCGTGGCAAAGGGTGGGCATCGGTCTTGGTAACTGCGTTCAGGCCCCGGTAGTCGACACAAAATCTGAGTTCGGGGGCCGTGCCGGGGGCGGCGGCCTTTGGTACCAAGACTACCGGGCTGGCCCACGGGCTGTCGGAAGGCTCGAGGACTCCGAGGGCGAGCATCTTGGCGACCTCGGTCTTTATGCAGGCTCGGACTCGGTCAGGCACTCTATAAGCGCGGTGTCGTACAGGGGGGCTATCCCCCGTGTCCACGTCGTGGACGCACCAGGGGGTCACCCCGGGCGTGAGAGAGAAGAGGGCAGCGAAGGGTTGCAGCAGCTTCTGGCAGTCATGGCGCTGTTCTGGTGTCAGGGTGGCGGAGAGGCGGACGCCCTCCAAGGAGCCGTCTTGGCTCGAGGACCCCAGGAGGTCTGGTAGGGGCTCGGAGTCACTTTCACCCCCATCGTCAGTAGCCAGCAGTAAGCTTAGTTCAGTTCGGGCAAAGTGGGGCTTGTGCCGGTTGGCGTGCAGGACCCGGAGGGGGTTCCTCGGAGACTCCATGTCGACCAGGTACGTGACGGGGCTCTTCCTCTCAACGACCTTGAAGGGCCCGGTCCACTTGTCCTGCAGGGCGCAGGGGTCCACGGGTGACATGACCCAGACCTGCTGGCCCGGCTCAAACTCAACGGCGGAGACATTCTCGTCATACCAGCGTTTCATGTCTTCTTGGCTGGCTTCAAGGTTGGCTTCTGCCAGGGCCCGGAACTTCCGAGTCTGGTTCCGCAGGGTCAGGAGGTACCGGTAGACGTCGGGCGGGGCACTTTGGACGTTCGCCTCCCAACCCTCCTTGACCAGGCTGAGGGGCCCTCGGACGGGGTGCCCATACAACAGTTCGAAGGGGCTGAAGCCCAGGGACTTCTGTGGTACCTCCCGGTAGGCGAACAGGAGGCAGGGCAACAGGACATCCCATCTCCTCCTGAGGGGCTCTTCCAGGCCCTTGATCATCCCCTTCAGGGTTCGGTTGAACCGCTCGACCAGTCCGTTCCCCTGGGGGTGGTAAGGGGTAGTGAATTTATAGGTGACCCCACATTGTTGCCAGAGGGATCTCATGTACTTCGAGATAAAGTTCGTCCCCCTGTCGCTCACTACTTCTCGGGGTAACCCCACCCTGGAGAAGATGCCCATCAGGGCCCGGCCCACCACTGGAGCTGTCACAGTTCGGAGGGGGACAGCTTCTGGGTATCGGGTGGCGTGGTCGACCAGTACCAGGATGAAGCGGTGGCCCAGGGCGGTTCGGGGGTCGAGGGGCCCCACGATGTCGATCCCCACTCGTTCGAACGGGGTGTGGATGGCTGGAAATGGTTGTAGGGGGGCTTTCACTCGTCCCCCAGTCTTCCTGCTAGCTTGGCAGGTCGGGCAGGACCGGCAGTGCTGGTCCACGTCTCGTCTCATTCGGGGCCAATAGAAATGGGTCACGAGGCGGCTGTAAGTCTTGTCCCGCCCTAGATGTCCGGCGAGGGGCACGTCATGTGCCAGGTTCAAGAGGAACTCTCGAAATCGGAGGGGGACCCCCAGCACCCGGCCGGCCCCTAGTTCGGCCACTTTCTGCTCGCTATACAATAAGTCATCGTCCCAATAGACCCAGTGGGTTCCCGTGGGGTCCCCCGCAGCCTGCGCGGCCGCCTGCTGTCGGGCCCCTTCGAGGGACGGGCAGTGTGGGAGCCGGCCTCGTGGCGTGGTCCTGTTTCCCCGCGCTAAACCGCACGAGGTCCCATGCACATCGGGGCTCCTCCATCTTGGATTGCACGTCACTACACGTGACCACCTGTATGACCCTGCTCTACCCGGCCTCGGTCCCAGCGAGGCCCGACATCGAGATGCCAACCCCTGGCCCGGGGGATACCACGTGAGCCCTTCCCACTCCCAGCGGAGGGCAGTATCGATGGGACCCCCAACCGTCCTTCCACACCTAGGTGCGATCGCCCCACAGCTCTCGGGGGCCTGGCGCCTCTCCTGCTGGGCGTCTGGCCGCTCCCTCCCCGGCCTCTCCGCCCCCTCCGGGCGCACGGGTCCGGATGTGAGAAGTTGGCCTGATGTATGATGTCACTAGTTCTAGTGTACACCTTATATCAGTCCAAATACCCTTATGGTGATTGGTTGTAAAGTCAACCTTATAGACCAGCTATCCTAGTGGTAGCATGGACAAGAGCAGTCTTAGGCTAAACTCTGAATGGCATGTGAAGCCAGCTGTGATACCATATATAATCCCTTGAATACCAAATGAAAGGACACCACAACAGATATATATATAAAATAAAGTGTATTTATTCTAGTCAAACCCTCAGCACTCTTTATGAGATTAGAGGTAAGTACAACACAGTCTTATTCAAGCATACATTAAGTCACACAGGTAAGTAATACAGTTAGGCCCTAGGGGCCACGCAAACCATATATGTTGGAAGGCGGACCCCGAGGAGTCGGTGAGACCACCAAGGGGGGGCCCTCTCACTGCCCGAAGTAGCCGAGCGCTGCCGAGAAGTCTCCTGAGAGATCCTTCTCCTATCACGCACTAGCACAGTAACACCACCACACAGGACTCAAGGAGGTTGTCTGGTGACAAGCAATTCTTTATCAGCAATCAAAAGGTTACGAGGTCAATATTTACACGAAGGGATCGAGGGATCCACCAAAAGTCTCAGTGTCTCTTTGGAAGGGTAGGGGTAGCGGGTCAGTCTTTGGCAGGAGTGCGGTACGAGGGTACCTGGGGCCCAGTTCTTATCCTCAAGCTGGAGGACCTCCGATCTCGGAGGGGTCGAGCCGCGACGGCGTCAGCAGGGCTCTGGCGTACAGTTCGTGGAGAGCCGCGATTCAATCAGCAGGGCTCTCAAGTTGGTTTCTGCTCAGCTCGAGCCGCGACGTCGTCAGCAGGGCTCCGAGGAAGGTTTCAGCGAGGTTGGGCCGCGACAGCGTCAGCAGGGCTCCGATGTTCCAGGTGGTTCAGAAAGGGTTCACAAGAAGGAGCCGCGACGCAGTCAGCAGGGCTCGTGATGGTTCCGACAAGAGTTCTTCTCCGTAGGGTCAGCCGCGATTCAATCAGCGGGGCTCTCGACTCCGGGATACAACTGCCGAGCTGTGGTGGGGTCGCCCCAGATATAGGTCTGGAGCCCTTTGAGGTCCGGACCTATGCGCCCGAGGGGGCGGAGTGGCCGGGTGGAGGTGGCCAGACGCCCAGCAGGAGAGGCGCCAGGCCCATGGGAGTTGCAGGGCGATCACACCTCGAGAGGGGAGGACAGTTGGGGGTCCCATCGATACTGTCCTCCGCCGGGGGCGATGAATGGTTCCTGCGGCACCCCCTGGCTAGTTCGTGGTGCCTCGATGTCGGGGCTTCGCTGGGGTCGAGGCCGGGTTGAGCGGGGTCGCGCCGGCTGGTGCACGGCGTGACGTGGAGGCCAACAAGATGGCGGAGCCACGAGGAGTATGCGACCACGTGCAGCTCCGGGTGAAGGGCCTTGGTGTAGTTCAGACGGGTGGCCCGTGACGGCCGGGGCGGGGAACGGCCACAATCCAGGGGGTTAAGGACCACGCCACGAGGCCGGGTCCAACAATATACTAAGTAAGTGGTATAAGGACCACTGTCACGGAAATAGAATAGGCCTAGGCCTAGGGAATCGCTGGGGCTACACTTCACTAGCGTTAGTTAGGAAGTGGGAGGCCCACGGGATTCGTGTGCAGAGTGGAAACACTCACGCGTAATGCGTAAAAGTCACTAGCAATAGTACAGTTTAGAAAATGATAGATTTAGGACACTTCCGGAGTAGCTAGGAAGTTGAGACTGGAAAACTAGACACTAGGATAGTCACTATCCTGATGAGCACCGGAGTACCCAAGTTACCTAGCCCACAGGCTGTGGGTGCATAGGGGTGAAGATGCGTCGGTTTTCGTCGTCGACTCCTATGGATGCCTGAAGAAAGATGCTGACAGGCAGTCAGTGAAGAGTGTCCGGTGGATCCCAAGGCTGGGATCAAGAAGAGAGGAGACCTGCAAGCAGAAGGGACAGAGTCAGGGTCACTAGCCAGTGACCACGTGGAACCAGGAAGGAACCAGGCGATGTCGTGAAGATTGCAGGTGAAGGTGAAGCTTGTCGCTGCAGCCAGGAGGACCAGGAAGCGTCGAGGACGACCAGGACCAGGAGGCGAGCTGTCCCACGAAGGCTCTTGCTGTCGGCGGCGTCGAAGTTGGACTAGGACTCACCAAGCCTTGGCAAGCGGAACCCACGAAGAACGAAGGACTTGCTTCTGGTGCAGACCAGGAAGGTCTGGGGTGCTTCTTCTTTGCAGAGAAGCGGGAGCCAGTCTGGAGGAGCCAAACCAGTGCAGAAGATTTCAGGGTGCGTCGTCACAAAGGCCACTAGCCAGCGGGCAAGCAACCGGACAGACGCGGCAAGCAGGTAAATGCAGAAGGGCCCCACGCAGGACTCGTGGAGTGTGGGGGGCTGATCTTCGGTGCAGATGGTGCTTGGGGTTGGGGATTCTCAATCCCCGGTGCACAACTTCGAGGGTGCCTCAGAAGCTGCGCTTTAAGTTACTAGCCACTTTTCGTAGCCGGTCCCACGTCGCTCGTCGCCTCCACGGATCTCAGCTTTGCTGTGGATGTGGATCAGGGTCGGAGAAGTCTGGAAGTCAAGGCTCTGGTCGGGCTCTGCAGTCGGTTCCTCGTAGAACGTGGGCAAAGCAAAGGGTAGTCTCTTGATGGTGCCTGTTTGCACAGGGTAGCCACTCCTTGGCCACAAGGGAGATTCTTCAGTCTTCTTCTTTCGTCGAATGTCGAAGGTCCAGAGTTTCTGTTCAAGTTGCAGGTGCAGGATAATCTAAAGTCTTGAGGCCCAACTCCCACTCTTATACTAATCTGGGGGGCTGGGATACCTGCTAGGTCACGCCTTATGGGTGGGACCTGGGAGGGGGTGGTTACACCCACTTCCCTTTGTCCAATTTCGCACCAGAGCTGGGGCTGGAGTGCCCCAGCGCCGGTTTGAACTGGACTATGCAAGGAACACCTTGTGTGCCCCAGGCATGTCTCATTCCTTTCAGCCCACCCTGCCCCAGTACACTAAAGGCTGTCTGGGGAGGTGCTAGCACCTCCCCAAGCAGGAAACCTATTGTCCAGGCCTCCCTGGCTGGGATCACTCCCAGCTGCAGGAGGTCAGACTTGTGTCGTGGCAGCAGCATCCATTTTGTGATGCTGAGGCTTTGGTCAGAGGCTAACAGTGAAGTATGATTTTAACATGTCTTTCCCTCTAGAAGGGGGGAATAATATCCTCATGTCCAGAAATGGCATGGGGGTATTATTCCACAGTGTTAGACACCTTACACGACATGTTTCGATAAAGCCAAACCATAGTTACCATAACCGTCTAAGATTATAAGGCACTTTAAGAGTATATGGTAGGCTATATCATAGAACAGCTATAAGGACTTGGTTCCGAAAGCTGCAGACAGGCTCAGCTCATGCTAGAGCACCATCTCACATGTTACCAAGCACTCTGCCTCCAGGATTGTTAAGGCCTGCCATAGGAGTGACTGATAGGTACACATCTGTCTATATGTAAGTTAGGTATAGGAATACTACACCTAAGCAAGGGGTGATTACACGACCTTGCCCCAGCTGAGTGATCAGCCAGTTGTGTCAAAATGGAAGGCCAGGCCAGGGGTGGCATAATACATGCTGCAGCCCCTGGTAGGCCTAGGGTACACCTATGCCCTGGGTATCTAGGGTACACTGTACAGGGGCCAATAAGGTGATCCTATCCAAATGGGTTATGCACCTAAAGTACATAGTATTAATTTAGAGAGAGAACAGCAGGGCTGTGGGTCTGATTAGCAGGCCCACAGCCACATCTAAGTCGAAAACCAGTAAAGCAAAAGCAAAAAGTGGGGGTGAACATAGAAAGCAGACCCTACTCTCCTACACCGGACATCAAAGGGCTCCCGTCCTATATCTGGGGCGACCCGACAACAGGGCAGTAGTTGTATCCTGGAGTCAAGAGCCCTGCTGATCGGATCGCGGCTGACCCTACGGAAGAAGACTCACCCTGAACCAACCCTTGAGCCCTGCTGACGACGTCGCGGCTCCACCGTGCTTAAAGACCTTCACGAACCTTTGGGGCCCTGCTGACGCTGTCGCGGCCCGACCTTGTTGAACCTTACCACCAGAACCCAGCTGACCTCATCGCGGCTCGACCTAAGCGGAACTACCATCTGAGCCCTGCAGACGACGTCGCGGCTCCCCACGTCCGAGCCGCTCTGAGACCAGCATCCAAGGTCTGGCGCAGAGCCTCCCGTGCCTGGCTGGCACTAAGACTGTCCCGCTACCCTATCCTCTTGAACGAACACTGAAACTCTGGCAGGATCCCTCGATCCCTCTGTAAATATTGCACGTATTCCTGCTGATAAAGAACCTAATCTCGCAACCGCTATTGAGTCCTGTGTGGTGGTGTTACTGGGCCTAGTACGATCATAAGAGAAAGATCTCTCCGAGGAGGCTTCTCAGCGGCGCTCGGCTATAACTTTGCGGTAGGAAGGTGCTGGATTAGTCTCCCCGACTACCCGGTGGGCCTCCCTCCAACAGGCAGCCCTTCTGCTCTTGCTGGAATTGTTCGCGGGTGGGGCCCCCGTCGTGGCGCCACTGGGCCAGCTCGGGGATCTCGCTGAGGGGAGCGGCCTCGTTGGAAGAAAGTTCGGATGGCCCGGCCTCCTCGTCAGGTTCCTCCGGGCCGGAGGAGGTGGATTGTTCGGGGCCCGCCGGCTTGTCGGGGGCCGGGGCCGCGGCTGGATGGGTGGTCATGGACCGAGTGGTGGCGCAGGCCCACTCAGGTAGTCCTAGCATCCCCAGATGCTCTCGGCGCTCCACCTGGGCCCAGGGGGAGCTCTCTAGGTCGTTCCCCAGGAGGCAGTCCACCGGGGCGTCGTCGCGGACAGTTACTTTTAGGGTGCCGGACACTCCTCCCCACTCGAAGGGGATTCGGGCCATCCGGCACATGCTCTCGGTGTTGTCTGCGGTCCGGACAGGGCAGAGGACATGTGGCAGGATCTGTTCGGGGGTCACCAGATGGCAGCGGACAGCGGTCACACTGGCCCCAGTGTCCCGGAGGGCCTCGGCCCGTCGCCCGTTGATGGTGACCCACTGTTGGTACTTCTGGGTGTTGCTTGGGATGGTGGCTCGGGGCACCATTTCTCGGGAGCCTAGGCATACAAGCGACATGGCGGCTGGTTCCCACTCGGGGGACCCGTCGTCGTGGTTTTCCTCCTCGTCCTCTCTCTCCCCCAGGGCTGCGGCGGCTATTTGTCGGGGAGGTGGCCCCGTGGTCCCGTTCCGTCGGTTCACGGGGCAAGCCGGGTCGCTTGCATAATGGCCGGTCTGCTGACATCCGAAGCAGGTCACTGTCGGTCGTGGTCCAGACCGGGCGATAGGGGTCCCTCTTCGGCCCTGGGTCGGGGAAGCGGGGTTGGTTGCTTGCCCTCGTGGTGGACTTCTGGGCGGCCCGGCTGGGAATTCTCGACTGCGGTGGGACCCCCCTCCTCCGCCTCGCTGGCGGGGAGGTCCCGTGGTACTCCGGGTGTAGTCCCCCACAGGGTTCCGGGGGACCCGGGTGTTGACCCATCGGTCCGCTTCGGCGGCGAGCTTCCGGGGCTCGGTCAGTTTACTGTCCAGGAGGTGTTGCCTTAGTTCCACAAAGCAGTTGTTGGCGAGGTGCTCCCAGACAATGAGGTCGAACAGTTAATTATATGAGGTGACCTTGCTCCCTTTTATCCATCCTTCCAACGCTCGGCTGAAGAAGTCCACGTATTCAACCCATTTGGTACCGGGGATCTTCTTGCAGTCCCGGAAGCGTTGCCGGTACATCTCGGCCGATAGTCCGTAGCGTGTGAGTAGGGCTTCCTTCATGTGGTCGTACGAGGTCATCACGGCGTCTGGGAGTTGCAGCAGGGTATCCCGCCCCTCGCTGAGGAACCTCCCCCATAGGCCGGCACCCCAATCCTTCCGGGGTACCCGATGGGAGGTCATGGCTACCTCGTACGCTCGGAACCATTGCTGGATGTCGTCATTTTTATAGTACTCCTTGACATCCTTGGGGATGTGAACCTTTGGCTCGGTCAGGGGCAGAGCGTCCCGGGCTCCGGGGTTGCTGGTCTCCTCAGTTTTAGCTTTTAGTTCAAGTTCTTTAAGTCTCGTGCTCGAGGGTTAGCCATCTCTCCTCTAGCTCCCGATGCCTTTTCTTCTCCTCGATTTCTTCTTGCAGCCGTAGTTGCTCCAGGGCTATTTTTTTCTCCGCCAGTAGGAGCTCACCGTCCAGCCGGAGTCGGGCAAGGTCCATTTCGTGTGTCCGTGCCCTTTCCCGTTCTCGTATTTCTTCGTGGGAAAGGCTGGTGTCCGGGACGGTTCGCTCCCCGTTTGTCGGGGTCGTGGTCGGCAGGTTTCCGTCCCGGGCCGAGGTCCCTTCGGCTCGGGGTGGAGGGGTCTCGAGTTCTGCCCAGGCTTTCAGGGCTCTCTGCATATCTTCCTTGGTGCCCAATCCTGTGGTTGGGATCCCTTTGTCCTTGCAGAACTGTTTGAGTTCTTTGTGGGTGTATTCCTCCAGTTTCTCCACCTGGAAGGTTGCGGCCACGGTTGCTTCTTGGCCATCCATGGTTTTCTTTTCCCGTCTGGTCCGGCAGTGGTTTCGTTACTTGCTTGTACGATTGCGTCTGGCTCGGATCCCACTTCTGACACCAAATGTTCAAGGGAGGGCCACCGGGTAGTCGGGGAGACTATTCCGGGCACCTTCCTACCGCAAAGGTATAGCCGAGCGCCGCTGAGAAGCCCTCTCGGGGAGGTCCTCCTCCTATGATCGTACTAGGCCCAGTAACACCACCACACAGGACTCAATAGCAGTTGCAAGATTAGATTCTTTATCGGCAGTAATACGGGCAATATTTACAGAGGGATCGAGGGATCCTATCAGAGTCTCAATGTTCGTTAAGAGGATAGGGTAGCGGGACAGTCTTAGTACCAACCAGGTACGGGAGGGCTCTGTGCCAGACCTTGGATGCTGGTCTCAGAGCGGCTCGGACGTGGAGAGCCGCGACGGTGTCTGCAGGGCTCGGATGGTAGTTCCGCTTAGGTCGAGCCGCGACACGGTCAGCAGGGCTCTGGTGGTAGTTCCGCTGAGGTTGAGCCGCGACACGGTCAGCAGGGCTCTGGTGGTAGGTCCGCTTCGGTCGAGCCGCGATGAGGTCAGCTGGGCTCAGGGGGTAAGGTTCAACAAGGTCGGGCCGCGACAGCGTCAGCAGGGTCCCAAAGGTTCGTGAAGGTCTTTAAGCACGGTGGAGCCGCGACGTCGTCAGCAGGGCTCAAGTGGTGGTTCAGGGTGAGTCTTCTTCCGTAGGGTCAGCCGCGATCCGATCAGCAGGGCTCTTGACTCCAGGATACAACTACTGCCCTGTTGTCGGGTCGCTCCAGATATAGGACGGGAGCCCTTTGATGTCCGGACCCTTGCGCCCGGAGGGGGCGGAGAGGCCGGGTAGGGAGCGGCCAGACGCCCAGCAGAAGAGGCGCCAGGCCCCAGAGAGCTGTGGGGCGGTCACACCCAGGTGTGGAGAGACGGTTGGGGGTCCCATCGATACTGCCCTCCGCCGGGAGTGGGAAGGGCTCACGTGGTATCCCCCGGGCCAGGGGTTGGCGTCTCGATGTCGGGCCTCGCTGGGACCGAGGCCGGGTAGAGCAGGGTCATACAGATGGATACGTGGAGTGACGTGCAATCCAAGATGGAGGAGTCCCGATGTGCATGGGACCTCGTGCGGCTTAGCGCGGGGAAACAGGACCACGCCACGAGGCCGGCTCCCACATTGGCCAAGAAAGTAAGTGAGTGGCCAGTCAATTGAGTGAGTGGCCAGCCGAGTGAGTGGCCAGCTGAATGAGTAAGTGGCTAGCTGAATGAGTGGCCAGCTGAGTGAATAAATGAATGTCTGGCCGAGTGAATGAGTCAATGGCCAGCCGAGGGAATGAATGAGTGGCAAGCTGAGTGAATGAGTGAGTGGCCAGCTGAGTGAATGAGTGAGTGAGTGGCTGGCCGAGTGAGTGAGTGGCCAGCTGAGAGAGTGAGTGGCTGGCTGAGTGAGTGGCCGGCTGAGTGAGTGGCCAGCTGAGTGAGTGGCCAGCTGAGTGAGTGGCCAGCTTAGTGAGTGAGTGGCCAGCTTAGTGAGTGAGTGGTCAGCTGAGTGAGTGAGTGGCTGACTGAGTGAGTGAGTGAGTGGCTGGCTAAGTGGATGAGTGAATGGCTGGCTGAGTGAGTGGCTTGCTGAGTGAGTGAGTGGCTGGCTGAGTGAGTGGCCAGCCAAATAAGTGAGTGGCCAGCCAAGTGAGTGGCTAGCTAAATAAGTGAATGGCTGGCCAAGTACATAAATGGCCCTCCAAGTGAGTGAATGGCCAGCCAAGTGAGTGAATGGCCAGCCAAGTAAGTGGCCAACTGAGTGAGTGAATGAATTGCTGGCCAAGTAAGTAAATGGCCAGCTGAGTAAGTGGCTAGCCAAGTGAGTGAGTGGCTGGCCGAGTGAGTGAGTAGCCAACTGAGTGAGTGAATGGCTAGCTGAGTTAGTGAGTGGCTGGCTGAGTGAGTGAGTAGCTGTTGGAGGCAGGACCACCGGGGAGTCGGGGGGACCACTCCGGGGCACCTTCCTACCGCAAGGTTATAGCCGAGCGCCGCTGAGGAGCCTCCTGGGAGAGGTCCCTCTCTTGGGGTCGTACTAGGCCCAGTAACACCACCACACAGGACTCCGTATCAGTTGCTTATCTCGGTACTTTATCAATGGTAGCACATTCAATATTTACAGTGGGATCGAGTGATCCAGAAAGAGTCTCAATGTCTTTGTAGGGACAGGGTAGCGGGACAGTCTGAGTACCAGCCTGGTACGGTGAGGCTCTGCGCCAGACCTTGCGTGCTGGTCTCCAAGCAGCTCGGACGTGGAGAGCCGAGACGGTGTCTGCAGGGCTCGGGAGGTAGTTCCGCTTGGGTCGAGCCGCGACACGGTCAGCAGGGCTCCGATGGTAAGTTCAACAAGGTCAGGCCGCGACAGCGTCAGCAGGGCCCCAAAGGTTCGTGAAGGTCTTTAAGAACGGTGGAGCTGCGACGTAGTCAGCAGGGCTCAGAGCGTGGTTCCAGGATGAGTCTTTCTCCGTAGGGTCAGCCGCGATCCGATCAGCAGGGCTCTTGACTCCGGGATACAACTGCTGTCTTGTTGCCGGGTCGCCCCAGATATAGGTCTGGAGCCCTTTGATGTCCGGACCCTTGCGTCCGGGGGGCGGAGAGGCCAGGTTGGGAGCAGCCAGACGCCCAGCAGGAGAGGCGCCAGGCCCCAGAGAGCTGGGGGGCGAGCGCACCTAGGTGTGGGAGGACGGTTGGGGGTCCCATCGATACTGCCCTCTGCCGGGAGTGGGGAAGTGTTCACGTGGTATCCCCCTGGCCAGGGGTTGGCGCCTCGATGTCGGGCCTTGCTGGGACCGAGGCCGGGTGGAGCGGGGTCACGTAGGCGGTTGCATAGAGTCACGTACAATCCAAAATGGAGGAGCCCCGAGGTGCAGGGGACCTCGTGTGGTTTAGCGAGGGGGAACAGGACCACGCCACGAGGCCGGCTCCAATACGCGTCCCCCCCAGCTGAAGGCAGGGAGAGTCACCCATCTCCTTGGGGGTTCTCCTCGTCGAGGCGGAAGAATCTGGACAGGCCGTCGGCATTGGCGTGGTCGTTGCCGGGCCGGTGCTCCACGGTGAAGTCCATCCCTTGCAGCGAGATGGACAATCGCAACAACTTGGGGTTCTCGCCCGCATTTGCATTAGCCACCGCAGGGGCCGGTGGTCAGTTTGGACTCTGAAGTGGGTGCCGAAAAGGTAGGGCCGGAGCTTCTTGAGAGCCCATACCACAGCGAAGGCCTCCCGCTCGATGGTGCTCCACCTCTGTTCTCGTGGCAGCAGTCGGCGGCTGATGAAGGCCACAGGTCGGTCGAGGCCCTCGGTGTCCACCTGGGAGAGGACCGCCCCAACCCCGTACTCCGAGGCATCGGTCTGGACCACAAATTCCTTGCTGTAGTCAGGGGCCTGTAGCACAGGGGCAGCGCACATGGCCGCCTTGAGGGCTTCAAAAGCGGTCTGACAGCGGGGCGTCCAGTGCACCGCCTTGGGCTGCTTCTTGGAAGTGAGCTCCGTGAGGGGCCCCACAATACTGCCATAATCCTTGATAAATCGCCGGTAGTAGCCTGTGAGGCCTAAGAAGGCCCGGACAGCTGTTTGGGTTGCGGGTGTGAGAAGTTGGCCTGATATGTAGTGCTCACTATTCTAGTGATCACTGTGTATCATTCCAAACGACCCTTATTGATGATTGGTTGTAAGTCAACCTTTTAGACCAGCTATCCTAGTAGCGTGGATACGAGCAGTCTTAGGCTAAACTCTAGAGGGCGTGTTAAGCCAGCTGTTTACCATCACATATACCCCTTGAACACCAAGTGAAAGGACACCACACAAGTTGTTATGAAAATAAAGGATATTTATTTATAACAAGACTACCCTGGCTCTTTATGAGTCAGGGAGCTAAGCACACTACAAAACTCTTAGGAAAATACTTCAGTTGCACAATTTACACAAATGCCCGAGGGGCACGAGAAACCATCTACACTAACAGTGAAATGCGAATGGTTAGAGTCTGGAGATACTGATTCCGGAGTGATCCGATCAGTGGGACTAAACGAAAAAGGAACTGGACACTTGTAGAGCGAACCTGCGATGGAGCACCGAGATGCTCGAGTTACCTAGCCCGGAGGCTGCGGCTGCGTGAAGTTCGTCAAGATGTCGGGAGTCCTCGTGTAGTCTCAGGAGCCTGAAAGAAGAAGTTGCTGGCAGGCGACCAGTGACGATGTTCAGAGCGATCCAAGCCTGGATCGGTGGTGAAGGAAAACCTGAAAGCAGAGGGGACTCAGTTCTCAACCGCTAGCCAGCGATCGTGTGGGCACCAGGAGGGTACCGGCTGAAGTCACCTCGACCAGGTGAGTGGGTGACGTCGGACTCGGCTGTTCCTCGGACCAGGAGGCGCGGCGGCGACCAGGATGGAGGGCGAGCTGTCCCACGAAGGTGTCTGCTGTCGATGATGCTGGGCCCAGGAAGGGGCAGCGGATCTTGGCAGTGGCCACCCAGGCGGGGGAGTCAAGATGGCGTCGGGAGTGGACCAGGAGGGTCCGTGGTACTCCTCTGTTGAAGGGGAGCAAGAGCCAGTCTGGAGCAACCAGACTAGTGCTGAAACAATCGTGGTGCGTCGTGAAGAGGGCCACAAGCCGGTCGGCAGTGGTCGAACAACGCGGTGAACAACAAGGAGCGGAAGGGCCCCCACGCAGATCTCGGGGATGCTGGGGAGGCAGACTTCGATGCTGGAGCTGCTCAGGGTTAGGGCTTCTCAAACCCTAGGTGCACTCACTCGAGGGTCCCTCGGTGGGCGTGCTAGATAAGCGTCGTGCAGGTTCTGAAGATAGCCGGTCCCGCAGGTCTCGTCACACCTACGGCTCTCAGCTGGGCTGATGAGGTAGGTAAAAGGTCAGAGATGGCAGGGACTCGGGTCTCGTCGAGCTGGGCAGTCTTGATCCGTAGGAGAGACTTACAGCAAACCGCAAGCGCTTAGATGGTGCCTGCTGGTGCAGGGTGGCTACTCCTTAGCCACAAGGGAGAGTCTTCAGAAATAGTCAAGAGTTCCTTTCGTGGAAAGTAGTTCGTGATTCGGAGTTATCCGATTATCTGATTATCCAATTTGGGAAGGGGACTCGCTCCTACCTTTATTCTAAGAGAAAGGGGCTGGCCCGTGACTAGGTTCTACCTATGGGTGGAGCCAGGAGGGGGGTGGTTACACCCCTATCCTTTGTCCGGCTTCGCGCCAGCTCAGGGGCTGGTGTGCCCCCGAAACTGGTTTGAGCCGGGCTATGCACAGTGAGCACCGGGGTGCCACTTGCAGTCACCTTCCTTTCAGCCCTGCCTACCTGGGATACACAAACCCTGTCTGGGATGGTGCTAACACCGCCCTCGACAGGAAACCCTTTGTCCAAGCTCCCTTTGCTGGAAGGTCCCCCAGCAGCAGGAGGTCAGACTTGTGTCTGGTGGCAGCATCCATTTTGTGATGCTGAGGCTTGAGTCAACTTTAACCGGGGTTCAAGGTTACTTCCATGTCGTGTCCCTCTAAAAGGGGGGAATGCTAACCCCGTCCCCAGGACTGGCGAGGGGTTCGTATTCCCATTCGTATGACACCTTACTCGACATGTATAGGTGATGCGATGCCAAAGTTAGCAAATAACCGCAAGGATTATAATGCCTTAAAAGTAGTTGGCCCGCGTCACCATGGAACGGCTATTAGGACTTGGTTCCGCAAGCCGTCGACGGGCTCAGCTCGCGCCAGAGCACCGTCCCACATGATTCCCTGCACTCTGCCTTCAGGATTGATAAGGCCTGCTATAGGAGTGACTGATAGGAATCCCTGTGTCCATTTTAGGGTTTTAGGTGTAGGAATACTACACCTACAGCAACGGGTGATTACACCACGTGGCCCCAGCTGTCGTGCAGCCAGTTGTGTCAGATTTGGGCGGCCATTCCAGGGGTGGCATAATACATGCTTCAGCCCCTGGTAGGCCCTGGGTACACCGATGCCCTGGATACCTGTGGTATGCTGAGACAGGGACTGACAAGGCGGCCCAGTTCCAATTAGTGGATGCACCTAACGTACATGTGTGTTAATTTCGAGAGAGAACAGCTAGGCTGTGGGTCTGATTGGCAGGCCCACAGCCGGAGAAAGTCGTAAACCAATGAAGCAAAAGCAAAAAATCTGGGTGATCATAGGATTGCAGACCCTACTCTCCTACATGACCCCCCCCCAAACTTTGGGACAATAAGCTAACCTTGACCAGGTGAGTCTTCTTGCTCTAAGTGGAAATACCTGGAGAGCCCATCTGCATTGCCATGATCAGTGCCAGGTCTATGCTCCACTGTGAAGTCCATCCCCTGTAGGGAAATGGACCACCTAAGTAGTTTGGGGTTTTCACCCTTCATTTGATTTAGCCACAAGAGGGGCTTATGGTCGGTCTGAATCTTGAAGTGAGTGCCAAACAAGTATGGCCTCAACTTCTTCAGGGCCCAAACCACAGCAAAGGCCTCCCTCTCAATAGCTGACCAATTCTTCTCTCTGGGGGTCAGCCTCCTGCTAATAAAAGCTATGGGCTGGTCATGACCATCAAAATTCAGTTGCGATAGAACAGCTCCCACACCCAGCTCCGAAGCGTCTGTTTGGACAATGAATGGTTTGGAGTAGTCTGGACTCTTTAGGATAGGTGCTGTGCACATGGCCTGCTTTAGGTCATCGAATGCCTTCTGACAGCTTGCTGTCCACTGAACTTTTTTTGGCATCTTTTTACTTGTCAGGTCGTTTAGCGGGGTCACAATGGATCCATAATTTCTGACAAATTTCCGGTAATAACCAGTCAGGCCCAAGAAAGCTCGAACCTGAGTCTGGGTGGTTGGAGGAGCCCAGTCCTGGATGGCCTGTATTTTGCTCTCCAATGGTTGAACCTGGCCTCCACCTACAAGGTGGCCCAGGTATACAACCTGTGTCTGCCCTATCTGGCACTTGGTGGCCTTGATAGTGAGGCCTGCTTTCTGCAGGGCCTCTAACACTTTCCTCAGGTGGACCAGGTGATCCTCCCAGGTGGAGCTAAAGACAGCGATATCGTCCAGATACGCCGCACAGAAGTCGTCCAACCCAGTGAGAACTCGATTCACCAGCCTTTGGAAGGTGGCAGGTGCATTTTTCAAACCAAAGGGCATTACCACGAACTGAGGGTAGAAAATGCTGTTTTGGGCTTGGCCTCCTCAGCTAACCTGATTTGCCAATACCCAGCTGTCAGGTCAAACGTACTTAAGTAGTTGGCCGAGGCCAACCGGTCGATAAGTTCGTCTGCTCTTGGTATCGGGTGGGCGTCGGTCTTAGTGACCGCATTGAGACCTCTGTAGTCCACGCAAAACCTCATCTCTTTCTTACCGCCCTGGGTGTGAGGTTTCGGCACGAGCACTACGGGACTAGCCCAGGGGCTGTCCGAGGGTTCAATGACTCCCAGCTCCAACATTTTCTGCACCTCTGTCTTGATGCAGTCTCTGACATGATCAGGTTGCCGATAGATTTTACTCTTTACGGGCAGACTGTCCCCAGTGTCGACCTCGTGGGTACACCACTTGGTCTGACTGGGTGTCAGAGAGAACATATGTCGAAAGGATTGAAGAACCTGTTTACAATCCTCTTGTTGATGTCCAGAGAGGCTGCCGCAAAAGACAACACCATCTACTGATCCATCGTCAGGGTTCTGAGAGAGCAGGTCCGGGAGAGGGTCACTCTCCTCCTCCTGTCCCTCATCTGTGGCCATGAGCAAGCCCATGCCCTCCCTGTCGACATATGCCTTGAGCCTGTTTACGTGGAGCACCCTGTGGGGGCTCCGGGGAGTTCCCAGGTCTACCAGGTAGGTGACCTCTCCCTTTTGCTCAATGATCGTGTGGGGCCCAGACCATTTGTCTTTGAGTGCTGCTGGGGCCACTGGCTCCAGCACCCACACCTTCTGTCCAGGCTGATACACAGTCAGGACAGCCTTTTGGTCGTGCCAAGCTTTCTGTAATTCTTGGCTCGCCTCAAGGTTTTTAGACGCCTTTTCCATGTACTCCGCCATCCGCGAGCGGAGACCGAGCACATAGTCCACAATGTTTGATGCCGGCTTTCTGAGAGGTCTCTCCCATCCTTCCTTTACCAAACAAAGGGGTCCCCTTACAGGATGTCCGAACAGAAGCTCAAAAGGGCTGTAGCCAACCCCCTTCTGCGGGACCTCTCTGTAGGCGAACAAGAGGCAGGGTATCAGGACATCCCATCTCCGCCGAAGCTTTTCAGGTAGTCCGTGAATCATCCCTTTTAGGGTCCGGTTGAATCTCTCAACCAGCCCATTGCATTGTGGGTGATAGGGTGTGGTGAACTTGTAGTTGACACCACATTCCTTCCACATAGCAGTCAGATATCCCGACATGAAGTTTGCACCTCTGTCTGAGACGACCTCCTTAGGGAAGCCCACTCTGGAGAACACTCCAAGTAGGGCCCGTGCCACCACAGGTGCCGTAGTGGTCCTAAGGGGAATAGCTTCAGGATACCTGGTGGCGTGGTCCACCACCACCAGTATAAACTTGTGCCCTGATGCTGTCTGGGGTTCCATTGGTCCGACAATGTCGATCCCCACTCGTTCAAAGGGTACCCCCACCACTGGTAGTGGTATGAGGGGGGCCTTTGTCGTGCCACCTGACTTACCACTGGCTTGGCAAGTGACACAGGAGCGGCAAAACTCCTTCGTATCTTCGGACATGTGGGGCCAGTGAAAGTGTGGAACAATTCTGTCCCAAGTCTTATTCTGGCCTAAGTGACCTGCAAGGGGAATCTCGTGGGCCAAGGTGAGAAGGAAACCTCTCAGAGACAAGGGGATGACCAGCCTCCTGGTCGCACCAGGTTTGGGGTCTCTTGCCTCAGAGTACAGGAGTCCATCGTCCCAGTACACTTTGTGGGTACCCGTGGCGTTCCCTGCAGCCTCAGCAGCGGCCTGCTGTCTGAGGGGTTCAAGTGAGGGGCAGTCTAACTGTGCCTTCCCCAGGTCTTCCCTGGAGGGTCCCCCTGAGCCCAGAAACTCAACCTGACCAGGTTCAAGCTCTTGCGGCTCAGTTTCCCTCAGTTCTTTAAGGTCAGCCTCCTCGGAGACTTGATCCACGACCTGGGGCAAGGGGGAAGGCGAAGCCTTACCCTTACTGCTCCTTTTCTTGGAAGGTGTCTGGTCCGTTCTTCCAGGATCCAGCACCTGTTCAGTGGTGCATCTTTTGGCCTGTGACCTGGTCACAGCAAGGACATGTGCTGGCAAACCTAACATTTCCATGTGAGTCCTCTGCTCCACTTCTGACCATTGTGACGTTTCCAAATCATTGCCCAACAGACATTCTACGGGGAGGTCTGAACTAACCACAACCTTTTTCGGGCCACTTACCCCTCCCCAGGAGAAATCAACAACTGCCATACTGTGATTGGTAGTGACGTTGCTGGCATTGGTCACTAGGTAACTGGTACCTAGCATGATCTGTCCAGGGTCCACGAAGTTAGGCGTCACCATGGTGACACTGGCACACGTGTCCCTGTAGGCCTGAGCCACTCTTCCATTTATCAAAGGTGTCTGTCTGTATTTGCCCAAAGTATTGGGACTGGCATCAGGGGACATATCCATATCCCCTGTACAGACAAGGACGGCCTGAGTGAGCGTGCCGACTAAGTCGTCACTCCCCTCGGTTCCCAAGGTTAACCCAACTAATGCCTTGGGAGGCGCACTACCACTGCTGACTGTACTAGGGGGCGCAGGTGCCTTAGGGGCTGCAGTGGTAGGAGTTTGCCCTCCTTTCTTGGTGCACTCACTAAACCAGTGAGTCTTACTTTTACAGTATTGGCACCACCTTTTTGACTGGCCTTCTTGAGTCTTCTTCTTCTGTGAAGCCTGACCCCCACCCTCTTTGGTTTGTTGGGGACCTGTCGAAGACTTCTGGTCATTTTGTTCGTTCTTGTTACCCTTTTGGTCTGCTTTCTTCTGACCACCCTGGTTCTGATTCTGGTTCTGCTTGACCCTTGTTCTGACCCATCTGTCTGCCTTCTTTCCCAATTCTTGGGGAGAGGTCAGATCCGAGTCGACAAGGTGCTGATGCAACAATTGGTTCTGACAGTTGTTTAAAATCTGTTCTCGCATGATGAGATTGTACAATCCTGTGTAATCAGTAACCTTGCTACCCAGCAACCAGCCTTCCAAAGCCTTAGTGGCACAATCGACAAAGTCAGCCCAATCCTGAGACTGAATTTTCTGGGTGTCTCGGAACAGCACCCGGTACTGTTCCGTGGTTAAGCCGAACCCATCAATCAGTGTGTTCTTCAGGACTTGGTAGTTGTTAGCATCCTCAGCTCTTGTAGTGAGGAGCTTGTCCCTTCCTTTACCTTCAAAGGAAAGCCACAGTATAGCTGCCCACTGACTTGGGGGGACGCACTGGACAGTGCAGGCCCTCTCCAAGGCAGTTATCCACTTGTGGATGTCGTCCCCTTGTTTAAAGGGGGGCACTATTTTACTCAGGTGTCTAGTGTCTATACCCCTGTCTTTCTCTCTATTGAGAACGCTGCCACCAGTGGGATCTAACCCACTTAATTTCTGCTCTCGGGCTAAGGCAAGTCTTTCTTTGGCGAGGGCAAGTTCTTCCCGCTCGATCCTCAGATTGACCTCCCGCATCTTCGCTTCATGCTCCCTCCTCTGAGGGGAAGTCATTCCTCTCTGAGAAGGTGCCTGAGAGACATGTGTATGAACCGATCTGCCAGAGCCTCTGGAGAGAGACCTAGCTCGTCCGTTCCCAAGGTTAAGCCTGCTTGAGCGTGGGCCCGGGGCTCCCCCAGTTCCATTCTCATGCCTGCTTAAGTTGGTCCTTGTAAGCCTGCCGACTACCACTGGACCTTTGTCTGCCTCGTCTCCCGATAACTCGTCCTCGTCCTCCTCCTCTGTGTGGAGGTCGAGGTCTGGGTCACCGAGGGTTCCCTCTAAGGGAGGCATGTTCCCATCTGCACTGGGGGGACCTGGGTTAGAGGACCTCCTAGCATCGTACGCCTCTAAGAGACCTATCAGTATTGCGATGGTAGGGTTAGAACCCTGGTTTAGCTTCCGGGAGGCACACAGTTGTCTCATCTCCTTGAAGCTAAGAGTTGCATATCGTGACATGACCTGTGGAGGGTCACTGACCACTAAGGGAGTCCCTGCAGACTCTCCGTGGACCGACATGCTTTTCTAGTGAGGTGTAAGTGTTGCACCTACCTACACTATGGGTTTACCTACTGATCCCTTGCTAAGAGTTGTAGTCAGGGTGTGCTAAGCCCTGTTACACTACAACAGCCGGTTCAGTAGAACTCGGAGTATTCTAAGTTAAGTTATATGTACCTGGGTACTTATGTGATCTTTCACTGCGATATTCTTAGGATACGTGTGTGGTAAAACAACAGCAAGCTCAAATCCCACCGCTGCCACCAATGTGAGAAGTTGGCCTGATATGTAGTGCTCACTATTCTAGTGATCACTGTGTATCATTCCAAACGACCCTTATTGATGATTGGTTGTAAGTCAACCTTTTAGACCAGCTATCCTAGTAGCGTGGATACGAGCAGTCTTAGGCTAAACTCTAGAGGGCGTGTTAAGCCAGCTGTTTACCATCACATATACCCCTTGAACACCAAGTGAAAGGACACCACACAAGTTGTTATGAAAATAAAGGATATTTATTTATAACAAGACTACCCTGGCTCTTTATGAGTCAGGGAGCTAAGCACACTACAAAACTCTTAGGAAAATACTTCAGTTGCACAATTTACACAAATGCCCGAGGGGCACGAGAAACCATCTACACTAACAGTGAAATGCGAATGGTTAGAGTCTGGAGATACTGATTCCGGAGTGATCCGATCAGTGGGACTAAACGAAAAAGGAACTGGACACTTGAAGAGCGAACCTGCGATGGAGCACCGAGATGCTCGAGTTACCTAGCCCGGAGGCTGCGGCTGCGTGAAGTTCGTCAAGATGTCGGGAGTCCTCGTGTAGTCTCAGGAGCCTGAAAGAAGAAGTTGCTGGCAGGCGACCAGTGACGATGTTCAGAGCGATCCAAGCCTGGATCGGTGGTGAAGGAAAACCTGAAAGCAGAGGGGACTCAGTTCTCAACCGCTAGCCAGCGATCGTGTGGGCACCAGGAGGGTACCGGCTGAAGTCACCTCGACCAGGTGAGTGGGTGACGTCGGACTCGGCTGTTCCTCGGACCAGGAGGCGCGGCGGCGACCAGGATGGAGGGCGAGCTGTCCCACGAAGGTGTCTGCTGTCGATGATGCTGGGCCCAGGAAGGGGCAGCGGATCTTGGCAGTGGCCACCCAGGCGGGGGAGTCAAGATGGCGTCGGGAGTGGACCAGGAGGGTCCGTGGTACTCCTCTGTTGAAGGGGAGCAAGAGCCAGTCTGGAGCAACCAGACTAGTGCTGAAACAATCGTGGTGCGTCGTGAAGAGGGCCACAAGCCGGTCGGCAGTGGTCGAACAACGCGGTGAACAACAAGGAGCGGAAGGGCCCCCACGCAGATCTCGGGGATGCTGGGGAGGCAGACTTCGATGCTGGAGCTGCTCAGGGTTAGGGCTTCTCAAACCCTAGGTGCACTCACTCGAGGGTCCCTCGGTGGGCGTGCTAGATAAGAGTCGTGCAGGTTCTGAAGATAGCCGGTCCCGCAGGTCTCGTCACACCTACGGCTCTCAGCTGGGCTGATGAGGTAGGTAAAAGGTCAGAGATGGCAGGGACTCGGGTCTCGTCGAGCTGGGCAGTCTTGATCCGTAGGAGAGACTTACAGCAAACCGCAAGCGCTTAGATGGTGCCTGCTGGTGCAGGGTGGCTACTCCTTAGCCACAAGGGAGAGTCTTCAGAAATAGTCAAGAGTTCCTTTCGTGGAAAGTAGTTCGTGATTCGGAGTTATCCGATTATCTGATTATCCAATTTGGGAAGGGGACTCGCTCCTACCTTTATTCTAAGAGAAAGGGGCTGGCCCGTGACTAGGTTCTACCTATGGGTGGAGCCAGGAGGGGGGTGGTTACACCCCTATCCTTTGTCCGGCTTCGCGCCAGCTCAGGGGCTGGTGTGCCCCCGAAACTGGTTTGAGCCGGGCTATGCACAGTGAGCACCGGGGTGCCACTTGCAGTCACCTTCCTTTCAGCCCTGCCTACCTGGGATACACAAACCCTGTCTGGGATGGTGCTAACACCGCCCTCGACAGGAAACCCTTTGTCCAAGCTCCCTTTGCTGGAAGGTCCCCCAGCAGCAGGAGGTCAGACTTGTGTCTGGTGGCAGCATCCATTTTGTGATGCTGAGGCTTGAGTCAACTTTAACCGGGGTTCAAGGTTACTTCCATGTCGTGTCCCTCTAAAAGGGGGGAATGCTAACCCCGTCCCCAGGACTGGCGAGGGGTTCGTATTCCCATTCGTATGACACCTTACTCGACATGTATAGGTGATGCGATGCCAAAGTTAGCAAATAACCGCAAGGATTATAATGCCTTAAAAGTAGTTGGCCCGCGTCACCATGGAACGGCTATTAGGACTTGGTTCCGCAAGCCGTCGACGGGCTCAGCTCGCGCCAGAGCACCGTCCCACATGATTCCCTGCACTCTGCCTTCAGGATTGATAAGGCCTGCTATAGGAGTGACTGATAGGAATCCCTGTGTCCATTTTAGGGTTTTAGGTGTAGGAATACTACACCTACAGCAACGGGTGATTACACCACGTGGCCCCAGCTGTCGTGCAGCCAGTTGTGTCAGATTTGGGCGGCCATTCCAGGGGTGGCATAATACATGCTTCAGCCCCTGGTAGGCCCTGGGTACACCGATGCCCTGGATACCTGTGGTATGCTGAGACAGGGACTGACAAGGCGGCCCAGTTCCAATTAGTGGATGCACCTAACGTACATGTGTGTTAATTTTGAGAGAGAACAGCTAGGCTGTGGGTCTGATTGGCAGGCCCACAGCCGGAGAAAGTCGTAAACCAATGAAGCAAAAGCAAAAAATCTGGGTGATCATAGGATTGCAGACCCTACTCTCCTACACGAGGTGACCTTGCTCCCTTTTATCCACCCTTCAAAGGCCCGGCTGAAGAAGTCCACGTATTTGACCCATGTGGTACCGGGGAGCTTCTTACAGTCCCGGAAGCGCTGCCGGTACATCTCGGCTGACAGTCCGTAGCGTGTGAGTAGGGCTTCTTTCATGTGGTCGTATGATGTCATCACCGCATCGGGGAGTTGCAGCAGGGTATCCCGGCCCTCTCTGAGGAACCTCCCCCATAGGCCGTCACCTCAATCCTTCCGGGGTACCCGATGGGAGGTCATGGCTACCTCGTAGGCTCGGAACCACTGCTGGATGTCGTCGTTTTTGTAGTATTCCTTGACGACATCCTTGGGGATATGAACCTTTGGCTCGGTTAGTGGCAGAGTGTCCCGGGCCCCGGGGGTGCTGGTCTCCCCCGTTTTGGATTTCAGTTCGAGTTCCTTGAGGCCCCTCTCGTGCTCGAGGGTTAGCCGTTTCTCTTCTAGTTCTCGCTGCCGTTTCTTTTCTTCGATTTTGTTAGAAGGCGACCTCAGAGGGGCCCGGAGGGGGCCCTGACTGCCCTGAGACCCACCCTCGAGGTATCTTAGCCGGGCACTGGCGGGAGACTCCTCAGGGGAGGAACCTCGTATCTAGGATCGCACACGCGGCACCACACGACAGAGAGACACCACACGAGGAGTTCTTAAGGGCAAATCTTTATCAGATCGGAGTGGTAGGATCTTTATGATCAGCAAGGCAAAATATATACAAGTAGAGCGCGGGCTCGCAAAGTCTTGGAGAGGGGTTAGGAGGTAGCGGGACAGTCTTTGGGGATAAGGATCAAATGCAGGAGCGTACCCGGCGCACAGCTCACAATCCTCGAGCTGGGGGATACGCTTGTCGTCGTGGGGTCCAGCGGGACCAAGAGAGTCCGTGGGAGCCGCGAGTCACTCAGCAGGCTCGAGTACAAGTTCAGAGGTCTTACGATCTTCAGGGAGCCGCGAGTCACTCAGCAGGGCTCAAGCACAAAGTCCGGAGGTCTTACGATCTTCAGGGAGCCGCGAGTCACTCAGCAGGGCTCAAGCACAAAGTCGGAGGTCTTACGAACTTCAGGGAGCCGCGAGTCACTCAGCAGGGCTCAGGTGTTTCCAAGGCGAATCTGCCGGACAGTCCCAGAGCACCCCTTGTTATAGGGCGACTCCTCTTTGATGTCCGGAGTCTGTGCAGGCAGGGGTCTTGTCACCTGGGGGTCGCTTGTTGGGGGTTTCCTGCCATTGTCCTTTGATCCTTTCAGGGCCGGGTTGGGAGGAGTCCCAGACACCCAGCAGGCGTGGAGCCAGCCCTCGGGGAGGCCGGCGGGTCGATCGAAAACCACCTTCCCAGGGAAGCGCAGAGGTGTGATGGAAACTGCTCCTCCCTTTCTCATCCCAAGGGGAGCGCGATGTCCTCCAGCCGGAGTGGCGCTTATAGGCTAGGGTCGCGCTGGGGCCGGGCGGCCATCTTGGTGCATGAAGTGGGCACGCTGGCCCAGGATGGCCGAAAAAGGAAGGCCACGGACGGGGGAAGTCCGGGTCGGGTGTGTGTGTTCTGGTGGGAAGGATCGGCTAGGCCGTGGGCTCGGGGCTGGTGTGAGGTGCAGGGGTCAGGTCTGACTACGTTACGAGGGCCGGGTCTAACACGCGTCCCCCCCAGCTGAAAGCCGGAGAGAACTGCCCATCTTCTTGGGTGTTCTCTTCGCTGAGGCGGAAGAATCGGGAGAGGCCATCGGCGTTGGCGTGGTCCGTCCCAGGGCGATGTTCCACGGTGAAATCCATCCCCTGGAGGGAGATTGACCAACGCAGAAGCTTGGGGTTTTCTCCTCGCATCTGCATGAGCCATCGCAAGGGGCGATGGTCGGTTTGGACCCTGAAATGGGTGCCGAACAGGTAAGGGCGTAGTTTCTTGAGGGCCCAGACTACGGCGAACGCCTCGCGCTCGATGGTACTCCATCTCTGTTCCCGGGGCAACAGCCTTCGGCTGAGGAAGGCCACGGGCTGGTCTAGACCCTGGTCATTTACCTGGGAGAGGACTGCCCCGATGCCATGCTCGGAGGCATCAGTTTGTACCACAAACTCTTTGGAGTAGTCGGGGGCCTGGAGGACGGGGGCCGTGCACATGGCCGTTTTCAGGGCATTGAACGCCTCTTGGCAGGCAGGGGACCACTGTACCTTCTTGGGCTGCTTCTTGGATGTGAGTCCCGTGAGGGGACCGACCAGGCTGCCGTAATTCCGGATGAATCTCCGGTAGTAGCCCGTGAGGCCCAGAAAGGCTCGGACCTCTGTTTGGGTAGTGGGGGGTTCCCAGGCTAGGATGGCGTCGATTTTGGGCTGCAGAGGGGCGACCTGCCCGCTTCCGACCTGGTGCCCCAGGTAGGTTACCGAACCTTGCCCAATCTGGCATTTGCTGGCTTTCACGGTGAGGCCCGCCTGGCGTAGGGCGGTTAGCACCCTCCGGAGGTGCTGGAGGTGCTCACTCCATTCGGAACTAAAAACTGCGATATCGTCGAGATATGCAGCGCTGAATTTTTCCAGCCCGGCCAGGACTCTATTTACCAGTCGCTGGAAGGTGGCCGGGGCATTTTTCATCCCGAAGGGCATCACGCGAAAGCGATAGTGCCCATCCGGGGTGGAGAAGGCGGACCGCTCCTTGGCTCCCTCTGTGAGCGCAATTTGCCAGTAGCCGCAGGTGAGATCGAAGGTGCTAAGGAACCGAGCAGCCCGAGCCGGTCAATGAGCTCGTCGGCTCGGGGAATGGGGTGGGCATCGGCTCGGGTGACTTCATTGAGTCCCCGGTAGTCCACGCAGAAGCGGAGTTCCGGGGCGACCCCGGGGGCAGCTGCTTTTGGGACCAGGACCACGGGGCTGGCCCAGGGGCTGTCTGAGGGTTCTATCACGCCTAGGGTCAACATTTTCGAGACTTCGGCTTGGATACAGGACCGGACCCGATCAAGGACTCGGTAGGCTCGGTGTCTCACTGGCGGGCTGTCCCCGGTATCCACATCATGGACACACCAGTCGGTGACCTTGGGGACCAGGGAGAAAAGGTCCGGAAACTGCCCAAGGAGCTGGCGGCAATCCTCACGTTGCTGGGGAGTGAGAGACGGGGAGAGGTTCACTCCTTCTACGGAGCCGTCCTTCTCCTTGGTGCACAGAAGATCAGGGAGCGGATCTGACTCTTCTTCGGACCCGTCGTCAGTGGCCAGTAGGAGGCTCAGCTCCGTCCGCACAAAGTGGGGCTTGAGGCGGTTCACGTGGAGGACCCGGAGGGGGTCCCGGGGTGACTGGACGTCTACCAAGTACATGACCGGGCTCTTCCGCTCAACTACTTTGAAGGGCCCGGTCCATTTATCCTGGAGAGCGCAGGGTTTCACGGGGGCCATGACCCACACCAGCTGGCCTGGCTGAAACTCGACTAGCGCGGCGTTCTGGTCATACCAGCGCTTCATCTCCTCCTGACTCGCCTCCAGGTTGGCCTCTGCCATCTCCCGGAACCTCCTAGTCTGATTTCGGAGGGTCAGGACGTAACGGAACACGTCTCGGGGGGGGCCTCGGGGCGCCGCCTCCCACTCTTCCTTGACCAGGCTGAGGGGCCCCCTGACGGGGTGCCCGTAGAGTAACTCAAAGGGGCTGAAACCCAAGGATTTCTGGGGAACTTCTCGGTATGCGAATAGGAGGCAGGGGAGCAGGAGGTCCCACTTACGCCGGAGGGGCTCTTCCAGGCCCGCGATCATCCCCTTCAGAGTCCGGTTAAACCGCTCTACCAGGCCGTTTCCTTGGGGGTGGTATGGGGTGGTGACTTGTAGGACACCCCGCACTGTTGCCATAAGGACTTCATGTATCGGGAGATAAAGTTGGTACAGCAATCGCTCACGACCTCGCGGGGAAAACCCATGCGGGAGAAGATCCCCATCAGCGCCCGGCCCACCACGGGGGCCGTGACGGTGCGCAGGGGGATGGCCTCAGGGTAACGGGTGGCATGGTCCACCAGGACGAGGATGAACCGGTGCCCCTGGGAAGTTGGGGGGTCCAGAGGTCCTACAATGTCGATTCCGACCCGCTCAAAAGGGGTACTGACGACAGGGAAGGGTTGGAGGGGAGCCTTGCGCTTCCCTCCACTCTTCCCACTGGCCTGGCACGTGGGACAGGACTTGCAGGGGGCTTCCACATCCGCTTTCATTCTGGGCCAGTAGAAGTGAGTCACGAGGCGACTGTATGTTTTGTCCTGACCCAAGTGACCTGCGAGGGGAACGTCGTGGGCCAAGCCCAGGAGGAGGTTTCGGAAGCATAGGGGTACCACCAGCACCCGGCCGGACCCTAGCTCCAACGACTTCTGTTCGCTGTACAAAAGGTCATTCTCCCAATACACCCGGTGCGTCCCCGTCTGGTCGCCTGCGGCCTGGGCCTCTGCCTGTTGCCGTGGCCCGACCAGGGAGGGACAGGTAGCCTGCTCTCTGCAGAACTCCTCTCGGGAGGGCCCCCCTCGTGGCGCCACTGGGCTAATTCGGGCAGATCGCCTAACTCGGCGTCTGGGGTGGAGTCGGAAGGCGGGGGTTCGTCACTGGCGATCGACTCTTCTGGTGGGGGAATGTGGGGGCCCTCGGCCGGGGCTATCCCATCTTCAGGGGTCGGGGCGTTGTCGACGTCCCTCAGGGGGGTCAGTCGAGCCACCATGGATCGAGTGGTGGCGCACACCCACTCAGGGAGGCCCAGCATCCCTAGGTGGGTCTTGCGCTCAACTTGTCCCCAGGGGGAACTTTCCAGGTCGTTCCCCAGGAGACAGTCGACGGGCTGGGAGGTTCTCACTGCGACCTTCAGTTTACCGACCACCCCTCCCCACTCGAAGGGCACCAGGGCTACCTTACATAGGCTTTCTGTGTTGTCGGCTGAAATGACAGGGCAAAATACGTTGGGGAGGACCTGGTCTTCGTGGACTAAATGGCTGAGGACACCGGTGATGCTGGCCCCGGTGTCACGGAGGGCTTCTACTTGGTGGCCATTGATCGTTACGAGTTGCCCATATTTCTTTGTGTTAGAGGGCAGGAGGCTCCCAGGGACCATCTCTCTATCCCCTAAGGACACTAGGGCCATAGCGGCGGGTTCCCACTCCTCGGCCTCCTCAACCTCCTCCCCCAAGGCTACATTGGCTATCTGTCTAGCGGGGGGTGCTGCCTGGGTGGTGCGTGGGGCCATGGGGCATTCAGGGTCGTTGGCGTAATGCCCGGGCTTCTGGCAACGGAAACAAGTGATGGTTACCCGGTGCTGGTGGGGGTGCCGGGAAAGGTGGAGGTTGGGACTTTGGGGGACTAGCCTGGGACTCTCTCTGCCCTCCCTGGTTTCCCCCCCCTCTCTGGCGGGGTGGTCCCTGACTGGCTCGGGGGTACTCTCCTACAGGGCCCCGGGAGACCCGGGTGTTGGTCCAGCGATCCGCCTCGACAGCCAGCTTTCTCGGGTCCGTGAGCTTGCTGTCGAGCAGATGCTGGCGTAGTTCCACAAAGCAGTTGGCAGCCAGGTGTTCCCACAACATAAGGTCGGTTAGTTCTTCCAGGGTGGTTACCTTGCTGCCCTTGACCCACCCATCGAAGGCGCTGCTGAAGAAATTCACATATTCCACCCAGGTGGTACCCGGGATCTTCCTGCAGTCCCGGAACCGCTGGCGGTACATCTCCGGGGTGAGGCCGTACCTTGTGAGGAGGGCCGTTTTCATGTGTTCATAGGAGGTCTGCATGGAGGTGGGTAGATCGAGCAGGGTGTCTCTCCCTTCGCTCAGGAATCGTCCCCATAACCCCGCCCCCCAATCCTTCTGCGGGACCAGATGGGAGGTCATGGCGACCTCGTAGGCCCGGAACCACTGCTGAATGTCATCATTTTTGTAATATTCTTTGACCACATCCTTGGGGATGTGGACCTTCTGCTCCGTCGGGGCGGCCGCCTCCCGGTTCCCCGGGGGCCGCGCTTCTTCACTTCTTGCTTTCAGTTCTATTTCCTTCAAGCTGCGTTCATGTTCCAGTTGAAGTCTCCTTCCCTCGTGTTCTCGTTGGAGTTTCTTCTCTTCTAGTTCTCCCTGTACTCGCAACTGTTCTACTGCTAGCTTTTTCTCGGCTAATTTCAACTCGCCCTCGATTTTGAGTTTGGCTAATTCGAGCTCGTGATTTTTTTCTCTGTCTGCGAGTTCCTCCGGGGATAGGCCCCCGTCTGGTACGAAGCCTTGCACCTGGTTGCTGCTGCATTCTCCTTGGGAGGGTCCAGCTTCGTTGTGGGGCTCCCCCGCTCCTTCTGGGCGGGAGGCTCCAGAATCCACCCAAGCTTTCAGTGCCTTTTGCATATCTTCTTTGGTGTTGAGACCAGTGGTAGCGATTCTGAGTTCCTTACAAAATTGCTTTAGTTCTTTGTGAGTGTACTCTTCCAGTTGTTCCACCTGGAACACGGTACTGGCGTCGTCTTCTACGAGAACCACGGTGTTTCCTTCTGCCATCTTTGTCGGTAGTGCGTCAGCCGTTCACGGTACGATCTCTTGATTATGGGCCCGAATCCCGTCGCTTGCCACCAATGTTAGAAGGCGACCTCAGAGGGGCCCGGAGGGGGCCCTGACTGCCCTGAGACCCACCCTCGAGGTATCGTAGCCGGGCACTGGCGGGAGACTCCTCAGGGGAGGAACCTCGTATCTAGGATCGCACACTCGGCACCACACGACAGAGAGACACCACACGAGGAGTTCTTAAGAGCAAATCTTTATCAGATCGGAGTGGTAGGATCTTTATGATCAGCAAGGCAAAATATATACAAGTAGAGCGCGGGCTCGCAAAGTCTTGGAGAGGGGTTAGGAGGTAGCGGGACAGTCTTTGGGGATAGGGATCAAATGCAGGAGCGTACCCGGCGCACAGCTCACAATCCTCGAGCTGGGGGATACGCTTGTCGTCGTGGGGTCCGGCGGGACCAAGAGAGTCTGTGGGAGCCGCGAGTCACTCAGCAGGCTCGAGTACAAGTCCGGAGGTCTTACGATCTTCAGGGAGCCGCGAGTCACTCAGCAGGGCTCAAGCACAAGTTCGGAGGTCTTACGATCTTCAGGGAGCCGCGAGTCACTCAGCAGGGCTCAGGTGTTTCCAAGGCGAATCTGCCGGACAGTCCCAGAGCACCCCTTGTTATAGGGCGACTCCTCTTTGATGTCCGGAGTCTGTGCAGGCAGGGGTCTTGTCACCTGGGGGTCGCTTGTTGGGGGTTTCCTGCCATTGTCCTTTGATCCTTTCAGGGCCGGGTCGGGAGGAGTCCCAGACACCCAGCAGGCGTGGAGCCAGCCCTCGGGGAGGCCGGCGGGTCGATCGAAACCCACCTTCCCAGGGAAGCGCAGAGGTGCGATGGAAACTGCTCCTCCCTTTCTCATCCCAAGGGGAGCGCGATGTCCTCCAGCCGGAGTGGCGCCTATAGGCTAGGGTCGCGCTGGGGCCGGGCGGCCATCTTGGTGCATGAAGTGGGCACGCGGGCCCGGGATGGCCGAAGGAGGAAGGCCACGGACGGGGAAATCCGGGTCGGGTGTGTGTGTTCTGGTGGGAAGGATCGGCTAGGCCGTGGGCTCGGGGCTAGTGTGAGGTGCAGGGGTCAGGTCTGACTACGTTACGAGGGCCGGGTCTAACAGATTTCCTCCTGCAACCGTAGTTGCTCCAAGGCTAGTTTCTTCTCCGCCAGCAGGAGTTCACCGTCCAGCCGGAGTCGTGCGAGGTCCATTTCGTGTGTCCGGGCCCTCTCCCGTTCTTGCATCTCCTCGTGGGACAGGCCGGCTTCCGGGATGCTTCGTCCCCCATCGGTCGGGGTTATGGTCGGTGGCAGGTTTCCGCCCCGGGCCAAGGTTCCTTCGGCTCGGGGTGGAGTGGTCTCGGATTCTGCCCAGGTTTTCAGGGCTTTCTGCATTTCTTCCTTGGTGCCCAATCCTGTGGTTGGGATCCCTTTGTCCTTGCAGAATTGTTTCAGTTCTTTGTGGGTGTATTCTTCCAGCTTTTCTAGCTGGAAGGTTGCGGCGACGGTTGCTTCTTGGCCGTTTATGGTTCCCTTCTTTCCGTCTGGTTAGGTAGTGGTTGCGTTACTTGCCTGTACGATTGCGTCTGGCTCGGATCCCGTCGCTGGCCACCAAATGTTGGAGGGAGGACCACCGGGTAGTTGGGGAGACTACTCCGGGGCACCTTCCTACCGCAAAGTTACAGCCGAGCGCCGCCGAGAAGCCTCCTGTGAGAGGTCCTTCTCCTGTGATCGTACTAGGCCCAGTAACACCACTACACAGGACTCCGTATCAGTTGCTTATCTTGGTACTTTATCAAGGGTAGCACATTCAATATTTACAGGGGGATCGAGTGATCCAGAAGAGTCTCAATGTCTTTGTGGGGGTAGGGTAGCGGGACAGTCTTAGTACCAGCCTGGTACGGGGAGGTTCTGCGCCAGACCTTGCGGGCTGGTCTCAAAGCAGCTCGGCCGGGGGGAGCCGTGACGGTGTCTGCAGGGCTCAGGTGGTAGTTCCGCTTGGGTCGAGCCGCGACACAGTCAGCAGGGCTCCGGTGGTAGGTCCGCTTCGGTCGAGCCGCGACGAGGTCAGCTGGGCTCTGATGGTAAGTTCAACAAGGTCGGCCGCGACAGCGTCAGCAGGGCCCCAAAGGTTCGTGAAGGTCTTCTAAGCACGATGGAGCCGCGACGTCGTCAGCAGGGCTCAGAGTGTGGTTTCAGGATGAGTCTTTCTCCATAGGGTCATCCGCGATCCGATCAGCAGGGCTCTTGACTCCAGGATACAACTGTTGTCTTGTTGCCGGGTCGCCCCAGATATAGGTCTGGAGCCCTTTGATGTCCGGACCCTTGCGCCCGGGGGGGCGGAGAGGCCGGGTAGGAAGCGGCCAGACGCCCAGCAGAAGATGCGCCAGGCCCCAGAGAGCTGTGGGGCGATTGCACCTAGGTGTGGAAGGACGGTTGGGGGTCCCATCGATACTGCCCTCCGCCGGGAGTGGGAAGGGCTCACGTGGTATCCCCCGGGCCAGGGGTTGGCGCCTCGATGTCGGGCCTCGCTGGGACCGAGGCCGGGTGGAGCGGGGTCACGTAGGTGGTTACGTAGAGTCACGTATAATCCAAAATGGAGGAGCCCCGAGGTGCATGGGACCTCGTGCGGCTTAGCGAGGGGGAACAGGACCACACCACGAGGCCGGCTCCAACAGCTAGCTATTCACTCGGCTGGCCATTCACTTATTCAGCTAGCTACTCATTTGGCCACCCACTCACTTGGCTGGTCATATACTCTGCTGGCCACTCTCTCACTCAGCCAGCCACTCACTCACTCAGCCAGCCACTCACTCGGCTGGCCACTCACTCACTTGGTCAGCTACTCACTCATTCATTCAGCCAGCCACTTACTCACTTGTCCAGCCACTCACTCGTCTAGCCACTCACTCGTCCAGCCACTCACTCGGCCAGCCACTCACTCAGCTGGCCACTCACTCACACAGTAGATTTCTTACTCAGTCAGCCACTCACTCACTCACTCACTCAGCTGGCCACTCACTCAGCTGGCCATTTACTTACTCACTCGGCCAGCCACTCACTCACTCAGCTGGCCACTCATTCAGCCAGCCATTCACTCATTTAGCTGGCCATTCACTCATTTGGCTGGCCATTCATTCACTCATCTAGCCATTCACTCACTCACTCAGCTGGCCACTCACTCTATCACCTATTCACTCACTCAGCTGGCCACTCACTCAGCCAGTCACTCACTCACTTGGCTAGCCACTCACTTACTCACTCGGATGGCCATTCACTTATTCGGTCGGCCACTCACTTATTCGGTCGGCTACTCACTCACTCGGCTAACCACTCACTTACTTGGCTGGCCACTCATTCATTCAATCAACCACTCACTCACTTGGCCAGCCACTCACTCAGCTAGCCACTCACTCACTCAGCCAGCCACTCACTCACTTGGCTAGTCACTCACTCACTTAGCCAGCCACTCACTCACTTGGCTAGTCACTCACTCACTTAGCCAACCACTCACTCAACCAGCTACTCACTTGGCTGGCCACTCACTCAACCAGTTACTCACTCACTCAATCAGCTACTCACTCACTCAACCAGCTATTCACTTACTCAGCTGGCCATTTACTCAGCTGGCCACTCATTTATTCACTCGGCTGGCCACTCACTCAGCTGGCCACTCACTCACTTGGCTGGCCATATATTCACTCACTTGGCTGACCACTCACTCACTTGGTAGGCCACTCACTCAGCCAGCCACTCATTCACTCAACCAGCCACTCACTCAGCTGGCCATTCACTCATTCACTCAGCTGGCCACTCACTCACTTGGCTGGCCACTTACTCAGCCAGTTACTCACTTGTCTGGCCACTCACTCACCTGGCCACTCACTTAGCTGGCCACTCACTCAGCTGATCATTCTCATTTAACCAGCCAATCATTCACTCAGTTGGTCACTCACTCACTCAGCTGGTCACTTACCCAGCCTGCCACTCATACTCACTCACTCAGCTGGCCACTCACTCGGCTGGCTAATCACTCAGCTGGCCACTTACTTACTCAGCCAGCCACTCATTCACTCAGCAAGCCACTCACTCAGCCAGCCACTCACTTACTAACTCAGCCAGCCACTCACTCACTCAGGTAGCCACTCACTCAGCTGGCTACTCATTCACTCAGCCAGCCACTTACTCACTCGGCCAGCCACTCACTTGGCTGGCCATTTATATACTCGGCCGGTTATTCACTCATTCAGCTGGCCACTCACTTGGCTGGCCACTCACTCACTTGGCTGGCCATTCACTTACCTGGCTAGCCATTCACTTATTCAGCCAGCCATTCACTTGGCTGGCCACTCACTTACTTGGCTGGCCACTCACTCATTCAGCCAGCCACTCACTCAGCTAGCCATTCAATCATTCACTCAGCCGCTCACTCATTCAGAGAGCCATTCACTCAGCCAGCCATTTACTCATTCAGCCAGCCACCCATTCTCTCACTCAGCTGGCCATGCACTCACTCAGCCAGCTATAAATTCACTCATTCAGCCACTCACTCAGCCGGCCACTTACTCAGCCAGCCACTCACTCAGCTGGCCACTCACTCAGCCAGCCACTCACTCAGCTGGCCACTCAGCTGGCCACTCACTCAGCTGGCCATTCACTCATTCAGCCAGCTACTCACTCACTCACTTAGCAGGCTACTCAGTCAGCCGGCCATTCACTCATTCAGCCATCCATTCATTCACTCAGTTGGTTACTCATTCACTTAGCCGGTCATTCACTCACTCAGCCTGCTACTCACTCTCTCAGCTGGCCACTCACTCACTCAGCCACTCACTCATTCATTCACTTTGCTGGCCACTCACTCACTCACTCACTCAGCTGGCCATTGACTCATTTCCTCAGTTGGCCACTGACTCATTCACTCAATCAGCCACTCATTCATTCACTCGGCCGGCCACTCACTCAGCTGGCCACTCACTTTCCCAGCCATTCACTTACTTTCCTGGCCACTCACTTACTCATTTGGCTAGCCATTCACTCACTCGGCTAGCCACTCACTCATTTGGCTGGCTACTCACTCACTTGGCTAGCGACTCACTCGGCTGGCCACTCACTCAGCCAGCTACTTACTTGGCCACCTACTCACTCGGCCAGCCATGTACTCGACTGGCCACTCACTCACTCAGATGGCCATTCACTCACTTAGCCAGACATTCACTTGGCCAGCCACTCACTCATTCACTTGGCCAGCCACTCACTCAGCCAGCCACTCACTCACTTGGCTAGCCACTCACTCAGCTGGCCACTCATTCACTCAGTGGGCTACTTATTTACTCAGTCAGCCACTTACTCACCTACTCACTCAGCTGGCTATTAACTCAGCCTGCCACTCATACTTTATCACTCAGGTGGCCACTCAGCTGGCCATTCACTGACTCACTCACTCAGCCAGCCACTCACTCATTCAGCTGGCCACTTACTCAGCCAGCCATTCACTCACTCAGTTGGCCATTCACTTATTCAGCTGGCCATTCACTTACACAGTTGGCCATTCACTTACTCATCTCGTCATTCACTCACTCATCTGGCCATTCACTCACTCAGCTGGCCACTCACTCACTCAGCTGGCCACTCACTCACTTGGCTGGCTACTCACTCAGCCAGCCACTTACTCATTCGGCTAGCTACTCACTCACTTGGATGGTCACTCACTTACTCAGCTAGCCACTTTCTTATTTAGCTGGCCACTCACTCGGCTGGCCACCCACTTACTTGGCTGGCCACTCACTCATTCAACCAACCATTCACTCACTCGGCCAGCCACTCACTCGGCCAGCCACTCACTCGGCCAGCCACTCACTCAGCCAGCCACTCATTCAGCTAGCCACTCACTCAGCTAGCCACTCAGCCAGCCACTTACTCAGCCAGCCACTCACTCACTTACTCACTTAGCCAGCAACTCAGTCACTCACTTGGCTGGCCACTCACTTATTCAATTGGCCACTCACTCACTCAACTGGCCATTAACTCACTCAGCCGGCCACTTACTCAGCCAGCCACTCACTCGGCTGGCCACTCACTCGGCTGGCCACTCACTTAGCCGGCCATGTAATCAGTCAACCACTCACTCACTTATTCTGTTAGCCACTTACTCAGCCAGCCACTCATTCACTCAGCCAGCCACTTATTTAGCCAGCAACTCACTTGAATGGCCACTCACTTACTCAGCCAGCTACTCATTTGGCCACCCACTCATTCGGCCGGCCATGTACTCGGCTGGCCACTCACTCACTCAGCCAATCACTCACTCATTCACTTGCCTAGCCACTCACTAACTCAGCTAGCCATTCACTCACTCAGTTGGCTACTCACTCACTCGGCCAGCCACTCACTCACTCAGCTAGCCACTCACTCAGCTGGCCATTTACTTACTTGGCCAGCCATTCACTCACTCACTCAGTTGGCCACTCACTTGGCTGGCCACTCACTCACTTGGCTGGCCATTTACTTACTTGGCCAGCCATTCACTTATTTAGCTAGCCACTCACTTGGCTGGCCACTCACTTATTTGGCTGGCCACTCACTCAGCCAGCCACTCACTCAACAAGCCACTCACTCAGCCAGCCATTCACTCATTCAGCCAGCCACTCATTCACTCACTCAGCTGGCCATGCACTCAGCCAGCCATTCACTCATCTACTTAGCCAGCCACTCACTCATTCAGCTGGCCACTCACTCATTCAGCTGGCACTCACTCAGCCAGCCACTCACTCACCTAGCCACTCACTCTCTCAGCTGGCCACTCACTCACTTGGCCAGCCACTCACTCACTTATTCACTTGGATGGCCACTTACTCATTCACTCAGCTGGCCACTCACTCATTCCCTCGGCTGGCCATTGACTCATTCACTCAGCCAGCAACTCATTTATTCACTTGGCTGGCCACTCACTCAGCTGGCCACTCACTCATTCAGCTGGCCACTCACTCAGCTGGCCACTCACTCAATTGACTGGCCACTCACTCACTTTCTTGGCCACTTACTCACTTGGCTAGCTACTCACTCACTTGGCTAGCTATTCACTCGGCTGGCCACTCACTTATTCAGCTAGCTACTCACTTGGCCACCCACTCACTTGGCTGGTCATATACTCTGCTGACCACTCTCTCACTCAGCTAGCCACTCACTCAGCTGGCCATTCACTCACTCAGCCAGCCACTCACTTGGCTGGCCACTCATCACTTGGTCAGCCACTCACTCATTCATTCAGCCAGCCACTTATTCACTCGTCCAGCTACTCACTCGTCCAGCCACTCACTCGTCCAGCCACTCACTCGGCCAGCCACTCACTCGGCCAGCCACTCACTCAGCTGGCTACTCACTCACACAGTAGATTTCTTACTTACTCAGTCAGCCACTCACTCACTCAGCCACTCACTCACTCAGCTGGCCACTCATTCAGCCAGCCATTCACTCATTTAGCTGGCCACACTCATTTGGCTGGCCATTCATTCACTCATCTAGCCATTCACTCACTCAGCTGGCCATTCACTCAGCCAGTCACTCACTCACTTGGCTAGCCACTCACTCACTCACTCGGATGGCCATTCACTTATTCGGTCGGCCACTCACTTATTCGGTCGGCCACTCACTCACTCGGCTAACCACTCACTTACTTGGCTGGACACTCATTCATTCAATCAACCACTCACTTACTTGGCCAGCCACTCATTCAGCTGACCACTCACTCACTTGGCTGGCCATATACTCACTCACTTGGCTGACCACTCACTCACTTGGTAGGCCACTCACTCAGCTAGCCACTCATTCACTCAACCAGCCATTCACTCATTCACTCAGCTGGCCACTCACTCACTTGGCTGGCCACTTACTCAGCCAGTTACTCACTTGTCTGGCCACTCACTCACCTGGCCACTCACTTAGCTGGCCACTCAGCTGATCATTCTCATTTAACCAGCCAATCATTCACTCAATTGGTCACTCACTCACTCAGCTGGTCACTTACCCAGCCTGCCACTCATACTCACTCCCTCAGCTGGCCACTCACTCAGCTGGCCACTCACTCAGCTGGCTAGTCGCTCAGCTGGCCACTCACTCACTCAGGTAGCCACTCACTCAGCTGGCTACTCATTCACTCAGCCAGCCACTTACTCACTCGGCCAGCCACTCACTTGGCTGGCCATTTATATACTCGGCCGGTTATTCACTCATTCAGCTGGCCACTCACTTGGCTGGCCACTCACTCACTTGGCTGGCCATTCACTTACCTGGCTAGCCATTCACTTATTCAGCCAGCCATTCACTTGGCTGGCCACTCACTTACTTGGCTGGCCACTCACTCATTCAGCCAGCCACTCACTCAGCTAGCCATTCAATCATTCACTCAGCCAGCCACTCACTCATTCAGAGAGCCATTCACTCAACCAGCCATTTACTCATTCAGCCAGCAACCCATTCACTCACTCAGCTGGCCATGCACTCACTCAGCCAGCTATAAATTCACTCACTCAGCCATTCACTCATTCAGCCACTCATTCAGCCGGCCACTAACTTAGCCGGCCACTCACTTAGCCGGCCACTCACTCAGCCAGCCACTCACTCAGCTGGCCACTCAGCTGGCCACTCACTCAATTGACTGGCCACTCACTCACTTTCTTGGCCACTTACTCACTTGGCTAGCTACTCACTCACTTGGCTAGCTATTCACTCGGCTGGCCACTCACTTATTCAGCTAGCTACTCACTTGGCCACCCACTCACTTGGCTAGTCATATACTCTGCTGACCACTCTCTCACTCAGCCAGCCACTCACTCAGCTGGCCATTCACTCACTCAGCCAGCCACTCACTCGGCTGGCCACTCATCACTTGGTCAGCCACTCACTCATTCATTCAGCCAGCCACTTATTCACTCGTCCAGCCACTCACTCGTCCAGCCACTCACTCCTCCAGCCACTCACTCGTCCAGCCACTCACTCGGCCAGCCACTCACTCGGCCAGCCACTCACTCGGCCAGCCACTCACTCAGCTGGCCACTCACTCACACAGTAGATTTCTTACTTACTCAGTCAGCCACTCACTCACTCACTCAGCCACTCACTCACTCAGCTGGCCACTCATTCAGCCAGCCATTCACTCATTTAGCTGGCCATTCACTTATTTGGCTGGCCATTCATTCACTCATCTAGCCATTCACTCACTCAGCTGGCCATTCACTCAGCCAGTCACTCACTCACTTGGCTAGCCGTCACTCACTCACTCACTCACATGGCCATTCACTTATTCGGTCGGCCACTCACTTATTCGGTTGGCCACTCACTCACTCGGCTAACCACTCACTTACTTGGCTGGCCACTCATTCATTCAATCAACCACTCACTTACTTGGCCAGCCACTCACTCAGCTGGCCACTCACTCACTTGGCTGGCCATATACTCACTCATTTGGCTGACCACTCACTCACTTGGTAGGCCACTCACTCAGCCAGCCACTCATTCACTCAACCAGCCACTCACTCAGCTGGCCATTCACTCATTCACTCAGCTGGCCACTCACTCACTTGGCTGGCCACTTACTCAGCCAGTTACTCACTTGTCTGGCCACTCACTCACCTGGCCACTCACTTAGCTGGCCACTCAGCTGATCATTCTCATTTAACCAGCCAATCATTCACTCAATTGGTCACTCACTCATTCAGCTGGTCACTTACCCAGCCTGCCACTCATACTCACTCCCTCAGCTGGCCACTCACTCAGCTGGCCACTCACTCAGCTGGTTAGTCGCTCAGCTGGCCACTCACTCACTCAGGTAGCCACTCACTCAGCTGGCTACTCATTCACTCAGCCAGCCACTTATTCACTCGGCCAGCCACTCACTTGGCTGGCCATTTATATACTCGGCCGGTTATTCACTCATTCAGCTGGCTACTCACTTGGCTGGCCACTCACTCACTTGGCTGGCCATTCACTTACCTGGCTAGCCATTCACTTATTCAGCCAGCCATTCACTTGGCTGGCCACTCACTTACTTGGCTGGCCACTCACTCATTCAGCCAGCCACTCACTCAGCTAGCCATTCAATCATTCACTCAGCCAGCCACTCACTCATTCAGAGAGCCATACACTCAACCAGCCATTTACTCCTTCAGCCAGCCACCCATTCACTCACTCAGCTGGCCATGCACTCACTCAGCCAGCTATAAATTCACTCACTCAGCCATTCACTCATTCAGCCACTCATTCAGCCGGCCACTAACTTAGCCAGCCACTCACTTAGCCGGCCACTCACTTAGCCAGCCACTCACTCAGCTGGCCACTTGGCTGGCCACTCACTCAATTGACTGGCCACTCACTCACTTTCTTGGCCACTTACTCACTTGGCTAGCTACTCACTCACTTGGCTAGCTATTCACTCGGCTGGCCACTCACTTATTCAGCTAGCTACTCACTTGGCCACCCACTCACTTGGCTGGTCATATATTCTGCTGACCACTCTCTCACTCAGCCAGCCTCTCACTCAGCTGGCCATTCACTCACTCAGCCAGCCACTCACTCGGCTGGCCACTCATCACTTGGTCAGCCACTCACTCATTCATTCAGCCAGCCACTTATTCACTCGTCCAGCCACTCACTCGTCCAGCCACTCACTCGTCCAGCCACTCACTCCTCCAGCCACTCACTCGTCCAGCCACTCACTCGGCCAGCCACTCACTCGGCCAGCCACTCACTCAGCTGGCCACTCACTCACACAGTAGATTTCTTACTTACTCAGTCAGCCACTCACTCACTCACTCAGCCACTCACTCACTCAGCTGGCCACTCATTCAGCCAGCCATTCACTCATTTAGCTGGCCATTCACTCATTTGGCTGGCCATTCATTCACTCATCTAGCCATTCACTCACTCAGCTGGCCATTCACTCAGCCAGTCACTCACTCACTTGGCTAGCCACTCACTCACTCACTCACTCGGATGGCCATTCACTTATTCGGTCGGCCACTCACTTATTCAGTCGTTCACTCACTCACTCGGCTAACCACTCACTTACTTGGCTGGCCACTCATTCATTCAATCAACCACTCACTTACTTGGCCAGCCACTCACTCAGCTGGCCACTCACTCACTTGGCTGGCCATATACTCACTCACTTGGCTGACCACTCACTCACTTGGTAGGCCACTCACTCAGCCAGCCACTCATTCACTCAACCAGCCACTCACTCAGCTGGCCATTCACTCATTCACTCAGCTGGCCACTCACTCACTTGGCTGGCCACTTACTCAGCCAGTTACTCACTTGTCTGGCCACTCACTCACCTGGCCACTCACTTAGCTGGCCACTCAGCTGATCATTCTCATTTAACCAGCCAATCATTCACTCAATTGGTCACTCACTCATTCAGCTGGTCACTTACCCAGCCTGCCACTCATACTCACTCCCTCAGCTGGCCACTCACTCAGCTGGCCACTCACTCAGCTGGCTAGTCGCTCAGCTGGCCACTCACTCACTCAGGTAGCCACTCACTCAGCTGGCTACTCATTCACTCAGCCACTTACTCACTCGGCCAGCCACTCACTTGGCTGGCCATTTATATACTCGGCCGGTTATTCACTCATTCAGCTGGCTACTCACTTGGCTGGCCACTCACTCACTTGGCTGGCCATTCACTTACCTGGCTAGCCATTCACTTATTCAGCCAGCCATTCACTTGGCTGGCCACTCACTTACTTGGCTGGCCACTCACTCATTCAGCCAGCCACTCACTCAGCTAGCCATTCAATCATTCACTCAGCCAGCCACTCACTCATTCAGAGAGCCATTCACTCAACCAGCCATTTACTCATTCAGCCAGCCACCCATTCACTCACTCAGCTGGCCATGCACTCACTCAGCCAGCTATAAATTCACTCACTCAGCCATTCACTCATTCAGCCACTCATTCAGCCGGCCACTAACTTAGCCGGCCACTCACTTAGCCGGCCACTCACTCAGCCAGCCACTCACTCAGCTGGCCACTCAGCTGGCCACTCACTCAGCTGGCCATTCACTCATTCAGCCAGCTACTCACTCACTCAGCAGGCTACTCAGTCAGCCGGCCATTCACTCATTCAGCCAGCCATTCATTCACTCAATTGGTTACTCATTCACTTAGCCGGTCATTCACTTACTCAGCCTGCTACTCACTCTCTCAGCTGGCCACTCACTCACTCAGCCACTCACTCACTCATTCATTCACTTGGCTGGCCACTCACTCACTCATTCACTCAGCTGGCCATTGACTCATTTCCTCGGTTGGCCACTGACTCATTCACTCAACCAGCCACTTATTCATTCACTCGGCCGGTCACTCACTCACTCAGCTCGCCTCTCACTCAGCTGGCCACTTACTCACTCAGCTGGCCACTCACTTTCCTGGCCATTCACTCACTTTCCTGGCCACTCACTCACTCATTTGGTTGGCTACTCACTCACTGTTGGAAGGCGGACCTCGGGGAGTCGGAGACCACCCAGAGGGGCCCCCACACTGTACGAAGTAGCCGAGCGCCGCTGAGAAGCCTCCGAGGGAGATCCTTCTCCTATCATGCACTAGCATAGTAACACCACCACACCGGACTCAAGGAGGTTGTCTCAAGACGAGCAAATCTTTATCAGCACTTAAAGGTTACGGGATCAATATTTACACGAAAAAGGTCGGGGGATCCACAAAAGTCTCAGTGTCCCTTTAGAAGGGAAGGGGTAGCGGGACAGTCTTTGGCAGGAGCTCAGTACGAGGGTACCTGGGGCCCAGTTCTTATCCTCAAGCTGGAGGACCTCCGGATCTCGGAGGGGTCGAGCCGCGACGGCGTCAGCAGGGCTCTGGCGTTCAGTTCGTGGAGAGCCGCGACCAGGTCAGCGGGGCACTCAAGATGGTTTCTGCTCAGCTCGAGCCGCAACGTCGTCAGCAGGGCTCCGAGGGAGGATTCAGCGAGGTTGGGCCGCGACAGCGTCAGCAGGGCCCCGATGTTCCGGGGGGCTTCAAGGTTTCAGCAAGAAGGAGCCGCGACGCAGTCTGCAGGGCTCGTGGTGGATTCAAGCAAGAGTTCTTCTCCGTAGGGTCGGCCGCGATTCGATCAGCAGGGCTCTCGACTCCGGGATACAACTGCCGGTCTGTTGCGGGGTCGCCCCAGATATAGGCCTGGAGCCCTTTGAAGTCCGGACCCTTGCGCCCGGAGGGGCGGAGAGGCCGGGTTGGGAGCGGCCAGACGCCCAGCAGGAGAGGTGCCGGGCCCAGGAGAGATGGAGGCCGATCGCACCTAGGTGTGTGGGGACGGTTGGGGGTCCCATCGATACCGCCCTCCGCCAGGGCGATGAGGTGTTCACGTGATACCCCCTGGCCAGTTCTTGGTGCCTCAATGTCTGGGCCTCGCTGGGGCCGAGGCCGGGTTGAGCAGAGTCAGGTGGACTGGTGTGCAGGGTCACGTGGCAGGCAACAAAATGGTGGAGCCCCGAGGTGTATGCGACCTCGTGCGGCTCGAACGTGTGGCCCATGGAGGCCAGGGCGGGGAATGGGCCAGACCCCCGGGAAGTCAGGACCACGCCACGAGGCCGGGTCCAACAGGCGTCCCCCCCAGCCAAAGGCAGGGAGAGTCACCCATCTTCTTGGGGATTCTCCTCGTCAAGGCGGAAGAAGCGGGACAGGCCGTCAGCGTTGGCGTGGTCATTGCCGGGTCGGTGCTCAACCGAAAAGTCCATCCCTTGCAGGGCAATGGACCATCGCAGCAGCTTGGGATTCTCGCCTCTCATTTGCATTAACCACCGCAAAGGCCGGTGGTCGGTCTGGACCCGAAAGTGGTTCCGAAGAGATAGGGCCGGAGCTTCTTAAGGGCCCACACTACAGCGAAGGCCTCGCGCTCGATGGTGCTCCATTGTTGCTCCCGGGGCAGCAGCCGTCGGCTGATGAAGGCCACTGGGCGGTCGAGTCCCTTCTCATCAACCTGAGACAGGACGGCCCCGATCCCATATTCGGAGGCGTCTGTCTGTACGATAAACTCTTTACTGTAGTCAGGGGCCTGGAGCACAGGGGCAGTGCACATCGCGGCCTTGAGAGTCTCGAAAGCTGATTGGCAGCGGGGAGTCCAGTGCACCTTCTTGGGCTGCTTCTTCGAGGTGAGCTCCATGAGAGGCCCCACAATGCTCCCATAGTCCCGGATGAACCGCCGGTAGTATCCGGTGAGGCCAAGGAAGGCCCGCACAGCGGTCTGGGTAGTGGGAGGTTCCCATGCCTGGATGGCATCGACTTTTGGCTGGAGGGGGGCCACCTGACCGCTTCCCACCTGATGGCCCAGGTAGGTCACCGATCCTTGGCCGACCTGGCATTTGCTGGCCTTAATCGAGAGCCCAGCCCTTTGGAGGGCGGCCAGGACGGCTTTGAGGGGAACTAGGTGCTCAGCCCAGTGGTTGCTGTACACGGCAATGTCATCCAAATAGGCCGCGCTGAAGGCCTCGAGCCCGGCCAGGACCTTGTTTACGAGTCTCTGAAAAGTGGCCGGGGCATTCTTCATGGCGAAGGGCATCACCCGAAAGTGGTAATGCCCATCAGGGGTAGAAAAGGCGGATCTTTCTCGGGCGCCGGGGGTAAGCTGAATCTGCCAGTACCCGGCGGTGAGGTCCAGCGTGCTCAGGTAGCGGGCGGACCCCAAGCGATCGATGAGTTCGTCGGCCCGGGGTATAGGATGGGCGTCCGTCTTGGTCACAGCATTCAGGGCCCGGTAGTCTACACAAAATCGCAGCTCCGGGGGATGGCCGGGGGCTGCGGCCTTTGGTACCAGGACGACAGGGCTGGCACACGGGCTGTCAGAGGGCTCGATGACCCCGAGGGCCAACATCTTCGCTACTTCGGCCTGGATGCATGCCCGTACTCGGTCGGGTACCCTGTAGGCTCGGTGTCGCACGGGGGGGCTGTCCCCAATGTCGACGTCGTGGACGCACCAGTGGGTCACCCCCGGGGTGAGGGAGAAGAGGGCTGCGTAGTCCTGCAGCAGTTGTTGACAGTCGATGCACTGTTCCGGGGTCAGGGAGGAGGCGAGCTGGACACCTTTGATGGATCCGTCGTGGACGTCGTTCTGCAAGAGGTCGGGTAGGGGCTCGGAGTCGTCCTCGCCCCCCTCGTCGGTCGCCAGCAGCAGGCTCAGTTCGGTCCGGGCGAAGTAGGGTTTGAGCCTGTTAGCATGTAGAACCCGGAGGGGGTTCCGGGGGGACTCTAGGTCAACTAGGTAGGTGACGGGGCTCTTCTTTTCCACCACCTTGAAGGGCCCAGTCCACTTGTCCTGGAGGGCACAGGGCTCAACAGGGGCCATGACCCAGACTCGCTGGCCTGGCTCGAACTCGATTGTCGAGGCGTTCCGATCGTACCACCGCTTCATGTCCTCCTGGCTGGCTTCGAGGTTGGCTTCGGCCAGGGCTCGGAACTTGCGGGTCTGGTTACGTAGGGTCAGGAGGTATCGGTAGACGTCAGGAGGGGCGTTCTGGAGCTTCGTCTCCCAGCCCTCCTTGACCAGGCTGAGGGGCCCGCGGACCGGATGTCCATACAATAGTTCAAACGGGCTGAACCCCAGGGACTTCTGCGGGACTTCCCGGTAGGCGAACAGGAGGCATGGCAATAGGACATCCCATCTCCGCCGGAGGGGCTCTTCCAAGCCCAGGATCATCCCCTTCAGGGTTCGGTTAAAGCGCTCTACCAGCCCGTTCCCCTGGGGTGATAGGGGGTTGTGAATTTGTACGTGACCCCGCACTGCTGCCACAGGGACCGCATGTATTTGGAGATGAAGTTTGTGCCCCGGTCGCTCATCACTTCACGGGGAAATCCCACTCGGGAGAAGATTCCCATTAAGGCCCGGCCCACCACGGGGGCCGTTACAGTTCTTAGCGGGACAGCCTCCGGGTACCTGGTGGCATGGTCCACGAGGACCAGGATGAAGCGGTGGCCCAGGGCGGTTCGGGGGTCCAGGGGCCCCACAATGTCGATCCCGACCCGTTCGAACGGGGTGCTGACGGCTGGAAAGGGCTGGAGGGGGGCCTTGACCCGACCCCCGGTCTTCCCGCTGGCTTGGCAGGTCTGGCAGGACCGGCAGTGGTTGTCCACGTCTCTCCGCATCCGGGGCCAGTAGAAGTGGGTCACCAGACGGCTGTAAGTTTTGTCTTGTCCCAGGTGCCCGGCGAGGGGCACGTCATGTGCCAGGTTGAGAAGGAACTCTCGGAAGCGGAGAGGGACCACCAACACGCGGCTGGCCCCGAGTTCTGCCACTTTCTGTTCACTGTACAATAGGCCCTCGGCCCAGTAGACCCAGTGGGTGCCGGTCTGGTCACCGTTGGCTTGTGCGGACGCTTGTCGTCGGACCCCTTCGAGAGAGGGACAGGACTGCTGTTCTTGCTGGAACTGTTCTCGCGAGGGGCCCCCTTCGTGGCGCCATTGTGTAAGTTCTGGTAGGGCGCCTAGGGAAGCAATCTCTTTGGGGGAGGGTTCAGTCGATCCAGTGTCGGTGTCCGCCTCCCCCTTGCTGCAGGCGTGGGTTGGTGCGAGCCCCTCGGGCTGGGCGGTACCGGGGGCCTGGGATGAGCGGGGGGCCTGGGCGGCCATGGACCGGGTGATGGCGCAGGCCCATTCGGATAGTCCCAGCATTCGGAGGTGCTCTCGTCGCTCCACTTGAGCCCAGGGGGAACTCTCTAGGTCGTTCCCCAGGAGGCAGTCCACTGGTGCGTCGTCCCGGACAGTCACTTTCAGTAGGCCTGTCACCCCTCCCCACTCGAAGGGGACCAGGGCCATCTGGCACAGGCTTTCGCTGTTGTCGGCCGTCCGGACGGGGCACAGCACATCGGGTAGGATTTGTTCGGGGGTCACCAGGTGGCAGCGGACAGCGGTGACACTGGCGCCGGTGTCACGAAGGGCTTCGGCCCGTCGGCCATTGATGGTGACCTGCTGCCGGTATTTCTGGGTGTTGCTTGGGATTGGTGTGCGGGGCACCATTTCTCGGCTGCCCAGGCAGACCAGGGACATGGCCGCCGGCTCCCATTCGGTGGTTTCTCGGTCGAGGATTTCTTCTTCTTCCTCTCCTTCCCCCAGGGCGGCGGCCACCAGCTGTTGGGGCGGGGGCCCGCCGGCCCCGCTTCTTCGGTTCAGGGGGCATACCTGTTGAAAGGCGGACCCCGAGGAGTCGGCGAGACCACCAAGGGGGGCCCTCACACTGTACGAAGTAGCCGAGCGCTGCTGAGAAGTCTCCTGAGAGATCCTTCTCCTATCACGTACTAGCACAGTAACACCACCACACAGGACTCAAGGAGGTTGTCTCAAGACAAGCAATTCTTTATCAGCAATAAAAAGGTTACGAGGTCAATATTTACACGAAGGGATCGAGGGATCCACCAAAAGTCTCAGTGTCTCTTTGGAAGGGTAGGGCTAGCGGGACAGTCTTTGGCAGGAGTGCGGTACGAGGGTACCTGGGGCCCAGTTCTTATCCTCAAGCTGGAGGACCTCCGGATCTCGGAGGGGTCGAGCCGCGACGGCGTCAGCAGGGCTCCGGCGTACAGTTCGTGGAGAGCCGCGATCCAATCAGCAGGGCTCTCAAGATGGTTTCTGCTCAGCTCGAGCCGCGACGTCGTCAGCAGGGCTCCGAGGGAGGTTTCAGCGAGGTTGGGCCGCGACAGCGTCAGCAGGGCTCCGATGTTCCAGGTGGCTTCAAAGTGTTCACAAGAAGGAGCCGCGACGCAGTCAGCAGGGCTCGTGATGGTTCCGACAAGAGTTCTTCTCCGTAGGGTCAGCCGCGATTCAATCAGCAGGGCTCTCGACTCCGGGATACAACTGCCGATCTGTGGCGGGGTCGCCCCAGATATAGGTCTGGAGCCCTTTGATGTCCGGACCCAGGCGCCCGGGGGGGGCGGAGAGGCCGGGTGGAGGTGGCCAGACGCCCAGCAGGAGAGGCGCCAGGCCCAAGGGAGTTGCAGGGCGATCACACCTCGAGAGGGGAGGACAGTTGGGGGTCCCATCGATACTGTCCTCCGCCGGGGGCGATGAATGGTTCCTGCGGCACCCCCTGGCCAGTTCGTGGTGCCCCGATGTCGGGGCTTCGCTGGGGTCGAGGCCGGGTTGAGCGGGGTCGCGCTGGCTGGCGCACAGAGTCACGTGGATGCCAACAAGATGGCAGAGCCACGAGAGGTATGCGACCTCGTGCAGCTCAGGATCAATCAATCATCGGCATTTATAAAGCGCACTACTCACCCGGAGGGTCTCAAGGCGCTAGGGGGGGGGGGGGTCCGCTACTGCTCGAACAACCAGGTCTTGAGCTTCTTCCTGAAGGAGAGGTGGTCTTGGGTCAGGCGTAGTTCGGTGGGGAGGGCGTTCCAAGTCTTGGCAGCCAGGTGGGAGAAGGATCTACCTCCTGTTGTCGCTCTGTGGATGCGGGGGACGGCTGCGAGGGCGAGACTGGTCGAGCGGAGGTGGCGTTTGGGAGCGTAGAAGTTGAGGCGGCTGTTGAGGTAGGTCGGGCCTTGGTTGTGTAGGGCTTTGTGTCGTGGGTGAGGAGCCGGAAGGTGATTCTTTTGTTGATCGGGAGCCAGTGCAGGTCTCTCAGGTGTCTGGAGATGTGAGTTCGTCTGGGGACGTCGAGGATGAGTCTCGCCGAGGCGTTCTGGATCCGCTGGAGTCTCTTCTGGAGCTTGGCGGTGGTACCGGCGTAGAGGGCGTTGCCGTAGTCCAGTCGACTGGTGACGAGGGCCTGGGTGACTGTTTTCCTGGTCTCGGTGGGGATCCACCGGAAGATCTTACATAGCATGCGCAGGATGTTGAAACAGGACGAGGAGACGGCGTTGACTTGTCTGGTCATGGAGAGGGAGGAGTCCAGGATGAAGCCTTGGTGCAGTTCAGAAGGGTGGCCCGTGAAGGCCGGGGCGGGGAACGGGCACAATCCCCGGGGGTAAGGACCACGCCACGAGGCCGGGTCTAACAATACCGGATCGCTGGCATAGTGTCCGGTTTGTTGACAGCCGTAGCAGGTTACTGGGGGCCGTGGTCTGGTTCTGGCTGAGGTCGCCCCTCTTCGGGCTAGGCTCGGGGAGAGGTGTTGCGGCGGCGGCCCTCGAGGCAGGCTCCTGGGGGCCCCGGCGGGGGGGTCCCGATTCCGGTTCGGCCCTCCCCCTCCACCGCGTTGGCGTGGAGGTCCGGTGGGGTTCCTCTGGTACTCCCCAATCGAGTTCCGGGGGACGCTGGTGTTGACCCATCGATCGGCCTCGACGGCGAGTTTACGTGGGTCGGTCATCTTGCTGTCGAGGAGGTGTTGCCTTAGCTCCACGAAGCAATTGTTGGAGAGATGTTCCCAAACAATGAGGTCGACCAGCTGCCTGTAGGTGGTGACCTTGCTACCCTTGATCCATCCTTCTAGGGCCCGGCTGAAAAAGTCCACATATTCCACCCAGGTAGTGCCCGGGATCTTCTTACAGTCTCTGAACCGCTGGCGGTACATTTCCGCGGTTAGCCCGTAGCGGGTGAGCAGGGCCTCCTTCATGTGGTCGTAGGAGGTCATCACCTCCTCTGGCAGCTGGAGCAGTGTGTCTCGACCTTCACTAAGGAACCGACCCCACAGGCCGGCGCCCCAGTCCTTTCGGGGCACCCGATGGGAGGTCATGGCTACCTCGTACGCTTTGAACCATTGTTGGATGTCGTCATTTTTGTAGTACTCCTTGACGACATCTTTAGGGATATGTACCTTGTTTTCGGCAGGCGGTAGGGAGTCTTTATTGCTGGGGGTGTCGGTCCCCTCTTTCTTTGCCTTGAGCTCGAGCTCCTTGAGGCTTCGCTCGTGCTCAAGGGTCAGTCTTTTTTCTTCCAACTCTCGATGCCGTCTCTTCTCTTCTATCTCCTCTTGTAGCCGTAGCTGCTCTAGGGCCAGTTTCTTTTCTGCTAGCTGGAGTTCGCCGTCCAGCCGTAGTCGTGCGAGCTCTAGTTCGTGGTTCCGGACCTTCTCCCGTTCTCGTATCTCCCCTTCGGAGAGGCCGATTTCTAGGCTGTTTCTTCCTCCGGTTGCCGGAGTCGGTGCGGTTGATGTGGCCACAGTCAGGGGCAGTGGACCTTCGTCCTGGGAGGGGCCTGCCCCGGCCTCTAGCCAGGTCCTCAGGGCTTTCTGCATCTCTTCTTTGGTACCTAGGCCGGTGGTTGCAATGCCCTTGTCTTTGCAGAACTGTTTCAACTCTTTGTGCGTGTATTCCTCCAACTGTTCGGGCTGAAACTCCGTGGTCGTGTTGTTCTCTTGGGTGCTCATGACTTCCGGTTGTTTGGATGGGTAGCTAGTGGGTTACTGGCTTGTACGTACTGCGTTCGGCTCGGATCCCGTCGCTGGCCACCAAATGTTGGAAGGCGGACCTCGGGGAGTCGGAGAGACCACCCAGAGGGGCCCCCACACTGTACGAAGTAGCCGAGCGCCGCTGAGAAGCCTCCGAGGGAGATCCTTCTCCTATCATGCACTAGCACAGTAACACCACCACACCGGACTCAAGGAGGTTGTCTCAAGACGAGCAAATCTTTATCAGCACTTAAAGGTTACGGGATCAATATTTACACGAAAAGGATTGGGGGATCCACAAAAGTCTCAGTGTCCCTTTAGAAGGGAAGGGGTAGCTGGACAGTCTTTGGCAGGAGCTCAGTACGAGGGTACCTGGGGCCCAGTTCTTATCCTCAAGCTGGAGGACCTCCGGATCTCGGAGGGGTCGAGCCGCGACGGCGTCAGCAGGGCTCTGGCGTTCAGTTCGTGGAGAGCCGCGACCAGGTCAGCGGGGCACTCAAGATGGTTTCTGCTCAGCTCGAGCCGCGACGTCGTCAGCAGGGCTCCGAGGGAGGATTCAGCGAGGTTGGGCCGCGACAGCGTCAGCAGGGCCCCGATGTTCCGGGGGGCTTCAAGGTTTCAGCAAGAAGGAGCCGCGACGCAGTCTGCAGGGCTCGTGGTGGATTCAAGCAAGAGTTCTTCTCCGTAGGGTCGGCCGCGATTCAATCAGCAGGGCTCTCGACTCCGGGATACAACTGCCGGTCTGTTGCGGGGTCGCCCCAGATATAGGCCTGGAGCCCTTTGAAGTCCGGACCCTTGCGCCCGGAGGGGCGGAGAGGCCGGGTTGGGAGCGGCCAGACGCCCAGCAGGAGAGGCGCCGGGCCCAGGAGAGATGGAGGCCGATCGCACCTAGGTGTGTGGGGACGGTTGGGGGTCCCATCGATACCGCCCTCCGCCAGGGCGATGAGGTGTTCACGTGATACCCCCTGGCCAGTTCTTGGTGCCTCAATGTCTGGGCCTCGCTGAGGCCGAGGCCGGGTTGAGCGGAGTCAGGTGGACTGGTGTGCAGGGTCACGTGGCAGGCAACAAAATGGTGGAGCCCCGAGGTGTATGCGACCTCGTGCGGCTCGAACGTGTGGCCCATGGAGGCCAGGGCGGGGAACGGGCCCAACCCCCGGGAAGTCAGGACCACGCCACGAGGCCGGGTCCAACACTCACTCACTCATTTGGCTGGCTACTCACTCACTTGGCTAGCGACTCACTCAGCTGGCCAATCACTCAGCCAGCTACTCACTTGGCCACCCACTCACTCGGCCGGCCATGTACTCGGCTGGCCACTCACTCACTCAGCCAGCCACTCACTCAGGTGGCCATTCACTCACTTAGCCAGCCATTCATTTGGCTGGCCACTCACTCACTTGGCCAGCCACTCACTTATTCACTCGGCCAGCCACTCACTCACCCAGCCAGCCACTCACTCACTTGGCTAGTCACTCACTCAGCTGGCCACTTGTTAGACCCGGCCTTGTGGCATGGCCATCCCGGACCCCTAGCCACACACCCTGACCCGTGCACCTCATTCAGTCCCGCAGTACACGGCCTAGCCGGTCCTGCCCGCCAGGACCCACACACACCCGACCCGGACTTCCCCGTCCGTGCCCTCCATCTTCCCAGCACCACAGGGCCCGCGTGCCCACTTCACGCACCTACGATGGCCGCCCGGCTCCAGTGCAACCCAGGCCTAGAGGCGCCGCCCCGGCTGGAGGACATCGCACTCCCACGGAGTGAGAGAGGGAGGAGCAGTTTCCATCGCACCTCTGACCTCCCCTTGGGAGATGGCTTTCGATCGGCCCTGCGGCCTCCCTGAGGGCTGGCTCCACGCCTGCTGTGTGTCTGGGACTCCTCCCGAACCAGCCCTGAAAGGATCAAAGGACGACATGGCAGGAAACTCAAACAAGCGACGTGTGGGAGTCGGCCTCGTGGCGTGGTCCTGTTTCCCCGCGCTAAGCCGCACGAGGTCCCATGCACATCGGGGCTCCTCCATCTTGGATTGCACGTCACTACACGTGGCCACCTGTATGACCCTGCTCTACCCGGCCTCGGTCCCAGCGAGGCCCGACATCGAGACGCCAACCCCTGGCCCGGGGGATACCACGTGAGCCCTTCCCACTCCCAGCGGAGGGCAGTATCGATGGGACCCCCAACCGTCCTTCCACACCTAGGTGCGATCGCCCAGCAGCTCTCGGGGGCCTGGCGCCTCTTCTGCTGGGCGTCTGGCCGCTCCCTCCCCGGCCTCTCCGCCCCCTCCGGGCGCACGGGTCCGGACATCAAAGGGCTCCCGTCCTATATCTGGGGCGACCCGACAACAGGGCAGTAGTTGTATCCTGGAGTCAAGAGCCCTGCTGATCGGATCGCGGCTGACCCTACGGAAGAAGACTCACCCTGAACCAACCCTTGAGCCCTTCTGACGACGTCGCGGCTCCACCGTGCTTAAAGACCTTCACGAACCTTTGGGGCCCTGCTGACGCTGTCGCGGCCCGACCTTGATGAACCTTACCACCAGAGCCCAGCTGACCTCGTCGCGGCTCGACCTAAGCGGAACTACCATCTGAGCCCTGCAGACGACGTCGCGGCTCCCCACGTCCGAGCCGCTCTAGCATCCAAGGTCTGGCGCAGAGCCTCCCGTGCCTGGCTGGCACTAAGACTGTCCCGCTACCCTATCCTCTTGAACGAACACTGAAACTCTGGCAGGATCCCCCGATCCCTCTGTAAATATTGCACGTATTCCTGCTGATAAAGAACCTAATCTCGCAACCGCTATTGAGTCCTGTGTGGTGGTGTTACTGGGCCTAGTACGATCATAAGAGAAAGACCTCCCCGAGGAGGCTTCTCAGCGGCGCTCGGCTATAACTTTGCGGTAGGAAGGTGCCGGATTAGTCTCCCCGACTACCCGGTGGGCCTCCCTCCAACACGACCCCCAGGTGCTAAGACCCCTGCCTACACAGACTCCGGACATCAAAGAGGAGTTGACCTATAACAGGGGGTGCTCTGGGACTATCCGGCAGATTCGACTCTGGAACAACGAGAGCCCTGCTGACGTGGTCGCGGCTCCCTTGCAACCTTGGAACACTTGAGCGGCTCCCCTGAAGATCGTAAGAGCTCCGACCTTGTGCTTGAGCCCTGCTGAGTGACTCGCGGCTCCCCTGAAGATCGTAAGACCTCCGACCTTGTGCTTGAGCCCTGCTGAGTGACTCGCGGCTCCTAAAGACTCCCTCGCTCCGGCTGGACCCCAATGACAACCGCGTATCCCCCAGCTCGAGGATTGTGAGCTGTGCGCCGGGTACGTCCCAGCATTGATCCGGATCCCCAAAGACTGTCCCGCTACCCCCTATCCCTAGCGAGACTCTTTGAGCCCGTGCTCTATTTGTAAATATCCACCTTGTTAATCATAAAGATCCTACGAAGCTGATTAGATAAAGATCTGTTCCCAAGAACATACAGTGTGGTGTCTCTTTGTCGTGGAGTGCAGTGTGTACGATCCTAGACACGAGACTCTTTCCCTGAGGAGTCTCCCGCCAGTGCCCGGCTACAATACCCCAAGGGTAGGTCTCAGGGTGCTCAGGTACCCTCCCTGTCTCCTCTGAGGTCGCCTTCTAACATTGGTGGCAAGCGACGGGATTCGGGCCCATAATTTAGAGATCGTACCGTAAACGGCTGACGCACTACCGGCAAAGACGGCAGAAGAAAACGCCATGAGTCTCACAGAAACTGACGTGAGTGCTGTGTTCCAGGCGGAACAACTGGAAGAGTACACGCACAAAGAACTGAAGCAATTCTGCAAAGAACTAAAAATCGCTACCACTGGTTTCAACACCAAAGGAGATATGCAGAAGGCACTGAAAGCTTGGGTGGAATCCGGAACCCCCCGCCCAGAAGGAGCGGTGGAGCTCCACGACGAAGCTGGACTCTCCCAAAGAGAAGGCAGCAGCAACCAGGTACGAAGCTTCATACCAGACGGGGGTCTATCCCCGGAAGAACTCGCAGACAGAGAGAGAAGTCGTAATCACGAACTCGAACTGGCCAAACTGAAAATTGAGGGCGAGTTGAAATTAGCTGAGAAGAAGCTAGCAGTGGAACAGATGCGAGTACAAGGCGAACTAGAAGAGAAGAAACTCCAACGGGAGCACGAAGGAAGAAGACTTCAACTGGAGCACGAACGCAGCTTGAAAGAAATCGAGCTCAAAGCAAGGAGCGAAGAAGCTCGACCCCGGAGAACCGAGAGGCGGCCCCCCTGGCGGAACAGAAGGTCCACATCCCCAAAGATGTGGTCAAGGAATATTACAAAAACGATGACATCCAACAATGGTTCAAGGCCTACGAGGTCGCCATGACCTCACACCGAGTCCCGCAGAAGGATTGGGGGGCCGGGTTGTGGGGCCGATTTTTGAGCGAGCGGAGAGACACCCTGCTCGACCTACCATCCTCCATGCAGACCTCCTACAGCCACATGAAGGAGGCCCTCCTCACAAGATACGGCTTCACCCCGGAGATGTACCGCCAGCGGTTCCGGGACTGCACGAAGATCCCTGGCACCACGTGGGTGGAGTATGTGAACTTTTTCAGCCATGCATTCGACGGGTGGATTAAGGGCAGCAAAGTAACCACCCTGGACGAACTAACCGACCTCATGTTATGGGAACACCTGGCCGCGAACTGCTTTGTGGAACTACGCCAGCATCTGCTCGACAGCAAGCTCACGGATCCGAGGAAGCTGGCTGTCGAGGCGGATCGCTGGACCAACACCCGGGTCTCCCGGGGCCCTGTAGGAGAATACCCCCGAGCCAGTCAGGGACCACCCCGCCAGAGAGGGGGGGGAACCAGGGAGGGCAGAAAGAATCCCAGTCCGGTCCTCCAAAAAACCAACCTCCGCACTTCCCGGCACCCCCACCAGCTGTATCCGGTCCACCCGTGAGACGGGGGCACCGGGTGACCATCACTTGTTTCCGTTGCCAGAAGCCCGGGCATTACGCCAATGACCCCGAATGCCCCATGGCCCTGCGCATCCCCACTACAGCCCCCCAGCCAGACAGATAGCCAATGTAGCCCTAGGGGAGGAGATTGAGGAGACCGTAGAGTGGGAACCCGCCGCCATGGGCTTAGTATCATTAGGAGACAGAAAAATGGTCCCTGGGAGCCTCCTGCCCTCCAACACGAAGAAATACGGGCAGCTAGTGACGATCAATGGCCAACAGGTAGAGGCCCTTCGTGACACCGGGGCGAGCATCACCGGTGTCCTCAGCCACTTAGTCCACGAGGACCAGGTCCTCCCCAATATATTTTACCCTATAATTGCAGCTGACAACACTGAGAGCCTCTGTAAGGTAGCCCTGGTGCCTTTTGAATGGGGAGGAGTGGTCGGTAAATTGAAAGTAGCAGTAAGAACCTCCCAGCCGGTCGACTGTCTCCTGGGGAACGACCTGGAAAGTTCCCCCTGGAAGCAAGTCGAGCGCAAGACCCACCTAGGGATGATGGGTCTCCCCGAGTGGGTGTGCGCCACCACCCGATCTATGGCGGCCCGACTGCCCCCCCTTGGGGAAGTCGAGGATGCACCTGCCAACGAGGACAGGATTGTCCCAGACGAGGTCCCCCACATCTCCCCACGAGGAGAATCTGTCGCCAGCGACAAACCCCTACCTTCCGACCCCGCACAGATCGCAGAGTTAGGCGATCTGCCCGAGTTGGCCCAGTGGCGCCACGAGGGGGGCCCCTCCCGAGAGGAGTTCTGCCAAGAGCAAGCTACTTGTCCTTCCCTGGTCGGACCCCGGCAGCAAGCAGAGGCCCAAGCCGTGGGCGACCAATCTGGAACACACCGGTTATATTGGGAAAATGACCTTTTGTACAGCGAGCAGAATTCGGTGGAGCTAGGATCAGCCCGGGTGCTGGTGGTACCCCTACGCTTCCGAGACTTCCTCCTGGGCTTGGCGACGATGTGCCCCTCGCAGGCCACTTGGGCCAAGACACAACCTACAGTCGCCTAGTGACTCACTTTTACTGGCCTAAAATGAAAGCAGATGTAGAAACCCACTGCAAGTCCTGTCCCACGTGCCAGGCTAGTGGGAAAATTGGAGGAAAGCGCAAGGCTCCCCTCCAACCCTTCCCTGTCGTCAGTACCCCTTTTGAACGGGTCGGGATCGACATCGTGGGGCCCCTGGACCCCCCAACCTCACAAGGTCACCGCTTTATCCTCGTCGACCATGCCACCCGATACCCTGAGGCCATTCCCCTACGCACCATCACAGCCCCCGTGGTGGGCCGGGCGTTGATGGGGATCTTTTCCCGTGTGGGTTTTCCCCGCTAGGTCGTGAGCGATCGCGGGACGAACTTTATCTCCAAATACATGACGTCCCTGTGGCAACAATGTGGAGTGTCCTATAAGTTCACCACCCGTACCATCCCCAAGGAAATGGCCTAGTAGAGCAGTTTAACTGGACTCTGAAGGGGATGATCGCGGGCCTGGAAGAGCCCCTCCGGCGCAAGTGGGACGTCCTGCTCCCCTGCCTTTTGTTCGCCTACCGGGAAGCTCCCCAGAAATCCTTGGGGTTCAGCCCGTTTGAGTTGCTCTATGGGCATCCCGTCCGGGGCCCCTCAGCCTGGTCAAGGAAGGGTGGGAGGCAGCGCCCTGAGACCCCCCCGAGTTGTGTTCCGATACGTTCTGACCCTCCGAAACCAGACTAGGAAGTTTCGAGAACTGGCCGAGGCCAACCTGGAGGCGAGCCAGGAAGAAATGAGGCGCTGGTACGACCAGAATGCCACTCTGGTCGAGATCCAGCCGGGCCAGCAGGTATGGGTCATGGCCCCAGTGAAACCTTGCGCCCTCCAGGATAAATGGACCGGGCCCTTCAAAGTCGTTGAGCGGAAGAGCCAGGTCACGTACTTGGTGGACGTCCAGTCACCTCGGGACCCCCTTCGGGTCCTTCACGTGAACCTCCTCAAGCCTCACTTCGTGCGGACGGAGCTGAGTCTACTACTGGCCACCGATGACGGGGCTGAAGAGGAGTCGGATCCCCTCCCTGACCTCCTGTGTACCAGGGAGAAGGATGGCTCCGTGGAAGGCGTGAACCTCTCTCCATCCCTCACTTCCCAGCAACGCGAGGACTGCCGCCAGCTCTTAGGGCAGTTCCCCGACTTATTCTCTCTTGTCCCCCAAGTCTCCGACTGGTGTATCCATGACGTGGACACCGGAGACAGCCCGCTGGTGAAGCACTGAGCCTACCGAGTCCCTGATCGAGTCCGGTCCTGCATTCAGGCCGAGGTCTCGAAGATGTTGACCTTGGGGGTGATCGAACCCTCAGACAGCCCCTGGGCCAGCCCCGTGGTACTGGTCCCGAAAGCAGCTGCCCCCGGTGTCACCCCAGAACTCCGATTCTGTGTGGACTACCGGGGACTCAATTAAGTCACCCGAGCCGACGCTCACCCCATTCCCCGAGCAGACGAGCTCATTGACCGTCTCGGGTCTGCTCATTTCCTCAGCACATTCGATCTAACCTGCGGGTACTGGCAAATTGCGCTCACAGAAGGAGCCAAGGAGCGGTCCGCCTTCTCCACCCCGGATGGGCATTATCGCTTTCGCGTGATACCCTTCGGGATGAAAAATGCCCCGGCCACCTTCTAGCGACTGGTAAATAGAGTCCTGGCCGGGCTGGAAAAGTTCAGCGCCGCATATCTAGACGATATCGCGGTTTTCAGTTCCGAATGGAGTGAGCACCTCCAGCACCTCCGGAGGGTGCTAACGGCCCGGCGCCAGGCAGGCCTCACAGTAAAAGCCAGCAAGTGTCAGATTGGGCAAGGTTCGGTGGTCTACCTAGGGCACCGGGTCGGAAGCGGGCAGGTCTCCCCTCTGCAGCCTTAGGTCGACGCCATCCTAGCCTGGGAACCACCCACTACCCAAACGGAGGTCTGAGCCTTTCTGGGCCTCACCGGCTACTACCGGAGATTCATCCGGGGGTATGGCAGCCTTGTCGGTCCCCTCATGGAACTCACGTCCAAGAAACAGCCCAAGAAAGTGCAGTGGACCTCTGCCTGCCAGGAGGCGTTCGATGCCCTGAAAGCGGCCATGTGTACTGCCCCCGTGCTCCAGGCCCCCGACTACTCCAAGGAGTTTGTGGTACAAACTGATGCCTCCGAGCATGGCATTGGGACAGTCCTGTCACAGGTGGATGACCAAGGCCTAGACCATCCCGTAGCCTTCCTCAGCCGAAGGCTGTTACCCAGAGAACAGAAGTGGAGCACCATTGAGCGCGAGGCGTTCGCCGTAGTCTGGGCTCTCAAGAAATTACGACCCTATCTGTTCGGCACCCATTTCAAAGTCCAAACCGACCATCGCCCCCTGCGATGGCTCATGCAGATGCGAGGGGAAAACCCCAAACTATTGCGGTGGTCAATCTCCCTCCATGGGATGGATTTCACCATAGAGCACCGCCCTGGTACTGACCACGCCAACGCTGACGGCCTCTCCCGGTTCTTCCGCCTCAGCGAAGAGAACCCCCAAGAGGATGGGTAGTTCTCTCCGGCTTTCAGCTGGGGGGGACGCGTGTTAGACCCGGCCTTGTGGCATGGCCATCCCTGACCCCTAGCCACACACCCTGACCCGTGCACCTCATTCAGCCCCCGAGTACACGGCCTAGCCGGGCCTTTCTGCCAGAACCCACACACACCCGACCCGGACTTTCCTGTCCGTGCCCTCCATCTTCCCAGCACCACAGGGCCCGCGTGCCCACTTCATGCACCTACGATGGCCGCCCGGCCCCAGCACAATCCAGACCTAGAGGCGCCGCCCCGGCTGGGGAACATCGCGCTCCCATGGAGTGAGGAGCAGTTTCCATCGCACCTCTGGCCTCCCCTCGGGAGATGGGTTTCGATCGGCCCTCCGGCCTCCCTGAGGGCTGGCTCCACGCCTGCTGGGTGTCTGGGACTCCTCCTGACCCGGCCCTGAAAAGGATCAAAGGACAACATGGCAGGAAACTCCAGCGAGCGGCCCCCAGGCGCTAAGACCCCTGCCTACACAGACCCTGGGCATCAAAGAGGAGTTGACCTATAACAGGGGGTGCTCTGGGACTATCTGGCAGATTCGACTCTGGAACGACGAGAGCCCTGCTGACGTGGTCGCGGCTCCCTTGCAACCTTGGAACACCTGAGCCCTGCTGAGTGACTCGCGGCTGCCCTGAAGATCGTAAGACCTCCGAACTTGTGCTTGAGCCCTGCTGAGTGACTCGCGGCTCCACTGAAGATCGTAAGACCTCCGAACTTGTGCTTGAGCCCTGCTGAGTGACTCGCGGCTCCCCTGAAGATCGTAAGACCTCCGAACTTGTGCGTGAGCCCTGCTGAGTGACTCGCGGCTCCCCTGAAGATCGTAAGACCTCCGACCTTGTGCTTGAGCCCTGCTGAGTGACTCGCGGCTCCTAAAGACTCCCTCGGTCCGGCTGGACCGCAGCGTATCTCCCGGCTCGAGGATTGTGAGCTGTGCGTTGGGTATGCCCCTGCATTTGATCTGGATCCCCAAAGACTGTCCCGCTACCCCCGTTTTCCCTACTGAGACTCTCTGAGCCCGTGCTCTATTTGTACATATCCATCTTGGTGATCATAAAGATCCGACGTAGCTGAGTAGATAAAGGATCTGTTCCCAAGAACCTACCGTGTGGTGTCTCTTTGTCGTGTGGTGCCGTGTGTGCGATCCTAGATACGAGACTCTTCCCCTGAGGAGTCTCCCGCCAGTGCCCGGCTACGTTACCCCGAGGGTAGGTCTCAGGGTATTCAGGTAACCTCCCTGTCTCCCCTGGGATCGCCTTCTAACAGAATATAAATTGTGTGGAATAATTATTAATGTTATAGCCGGGTGGTAAGCCAAAAAAAAACTAACCTCGGAGAGCATATAATGGTAGTTGTTAAAACCTTCCCCAGGAAGTCAAAAATCTCCTGCCAGTATTCAAGAATCTTTGGACATTCTAAAAATATATGTATATCATCGGCTGACGGGAGTTTACAGCGCGGGCAACAATAGCTCACGCGAGTAACCCTGGACAGTTTAGCAGGGGTCCAGTACACCCGATAGACCGTGAACAGATGGTTTCTCCTTAGATTGGCTTGTTATATTAGGCTCTGAGACAAAGAGAAAGAGTCTGTCCAGATCTTACTTATTGCTTTGGGACTATCTGATATCAAATTACCCCAGAGACTCGCCAACTCACAGTTTAACATTTCTGTTGCCCCCAGTAAAGCCCTATACCAAAATGAAACCTCACGTTCCTTTGTCGCTGTACCATCTGTCTTGACCACCAGGCGGAGAGTTGGGAAAACTTAACTCTCGTTAAAGATCCATTTGTTAGTAAAGCCAAGGAGTCCCAATCCATAAGGCCCGAATTGCCCCAGAGATCTCCCCAACTCCTCACACCGGCTGTTTTTAAAGGTTGGGACAACTGGTCCTGAAGGCACTCCGGAGTGCCCGGGGAATCCCAAACTGGGGAATTAGCATGGTAATATGGGATTCCCAGAGCCCTCCGGACATATACCCAGTTCCTAAGGGCAGCCTGCAGGATCTTCAGACGGACTTTTTTAATAAAATTTCTGGTCGCCAAATTTAAATAAGAAAAACTCCTGTCCCTGTGGTAAGTCGTGGAGAAAAGCCTGAAATAGGCGGCCCTGTGATGTTGAATCCAGTTTATTGGTCAGTAGTCTAAAATTTTTAAAGTGAAAGGCATGACAATACATGAGTAGATCAGGTAAGCCTAGACCCCCAATTCTTAACCCCCTCCTTAGCTTTTTCCAGGCTATCCTGGGAGATTTACACGCCCAAATAAAGGAGCCGATCTTACCTTGAAGGCACTTAATCTCTTTCTGTGGAAATGATAGGGGGATGGAATTATACAAAAAAGTTAATTTAGGAAGTATAGACATTTTGATGAGGTTGACACGTCCATAGATATTTAATGGCAGATTACCCCATCTTGTAAATGTTTTTGTTATTTCTTTTACTACTGTCTGCCAACTGATTTTCGAAATGTTTTTCAGTTCTTGGGTTAAATTAATTCCCAAATACCTCATTCTGGGCCTCATGTAGGTAGCATACCAGTTACCACTTCTAAAATACCGAACGATACCGAATCGGTATTTTAGAAGTGGTAACTGGTATGTAGGTAATGAGTCGGTATTTTTTACCGAATCGTTACTAGTCGGTAATTACCGAATCGGTATTTACCGATTCGGTAATGAGGCATACCTTCCCATTGAGGGGAAGGTATGCCTCATTACCGAATCGGTAAATACCGATTCGGTAATGGGGGGAACACATACAAGGGTGGCAGGGTGTCACGTTGACACCCTGTTGCACCCCTGATTCGGCCATGTGTGCACATGTGGCACACATACATGCCCTAAGGGCATGTATGTATGCCACATTGCACACTGCTACGCGCGTAAAAATGCATTTACACATACATTCATTATTTACCACCAACTATAAGTTGGTGGTAAATACCGACTCTTAAACACACACACACACTCCCCCTACATCTCGATTTTGCTTTCGGAATTTACCGAATCGGTAAAATTACAGATTCGGAATAGTTACCGATTCGGTAACATTACCGATTCGGTATTTTTACCGAATCGGTAATTTTACCGATTCGGTAAATTCCGAAAGCAAAATTTGTACCCCTACATACCAATGGCCAAAATACCGGTCGGTAACGGTATAATTACCGAAAATCGGCCGTTACCGACCGGTATTTGGCTACCTACATGAGGCCCCCTATGTTTTACATTTTGTATAAGTGTAGTATTATTCCATCCCATTATTTCGGTCTTCTCCCTATTTATTTGATATCCTGAGAGCCTTCCAAATTCTTCAGCTAAATAAAACAGCCTAGGTATGGCTTCCACATGATTGGAGGTATATAGAAGAAGGTCATCTGCATAAAGAGCGACCTTAAGCTCTAGGTCTGCTATCTTAAAAGGTTGAATTACATGTCCTGTAAGTGAAACACTCCTAAATTCGTTTTTCACTACTGTAAGACCTATCTCTTCAATTAGATTTATTTAGTTAGTGTTTTATATAGCGCGAACAGAGTGCTTAACCGAGATATAGCAGTCCCGAATGCAACCAATAGCAAGCAACATAAACCTACGCATGAAGATAATATAAAACAGTATAAAAACAGTGGGCAGTAAAAGTTCTCAGGACTTACAATAATATCTGAGACTAAACGAATACATCAAATTACAAATTATATTTTACCATCAAAAGACTCAGGGGGATATTCACAAGGAGCTATCGCAGAGTTAACGGCACTTTATCGCAGCCAAAGTAGCGATACATTTATCGCCCCACAAGCTGGTGTCAACAGCCCACAGCACCTGTTTACCCGCGATAGCAGCCACAAAAAACATCGCCACAGACGACCCCTGCAACAATCGCTAATGAGATGCAGAGTCGGCGTTACCGTGCCAAAAGCAGCAACAACCCCACTCCACAACATTCACAACGACCAGCTAGAACTGCGATAAGAACACAAAACAGGCGATAAGGGGCGTTAGCAGCAGGAAAATAACACCTGCTCTGACCTGGTGCAAAGTCGGACCACAGCCCACAGCCACATCGGAAGGGCAACAGATGCAGCCGGGAAACTGAACATGCAGCCCGGAGGGCCGAAAGGGCAACAACACCCGCCACCACCACCCCCAGGACCCCCCTTCCCCGGCAACCCCCCCGACAAAAGACATGCCACATCAGCTACACCTAAACACATCCAAAATAATCTGCTTGATGTCGCACAATCACAACTGGTGACATGCATGTATCGTCACAAAAATGAGCATCACACATTCACTTTCGAAGCAACAAATGAAACTTTATTAACATGAACACTGAAATGAAATGAAGACACATGGTGGCTCCCCTCGGGACAATCCGTAGGTCACAGCCTGCAAGACAAAAATCATGATGAGAAGGTGTGTCCTGTGCACATCAAAGGTCAGAGAGAGAGCGAAGGAGAGGGAGAGATAAGAAGAGAGGGGGAGAGAGAGGGAAAAGAAGAGAGGGGAGAGAGAGAGAGAGCAAAGAAGAGAGGGGGAGAGAGAGAGAAAAGAAGAGAGGGGGAGAGAGAGAGAAAAGAAGAGAGGGAGAGAGAGAGAAGAAGAGAGAGAGAGAGAGTACCGCCACTGCGCACCCGGGCCACACTGCTCACCTGCTGCCACCGGTGTGTCTCCAACCACTTGACGGTATGTATACTAGTACACCAGATCACGCATCTGAGACAGAGCTGTCATCTGAAACAGAGCCAAGATACATGATTGGCACAGTACAACAGTTTACACAATTGCACAAGACAACATTACCTGCCTGCCCATGCACACCCAGGCAGAGGCACCCCAGCCCCTCCTGCCGCCAGTCGGAGCATGCCTGTCCATGCACACCCAGGTAGAGGCACCACAGCCCCTCCCCTCGCCCATCGGAGCATGCCCACTCATGCACACCCAGGCCTCACTGCTCACCCTCCGCCACCGGTGTGTAGACAGGAGGTCCCACCATGTGCCGCTGCAAGCCACAAGACCGGGCCCGCCGACATGGCACCCTCAACACCATGCAGCCCCACTCCGCAGGCCACCAGGTCTCATGTTTGGTGCTGGGTCTTGATTACTCCATGGCATAGGACATACCAGTGCACCTGGCATCATCGCAGGCTGCACACCTGCTCAGTCCAATGGGTGCCACTAACTCTGGGATCCCAGAAGCGACGCCATGTGGCGGTAGGCCCGCGCTGCCCGCTGGCTCTGGCCTGCACTGCGGTCCAGCAGGGCACACAAAACCTGAGCTGTCCAGACCGCTGGGACGGGACATCATCGCAGGCTGCACACTCGCTCAGCAGCTTAAGGTGCCACTGACTCAGTGCACCCAAAGTCACAGTCACATGTCGGGGTGCCTGTGCCGGCCGCAATGTTCCGGGTGCCACTAACCCTGTGCAACGTCACTCAGAGCCACGTGGTGGTAGGCCCATGACGGCCGCAAGACCTCGGGTGCCACTAACCCTGTGCGTAACAACTCATGTGCCCGTTATGATTGAGAACCGTGGAGCGTCTGTCATCCAGTCACCACCGGCAGGGGGGAATGTGATGTCGTCGGCCCCTTATGTTGGCGGAGTCACATGGCCTGGGACGCCTGTGCCGGATGGGTGTGGTGTGCGTGCAAACCTGTCCTGAGGGAGTGGCTGTGAAATGCGGACAAGACCAGTGATCTGCACACCACCAGCGTGTACGCCTGCGATGGATAGCAATGAGGGCCCCCCTCGGAGCGTAAGTGGAGTGGTCTGGCCTGCCGTATGCCGGACCAGCGCAGGGCCTGCAAAAATGACTCGCGGGCTCTGGGCGTGGTTCAGTCCATGTCCGGACATGGAAGTGACTGATGCGTGTGTCCCTGTTCTAGTGTTCACGGGACCCGGGACACAATATGCAATGAATCACCCTCTGACTGGCATCCCACAGGATGAGCATCATTGACGCAAGGGAAATCACTGTCCCTACATTCATCCACATATTGATACATGAATGATGAAAAACATGACAGCAGTGCGTCACTGGATGTTTATTGCACATCCAGTGCAGTTCTGCAGCTGGAGCCGGACAGGGCAATGCCGAGCACACTACACAATATGGGCCCGTGGAGGTCCAGCCAGAGTCAATCCGGGGATGACAAGTACTGCGGATGAGGAAGGGTACAGTCCGCAGTCTGATCGCCGTGTCATTGGTCATCAAACAGCATATGGCAGTCCATGTCGCTGTCCAAGGTGAGTGCATCAGGAGGAGTTAATGGTAAAGATCGAAACGAAGTTGACCCTTTACAACAAAACTCTTCCTATTCTATAAAGTTGCTTGAGGAGTTTTACACTATTGTTGTCAATGCGATGCCGTTATTTTAAACTTCACCATCACTCTGCACGTCACACCTCTTTCACTTATTGTGTGAGCACCTGAATTCTATTGTTGTGGAAATATAGGTTTCACATGAACTGACTTATGTCCCTATGTACATTATTAACTTTTTTGCTCCTTTAAAATAATTAATCTTCAACTCTCTAACCATAAGTGCTCTTCTTAGGATCACTTTATTATTGGACCTTTTGGCCACACCCGATTCTTCTCCACGGCAGCAGATCCTGTTCAGTGGGACATCTCGGTGAAGGCATCCAGCCTCGTGGAGCCCTCGTCATCGACAGCTTGCAGCTTCGTCCTGCTGGGGACTTTTGACTTTAAAATTGTGACCAAGTTCAAAAGTAAAAATATTCAACGTAACTCTATCTAGCGGCTCCCCAATGATGATACTCCGTCCTCAGATACTGTTGCTGCCTTGCCCTGCTGATCTCTACCTTCTCAGGAACTTTTCTGTAAAATTTCTGCTAAGTCCAAAGGTAAACTGAGAATGGGCCCAATATACCTCCTATATCCGCTCTGCACTCGCGGGTGGCCTTAACTTTTGCGACTTTGCCCTAGTCTTGTGCTACCAGACACCCTTGGTTGGTATCTTTTAGGTGCTGTTTTGCACTAAAGATTTTCTGCTGATTGGGTTTCATTCATTTTGGTGTCATTTTACTCAATAATATTAACTCTAATTTCTAAAAAATGCAGAATGCAGCACACTTAGAGGAACCAATGATGGGAAATAAAGATATTTCTCATTGTTGCACTTCCCCTGGAAAGACAAAGCATTTTGGCCCATTCCCAGGTTTACCTTTCTTAGTAAATCTGGAAAAGTGGCAAAAACCATGGGTGGATGTGTGGGAACACGCACGCTCCATCCGTGGAATACATTCTCAGGGCACAATAATGAAAGGCAGTGACTTGCACTACCTTGCGTTACTCGAGATTTACCAAACAACGAAGGGCCACACAAGGTGGGCTTGCGTTGCTTAGTAAATCTGATTTAGGGATTGTGTTGTCCTTGTAACTCCCTGCATGACAAAAGGGCAATGTAATCCCTTGACAAATCTGGCCCCCAGTCTTCAATACTGAGATGTAAAGTGTAACAATTCTTACAGCTGAATGGAGAAGGGCAACAATGGAACGGCTTCAAGGTTCCAGTAGGGGGGGGGGGGAACTATTACTATGAAAGCCCAGGTGGGTAGAGATAGGAGACTGGCAAATGAAAATTTGTCTGCTTACATTAAAGATCTAGAAAAGTTTTTTACCTCTTTCCCACCATGACGAATCATCACCTCAGTCCTAATGCTTGTTAGGAAAATAAGCTCCGATGCCTCTTTTTTAAAGGTAGACAGTCATAATTGTGAAGCAGTGGGCCCCTCAAATCCCTGGCCCCAGTCCAGCTGCATCTGCTTCCTTAATGATAACTAGCAGTGGCCACTTACACACTTGGCAGCAGTATCAGCTTCACTAATGAATGTCCCTTAAAAAAAAAAAAACACTTATATTGTCCCCTTCTTTGAGTCTGTCCCCATACAGTGCTCCCTATTCTGGGCCTTCTCTTTGACAATATCTATGAATCTCGCTCCTTTCCTCTGTCTCCTAGACCATTACTGTGAGGCCCCATTGATCGAGAGGATTAGGGCTCTGCTTTAGAATGCAATCCTGCTGGCCTTCTACCTGCAACCCTATGTACTCAGCTTTCACACAAAACCTGCCCTGAATGATTAATATCGACTTTGAGGTGAAAGGGAAGGGTGTGGTGGTAGTGCAGAAAGTTAAAAAAGACACCAGACATTAATTGATTCAGTCACTTAAAGCCAGTGCCACTGGAATTATGAGTTTCTGCAGCAGCAGCGTTTTCCACATAATTATCAGCTTACTGCATTTGCTACATAATCTGAAGATTTCAACAACAAAAAACTTGATTCTAGCTCAAACAGAACAAAAGTTACTTAAAGCGTGACAAAGTGTTCCGAAGCAGTGGAAGGCCCTTTGAAACGATTGACTGGTAATCTTGTAGTTACTTACTGCTGTATTTGGGTGTTAAACTGGTACTAATGAGGTGAAATATTTCCCCTGACAGCGTTACCTTGAGGTAAAGTGACAAAATAATGAAGTAATGCTAACCACAAAATGTGGCACACAATGTACCTTTTCTTGCTGCATAATTTAGTAAAACCTGCCGCATAATGTGGTACTCTTCTGCTGACCAATTCTAGTGGCTCTGCTTAAAGCTTCATGGTGGCAAAAATGTATTCTGTTTGAGATGTAACGTAAGGGTGTTATCAGCTGAGATCTGGAATAGTGGAGACACTTACAAAAATGTCTGCATTAGATACAGTTTGATTACTTATTACTAAAGGAGAATGCTACTTAGCAGTATGCATCTGTTCTTGGCATGTAGAGCTGCAGATTCGTACACTGTGCATTAGATCGCCATCTGGTGTTGGGCTTGGATGCTTGCACCTTGTTGTTGTCTTGGAAGAAGTCTTTTGTAGTCACGAAATAGGCGACTCCTCCCTTGGACGATAGTGCGCATGGGCATCGACTCCATCCTCAGATTGATTTTCGCCATGATGGGAAATGATGGAGTCAGTAAGAAATAGAAAAGATGTCTATGTATCTAATTAAGATAATACTGGAACGGATACAGGTCCCAGGGAGGCGGGTGGACGTGTACGAATCTGCAGCTCTACATACCAAGAACAGATGCATACTGGTAAGTAGCATTTTCCGTTCGAGGCATATGAGCGGCAGATTATACACTGTGCATAGACTGTACAGCAGTGTCTCCCCTAGCGGTGGTCACCTGTATCCGTTGCAGTGGTTTGAAAAAGATGTTTAAGAACAGCTTGGCCTACAGAAGCTTGCTGTTTAGCCTGCATGCCAACACAGTAGTGTTTGGTGAATGTGTGCGGGGTAGACCATGTTGCTGCTTTACATATGTCATCTAAAGGGATTTTCCCTAAGAATGCCATGGAAGCCCCTAGTTTGTGTGTTAAATGCACTCTTGGGGGAATTGTTAATGTGCGTTTAGCTTTTTGGTAGCATATTTGAATACATTTTACTATCCACCTGGCGATCCCAGCTTTGGTGATGGGGTTACCCTTATGAGGTGGAGAGAAGGCTACAAACAGTTGTTTTGTTTTTCGAAAGGGCTTAGTCCTTTCGATGTAATATAGTAGTGCTCTTTTAACGTCTAGCGTGTGAAGGGCTCTCTCTGCTACTGAGTCTGGGTTTTGGAAAAACACCGGTAACTCAACTGATTGGTTTAGATGAAAATCAGAGATGACTTTGGGAAAGAATGTTGGATTTGTTATGAGAACCAGCTTGTTACGATGTATTTGTAAGAATGGTTCTTGTATGGTTAAAGCCTGGATCTCACTTGCTCTCCTAAGAGAGGTAATTGTGACAAGGAAAGCTAATTTCCATGTGAGGAATTGAAGTTCACATTTATGTAGAGGTTCAAATGGGGGACCCATGAGCCTGGTAAGAACAATGTTTAAATTCCACACTGGAGAGGGTGGTATTCTGGGAGGAATGATTCTTTTAAGGCCCTCCATAAACGCTTTAATTGCAGGCACCCGAAATAGTGACAGGTGTTGTCTATTTTGTAAATAAGCTGCAAGTGCTGCGAGATGTAACCTTAAGGATGAATATACCAGATTACATCTTTGCAAGTGTAACAAGTAACAAATGATGTCCTGGATGGAAGCATCCAGCGGATCAATATGATTGTTGTAGTAGATGGCAAATCTTTTCCATTTTGCTGCCTAGTAAGCTCTAGTAGTTGGACGTGTGGCTTGTTTAATAATATTCATACAGTCCGGTGGAAGGTTAAGATAACCAAACTCTAGGACTTCAGGAGCCAGATTGCGAGAGTCAGCTGACCTGGCTCGGGTGTCTTATCTCTCCATGGTTCTGCGTTAACAATGTTGGGGAGAGGCGTAGTTTTTCGTGTGGAACTACTGAGAGTTCCAACAGGGTCGTGAACCAAGGTTGACGTGCTCATGTGGGAGCCACCAGGATCATTTTGAGAGGCTGTTGTTTGAGCTTGCTTACTACTAGGGGAATCAGTGGGAGTGGCGGAAAAGTGTACGCAAATCTGCCTGACCAATTCATCCATATCGCATTACCTTTGGATAACGGGTGTGGAAACCTGGCGGCGAAGGTTGGGCATTTTGCGTTTGCATGTGTGGCGAACAGATCTACTTCTGGTTGACCCAAGAACTTCGGGATGAAGTTCCCATTTGTGTATTTGCTGTATCTGCCGACTGAGCAGATCCGCAATCTGATTGTGAACTCCTGGAAGGTGTTCTGCAAGCAGGTATATGTTTTGTGGAATGGCCCATCTCCAAATGCTTTGTGCGAGCTGGGATAGCTGCAAAGAACGTGTGCCCCCCTGTTTTTGTATGTAATACATGGCTGTCATGTTGTCCGTCCGGACTAGGACAGTCTTGTGTTGTTGATGTAGTTGGAATGATTTGAGTGCTAGGAATATTGCTAGTAATTCCAATTGATTGATATGGAGCACTTTTTGTTGAGTGGTCCATTTGCCTTGAATTGTATGTTTCAGGAGACGGGCTCCCCAACCGGTGAGTGATGCGTCTGCTGTTAGCAGTATCTGTGGAACTGGCTCTGGGAACGGCCGCCCTTTGGACAGGTTTTGTATGTTCCACCACTGCAGAGAGCGATGTGTGCGGCCATCCACCAACACCAGATCTGTTAGTTGTCCTTGGGTCTGGTTCCACTGACGTGCTAGGCATTCCTGTAAGGGGCGCATTTAAAGTCTTGCATGAGGTACAATAAAGATGCAAGAGGCCATCATTCCTAAGAGTTGCATGAATACCCTTGCTGGGAGGGAGTGCTGTTGTTGAAATGTGGCAACTAGGGCTTGCATACTGGCTATCCTGGCTGGAGTGGGATATGCCAGAGCTCTGGAGGTGTCTATTGTGGCCCCTAGATACTGATGTATGCGGGAGGGCTGGAGATGTGACTTGGTGTAGTTTATTGTGAATCCCAAGTTGTGTAGCAGCTGGATGGTTTGGTAAGTGTGATGAACACACTGTTTTTGTGTCTGGCTTTTATCAGCCAGTCGTCGAGGTATGGGAAGACATGGATTTGTCTTCTTCTGAGGTGTGCTGCTACTACCACCAGACATTTTGTGAACACTCTGGGCGCGGTGGTAACCCCAAATGGAAGGACTGTGAATTGGTAGTGTTGTCCATCCACCATGAATCTTAGATATTTCCTGCGAGCGGGGTGAATGGGAATATGAAAATAGGCGTCCTTGAGATCTAGTGTGGCAAGGAAGTCGCCTCGTTGAAGTAGTGGAAGAACCTGTTGAAGAGTGATCATGTGGAAATGATCTGAGTGTATGTAAAGCTTGAGCGGTCTGAGGTAGAGTATTGGCCTGAGGGTGCCGTCCTTTTTGGGGATTAGGAAATACAGCGAGTAAACCCCTGTTCCTTGATGCTGTAAGGGAACTGGTTCTATCACTTGCTTTTGAAGCAGTGAGAGAATCTCCTGTTTTAAGAGCGTGAGATGTTCTGTGGACATTAGACGCTGTTTGAGTGGTATGGTGGGTGGGGTTGCAGTAAGTTCCAGGCAGTAACCATACTGGATAATTTGTCTTACCCACTTGTCGGTTGTAATGGAGTTCCAAACAGGCAGGAACTGTGAAAGTCTTCCCCGACCGGAGTGGAATGGTCGGGGGGGGGGGGGGTGAGGGAGTGGAGGGAAGTCACTGTTTAGTAGCGGGGGAGGTCCGTGTGTTATTGTTACCTCGGCCTCTTCCTTTGTTGTTATTTCCTTTGTATCCTCCTCTAAAATATCCTCTATTGGGGGATGTTTGTGTTGTATTTTTGTAAGAAGTGGAAGTAGTGTCTGTTCCCATGTTTTTGGATCCTCCTCTATAAAAGGAGTGACGAAAGCAACCATGTGTAGATGGAGACTGTAACGCTCCCATGGACTTAGCAGTCTCCGTGTCCTTTTTCATTTTTTCCAGGGTGGTGTCTACAGCCGGTCCAAAGAGTTGTTCTTGATTGAACGGCTGGTTGAGGATGGTGGTTTGTACCTCTTGCTTAAAGCCTGAAATCCGTAACCAGGCATGTCGTCTGAGCAGCACACTAGTGTTAATGGACCTAGAGGCTGTGACGGCTGCATCAAGGGCACACTTGATTGAGGCATCGGTTTTTAATTTGCCTTCCTGAATCAAGTCATTTGCCAGAGTCTTGTTCTGATCAGGCAAGTGTAGCAATAGGGTTTCTAGTCTGTCATAGTGAGCCCTATCATACCTCGCAAGTAATGCTTTGGTATTAGCTATGCACCAGTGATTGGCTGCTTGGGCGGCAACTCTTGCCAGAGGCATCTAGCAGCTTAGATTCCTTGTCCGGAGGTGGTGCGTCACCAGAGGTTTGTGAGTTGGCATGTTTTCTAGCGTTAAACGCTACTAGGGAGTCTAGGGGTAGCTGCCCTCTGATGTAGGCGGGATCGTCAGGGGCAAGTTTTTATTTTTTAATCAATCCTGCAATTGAGAATTCTAGTTCCCGCAGGGTCCTTGAATATGTCTGGGGCGTGTTTAATGACCCCTTTGAGCACTGGAAGTATTTGTACAGATTTTTGCGACTGCTCAAAAGTGTCTAGGAGAAAATCCTCGTCTGCAGGGTCTGAATACATGTGAATGCCATGGTAAATAGAAGCTCTGTTAAAAAGCTGCCCAAATCCAATATTGTCATCTGGGGGAGATGGTTTTGTTGGATATGGCTGGGGATCTGGGAGGTCTGGGGGATCTATTGGGTCATCATAATCGTCCCAGTCATCCTGTGGTGTGTCCGTATCATTGTCAGGGTCAGTGAAAGGGTCATTGATGCCCGCCTCCCCCTACATCATCATCATCCTGTGGTGGTGGTGCATTTGGAAGTGGTGTAGGGTGTGGAGGTGAGAGAGGTATAGGAGGAAGAACGGGAGTAGGAAGAACGGGAGTAGGAAGAACAGGAGAAGAGGGTCTTATAGGTGAAGTGGCACAGTCTTTTTTCTTCAGAGGCACTGTTGTGTCCAGCTTCCTCTTCTTTTGTGGCACAGCGGCCACATGTCCCGTTTTGGGGTCAATATGCAATTCTTTCTGTTTTGGATCAACAGGATCCGGATGAAAAAGTTCTTCCTCCTCGACAACCACTTTCGGCGCCGACTTTTCCGGGTCCGAGCGGGGTTGAGTTTTGTGTTCAGAGGCCTTGGGAGTTGGTTTAGAGTCCTTTGGCTTGGCTATGGAGACTGAAATCTTCTTCGGTTCCGAAGGCTTTGGTTTTGGATCCTAAGGTTTTTCTTTCGGTCTCAAGGTGGTCGGAGCCGATTTCTTTTTGGGAGTGGGGTGGTCCCTCGGTTTCGGTGCCGGAGGCGCTTTCAGGAGGGGGATATGCGGTTTGCTCGGTCCCGAGCTACCGGAAGGCGGGGCTTCTGAAGTCTGTTTTTGGTCACGACTGGGGCCAGCAGGTGAATTCTTGACCAGGGCCTTCTTTTTCAGGGGTGGATTGGGGGTAGGGGCAATTGTACTCACTCGTTGACCAGGAGTGATGTGGTCGTCTGAGTCGTCTGCTTCGGACACGATTGAGGTCTTCGGAATTTTCTTCTGGGACATCTGGGCCTTCATTGAAGATGTCCTCTGGTGCCGGAGCTGCTCTCTGCGCCATGATGTGTAGTCGGGCCCGACGATCACGGATGGCCTTTTTCGATCAAAAAGAGGTACAGGCCTGGCAATTGTTCTCGTCGTGTTCTGGCAAGAGGCACAGGTTACAGACCTTGTGATGGTCACTGTGTGTGAATTTCGCTCCACACTGGGGGCATTTTTTAAATGGAGTCCTTTCCATGAGCTGTAGGCCCGACGGCGTAGACGGGCCCGCGTCGACGACCGGAATCGAGTTGTTGAGATGCGCGTCGAAGATTACGCGATCGATAACAATACCGGAGAGTTTGCGCATCGAAAAGTTTGAAAAACAAAGTTTCAAACCGGAGCACAAAAGTTACATCCGAACCCAATGGCGGAAAAAAACAATCTGCGGATGGAGTCGATGCCCATGCGCACTATCGTCCAAGGGAGGAGTCACCTATCCGAGACTACAAAAGACTTTTTCCAAGACAACAAGGTGCAAGCATCCGAGCCCAACACCACATGGCAATCTAATGCACCGTGTACGATCTGCAGCTCAAATGCCTCGAACAAGTATATTTATTTTTTGTAAGAAGTTGTTTTATCTCAATCACTGCATCATTTTTCAGCAGCCTAGCTCAGAGTATGTAAATCATGTTTAAAATAATGACTTACATATTCACAGTGCTTTCTGCAAAAGGCTGGGACCTCATAGCACTATAAACAGGCCCACTGGAATTATGTGGCAGGAGAAGGCCAAATTATGCAGCAGGGTTGACTAAATTCTGTAGCGAGCAAAGGCGAATTATGCTGCATTATTTTGTGATAGCATTACTGCATTATTTTGCAATTTTTACACTTGTTAACACTGTCCTGGCTTTTATTGCCCCCCCATAAGTACTACATTAACACCCACATATAGCAATAAGCAACAGAAAGGTGACCAGTCAACCTTTAGAAAGGGCCTTCCACTGTGAGGTACCGTCTTGCTGCATTTTTAGTAACGTTTTGAACTGTTTGAGCTAGAAACAAGTTTTTATTTTAATCTGTAAATTATGCAGCAGAGGATGGATTATGTGGCACATGCGGGAAATCCATAACTATGCACTGTGAGTACAGGGTGAAAGTGAAGGGTGACAATGAGGAGTGAGTTGTCTGAATGCACGGTGCCTTCCCAGACACTTGAAGTAAATCAGCATGTTATTGACGGTGGCGTATGGTTTCAGATGCAAGTTAAACTATTGTTATTATGGCATTAATCAGGGATCGAGGGTGGAGGAAATAAATAATATGCTGATACTGCAACAAACTTCTAGTATTATGATTAGGGTTGCTAGCTCATTATTTTGATGCCGCAGACGGTACACAAATAAACAGGCACCTAAAGCTGTATATTCAGCACTTATCTGTGAGGACTTCGAATAGCAAATATACATCGAAAACACTTTTAATTGTGTTGTAGGGCAGCCTGAATGATTCATGACTGATAATTAAAGGGAACAAAGACAGAAAAGTCACATTACAAATGAATACATACTTTTTATTTATAACCCTATTTTGTTTCAAGACGAGGTATTTGCAGGCTCTTTAAACAACACATGGCTGGCATTTTTCTTTTGGCAATCCTACTTTATATTCCTTTTCATAAAATGCATTTTCACACTATTAAATGTAAAATACAAATGTAAGGAATAGGCAGAGGGGGTACTGGAACCAGAAAAAATAAGCCTTGTTCACCAGTTTACAAAGATCAGTAAATATGCAAATGGTCTAAAAAAACTCGGGTGTGCTGGAGAGAAGACTCCAGACACTGCCTAGCCCAGCCCACAGCAGCACACTTACTGACTTCTGGCCCCACGGCACTCTGATCTCACCTCAAGGGCTTCGGGGTAAATAAAGACAGCCTGAAAATGCAACAAATAAACATCGCTGCACTTCCAGGCCATCTTCATTTACATGTACTTGCAGAGGCATTTGCGCCCCCTTGGAACCCATCCACGCCCTCTCAAGCAGGGGGGGGGGGGGGCACACCCCAGAGTTTGAAGACCTCTGCTCTAAGGTGTTCGTGCATTCTTCCCACAAGAAGAGCACTGCATCTGTTTAATAGCACCTATCTGTAGTTTCACTTTTACTTTTACTACTTTCCGCCCTTTGTTTGTGTTGAGAACATTTTTAAATCAATGTAGGGCCGAAAAATTAGCAGTGTATGCTCCAGCTGACCAAGGGGTGAAGCTCTAGTCTGTTATTTTGGTGATATGCACTTAGTTTATTTTTTAAGCTTGCTGGCTATTTTGCATTAAACATTTTGGACTTCTGCAAGCTTTCCTGAGTGTCTGTTATCTTTTACAGCACCCATAGGCCCCAGACCTGGATGGCATTCCAATTGATTTTTTATAAACTATTCCTTCCTCCATTGAGAGAAAAAAAAAAGCTATCCAAGATATTTAACACGTTTAGAGATGTGGAAGGTGTAACGCAACCAATGCAGGAAGCAGACTTAATATTCATCCCCAAACATGGGGAAGACCTAAAGGAATGCTTTTCATTGAGGCCCATAGCTTTATAAAATACAGATGCAAGCTTTTACAAATATGATAGCTGCACTACTTGATAACATAAGACCTTGGACAGGCGGTCAGAGATTAGGTATTGTTAGGTTGCAAGAATAGGGTTTTAAAGAAGAGGAGCTTTTGATCTATGAAATAAGGAGTGAGTCATTTGCAGAAATATAACAGACTGAGGCAGACAGGTATATGACTGACAGAAGGCTATACTCCGAAATAGGTGGCATGCAGACAATGGAAGGTAAGGGGAGAGTCATTCTGAGGAAACAAAGGAGTGGAATCAATAGATGTGTAAATCAAGCTCACCTTTTCAAGTATGGTTTTAGGAATATATTAGGAGACTATCTAAAATAATAATCTGAAGCTATAGAAAGAAATAACATTAAGTTGTGTTCTATCTTAAGGGAAGGTTACTTAAACATGCAAGTCCAAGTGTGAAGCTCATTTAAACATTAGGAGCCCAAGCTTGTTGCATCGACCTTGGGGTAGGCCTTTTAAACAGAGTCTGGAGCACCCGAAGCTTTGTAAAAGGTCTTTTTACTGCACAAGAAGTGATGCAGACTCCCTCTTTAAGGAAAAATCACATTTAATGTTCTTCCCTTGCTATTCTAACATCACTGCATTAAAATGTAATTTCACTCACAAAATGGAACTTATTTGCCACTGGCCGACAGCATCTTGCCAACACTTCAGATTTATTCCTCGTATTACCTAATCCCATTCTAGCTTGCTTCTGCGGCAGAGAAACTAGATACAAAAGGTATCTACCGCTAACATCCCTGGTGTATGTGGCCTGTGTGTTACATGTATTGTGTGCATGAGTGATCCAGAGTAATGGAGGCCTCTGATTTTCATTTGTGAACCCATAGACTAGTCTTGTACACAAGATGTAGGTGAAGTTGTTTTCCCAGACAGTGCAAATGTATTGCTGACATTCTGGAGCGGCTGGAGGAAAGGGCCTAGACTCTAAAGTGGAGGCAGAAGAGACACAGCTCCTGTACAAATTCAAATAAACCTTCTGTGAGAAGACTATTGTAGAGTCTTCCTTTAGCAGTGCCCTTTGGTAGATGGAAGGCAGAGGGAGGCAAGGGTGGAACTGTGGTTCTTGTTCCAGGGTGTGAAGGATCCTCTAGAGGTGGGTCAATCTTTGTCTCTTTTTGACCACTGTTGATAGGTAAAGAATGCTCACACCTCTTAGTCCCTCTGTTGTGAGTATTCCAGGCAGGGGACTTCCCAACTGTGTGGAACATCGCTGTACACAAAGGATACTTTAGGGAACAGCCTGGAGAGGACCCACAAAATAAACACTTTAAACGGTGATATTTCTCTAAAATATGTTTGTCTGCTCAGATACTCTTTGAAATGGGAATTCGTGTTTTCTGAAATAGCATGTGTGCATATAAGCATACATTTATATCTGCAGCCATTCTGTTGTGAAAAATTTGAAACCGGGTCTTTGGGCCTAATTTAACTTTTAAATGAGGTGTGCTGTTGTAAGGTGATGTCTTTTTTTCTAGAATCATGCTCACTGCTGCCCTCCTTCAATAACATCGCTTCACAGACTATCTTTTAAAATAAAGAAACTTTCAGTCGGATTTACTAACATTTCCCAATTTGCTTTGCTGTGCTGCGTTGCACGAAGGGGAAGCTACAGAAATGCAGCATATTTACAAATAAATGGCCCATTTGTGCTGCCTCCTTGCACTGGTGTACTGTGTGCTCCATAGCACCAAAGCAGGCACCCTTGCAGCATGGAGCCTGTGTTACGAGCAGGATTGTTTTTACACAAAAACAATCCTTAATTGTATTTTCCTTTTTCTGTGTGTGATACGGAAAAAAGAAGTAACTAAGAGAAATAAAGATATCTCTTCTTGTTGCCCCTGGTTCTGGGAGGCATACCATTTTTACGCATTACCAGGTTTTTCTACTCTTTGTGAATTGGGGTATGGGCCGAAATGCATAGGTGGATACATGAGAACACCCACACTCCACCCATGAAACACCTCCATGCCACAAGGTAACACAAGGCAGTGAAATGCACTGCCTTGTGTTACCTTGTGTTTACTAAAGTATGCAGAGCCATGTAAGGTGGCTATGCGTGGCTTAGTAAATCCCAGTTAAGGGCTTTGTTGCCTTGTGTGACTCATGGACAACATAAGGTCTTAGTAAATCTGGTCCTTTGTTGCCTTAGAACACGGCAATTAAATGGGTACTCTACTGAAAGAGGTGCTCTGTAAAGATACACCCATCAAACACGGTAGCAACTATTTGAAGTTGTAGAAGAAACAGTTGTGAATCAATTCTCATCAGCACCACACAAGCTGAGTGGCACAAGATTCTAAAACTCAAACAGCTAAAAAAAATCCAACCGCCTAGTCCCCAACGAACTGTGTTCCCAAAACTCTTCTATAGACCTGGTGCGAGATTTATCAAGGGCTTGTGTTGCCCTTGTATCATGCAAGGTGATGCAAAGGCAGTGCAAGCCCGTAAGTGAGATTTACCAAGCCATGGTAAATCTGGAGTAACACAAAGCAGCGCAAGTCTCTACCTTGCAGTACTTTATGCCATTAAGGCGCTACATGTGTGGGAAGTGGGTGTTCGCACGCATCCACCCATGTATTTTGCTGCATTCCCAAATTTACCTACACTAGTAAACCTGGGTATTCTGCAAAATGCTATGCCTTTTCACGAGAGGCGCAACCAGGAGAAAATTTACAAACAATCCTGCCTGTAATGCAGGCAGCTTTGCACCATGGCGCAAGGGCGCCTGCATTGGTGCTTGGCAGTTACAAGTGCACCAGTGCAGAGAGAGAGCAGGAATGAGCCATATGTTAATAAATATGGTTCTGTCCTGTCCTCTCCATTTGACACAGAGTAGCAAGTTCTCTTGCTGTGTTGCATCAAATCTTGAGAAATCTGGCCCCTGGTGCTCAACACAAATTCTTGCAAGAACATGCACGTAAAAGGGGGAGGGATAGGACAGCCCCCTCCTTGAACACACTGAATCTTACCCCAACTTCAAGGGAGCCAATGCAGTCTAAGAACATAACAGCCTGAATACAGCAGGGATTTTACGTTCCACAGAGACAAGGAACCCTAGCTCCAAATGCCAGCCTTCTGTGAAGTGAGGCACTGTGCACTCTTCACCAGGGCCCGAAATGATGTGATGTTTGAAAAAACTCTGCAGTGTACAGCAGCACTCAGCTGTGCTTAAAACACAATTCTATTTCTACTGACCTGGATCTGCTCAATATTGGGGGATTTATACTTTCACAAATGTTAGTTTGCTAGGCAGTACAATAGAGATGTCAGGACTCTGTACATCTACTAGAAGGCAATAGTATTTTGGCTCTGATCTTCCCCCACGCAACTGTATTGCCCAGACTTTCGTTTTAGGAACATATTTTTATGATTTCTTCATGAGATGCTACATATGTATTTATTTAAGAAAAAAACAAAATGTATGCTCCCCTGGGCATCCTCCGAGATAAAGTATTTAGGATCATATTTTTTTTTATTCACCATCCAACATTTAGGAATATAATTAATAGATTGGAAACATTGGGGGCTAATTTATCATAGTGTTGCGTCACCATTGTGCTACGCAACGGGGAGCAAGGGCAAAGCAACACTAACTCAGAGAGGATTGATAAATCTAAAGTAATGCAACGCAGCGCAAATCACTGCATTGCGTTACTCTGTCCCAGGGAGGCATTCCATAGGTGGAGCGTGGGTGTTCCCACGCATCCACCCTTGGATTTTGGCGCATTCTCAGATTTACTATTACTGGCAGACTTGGGAATGCATCAAAATGCTACGCATCCCCAGAGGAGGTGTAACTGGAAGAAATTATTTATCCTCGTTTTTTCCTTTTGCTATGTGTGCTGCATGAAAATGCCTCAGGGGATTGTTTTTGTGCAGGAAGGTGTCCCTTCCTATGCAAATATAATCCTGCTTACAACGCAGGCACCCCTTGCACCATGGTGCAAGAGTGCCTGTATTGTTGCTAGGCAGCACATTGTGCTCCATCGCTGGGAAAAGGCAGGAATGCACCGTATAATTTTAAATATGTTGCATTCATGCCCTTTCACACAGTGCAGCAAGGAGTTCTGCTACGCTGCACTGCATGAAAGTTTGATAAATCTGCCCCATGGTTCGCTGCAAATCGGCCAGTCTTAAAGAAAAAGATAACAGAGTACCTCAGAATATAGCATAACCTATATGTTCTTGGCTGGGCAGAATAGATATAGTCAAATGAATATATTACCTACCCTTCTATATGTATTTCAGTCACTGGCAATCCTCTTTCCAGAAAATTAACTCTTAGACCTGCAGAACAAACTATTAAACTTTGTGTGGGTTGGAGGCAGAGCTACGGTACATTAAAAAACCCACAAAAAAACGTATTTCTCCAAGGGAGAAAGGCAGTGCTTAATTTGTGCCGTGGTTTCCGGTGCTCGGCACCTGAACATAATTGCAAGCACCATGGTGGCGCGGTCTTTTAAACTTTGAGATGAGCACAACCACCGTGTTTATTAAGTCAATATACATTGGAAATGAATAATAAAAGCCTCTCATGCCATTATTATAGCTTTGTGTGGCCTGAAATAGTCTGAATTGTCACACTTGCAGGCAGGGCCGGCTCTAGGGCGGTGCGACCGGTGCCACCGCACTAAGTGCTGACTCTTCCAGGGGGCGCCTGTTAGGAAGTATTTTATGGTTTTGAAAGCACCTGCTGCAGCATTGCTGGCCTCCACAATTTTCATACAAAAATAAAAATGCCAAGATAAAGCGGTGATTAATGTTCTTCCTGGAGAGAGAGAAGGCGTTTTGTCAAGTGGAATTTTTAGCTCATTTCATGGCAGTACAGAGGGTTAATGAGCCTGCTGCAAATAATGTGTACCATGCAGATCACAAAGTGCATATAGTTTAAATAGGTCAGTGATTTTGTCAGAGAGATCCTTTTGTTACTAGCAGTGTAGATGTTAAAATCCTAACATGGAACAGTGAGCTAGTAAATGTCATCAAAGAGCTGCATGCAAACTGCAAGGACTAGATTAGAGCGTTATGATGTTTTCCTCCGTCTTTCATCATTCTAATGTTTCAAGTAAAAAAGAAAAACCTTATTATTAAATGTAACCCCCAAACATGGGGTTATGTTTTAAATTCTGAGTCTGTGCTTCTCCAGACCAAGCACTCCTAAACTATACTGCCTACCAGTATGGGTGACATGCAACTCCTACACCTTGTAGTCCTCTGTATGATGTAACATTTCCTATACACTGATTTACACACCTGTGATTGATTGTCTCTGTGTAGTGCTTGTGCGGTAAAGTCCTCTGAGACCCTACACTGGTATAAGTGGCGCTATTAAATACATCTGAGAGAGAGGGGTTATGGAGACTTGAGGGGGTTCTGTAAAAGGGTAGTAGTGTGGGAGTCTGTGGGAGGCGCCAACCAACACTGTGGCACAGGGCGCCACCAGCGCTAAAGCCGGCCCTGCTTGCAGGAGTGCGGTGGTTCAGCGTTATGTTCGCACTGCCGTTGGAAGGGTATGGGTGGTGCAGACGGCAGTGGCCTTCTTCCGAAGAGGGCCTTGGCACTTAATTATTTACAAATTAAGCACTGTTGAAAAAAAAAAGACCTTGCCTGCCATAACATATTAAACTACTATCAAGTGACACATATCCAAGTAACAGTGGAGTGGACTGACAGAAAGAGAAGAAATGGGTGTTAATGAGTAGAGCAATTGTAGACCGATTTATCTGGCAAGAAACATGTCCCAAAAAGTTCCATTCCAGTAAAGAAAAGAAAAAAACTAGAAAAAGGAGATGGGATTGTGACTAAAGGGATCCTAACAACATTTCCCTTACCAGACATCCCCACCCATAGTTGCACTAGTGCTTAATGTGTAAAAATAAATGTAAGTGCCGTGGCTGAAGATGTTTCACAGGAGGCCGACACAGTTGACACTACCTTCTCTCTCTGCCAAATGCTATCACACATTACAAGTGTGACATTTCGGGCTTTTTAAAGTCACCTGAAGCTGTAAAGATTTCCTGGACCCGCTGGTTGTATATATAGAACACTTTGTGGATGGGCTTTGCTAAAAAGAAAAGGTCAGACAGAGCCACCACGTGGTGGACTGTCACGAGTAAGTCTAGTGTTGTGAAATAAGTGCTGGTGCAACGCACCGACTAACTCCGGCACAAATTAAGCACTGAATAGCCCTCACTTTGCACCAGCGAACAATGCTGAGGCCTTCAACAAATGTAATTTAGGGGTCTGTAGAATGATATTCCATCTTTTTCACAAGGCCAAGTAAACTCCTTCGAAGACTGCAAAATAGAATTTCACTTAGGTGAAAGTGGCAAGCTGCAATATATGCAGCTCGGGCACTGGGGCATGAATCTTCTACAGAAACACGCAGCTACCATGCCACTGACAAAATATAAATCTGTTATTAGAAAACGCGATGGGTCTAATATCCATCTAGAAGATGCTTACAAAACCGAAGACAGAAAGTGGAGCTAACAGAAAAATGGGAAGGTATGTTATCTCATGACAGATATTAATACATGGAAAAGGTTTTGGGCAGAAACTCCAAAGGCCATTAGAAGCAGCCCATTCAGGGAATCAGTTTATATTCGTCAATGGCATATGACACCAGAGCATTTGCCTAAAATGTATTCCACAGTACTTGATATATGTTGGAGATGTACGTTTTGGGACACATTAAGTGAGGCTTGGCTTCCCAATCTCATAAGACCCGAGCCTAGTTATAGTGGGGGATTTGGCATCTGAATGTTGAAGGAATAATTTATGCAAACTAGATTCTAGTATTACAAATGTTGGGAGCTCCTAGGTTCTTTATTGCACCATACTGGAAATTGACTACCCCTCCAGGCATATTTACAAGCCCCCTATCGCCATCACAGTGTCACTTTTTGTGGCATTTCCATGGCGATCGTGGCTTTTCCGTATTTACAAGGCAGCGTTACGCCACTTAACGTGGCTTAGCGCTGCCTTGTAAATAAGGACTCCTTTCACACTATACTTAGAATGAAAGGGGTGGACAATGGGCGGACGTTCCCTAGCAACACCCATTGATCTGACACTGCTTCCTATATGCAAGGGAGACATAAATATGGGGCAGCGCCAAAATTAAGACCAGGGGAAACCTGGTCCTAACCCCTTTGCCGCGGGGGTAATTCCCCCACGGCGTGGGGGGGGGGGCGCAGCTCCATGGTGCTCGTGACGAGCCCAGCTCGTCATGAGGCACAGTGGAGCTGTGCTCACGACGAGCTGAGCTAGTCACGACCCCGCCCACTGATTGATTCTCCTGTACAGGCGGGGAATCAATCGCGCGTGGGCGGAGCGCAGCCGTTACGACGAGCCCAGCTCATCATGAGCACAGCTCCACTGTGCCTCATGACGAACTGGGCTCGTCATGAGCATGCAAGCGGTTAACCAGGCGAAACGTTTCATTACTCCTCATTTTTGCTGTTTCTATGTGTTCTGCGTTGAGTCGCACACCAAGAAACAGCAAAATGCCACTGATTGTTTATGTGCAGGAAGGTGACCTTTCCTGCACATAAACAATCAATAAGAAAAAATGAAGTTTTGCAAATTCTATTTGTGCTGCATTAAGTAGCACACATAGAAGTTGCAAAATCCCATTTAAGATTGTTTAACTGCAGTAAAGGACAGTTTCCTGAACGTAAACAATCTTCCCCTACACCACAGGCAACCTTGCACTATGGTGCAAGGGTGCCTGCGTTGGCGCTAAGCAGCTAAAATTAGCAGGGGGAAATGCAGGGCTGCACTGTATCCTTGTAAATACAATGCAATCCTGCGTTTTGGAAGTGGTGAAGCGTGAGGTTAAGCCGAGGTGGCTAACGCCGCGCTCCACCACCTCCTAGTAAATATGCCCCATTGGATCACTAAATGGCTTGCTTTATTTTTTTTGTTTTCATTCTTTACAGTATTAAAATACACAGACATTTAGGCATGCATCTCAGTTCTTTTTCTATTTTTTTATTTTACTTGTGGTACATACATTTCATTTTCAAATATGATCATTCTTGTACAGTATTCTGATCTGAGAACTGCTCCTTTCCGAAAGCTCTGCTTTTCCGATACCACCATTGTGCTCAGTCTGGTTAAGGCGCATTTTATTTTCCCTTCCTCTCCGGGGACTCACGAGTCCCGATACATCCACATTAGTTAACGCATCTTAGTATTTTTAAATTTTTGGGTTCATGACGGCCTCCCATCTGTTTTGGCTTTCAGTGTCTCCATATATTAATCGGATGTTTCCTTAAAGGGGCCCTTGTCCCCTTTGGCCACTAGAAATGCCCACAGATCCACGTCCGTGTGGCCCATTTATTGAGCTCCTCTAGCCACTAGTTCTCAACAGGGGAGCTGCAGGGCATTTTCAGTCAATTGCTACCCTTCCAGGACATGGGCTAGATCTATACATTTTGTAGCATATTAAGGAGCTTTTAACAAGCCGTTTACGCCACCTGTGCGTCACTTTTAATATGGGAAAAAGTGAAGTACTGGCAGAGCAAGGGGATTTTAAATAAGACTCTTTGGGGGAGATCTACAATAAAATGTTAGAGCGCGGTGTTATGCCAAAATTGGTAACGCCGCGCTCTGACATTCAATGCAGGGATGTGCAGTTTTTACAAAATTACGGCACAACCCCTTTATTTCCCCTAGCGCAGGCGCAAAAAAAAATCTGACTGGCGCCAGTGCAGTCACCCCTGCACCATGTTGCAAGGGTGCCTGTACTTCAGGGGTGATGGTTTATGTGCAGAAAGGGACACCTTCCTGCAAATGCAATTACAATACAATACAAACAATCTTTGCAGACAATTTTCTGTTTGTGTGTGTGCAGCACACATAGAAAGAGAAAAATACAACAAGTGTATAATTTCTCCTCCTATCGCCATCCTAAGAGCAGGTTTTACCTGACCTTAGTTTTTGTTGCTGCCCCATCCTTGTAAATATGAGGCAGCGTCAAAAAGCAATGGGTTTTGCGGCAGAACGCACACTACAGTACCCATTGCACGCCCCTTTCATGCTAGGTGAAAAAAGGACTTATTTACAGGGGGGCTTAAGCCACATTTAGTGGCTTAACACTGCTTTGTAAATAAGTGATGTTCTGGTGGTGACATCCCTTTGTAAATCTGCCCCACTGTTTTTGTGTGTGCGTGTTATCACTCCCAGCAGACAGGAAACTGGTTCTACTGTTAGCGGTTTGCCTGTTATTTCCACTGAGTGCTATTATTTCAGTCCAAAACCTTCAAATCTCTTGGCAAGCCCATACCATATGGTAAAAGTCAGCTTCAGGACATGTACATCGAGGGCATTTGGGAAACACCCATCATATTGTATGCGATTACAACACGGTCGTTAAAACAACTGCATTGTTACATCGCAGTACCACAACAATGCAAGTCGTTACAACGACTTGCTCTACGGGGGCGCTCTAAACTAAGGAATAGTATAATTTACTATTCCAACACCTTCCCTACTGTTGCTCACACTGGAGTTGAAATAGTTAATTATACTATTCCTAAATCCAGCGCGCCCCCAGGAGCAAGTCGTTGTAATGGTACTGCGATGTAATTACTTGGTCGCAACGACTGCGTTGTAATCTAATGCGTTGTAAATGCATGTGATGTAAAAGGCTATATTCTTGGGATTTAGCCCTGGAAAAAAGTTGTGAAGCCGTATGGAAATTCAGGGTGAGGTAGGTCTGATATAAATAATCAAGTTGAGTGTATTTGAGGAGCAAATTTCTTTATATTTTGTTAATCCTTATTAAAGCTGTGTCCCATTGCTTTTCCATCAACTCCTGTCTGATCGCGTTTATCCAGTTCGCTTGGAGTGCTGAGTATTTGCTATTGTGTGTTCCGAGTATTGCCCTATATATATATCAGTGTAACTGCTCTCCAGCATGTACAATAACTGATTAGTAAGTGCAGCATGAGGGCGCAGCCAAGATCGCGGCGGAGTGGCAGCGTTCCTTGTGAGCTCTGCTCACCGAGGTCGGCATATTAGCATCCAACGACGATCCTAGACTCCAAACACAGCTGAACTCGCCCTATATTCATCAGAGCACACAAGGTTTAAATGTGGTGACCTGAGAGAGGAGGTGGAGCCGACTTAGGCGTCACCAATGCTAACACCAACAGCCGAGCGGACATGAAGAAGAGCAGAAGAGGCGGTGCCTCGAGGTGGGGAGATCGGCACTGGGATTAAGGTGCAGAGGCCTCCGTGAGGCCCAGGAACTCGCCCGGAGCAGAAGAGGGAGCGTGGCATAGTCCAGGCCGACCAGCGGAGGAAGCATCTTGCTGTGCAGAGACCCGACCCAGAGCAACAGCATAGAGAGGACAAGTTCAGAGGCTAAGGCGACGCCACAATGCATAACAGGTACCCGGAGACCCCAAGTGTGATAAGGAGCCCCAACGAGTCGCCACAACCAAGATTCCCCTAAAGGGACTGCGACCTTGACCGAGACTGGTCTGAGCAACCGCGCTGCAGGTGAACGAGAGATGACCACACGCCATACGAAGGATCAGATGATGAAGAATCTCCTGCAGAAACCAGGCACCAAAAAGACGGACCATCCAATGGCCCAACAACAGGATAAAGATATGGATTCTCCTGGAGAGCATCTGGAGGAGCCAATCACCCTAGGCTTTCTGGAGCAGCTGTTCAGAACACTCAGTTAAGATTTGGCGGGCCTGCAACAAGATGTCACCTCCGATATTAAGCATATAAGAGCAGAGGTCCAGTTGACTCCCTGGAGAGGAATGGCAACCGAAGGGAGGAGATTACCAAACAAGCCCATGAGTTGCTGGAGTTTAGAGACAGGAATGAGGAGCTCTATCTCCGGCTTGAGAATCGCTCGCGGAGATCCAACATACGCATTAAAGGCGTGCCTCTCCAGACAGATAGGGGAAAGCTGTGGCCGCTACCAGAGATAAATCGACCCTGGCGTTTGAGGGGCTTCAAGTTGGATTTACCAAGACCTATCACCGCTCACCCTCCAAAGGCGTAAAGCCCTGAAACCAGCCACAGCCTACCTACGCGGTAAGGGAATCCGATACCACTGGGGTCACCCTTTTAGGGTCTCATTTGTTTGGGACAGAGAATGGCACTCAGTTTGGTCACTGAAGGACGCACAGGAGGTGCTTGGTCTCGACTTGGAGAAGGGGGCAACCCTTGATCGTCAACAGATGACACTGCCACACACGACTTGCTGAAACCCGGAAGACAGCGAGGGACCAGACGTGAGAAACCTTCCAAACCTACAGCTAAGGAGAGCCAGAAAGAAAGAGGCGCTGCTCCCACAGATACAGAACCGAGATGGGGCCGGGGACAACCTGACAGTCTGAGCGCAGGTCCTACGGTTACCCTCCACCTTGGCGCTGCAGCAACTCCAGGTGCTTCCAGGAACTAAGAAACCCGGTCTCGGTAGACCGGGCTCACTCTCATCAATGTGGCGACCCACCACCAAACACATGGACCCATGCACGATAGTGCAGTATATGCCAGGCTGACATCATCCTTTCAATGTTTGTTTACTTATCTCTTTTCTGTAGTTCCTCTTTTGTCTTTTTCTAGAAACAGGGAATAATGTTCCCGATGCCACGGGGATGGGGGCTAGCAAGAAGATGGACAAGTGTCACATGGAAACAGGGGGGGAGCTACAGCTTTTACGGGGGAAGGTCGAGATCAGGTAACAAAGGACACCCTTTTCCCAAATGGCTCACTGCTAACACTCATGGGACACTGTGTCATGCCCACCACATATAATTGGGACAAGAGGGAAGAAGCCGCCGAGAGAATCACCGCAACTGGGGGAGAGGGACAAGAGGAAGCTGTTGGGAGACACCTCTGACTATACATCATGCCACCACACAGTCCTGGGATAGGTCCGGGGTGGAAGGGGAGACTGCCTGCTCCCACGCAACCCCAGAGAGGGTTAGGATCATGGGCTTCAACGTCCGAGGACTCAATACACCTGTTAAGGGGCGCATGCTCCTCACAATGCTTAAAGAGACGAGCTGTAATATCCATTTATTGCAGGAGACCCACTTGCTGCGTGCTGATTTAAAACGCCTTCGCTCCAAATGGTACGATAGACAATATTCCTCTTCGACCATGGGAAAGAAGATCGGAGTGGCGATTCTCATAGCTTCACATTTCCTGAGAACTGTATGGGGAGGAGGGGGGTACACGCAGAAATACTGGGCAGAATGTTGGCACTGCGAGTTCTGGTGGGATACCACACAAACCATAGCTTCGATACACAGCCCTAAAGAACACCAGGAAGCTTTCATCCGAGACACGCTAGATATGATTGTGGACTCTCAAGATGAGGATTTAGTATTAGGAGGATACTTTAACATAGTTCCGGACCCACAGCTAGACAGGTCAATAACACGGCTGGGTCACTCAGAACCTATGCTCCGGAGACTTGGGGAGGTGGGACTGACCGACGCTTGGAGGTACTGCAATCCCACAGCTCGGGGAAAACACCTTTTTCTCAGTCTCACCAAACGTACGTGCGTATTGACTTCTTCTGGACCTCCTTATGGGCTATATCACAGATGTAACGATAGGGACAGCGTCTGTCAGAACACTTTGATTTCATTGGTGCTATGCTTAATGGGAGGGCCGCGGTGCCAGAAGTCGTGGGGGGGGGGGGGTTCAACCACAAACTACTCACATACGATTCCAATATTGCTGACATACGAGCCACGATCTGTGATTATCTGGTAGATTTTTACAAAGTTTCGCCCCTGACCTCACACCGCTCCGGACTCGTCTATTTCAGCGAAACAGGTACCCTAACCCCCACAATGTCAATGGCAGAAGTGGTGGTGATACTGAAACCCAGGAAAGACTCAAAGGAGTGCTCCTCATACCGCCCGATTTCTTTACTAAATGTTGATCTGAAGATTTTCACCAGCGTATTGGCGGCACAACTGGCCCCTCACATGCAAGGCCTGGTTGACCCAGATCAATCAGGCTTTATTACCAAACGCAATTGCAGCAATGGGACAAGAAGCCTCTGTCCTTTACTAGACAAAACTAAACACATCAAACAACCCACGCTACTCTGTCGGTTGAAGCTGAGAAGGCGTTTGACTGCGTACGTTGGCTGGACTTAAAACACGCCTTAGGCAGGTTTGGGACTGGGGGAACGCGATCAACGATGGGTGAATTGCATATACAAAGCACCGGAAGCACGCATTAGAGTAAAAGGGATAGCCTCTCGGCCAGTTTGCAGTAGGGAGGGGGACTCGCCTGGGTGCCCACTCTCCCCCTTGCTCTTAGCGCTCTATATGGAGCCATTTGCCGAGAGGGTCCGACACCTTCTGATGGTCACTGGGATTCGAATGGGTGACAGAGCACAAACTATCCCTGTATGCGGACGACGTGATGTTATTTCTCACGCAACCGTCACTTTCCCTTCCTCCCCAACTAGAAGAATATACAACATTTAGCGGGGTCTCCGGCTTCAAAATCAACTCACCCTTATTTGGGCTGAGCAGGATAAATTGAGGCAGAAATTCCCTTTCGAGAGGGCATAAGGAGGCATCTCTTATTTAGGGCTACAGATATTTCCCACAACGATAAGGACGGTCTAGGCCAAGTATTCAGCCTTGCTGCATGAGACCCGTCATGAAGAACAAGTTGCTTACCTTCGGTAACGATGTATCTGTAAGAAACATTAGTAGTGATAGATTCCTTACCTTAGAATTACCCCCAGGCGTCAGGCTGGATCTGGGAAGTTTGTCAGCAGTACCCCTGCGCGTCGGGAGGTGGCATTGTGCAGCTCCGCATCAGTCGTCAGCGTCGTGATCACCGGGATGACGTCGCGGGCCCACGTGCGCGGACGTCAGTTCTGTACACGACTTTCCGCACCAGGAACGCAGAGCCATGCAAGATACAGACCACTGCTGCCTTGAAACTAGGGCCCTTAAAGGGATGACCGTAACCCTAGAAATCAGTTCGCAGAACGGGGAGGATGGGTGGGGCGGTAAGGAATCTATCACTACCAATGTTTCTTACAGATACATCGTTACTGAAGGTAAGTCACTTGTTCATCTGAAAGAAACACGTAGTGATAGATTTCTTACCTTAGAATAGATACGCCAGCAATACCAACCCCGGTGGTGGGTCTATAAACCAAGATCACACCAGAAGGTCCTGGAGAAGAGAACGGCCAAAAAAGCAGTCTCTCCGGACTTGGCTGTCCAGGTAATAATGTTTTGTAAACGTGTGCAGCGAGGCCCATGTAGCTGCCTGACAGATGTCTTGCAGTGGGACACCCCGTCCCAATGCAGTAGTGGCTGCAGTTGCTCGAGTGGAATGAGTACGCAGCCCTGCTGGAGGCTCTTTAAGCCAAAGAGTAACAGGCTTTGATGCACAAGACAACCCAGCAGGAGATAGTCCTCTTGTGCACCGCCCGACCTTTCTTGGTGCCAACGTAGCCAACAAAGTTGGTCATCCACCCGGAACTGTTGTGCGCGATGGAGATAAAACGAAAGCGCACGTTTTGAGTCCAGACGGTGGAGCCTTTCTTCCTCTCTGGAAGGATGTGGAGGCGGGAAGAAAGTGGGCAAGGTAACAGTCTGCCCAATATGAAAGGCCGTGACAACTTTTGGCAAAAAGGAAGGCCGGGGCCTGAGCACCACCTTGTCCGGATGAATGGAAAGGAGGCTTACAAGAAAGAGCCTGGAGCTCACCCACTCGCCTAGCAGAGGTGATGGCAACCAGGAAGGCAGTCTTCAGAGTCAAAAGACGAAGAGGACAGTTGTGAAGAGGCTCGAAAGGCGCGCACATCAGATAAGTTATAACTAGATTCAAGTCCCACTGTGGCATCACAAACGGAATAGGAGGGAAAAGGTGTGCAATGCCTTTGAGAAATCTATTTACAACAAGGGACTTGAAACGAGGGCTGATCAGGTTGTCTGAGAAAGGCTGAAATGGCAGAAAGATAACCTTTAATAGTGCCCAGAGCAGAGCCCTGCCGGTCCAAAGAAAGAAGGAACGAAAGGAGCTCGGAAAGAGGGGCAGAAAGGGGATCCACAGCCTTTGTTGTGCACCATGCCACAAATTTGTTCCACCTGCAGGCGTATACACCACTTTAGTGGAGAGACACCTGGCTGCCAGAATGGCATCACAGACTTCAGGAGGCAAGTCAAAGGGAATCAACTGCCGCCACTCAATCGCCACGCAAGGAGGTGGAGACTGGACAGGTTCAGGTGCAGGAACGTCCCCTGTTGCTGCAACAGAAGATCCTCCCGAAGAGGCAGACTAATCGGGGGATCCACGCTCATACTGAGTAGCTCGGGATACCAAACTCTTTGAGCCCAGTCCGGCGCCATAAGAATGACTTGGGCACAGTCGCATCTGATCTTATTCAGCACTCAGGGCAGAAGTGGTATAGGCGGAAAGGCATGCAATAGACCGCAATGCCACTCACGACGAAAAACGTCTCCGAACGAGTGCCGCCTTGGAAATTCCAACGTGCAGATCTGCTGACATTGCGCGTGTTCTTTGGTGGCGAATAGATCTAACCAAGGCTACCCCCACTGCTGAAAGAGACCTTGCGCCACCTCCGAGTGAAGACGCCATTTGTGATCCATCATGCACCTACGGCTGAGCTTGTCCACCTTGGAGTTCAGTGAACCTGCCAGGTGTTGAACCACCAGGGAAATGCCCTGATGTTCCAGGCATGTCCAGAGACGTAGAGCCTCCTGACATAGGGTCCATGACCCCACCCCACCCTGCTTGTTGCAATACCACATGGCGGTGGTGATGTCCGCGAACACCTGCACTAACGCTCCTCTTGACAGAGGGAAGGAATGCCTTCAGTGCAAGACGGATCGCCCGAAGCTCCAGAAAGCGGATATGAAGCTTGGACTCCGCCGGAGACCAGAGGCCTCTGATCTCTGTCTCTCCCATGTGGCCACCCCATCCCAGGAGGGACGCATCCTTTACCACCGTGTGCTCCGGTTGGGGAAGGGAGAAGGATCTGTCGCTGACCCAATGCTGGTTCATGAGCCACCACTGCAACTGCAGTGCCCTCCGAGATCTGGACGTGTCTGGACAGGTCCCCCTGATGCTGCGCCCACCGGAACTTCAGGTCCCACTGCAGAGCCCGCATATGCCATCTGGCATGGTTGATCAGCAGGATGCAGGAGGCCATGAGGCCCAGCAGCCTCAGGGTCATCCTGACCGAAACCCAGGACAAGGGCTGAGAGATCAGAATCATAGCCTGAATGTCCCGGACTCTCTGTTTGGGAGGATAAACCCGAAACTGTGCCGTGTCCAGAACCACTCTGATGAAAAGGAGCTTCTGAGAGGGTACCAGGTGCGACTTCAGCACGTTGATGGAGAACCCCAGCAAATGCAGGTCGGCGGCCGTAGTCTGGAGGTGGGAGACGACTGCCTGGGGCGAGCCCGCCTTCATCAGCCAGTCAAGATAGGGGAAGACTGAAACCCTTGATCTGCGCAGATGAGCTGCGACCACCGCCATCACTTTCGTGAACACCCGAGGGGCTCTGGTAAGGCCAAAAGGGAGCACGGTGAACTGAAAGTGCTCGTGGCCAACCGTGAACCGCAGGTAACGCCGGGCCGGCAGGACGGGAATATGAAAGTAGGCGTCCTGCAAGCCTAATGCTACCATCCAGTCTTGCGGGTCCAGGGCAGACAAGACCTGAGCCAATGTGAGCATCTTGAACTTCTCCTTCCGGAGGAAGCGATTGACGTTCTGAAGGTCTAAGATAGGACGCAGGCCCCTGTCCTTCTTTGGAACCAAGAAGTAATGGGAATAACAACCACAACCTACTTTGGGTGTCGGACCGCTCTCGATGGCCCCCTTGGCCAAGAGGGTCGCAACTTCCTGCTGGAGAAGCGCCAAGTGATCCCCCAACATGCTATGATACTGAGGTGGCATGGCTGGAGGGGTAGTCTTGAAGGGGAGGGAGTAGCCCCTTCGGACAATTTGCAGCACCCACTGGTCCGAAGTGATGATGCGCCAGTGGGGGAGATGATTAACACAACAAAAGTACTGCCAATGCTGCAATAGATATGAACAAGATACTTCGGATCATAGACTGAACAAAACAGTACTACTATAAACCACTTTTTCCGTTTGATTTTAATCGACAATTTTTAGGGTGTCAGTGCTTCATTAACTCATTTTTAAGCACGGTTTTATTTATACAGAACACATTAGCAAAAATAGTAGAAAAAAACAATACAACATTAATATTTACATTGCCTACACAAATACACACGACACTGCTACTGGCATACAAGTGTCAATCATACCATCCATTCATACTACTCAATCATACTGTGGGACAATTTGAGACAAATAATCAATGACAGTTTGGCGATTTTTTTAAAAGAAGGGGGGGCTATCGAAGACTTGTTTACAGCCTAATGGTGGTAGTTTAAAAGTGATTGAGTTGTTATTTGTGCGATTAGCCCACAGCGAAGAGGTCTACGCGTTTCGAATCCCTCAAGTTGTGGGGATTCTCATCAGGACCAGATGCTCACTAAAGAGAGAACAGAAAAGCTAAGTTAGACCAATTGACCCTTAAACACTCAAATTTCCTCAACGCAGACCTTGTGCTCTCGTCTTACCTTGCAGCCAATGCCAACCAAGGGGAGACTTGCGATTATAGAATATAGACCTTTTCAAAAAAACCTTTAAAAAGACAGAAGGAGGGAGAGTGGATTTAATATAAGTGTCGCCTAAAGCGCTGGTAGATGCGATAGCGGTGTTAGTCCAAAAATGAAAAGCGTCTTACTTGTCAGCCTGCCAATGTCGTGTATCTTTCTACTGGCGTGGGTTGAAGTTCCTCCGGCCAAAGTACCGGCTATTGGAAAAGATGATTCATGTTTCGGAAAGACTTAAAATGTCGTCTGAAAGAGATGAACCAAAACGGAATACAGTGGTTGCATTATTCTGGCTACCAAGGAGAATGCGGGAAGGCTCAAGTGTAGCTCGTTCAAATGTTATCTTACCTTCCGAGGTAGTTTGCAAAAAGTTTTACAGGGAACCCGTAGTCCGTGCTTGTAACGCCAATGCAGGTATTGTTGACGGTGCAACAGGAAGGAATCCCCTTTTACACTTCCTGTCTTCGTGCGCGGGCGGAATCTGGGATATGTAGTTTCTTTCCGCTGGGCAGCTAATTGGAGTAAAGGAGGACCGCTTCAATCGGGCGCTGATCGTAATGTCGATGTGGAGGTTCATGGGATTTGTAGTTGGCCATCGTGGTGTGTTCAACTTTATTGACAAAAATACCATATCACGCTAAATTGCGATCCAATGGATATGCATGTAAAATGCAAAATGACACGTAGGTATGATATGATGTGGCTGTGAAGCAAGCATCATTAGTGACGCTATTTAACAAGACATCAGTAAATCGGAGATGTACTCACAGGAACAGATTCATAGGTTAAAAATCTCTGACATTTCATTCAATCCCTCGACTGATGTATTGAATTTAATTATCAGCATCGCTTCTCTTTTCAACAGTTTGGCATCCAAATCTCCTCCTCTGCTGTCTTGTGTAACTTTCGAAATCACAGTCCATTTGACATCTGTTTCTGCATGGTTGTTAAGACGCCAATGGTTTACCAAAGGAGCGTTTTGCACATTTTTTCATATTCTTGATTTGTGCTGTTGGATTCTGAACCTTATTTCCTGATTTGTTTTACCAATATAAAGTTTGTCACATGGACATAATATCCCATATACTACAAATTTTGTTTTGCAGTTTGAAAAGGAATCATGTTTCCAATGAATGTCCTGATGGATGAAATGGTTGCCTTCCAAAGTAGATTCACAGCACACACATGTGCCACATTTGTGGTGGCCTTGAATAGGAGGAAGATTTAGAAAGCTTCTCAAATCCGGGACCTTTGTTTTTGGGAGAGCAGCTCTCACGATCTGATTGGCTATGCTTCTGTCTTTTCTAAAAGCAAATAGTGGGGGTTCTTTGAGGGAAGGGTCCAAATTTTTTTACCAGGTGCCAGTTTTGGGAGATGATCTTTTTAAGCCAATTGGACGTGGGTGTAAAGGTGGAAACACAGACAATCCTGTCCATTTTGGATTTGTCTCTCCTTTCAAAGAGAACTTCCCGTGGGGTCCACCATGCACGTTTCATGGATCTCTTCAGAAGTTTTTTAGGATATCCTCTTTCTAAGAGGTTAGTCTTTAGTTTTTCTGCATGAAAGAGAAATTCATCCTTGAATGTGCAGTTCCGACGGATTCTTAAAAATTGTCCATAGGGCAAATTGTCCCTCAGGCTGCGTGGGTGATTGCTGGAATAGAGTAACGCTTTATTTCTGTCGGTTTTTTTCTTGTACAGTGTGGATACGAGGTGTCCCTCACTTGGGTAGACTTCAACATCCAAAAAAGGTATTTTGACTTTGGAAGAACTCAGGCTGAACTTAATGTCCGGTGTTCTATTGTTCAGCCAATTGACAAAGTCTCGCAGTTGGTCTTCTTCTCCAGTCCAAGTTAAGAATACATCGTCGATGTACCTTACCCAATGTCCGATGTAAGTTGAGAATGGGTTATTGTTGTACACAAAATGTTCCTCGTATTTTGACATGTAGAGAAACCTCATGGTCCTCACCGTTGAAACAGCACAAAGACTGTCGAAACAACAATTGGAAGAAATCTCGGCCCTTGAGAACGAAATTAAAACTAATCAATTGATCACGGATGCCAAAGAACTTTTGGACAAAGTCGATAAGGAGATCCTCGAATTTAAGGACTATTCAATCAATCAAAAGGGCCTCAAATTCGAAAAGGATAAAAAGAACTTTTCTCTAGACAAGATTTATCCTTATCTACAAATTGATTTTTATACAAGACCTGACTCACGACGATTTCTACAGGATTACCAAGGGAGATCTAGGTCCAATTTTATCAATTTTTCCGATACATCATCTTCCTCGGGGAGCAGTGACACTGACAACCCTAGTACAAGGGGCGAACCCAGTAGACGTGTCAATTTTCAACCAAATTTACAACAGAACTTTCAACAACCGTCTTTTTTAGGACGAGGCCAGCGGAAACCTCGCGGCAGATCCAGATTTTCCAACCAACCATGGGAAATGTCCACGAGACGTCAGAATTACAAAAACTGAGGATTCTAACTGTCACAGATCGGCAAAAATCACGAGAACCGAAGATGACGTCCATCTTCAATCTCTCAGATAAAATTCTGACATATGACGAATGCAGTGTACTAGAAATGGGTCTTTCTTTCGTACCATCCAAAGCAACCAACTTTGTCAAACTTAAGGCTGAATTCATTGAATTCTGCCGGAAGATACACCTGATTACCTTCTTCCTGGACAATCCATTGCAGGACAACACAGAGACGACAGGTTTAAGGAAAAAATCCTGTTTTTGCCCACCAACAGCGAAAACACCCAAGGAGGTAATACTATTTGAAAAGGTAGTACTGTCTGCCATCACGGAAGCTGAAAAACACAAAAAGAGATCTGTCAAATTCAACATGACGAAAGCTCAAAAAGATGCTTTGACTGATCTAAAAAATGACCCATCTATAATAATTAAACAAGCGGACAAGGGCGGGTCTATTGTCATCTGGGCCACTGAACGCTATACGGCAGAAGTGATGAGACAACTATCCAATGTCACTTGCTACAGAAGGCTCAATAAAGATCCAACGGCTGAATTGCAAGGCAAACTATTCAACATTCTCCAGAAAGGATTTGATGAAGGCTTTTTAGGCAAGAAAGAATATGAATTTCTTAAAAACAAAAACCCTCGTACACCTATCTTTTACGTACTTCCCAAAGTACATAAAAATGAAAACAATCCCCCGGGTCGTCCTATAGTCTCGGGCTGTGAGTCTTTGACTGAATCAATTTCAAAATTCGTAGATTTCTTCCTTAAACCCTTTATGCAAGAGGTTAAATCATTTATCAAAGACACCACGGACTTCCTGATCAAATTGAGCACAATGGAGTTTCTAGAAAATACACATCTCTTAGCCACCCTAGATGTCACCTCGTTGTATACGGAAATTCCCCAAGACGAAGGGCTGGCAGTTTTGGAGACATTTCCAAACAGTAGACCGAAGCCTGAAAAGGTCCCAACACAATTCATCCTGGAGCTAGCTACTTTTGCGTTAAAAAATAACTTTTTGTTTTAAGGATGAGTTTTTCTTACAAATCAAAGGTGTCGCGATGGGGTGTCCTTTCGCCCCAGAGCTGGCCATTCTCTACATGTCAAAATACGAGGAACATTTTGTGTACAACAATAACCCATTCTCAACTTACATCGGACATTGGGTAAGGTACATCGACGATGTATTCTTAACTTGGACTGGAGAAGAAGACCAACTGCGAGACTTTGTCAATTGGCTGAACAATAGAACACCGGACATTAAGTTCAGCCTGAGTTCTTCCAAAGTCAAAATACCTTTTTTGGATGTTGAAGTCTACCCAAGTGAGGGACACCTCGTATCCACACTGTACAAGAAAAAAACCGACAGAAATAAAGCGTTACTCTATTCCAGCAATCACCCACGCAGCCTGAGGGACAATTTGCCCTATGGACAATTTTTAAGAATCCGTCGGAACTGCACATTCAAGGATGAATTTCTCTTTCATGCAGAAAAACTAAAGACTAACCTCTTAGAAAGAGGATATCCTAAAAAACTTCTGAAGAGATCCATGAAACGTGCATGGTGGACCCCACGGGAAGTTCTCTTTGAAAGGAGAGACAAATCCAAAATGGACAGGATTGTCTGTGTTTCCACCTTTACACCCACGTCCAATTGGCTTAAAAAGATCATCTCCCAAAACTGGCACCTGGTAAAAAAATTTGGACCCTTCCCTCAAAGAACCCCCACTATTTGCTTTTAGAAAAGACAGAAGCATAGCCAATCAGATCGTGAGAGCTGCTCTCCCAAAAACAAAGGTCCCGGATTTGAGAAGCTTTCTAAATCTTCCTCCTATTCAAGGCCACCACAAATGTGGCACATGTGTGTGCTGTGAATCTACTTTGGAAGGCAACCATTTCATCCATCAGGACATTCATTGGAAACATGATTCCTTTTCAAACTGCAAAACAAAATTTGTAGTATATGGGATATTATGTCCATGTGACAAACTTTATATTGGTAAAACAAATCAGGAAATAAGGTTCAGAATCCAACAGCACAAATCAAGAATATGAAAAAATGTGCAAAACGCTCCTTTGGTAAACCATTGGCGTCTTAACAACCATGCAGAAACAGATGTCAAATGGACTGTGATTTCGAAAGTTACACAAGACAGCAGAGGAGGAGATTTGGATGCCAAACTGTTGAAAAGAGAAGCGATGCTGATAATTAAATTCAATACATCAGTCGAGGGATTGAATGAAATGTCAGAGATTTTTAACCTATGAATCTGTTCCTGTGAGTACATCTCCGATTTACTGATGTCTTGTTAAATAGCGTCACTAATGATGCTTGCTTCACAGCCACATCATATCATACCTACGTGTCATTTTGCATTTTACATGCATATCCATTGGATCGCAATTTAGCGTGATATGGTATTTTTGTCAATAAAGTTGAACACACCACGATGGCCAACTACAAATCCCATGAACCTCCACATCGACATTACGATCAGCGCCCAATTGAAGCAGTCCTCCTTTACTCCAATTAGCTGCCCAGCGGAAAGAAACTACATATCCCAGATTCCGCCCGCGCACGAAGACAGGAAGTGTAAAAGGGGATTCCTTCCTGTTGCACCGTCAACAATACCTGCATTGGCGTTACAAGCACGGACTACGGGTTCCCTGTAAAACTTTTTGCAAACTACCTCGGAAGGTAAGATAACATTTGAACGAGCTACACTTGAGCCTTCCCGCATTCTCCTTGGTAGCCAGAATAATGCAACCACTGTATTCCGTTTTGGTTCATCTCTTTCAGACGACATTTTAAGTCTTTCCGAAACATGAATCATCTTTTCCAATAGCCGGTACTTTGGCCGGAGGAACTTCAACCCACGCCAGTAGAAAGATACACGACATTGGCAGGCTGACAAGTAAGACGCTTTTCATTTTTGGACTAACACCGCTATCGCATCTACCAGCGCTTTAGGCGACACTTATATTAAATCCACTCTCCCTCCTTCTGTCTTTTTAAAGTTTTTTTTTAAAAGGTCTATATTCTATAATCGCAAGTCTCCCCTTGGTTGGCATTGGCTGCAAGGTAAGACGAGAGCACAAGGTCTGCGTTGAGGAAATTTGAGTGTTTAAGGGTCAATTGGTCTAACTTAGCTTTTCTGTTCTCTCTTTAGTGAGCATCTGGTCCTGATGAGAATCCCCACAACTTGAGGGATTCGAAACGCGTAGACCTCTTCGCTGTGGGCTAATCGCACAAATAACAACTCAATCACTTTTAAACTACCACCATTAGGCTGTAAACAAGTCTTCGATAGCCCCCCCTTCTTTTCAAAAAATCGCCAAACTGTCATTGATTATTTGTCTCAAATTGTCCCACAGTATGATTGAGTAGTATGAATGGATGGTATGATTGACACTTGTATGCCAGTAGCAGTGTCGTGTGTATTTGTGTAGGCAATGTAAATATTAATGTTGTATTGTTTTTTTCTACTATTTTTGCTAATGTGTTCTGTATAAATAAAACCGTGCTTAAAAATGAGTTAATGAAGCACTGACCCCCTAAAAATTGTCGATTAAAATCAAACGGAAAAAGTGGTTTATAGTAGTACTGTTTTGTTCAGTCTATGATCCGAAGTATCTTGTTCATATCTATTGCAGCATTGGCAGTACTTTTGTTGTGTTAATCATCTCCCCCACTGGCGCATCATCACTTCGGACCAGTGGGTGCTGCAAATTGTCCGAAGGGGCTACTCCCTCCCCTTCAAGACTACCCCTCCAGCCATGCCACCTCAGTATCATAGTATGTTGGGGGATCACTTGGCGCTTCTCCAGCAGGAAGTTGCGACCCTCTTGGCCAAGGGGGCCATCGAGAGCGGTCCGACACCCAAAGTAGGTTGTGGTTGTTATTCCCATTACTTCTTGGTTCCAAAGAAGGACAGGGGCCTGCGTCCTATCTTAGACCTTCAGAACGTCAATCGCTTCCTCCGGAAGGAGAAGTTCAAGATGCTCACATTGGCTCAGGTCTTGTCTGCCCTGGACCCGCAAGACTGGATGGTAGCATTAGGCTTGCAGGACGCCTACTTTCATATTCCCGTCCTGCCGGCCCGGCGTTACCTGCGGTTCACGGTTGGCCACGAGCACTTTCAGTTCACCGTGCTCCCTTTTGGCCTTACCAGAGCCCCTCGGGTGTTCACGAAAGTGATGGCGGTGGTCGCAGCTCATCTGCGCAGATCAAGGGTTTCAGTCTTCCCCTATCTTGACTGGCTGATGAAGGCGGGCTCGCCCCAGGCAGTCGTCTCCCACCTCCAGACTACGGCCGCCGACCTGCATTTGCTGGGGTTCTCCATCAACGTGCTGAAGTCGCACCTGGTACCCTCTCAGAAGCTCCTTTTCATCAGAGTGGTTCTGGACACGGCACAGTTTCGGGTTTATCCTCCCAAACAGAGAGTCCGGGACATTCAGGCTATGATTCTGATCTCTCAGCCCTTGTCCTGGGTTTCGGTCAGGATGACCCTGAGGCTGCTGGGCCTCATGGCCTCCTGCATCCTGCTGATCAACCATGCCAGATGGCATATGCGGGCTCTGCAGTGGGACCTGAAGTTCCGGTGGGCGCAGCATCAGGGGGACCTGTCCAGACACGTCCAGATCTCGGAGGGCACTGCAGTTGCAGTGGTGGCTCATGAACCAGCATTGGGTCAGCGACAGATCCTTCTCCCTTCCCCAACCGGAGCACACGGTGGTAAAGGATGCGTCCCTCCTGGGATGGGGTGGCCACATGGGAGAGACAGAGATCAGAGGCCTCTGGTCTCCGGCGGAGTCCAAGCTTCATATCCGCTTTCTGGAGCTTCGGGCGATCCGTCTTGCACTGAAGGCATTCCTTCCCTCTGTCAAGAGGAGCGTTAGTGCAGGTGTTCGCGGACATCACCACCGCCATGTGGTATTGCAACAAGCAGGGTGGGGTGGGGTCATGGACCCTATGTCAGGAGGCTCTACGTCTCTGGACATGCCTGGAACATCAGGGCATTTCCCTGGTGGTTCAACACCTGGCAGGTTCACTGAACTCCAAGGTGGACAAGCTCAGCCGTAGGTGCATGATGGATCACAAATGGCGTCTTCACTCGGAGGTGGCGCAAGGTCTCTTTCAGCAGTGGGGGTAGCCTTGGTTAGATCTATTCGCCACCAAAGAACACGCGCAATGTCAGCAGTTCTGCACGTTGGAATTTCCAAGGCGGCACTCGTTCGGAGACGTTTTTCGTCGTGAGTGGCATTGCGGTCTATTGCATGCCTTTCCGCCTATACCACTTCTGCCCTGAGTGCTGAATAAGATCAGATGCGACTGTGCCCAAGTCATTCTTATGGCGCCGGACTGGGCTCAAAGAGTTTGGTATCCCGAGCTACTCAGTATGAGCGTGGATCCCCCGATTAGTCTGCCTCTTCGGGAGGATCTTCTGTTGCAGCAACAGGGGACGTTCCTGCACCTGAACCTGTCCAGTCTCCACCTCCTTGCGTGGCGGCAGTTGATTCCCTTTGACTTGCCTCCTGAAGTCTGTGATGCCATTCTGGCAGCCAGGTGTCTCTCCACTAAAGTGGTGTATACGCCTGCAGGTGGAACAAATTTGTGGCATGGTGCACAACAAAGGCTGTGGATCCCCTTTCTGCCCCTCTTTCCGAGCTCCTTTCGTTCCTTCTTTCTTTGGACCGGCAGGGCTCTGCTCTGGGCACTATTAAAGGTTATCTTTCTGCCATTTCAGCCTTTCTCAGACAACCTGATCAGCCCTCGTTTCAAGTCCCTTGTTGTAAATAGATTTCTCAAAGGCATTGCACACCTTTTCCCTCCTATTCCGTTTGTGATGCCACAGTGGGACTTGAATCTAGTTATAACTTATCTGATGTGCGCGCCTTTCGAGCCTCTTCACAACTGTCCTCTTCGTCTTTTGACTCTGAAGACTGCCTTCCTGGTTGCCATCACCTCTGCTAGGCGAGTGGGTGAGCTCCAGGCTCTTTCTTGTAAGCCTCCTTTCCATTCATCCGGACAAGGTGGTGCTCAGGCCCCGGCCTTCCTTTTTGCCAAAAGTTGTCACGGCCTTTCATATTGGGCAGACTGTTACCTTGCCCACTTTCTTCCCGCCTCCACATCCTTCCAGAGAGGAAGAAAGGCTCCACCGTCTGGACTCAAAACGTGCGCTTTCGTTTTATCTCCATCGCGCACAACAGTTCCGGGTGGATGACCAACTTTGTTGGCTACGTTGGCACCAAGAAAGGTCGGGCGGTGCACAAGAGGACTATCTCCTGCTGGGTTGTCTTGTGCATCAAAGCCTGTTACTCTTTGGCTTAAAGAGCCTCCAGCAGGGCTGCGTACTCATTCCACTCGAGCAACTGCAGCCACTACTGCATTGGGACGGGGTGTCCCACTGCAAGACATCTGTCAGGCAGCTACATGGGCCTCGCTGCACACGTTTACAAAACATTATTACCTGGACAGCCAAGTCCGGAGAGACTGCTTTTTTGGCCGTTCTCTTCTCCAGGACCTTCTGGTGTGATCTTGGTTTATAGACCCACCACCGGGGTTGGTATTGCTGGCGTATCTATTCTAAGGTAAGAAATCTATCACTACGTGTTTCTTTCAGATGAACAAGTGACTTACCTTCAGTAACGATGTATCTGTAAGAAACATTGGTAGTGATAGATTCCTTACCGCCCCACCCATCCTCCCCGTTCTGCGAACTGATTTCTAGGGTTACGGTCATCCCTTTAAGGGCCCTAGTTTCAAGGCAGCAGTGGTCTGTATCTTGCATGGCTCTGCGTTCCTGGTGCGGAAAGTCGTGTACAGAACTGACGTCCGCGCACGTGGGCCCGCGACGTCATCCCGGTGATCACGACGCTGACGACTGATGCGGAGCTGCACAATGCCACCTCCCGACGCGCAGGGGTACTGCTGACAAACTTCCCAGATCCAGCCTGACGCCTGGGGGTAATTCTAAGGTAAGGAATCTATCACTACTAATGTTTCTTACAGATACATCGTTACCGAAGGTAAGCAACTTGTTCTTCATGACGGGTCTCATGCAGCAAGGCTGAATACTTGGCCTAGACCGTCTTTATCGTTGTGGGAAATATCTGTAGCCCTAAATAAGAGATGCCTCCTTATGCCCTCTCGAAAGGGAATTTCTGCCTCAATTTATCCTGCTCAGCCCAAATAAGGGTGAGTTGATTTTGAAGCCGGAGACCCCGCTAAATGTTGTATATTCTTCTAGTTGGGGAGGAAGGGAAAGTGACGGTTGCGTGAGAAATAACATCACGTCGTCCGCATACAGGGATAGTTTGTGCTCTGTCACCCATTCGAATCCCAGTGACCATCAGAAGGTGTCGGACCCTCTCGGCAAATGGCTCCATATAGAGCGCTAAGAGCAAGGGGGAGAGTGGGCACCCAGGCGAGTCCCCCTCCCTACTGCAAACTGGCCGAGAGGCTATCCCTTTTACTCTAATGCGTGCTTCCGGTGCTTTGTATATGCAATTCACCCATCGTTGATCGCGTTCCCCCAGTCCCAAACCTGCCTAAGGCGTGTTTTAAGTCCAGCCAACGTACGCAGTCAAACGCCTTCTCAGCTTCAACCGACAGAGTAGCGTGGGTTGTTTGATGTGTTTAGTTTTGTCTAGTAAAGGACAGAGGCTTCTTGTCCCATTGCTGCAATTGCGTTTGGTAATAAAGCCTGATTGATCTGGGTCAACCAGGCCTTGCATGTGAGGGGCCAGTTGTGCCGCCAATACGCTGGTGAAAATCTTCAGATCAACATTTAGTAAAGAAATCGGGCGGTATGAGGAGCACTCCTTTGAGTCTTTCCTGGGTTTCAGTATCACCACCACTTCTGCCATTGACATTGTGGGGGTTAGGGTACCTGTTTCGCTGAAATAGACGAGTCCGGAGCGGTGTGAGGTCAAGGGCGAAACTTTGTAAAAATCTACCAGATAATCACAGATCGTGGCTCGTATGTCAGCAATATTGGAATCGTATGTGAGTAGTTTGTGGTTGAACCCCCCCCCCCCCCCCCACGACTTCTGGCACCGCGGCCCTCCCATTAAGCATAGCACCAATGAAATCAAAGTGTTCTGACAGACGCTGTCCCTATCGTTACATCTGTGATATAGCCCATAAGGAGGTCCAGAAGAAGTCAATACGCACGTACGTTTGGTGAGACTGAGAAAAAGGTGTTTTCCCCGAGCTGTGGGATTGCAGTACCTCCAAGCGTCGGTCAGTCCCACCTCCCCAAGTCTCCGGAGCATAGGTTCTGAGTGACCCAGCCGTGTTATTGACCTGTCTAGCTGTGGGTCCGGAACTATGTTAAAGTATCCTCCTAATACTAAATCCTCATCTTGAGAGTCCACAATCATATCTAGCGTGTCTCGGATGAAAGCTTCCTGGTGTTCTTTAGGGCTGTGTATCGAAGCTATGGTTTGTGTGGTATCCCACCAGAACTCGCAGTGCCAACATTCTGCCCAGTATTTCTGCGTGTACCCCCCTCCTCCCCATACAGTTCTCAGGAAATGTGAAGCTATGAGAATCGCCACTCCGATCTTCTTTCCCATGGTCGAAGAGGAATATTGTCTATCGTACCATTTGGAGCGAAGGCGTTTTAAATCAGCACGCAGCAAGTGGGTCTCCTGCAATAAATGGATATTACAGCTCGTCTCTTTAAGCATTGTGAGGAGCATGCGCCCCTTAACAGGTGTATTGAGTCCTCGGACGTTGAAGCCCATGATCCTAACCCTCTCTGGGGTTGCGTGGGAGCAGGCAGTCTCCCCTTCCACCCCGGACCTATCCCAGGACTGTGTGGTGGCATGATGTATAGTCAGAGGTGTCTCCCAACAGCTTCCTCTTGTCCCTCTCCCCCAGTTGCGGTGATTCTCTCGGCAGCTTCTTCCCTCTTGTCCCAATTATATGTGGTGGGCATGACACAGTGTCCCATGAGTGTTAGCAGTGAGCCATTTGGGAAAAGGGTGTCCTTTGTTACCTGATCTCGACCTTCCCCCGTAAAAGCTGTAGCTCCCCCCCTGTTTCCATGTGACACTTGTCCATCTTCTTGCTAGCCCCCATCCCCGTGGCATCGGGAAGATTATTCCCTGTTTCTAGAAAAAGACAAAAGAGGAACTACAGAAAAGAGATAAGTAAACAAACATTGAAAGGATGATGTCAGCCTGGCATATACTGCACTATCGTGCATGGGTCCATGTGTTTGGGGTGGGTCGCCACATTGATGAGAGTGAGCCCGGTCTACCGAGACCGGGTTTCTTAGTTCCTGGAAGCACCTGGAGTTGCTGCAGCGCCAAGGTGGAGGGTAACCGTAGGACCTGCGCTCAGACTGTCAGGTTGTCCCCGGCCCCATCTCGGTTCTGTATCTGTGGGAGCAGCGCCTCTTTCTTTCTGGCTCTCCTTAGCTGTAGGTTTGGAAGGTTTCTCACGTCTGGTCCCTCGCTGTCTTCCGGGTTTCAGCAAGTCGTGTGTGGCAGTGTCATCTGTTGACGATCAAGGGTTGCCCCCTTCTCCAAGTCGAGACCAAGCACCTCCTGTGCGTCCTTCAGTGACCAAACTGAGTGCCATTCTCTGTCCCAAACAAATGAGACCCTAAAAGGGTGACCCCAGTGGTATCGGATTCCCTTACCGCGTAGGTAGGCTGTGGCTGGTTTCAGGGCTTTACGCCTTTGGAGGGTGAGCGGTGATAGGTCTTGGTAAATCCAACTTGAAGCCCCTCAAACGCCAGGGTCGATTTATCTCTGGTAGCGGCCACAGCTTTCCCCTATCTGTCTGGAGAGGCACGCCTTTAATGCGTATGTTGGATCTCCGCGAGCGATTCTCAAGCCGGAGATAGAGCTCCTCATTCCTGTCTCTAAACTCCAGCAACTCATGGGCTTGTTTGGTAATCTCCTCCCTTCGGTTGCCATTCCTCTCCAGGGAGTCAACTGGACCTCTGCTCTTATATGCTTAATATCGGAGGTGACATCTTGTTGCAGGCCCGCCAAATCTTAACTGAGTGTTCTGAACAGCTGCTCCAGAAAGCCTAGGGTGATTGGCTCCTCCAGATGCTCTCCAGGAGAATCCATATCTTTATCCTGTTGTTGGGCCATTGGATGGTCCGTCTTTTTGGTGCCTGGTTTCTGCAGGAGATTCTTCATCATCTGATCCTTCGTATGGCGTGTGGTCATCTCTCGTTCACCTGCAGCGCGGTTGCTCAGACCAGTCTCGGTCAAGGTCGCAGTCCCTTTAGGGGAATCTTGGTTGTGGCGACTCGTTGGGGCTCCTTATCACACTTGGGGTCTCCGGGTACCTGTTATGCATTGTGGCGTCGCCTTAGCCTCTGAACTTGTCCTCTCTATGCTGTTGCTCTGGGTCGGGTCTCTGCACAGCAAGATGCTTCCTCCGCTGGTCGGCCTGGACTATGCCACGCTCCCTCTTCTGCTCCGGGCGAGTTCCTGGGCCTCACGGAGGCCTCTGCACCTTAATCCCAGTGCCGATCTCCCCACCTCGAGGCACCGCCTCTTCTGCTCTTCTTCATGTCCGCTCGGCTGTTGGTGTTAGCATTGGTGACGCCTAAGTCGGCTCCACCTCCTCTCTCAGGTCACCACATTTAAACCTTGTGTGCTCTGATGAATATAGGGCGAGTTCAGCTGTGTTTGGAGTCTAGGATCGTCGTTGGATGCTAATATGCCGACCTCGGTGAGCAGAGCTCACAAGGAACGCTGCCACTCCGCCGCGATCTTGGCTGCGCCCTCATACTGCACTTACTAATCAGTTATTGTACATGCTGGAGAGCAGTTACACTGATATATATATAGGGCAATACTCGGAACACACAATAGCAAATACTCAGCACTCCAAGCGAACTGGATAAACGCGATCAGACAGGAGTTGATGGAAAAGCAATGGGACACAGCTTTAATAAGGATTAACAAAATATAAAGAAATTTGCTCCTCAAATACACTCAACTTGATTATTTATATCAGACCTACCTCACCCTGAATTTCCATACGGCTTCACAACTTTTTTCCAGGGCTAAATCCCAAGAATATAGCCTTTTACATCACATGCATTTACAACGCATTAGATTACAACGCAGTCGTTGCGACCAAGTAATTACATCGCAGTACCATTACAACGACTTGCTCCTGGGGGCGCGCTGGATTTAGGAATAGTATAATTAACTATTTCAACTCCAGTGTGAGCAACAGTAGGGAAGGTGTTGGAATAGTAAATTATACTATTCCTTAGTTTAGAGCGCCCCCGTAGAGCAAGTCGTTGTAACGACTTGCATTGTTGTGGTACTGCGATGTAACAATGCAGTTGTTTTAACGACCGTGTTGTAATCGCATACAATATGATGGGTGTTTCCCAAATGCCCTCGATGTACATGTCCTGAAGCTGACTTTTACCATATGGTATGGGCTTGCCAAGAGATTTGAAGGTTTTGGACTGAAATAATAGCACTCAGTGGAAATAACAGGCAAACCGCTAACAGTAGAACCAGTTTCCTGTCTGCTGGGAGTGATAACACGCACACACAAAAACAGTGGGGCAGATTTACAAAGGGATGTCACCACCAGAACATCACTTATTTACAAAGCAGTGTTAAGCCACTAAATGTGGCTTAAGCCCCCCTGTAAATAAGTCCTTTTTTCACCTAGCATGAAAGGGGCGTGCAATGGGTACTGTAGTGTGCGTTCTGCCGCAAAACCCATTGCTTTTTGACGCTGCCTCATATTTACAAGGATGGGGCAGCAACAAAAACTAAGGTCAGGTAAAACCTGCTCTTAGGATGGCGATAGGAGGAGAAATTATACACTTGTTGTATTTTTCTCTTTCTATGTGTGCTGCACACACACAAACAGAAAATTGTCTGCAAAGATTGTTTGTATTGTATTGTAATTGCATTTGCAGGAAGGTGTCCCTTTCTGCACATAAACCATCACCCCTGAAGTACAGGCACCCTTGCAACATGGTGCAGGGGTGACTGCACTGGCGCCAGTCAGATTTTTTTTTGCGCCTGCGCTAGGGGAAATAAAGGGGTTGTGCCGTAATTTTGTAAAAACTGCACATCCCTGCATTGAATGTCAGAGCGCGGCGTTACCAATTTTGGCATAACACCGCGCTCTAACATTTTATTGTAGATCTCCCCCAAAGAGTCTTATTTAAAATCCCCTTGCTCTGCCAGTACTTCACTTTTTCCCATATTAAAAGTGACGCACAGGTGGCGTAAACGGCTTGTTAAAAGCTCCTTAATATGCTACAAAATGTATAGATCTAGCCCATGTCCTGGAAGGGTAGCAATTGACTGAAAATGCCCTGCAGCTCCCCTGTTGAGAACTAGTGGCTAGAGGAGCTCAATAAATGGGCCACACGGACGTGGATCTGTGGGCATTTCTAGTGGCCAAAGGGGACAAGGGCCCCTTTAAGGAAACATCCGATTAATATATGGAGACACTGAAAGCCAAAACAGATGGGAGGCCGTCATGAACCCAAAAAATTAAAAATACTAAGATGCGTTAACTAATGTGGATGTATCGGGACTCGTGAGTCCCCGGAGAGGAAGGGAAAATAAAATGCGCCTTAACCAGACTGAGCACAATGGTGGTATCGGAAAAGCAGAGCTTTCGGAAAGGAGCAGTTCTCAGATCAGAATACTGTACAAGAATGATCATATTTGAAAATGAAATGTATGTACCACAAGTAAAATAAAAAAATAGAAAAAGAACTGAGATGCATGCCTAAATGTCTGTGTATTTTAATACTGTAAAGAATGAAAACAAAAAAAATAAAGCAAGCCATTTAGTGATCCAATGGGGCATATTTACTAGGAGGTGGTGGAGCGCGGCGTTAGCCACCTCGGCTTAACCTCACGCTTCACCACTTCCAAAACGCAGGATTGCATTGTATTTACAAGGATACAGTGCAGCCCTGCATTTCCCCCTGCTAATTTTAGCTGCTTAGCGCCAACGCAGGCACCCTTGCACCATAGTGCAAGGTTGCCTGTGGTGTAGGGGAAGATTGTTTACGTTCAGGAAACTGTCCTTTACTGCAGTTAAACAATCTTAAATGGGATTTTGCAACTTCTATGTGTGCTACTTAATGCAGCACAAATAGAATTTGCAAAACTTCATTTTTTCTTATTGATTGTTTATGTGCAGGAAAGGTCACCTTCCTGCACATAAACAATCAGTGGCATTTTGCTGTTTCTTGGTGTGCGACTCAACGCAGAACACATAGAAACAGCAAAAATGAGGAGTAATGAAACGTTTCGCCTGGTTAACCGCTTGCATGCTCATGACGAGCCCAGTTCGTCATGAGGCACAGTGGAGCTGTGCTCATGATGAGCTGGGCTCGTCGTAACGGCTGCGCTCCGCCCACGCGCGATTGATTCCCCGCCTGTACAGGAGAATCAATCAGTGGGCGGGGTCGTGACTAGCTCAGCTCGTCGTGAGCACAGCTCCACTGTGCCTCATGACGAGCTGGGCTCGTCACGAGCACCATGGAGCTGCGCCCCCCCCCCCCACGCCGTGGGGGAATTACCCCCGCGGCAAAGGGGTTAGGACCAGGTTTCCCCTGGTCTTAATTTTGGCGCTGCCCCATATTTATGTCTCCCTTGCATATAGGAAGCAGTGTCAGATCAATGGGTGTTGCTAGGGAACGTCCGCCCATTGTCCACCCCTTTCATTCTAAGTATAGTGTGAAAGGAGTCCTTATTTACAAGGCAGCGCTAAGCCACGTTAAGTGGCGTAACGCTGCCTTGTAAATACGGAAAAGCCACGATCGCCATGGAAATGCCACAAAAAGTGACACTGTGATGGCGATAGGGGGCTTGTAAATATGCCTGGAGGGGTAGTCAATTTCCAGTATGGTGCAATAAAGAACCTAGGAGCTCCCAACATTTGTAATACTAGAATCTAGTTTGCATAAATTATTCCTTCAACATTCAGATGCCAAATCCCCCACTATAACTAGGCTCGGGTCTTATGAGATTGGGAAGCCAAGCCTCACTTAATGTGTCCCAAAACGTACATCTCCAACATATATCAAGTACTGTGGAATACATTTTAGGCAAATGCTCTGGTGTCATATGCCATTGACGAATATAAACTGATTCCCTGAATGGGCTGCTTCTAATGGCCTTTGGAGTTTCTGCCCAAAACCTTTTCCATGTATTAATATCTGTCATGAGATAACATACCTTCCCATTTTTCTGTTAGCTCCACTTTCTGTCTTCGGTTTTGTAAGCATCTTCTAGATGGATATTAGACCCATCGCGTTTTCTAATAACAGATTTATATTTTGTCAGTGGCATGGTAGCTGCGTGTTTCTGTAGAAGATTCATGCCCCAGTGCCCGAGCTGCATATATTGCAGCTTGCCACTTTCACCTAAGTGAAATTCTATTTTGCAGTCTTCGAAGGAGTTTACTTGGCCTTGTGAAAAAGATGGAATATCATTCTACAGACCCCTAAATTACATTTGTTGAAGGCCTCAGCATTGTTCGCTGGTGCAAAGTGAGGGCTATTCAGTGCTTAATTTGTGCCGGAGTTAGTCGGTGCGTTGCACCAGCACTTATTTCACAACACTAGACTTACTCGTGACAGTCCACCACGTGGTGGCTCTGTCTGACCTTTTCTTTTTAGCAAAGCCCATCCACAAAGTGTTCTATATATACAACCAGCGGGTCCAGGAAATCTTTACAGCTTCAGGTGACTTTAAAAAGCCCGAAATGTCACACTTGTAATGTGTGATAGCATTTGGCAGAGAGAGAAGGTAGTGTCAACTGTGTCGGCCTCCTGTGAAACATCTTCAGCCACGGCACTTACATTTATTTTTACACATTAAGCACTAGTGCAACTATGGGTGGGGATGTCTGGTAAGGGAAATGTTGTTAGGATCCCTTTAGTCACAATCCCATCTCCTTTTTCTAGTTTTTTTCTTTTCTTTACTGGAATGGAACTTTTTGGGACATGTTTCTTGCCAGATAAATCGGTCTACAATTGCTCTACTCATTAACACCCATTTCTTCTCTTTCTGTCAGTCCACTCCACTGTTACTTGGATATGTGTCACTTGATAGTAGTTTAATATGTTATGGCAGGCAAGGTCTTTTTTTTTTCAACAGTGCTTAATTTGTAAATAATTAAGTGCCAAGGCCCTCTTCGGAAGAAGGCCACTGCCGTCTGCACCACCCATACCCTTCCAACGGCAGTGCGAACATAACGCTGAACCACCGCACTCCTGCAAGCAGGGCCGGCTTTAGCGCTGGTGGCGCCCTGTGCCACAGTGTTGGTTGGCGCCTCCCACAGACTCCCACACTACTACCCTTTTACAGAACCGCCTCAAGTCTCCATAACCCCTCTCTCTCAGATGTATTTAATAGCGCCACTTATACCAGTGTAGGGTCTCAGAGGACTTTACCGCACAAGCACTACACAGAGACAATCAATCACAGGTGTGTAAATCAGTGTATAGGAAATGTTACATCATACAGAGGACTACAAGGTGTAGGAGTTGCATGTCACCCATACTGGTAGGCAGTATAGTTTAGGAGTGCTTGGTCTGGAGAAGCACAGACTCAGAATTTAAAACATAACCCCATGTTTGGGGGTTACATTTAATAATAAGGTTTTTCTTTTTTACTTGAAACATTAGAATGATGAAAGACGGAGGAAAACATCATAACGCTCTAATCTAGTCCTTGCAGTTTGCATGCAGCTCTTTGATGACATTTACTAGCTCACTGTTCCATGTTAGGATTTTAACATCTACACTGCTAGTAACAAAAGGATCTCTCTGACAAAATCACTGACCTATTTAAACTATATGCACTTTGTGATCTGCATGGTACACATTATTTGCAGCAGGCTCATTAACCCTCTGTACTGCCATGAAATGAGCTAAAAATTCCACTTGACAAAACGCCTTCTCTCTCTCCAGGAAGAACATTAATCACCGCTTTATCTTGGCATTTTTATTTTTGTATGAAAATTGTGGAGGCCAGCAATGCTGCAGCAGGTGCTTTCAAAACCATAAAATACTTCCTAACAGGCGCCCCCTGGAAGAGTCAGCACTTAGTGCGGTGGCACCGGTCGCACCGCCCTAGAGCCGGCCCTGCCTGCAAGTGTGACAATTCAGACTATTTCAGGCCACACAAAGCTATAATAATGGCATGAGAGGCTTTTATTATTCATTTCCAATGTATATTGACTTAATAAACACGGTGGTTGTGCTCATCTCAAAGTTTAAAAGACCGCGCCACCATGGTGCTTGCAATTATGTTCAGGTGCCGAGCACCGGAAACCACGGCACAAATTAAGCACTGCCTTTCTCCCTTGGAGAAATACGTTTTTTTGTGGGTTTTTTAATGTACCGTAGCTCTGCCTCCAACCCACACAAAGTTTAATAGTTTGTTCTGCAGGTCTAAGAGTTAATTTTCTGGAAAGAGGATTGCCAGTGACTGAAATACATATAGAAGGGTAGGTAATATATTCATTTGACTATATCTATTCTGCCCAGCCAAGAACATATAGGTTATGCTATATTCTGAGGTACTCTGTTATCTTTTTCTTTAAGACTGGCCGATTTGCAGCGAACCATGGGGCAGATTTATCAAACTTTCATGCAGTGCAGCGTAGCAGAACTCCTTGCTGCACTGTGTGAAAGGGCATGAATGCAACATATTTAAAATTATACGGTGCATTCCTGCCTTTTCCCAGCGATGGAGCACAATGTGCTGCCTAGCAACAATACAGGCACTCTTGCACCATGGTGCAAGTGTGCCTGCGTTGTAAGCAGGATTATATTTGCATAGGAAGGGACACCTTCCTGCACAAAAACAATCCCCTGAGGCATTTTCATGCAGCACACATAGCAAAAGGAAAAAACGAGGATAAATAATTTCTTCCAGTTACACCTCCTCTGGGGATGCGTAGCATTTTGGTGCATTCCCAAGTCTGCCAGTAATAGTAAATCTGAGAATGCGCCAAAATCCAAGGGTGGATGCGTGGGAACACCCACGCTCCACCTATGGAATGCCTCCCTGGGACAGAGTAACGCAATGCAGTGATTTGCGCTGCGTTGCATTACTTTAGATTTATCAATCCTCTCTGAGTTAGTGTTGCTTTGCCCTTGCTCCCCGTTGCGTAGCACAATGGTGACGCAACACTATGATAAATTAGCCCCCAATGTTTCCAATCTATTAATTATATTCCTAAATGTTGGATGGTGAATAAAAAAAAATATGATCCTAAATACTTTATCTCGGAGGATGCCCAGGGGAGCATACATTTTGTTTTTTTCTTAAATAAATACATATGTAGCATCTCATGAAGAAATCATAAAACTATGTTCCTAAAACAAAAGTCTGGGCAATACAGTTGCGTGGGGGAAGATCAGAGCCAAAATACTATTGCCTTCTAGTAGATGTACAGAGTCCTGACATCTCTATTGTACTGCCTAGCAAACTAACATTTGTGAAAGTATAAATCCCCCAATATTGAGCAGATCCAGGTCAGTAGAAATAGAATTGTGTTTTAAGCACAGCTGAGTGCTGCTGTACACTGCAGAGTTTTTTCAAACATCACATCATTTCGGGCCCTGGTGAAGAGTGCACAGTGCCTCACTTCACAGAAGGCTGGCATTTGGAGCTAGGGTTCCTTGTCTCTGTGGAACGTAAAATCCCTGCTGTATTCAGGCTGTTATGTTCTTAGACTGCATTGGCTCCCTTGAAGTTGGGGTAAGATTCAGTGTGTTCAAGGAGGGGGCTGTCCTATCCCTCCCCCTTTTACGTGCATGTTCTTGCAAGAATTTGTGTTGAGCACCAGGGGCCAGATTTCTCAAGATTTGATGCAACACAGCAAGAGAACTTGCTACTCTGTGTCAAATGGAGAGGACAGGACAGAACCATATTTATTAACATATGGCTCATTCCTGCTCTCTCTCTGCACTGGTGCACTTGTAACTGCCAAGCACCAATGCAGGCGCCCTTGCGCCATGGTGCAAAGCTGCCTGCCTTACAGGCAGGATTGTTTGTAAATTTTCTCCTGGTTGCGCCTCTCGTGAAAAGGCATAGCATTTTGCAGAATACCCAGGTTTACTAGTGTAGGTAAATTTGGGAATGCAGCAAAATACATGGGTGGATGCGTGCGAACACCCACTTCCCACACATGTAGCGCCTTAATGGCATAAAGTACTGCAAGGTAGAGACTTGCGCTGCTTTGTGTTACTCCAGATTTACCATGGCTTGGTAAATCTCACTTACGGGCTTGCACTGCCTTTGCATCACCTTGCATGATACAAGGGCAACACAAGCCCTTGATAAATCTCGCACCAGGTCTATAGAAGAGTTTTGGGAACACAGTTCGTTGGGGACTAGGCGGTTGGATTTTTTTTAGCTGTTTGAGTTTTAGAATCTTGTGCCACTCAGCTTGTGTGGTGCTGATGAGAATTGATTCACAACTGTTTCTTCTACAACTTCAAATAGTTGCTACCGTGTTTGATGGGTGTATCTTTACAGAGCACCTCTTTCAGTAGAGTACCCATTTAATTGCCGTGTTCTAAGGCAACAAAGGACCAGATTTACTAAGACCTTATGTTGTCCATGAGTCACACAAGGCAACAAAGCCCTTAACTGGGATTTACTAAGCCACGCATAGCCACCTTACATGGCTCTGCATACTTTAGTAAACACAAGGTAACACAAGGCAGTGCATTTCACTGCCTTGTGTTACCTTGTGGCATGGAGGTGTTTCATGGGTGGAGTGTGGGTGTTCTCATGTATCCACCTATGCATTTCGGCCCATACCCCAATTCACAAAGAGTAGTAAACCTGGTAATGCGTAAAAATGGTATGCCTCCCAGAACCAGGGGCAAAAAGAAGAGATATCTTTATTTCTCTTAGTTACTTCTTTTTTCCGTATCACACACAGAAAAAGGAAAATACAATTAAGGATTGTTTTTGTGCAAAAACAATCCTGCTCGTAACACAGGCTCCATGCTGCAAGGGTGCCTGCTTTGGTGCTATGGAGCACACAGTACACCAGTGCAAGGAGGCAGCACAAATGGGCCATTTATTTGTAAATATGCTGCATTTCTGTAGCTTCCCCTTCGTGCAACGCAGCACAGCAAAGCAAATTGGGAAATGTTAGTAAATCCGACTGAAAGTTTCTTTATTTTAAAAGATAGTCTGTGAAGCGATGTTATTGAAGGAGGGCAGCAGTGAGCATGATTCTAGAAAAAAAGACATCACCTTACAACAGCACACTTCATTTAAAAGTTAAATTAGGACTAAAGACCCGGTTTCAAATTTTTCACAACAGAATGGCTGCAGATATAAATGTATGCTTATATGCACACATGCTATTTCAGAAAACACGAATTCCCATTTCAAAGAGTATCTGAGCAGACAAACATATTTTAGAGAAATATCACCCTTTAAAGTGTTTATTTTGTGGGTCCTCTCCAGGCTGTTCCCTAGAGTATCCTTTGTGTAGAGCGATGTTCCACACAGTTGGGAAGTCCCCTGCCTGGAATACTCACAACAGAGGGACTAAGAGGTGTGAGCATTCTTTACCTATCAACAGTGGTCAAAAAGAGACAAAGATTGACCCACCTCTAGAGGATCCTTCACACCCTGGAATAAGAACCACAGTTCCACCCTTGCCTCCCTCTGCCTTCCATCTACCAAAGGGCACTGCTAAAGGAAGACTCTACAATAGTCTTCTCACAGAAGGTTTATTTGAATTTGTACAGGAGCTGTGTCTCTTCTGCCTCCACTTTAGAGTCTAGGCCCTTTCCTCCAGCCGCTCCAGAATGTCAGCAGTACATTTGCACTGTCTGGGAAAACAACTTCACCTACATCTTGTGTACAAGACTAGTCTATGGGCTCACAAATGAAAATCAGAGGCCTCCATTACTCTGGATCACTCATGCACACAATACATGTAACACACAGGCCACATACACCAGGGATGTTAGCGGTAGATACCTTTTGTATCTAGTTTCTCTGCGGCAGAAGCAAGCTAGAATGGGATTAGGTAATACGAGGAATAAATCTGAAGTGTTGGCAAGATGCTGTCGGCCAGTGGCAAATAAGTTAAATTTTGTGAGTGAAATTACATTTTAATGCAGTGGTGTTAGAATAGCAAGAGAAGAACATTAAATGTGATTTTTCCTTAAAGAGGGAGTCTGCATCACTTCTTGTGCAGTAAAAAGACCTTTTACAAAGCTTCGGGTGCTCCAGACTCTGTTTAAAAGGCCTACCCCAAGGTCGATGCAACAAGCTTGGGCTCCTAATGTTTAAATGAGCTTCACACTTGGACTTGCATGTTTAAGTAACCTTCCCTTAAGATAGAACACAACTTAATGTTATTTCTTTCTATAGCTTCAGATTATTGTTTTAGATAGTCTCCTAATATATTCCTAAAACCATACTTGAAAAGGTGAGCTTGATTTACACATCTATTGATTCCACTCCTTTGTTTCCTCAGAATGACTCTCCCCTTACCTTCCATTGTCTGCATGCCACCTATTTCGGAGTATAGCCTTCTGTCAGTCATATACCTGTCTGCCTCAGTCTGTTATATTTCTGCAAATGACTCACTCCTTATTTCATAGATCAAAAGCTCCTCTTCTTTAAAACCCTATTCTTGCAACCTAACAATACCTAATCTCTGACCTCCTGTCCAAGGTCTTATGTTATCAAGTAGTGCAGCTATCATATTTGTAAAAGCTTGCATCTGTATTTTATAAAGCTATGGGCCTCAATGAAAAGCATTCCTTTAGGTCTTCCCCATGTTTGGGGATGAATATTAAGTCTGCTTCCTGCATTGGTTGCGTTACACCTTCCACATCTCTAAACGTGTTAAATATCTTGGATAGCTTTTTTTTTTCTCTCAATGGAGGAAGGAATAGTTTATAAAAAATCAATTGGAATGCCATCCAGGTCTGGGGCCTATGGGTGCTGTAAAAGATAACAGACACTCAGGAAAGCTTGCAGAAGTCCAAAATGTTTAATGCAAAATAGCCAGCAAGCTTAAAAAATAAACTAAGTGCATATCACCAAAATAACAGACCAGAGCTTCACCCCTTGGTCAGCTGGAGCATACAATGCTAATTTTTCGGCCCTACATTGATTTAAAAATGTTCTCAACACAAACAAATGGCGGAAAGTAGTAAAAGTAAAAGTGAAACTACAGATAGGTGCTATTAAACCGATGCAGTGCTCTTCTTGTGGGAGGGCGTGGATGGGTTCCAAGGGGGCGCAAATGCCTCTGCAAGTACATGTAAATGAAGATGGCCTGGAAGTGCAGCGATGTTTATTTGTTGCATTTTCAGGCTGTCTTTATTTACCCCGAAGCCCTTGAGGTGAGATCAGAGTGCCGTGGGGCCAGAAGTCAGTAAGTGTGCTGCTGTGGGCTGGGCTAGGCAGTGTCTGGAGTCTTCTCTCCAGCACACCCGAGTTTTTTTTTTTAGACCATTTGCATATTTACTGATCTTTGTAAACTGGTGAACAAGGCTTATTTTTTCTGGTTCCAGTACCCCCTCTGCCTATTCCTTACATTTGTATTTTACATTTAATAGTGTGAAAATGCATTTTATGAAAAGGAATATAAAGTAGGATTGCCAAAAGAAAAATGCCAGCCATGTGTTATTTAAAGAGCCTGCAAATACCTCGTCTTGAAACAAAATAGGGTTATAAATAAAAAGTATGTATTCATTTGTAATGTGACTTTTCTGTCTTTGTTCCCTTTAATTATCAGTCATGAATCATTCAGGCCGCCCTACAACACAATTAAAAGTGTTTTCGATGTATATTTGCTGTTCGAAGTACTCACAGATAAGTGCTGAATATACAGCTTTAGGTGCCTGTTTATTTGTGTACCGTCTGCGGCATCAAAATAATGAGCTAGCAACCCTAATCATAATACTAGAAGTTTGTTGCAGTATCAGCATATTATTTATTTCCTCCACCTTCGATCCCTGATTAATGCCATAATAACAATAGTTTAACTTGCATCTGAAACCATACGCCACCGTCAATAACATGCTGATTTACTTCAAGTGTCTGGGAAGGCACCGTGCATTCAGACAACTCACTCCTCATTGTCACCCTTCACTTTCACCCTGTACTCACAGTGCATAGTTATGGATTTCCCGCATGTGCCACATAATCCATCCTCTGCTGCATAATTTACAGATTAAAATAAAAACTTGTTTCTAGCTCAAACAGTTCAAAACGTTACTAAAAATGCAGCAAGACGGTACCTCACAGTGGAAGGCCCTTTCTAAAGGTTGACTGGTCACCTTTCTGTTGCTTATTGCTATATGTGGGTGTTAATGTAGTACTTATGGGGGGCAATAAAAGCCAGGACAGTGTTAACAAGTGTAAAAATTGCAAAATAATGCAGTAATGCTATCACAAAATATGCAGCATAATTCGCCTTTGCTCGCTACAGAATTTAGTCAACCCTGCTGCATAATTTGGCCTTCTCCTGCCACATAATTCCAGTGGGCCTGTTTATAGTGCTATGAGGTCCCAGCCTTTTGCAGAAAGCACTGTGAATATGTAAGTCATTATTTTAAACATGATTTACATACTCTGAGCTAGGCTGCTGAAAAATGATGCAGTGATTGAGATAAAACAACTTCTTACAAAAAATAAATATACTTGTTCGAGGCATTTGAGCTGCAGATCGTACACGGTGCATTAGATTGCCATGTGGTGTTGGGCTCGGATGCTTGCACCTTGTTGTCTTGGAAAAAGTCTTTTGTAGTCACAGATAGGTGACTCCTCCCTTGGACGATAGTGCGCATGGGCATCGACTCCATCCGCAGATTGTTTTTTTCCGCCATTGGGTTCGGATGTAACTTTTGTGCTCCAGTTTGAAACTTTGTTTTTCAAACTTTTCGATGCGCAAACTCTCCGGTATTGTTATCGATCGCGTAATCTTCGACGCGCAACTCAACAACTCGATTCCGGTCGTCGACGCGGGCCCGTCCACGCCGTCGGGCCTACAGCTCATGGAAAGGACTCCATTTAAAAAATGCCCCCAGTGTGGAGCGAAATTCCCACACAGTGACCATCACAAGGTCTGTAACCTGTGCCTCTTGCCAGAACACGACGAGAACAATTGCCAGGCCTGTACCTCTTTTTGATCGAAAAAGGCCATCCGTGATCGTCGGGCCCGACTACACATCATGGCGCAGAGAGCAGCTCCGGCACCAGAGGACATCTTCAATGAAGGCCCAGATGTCCCAGAAGAAAATTCCGAAGACCTCAATCGTGTCCGAAGCAGACGACTCAGACGACCACATCACTCCTGGTCAACGAGTGAGTACAATTGCCCCTACCCCCAATCCACCCCTGAAAAAGAAGGCCCTGGTCAAGACTTCACCTGCTGGCCCCAGTCGTGACCAAAAACAGACTTCAGAAGCCCCGCCTTCCGGTAGCTCGGGACCGAGCAAACCGCATATACCCCTCCTGAAAGCGCCTCCGGCACCGAAACCGAGTGACCACCCCACTCCCAAAAAGAAATCGGCTCCGACCACCTCGAGACCGAAAGAAAAACCTTTAGGATCCAAAACCAAAGCCTTCGGAACCGAAGAAGATTTCAGTCTCCATAGCCAAGCCAAAGGACTCTAAACCAACTCCTAAGGCCTCTGAACACAAAACTCAACCCCGCTCGGACCCGGAAAAGTTGGCGCCGAAAGTGGTTGTCGAGGAGGAAGAACTTTTTCGTCCGGATCCTGTTGATCCAAAACAGAAAGAATTGCATATTGACCCCAAAACGGGACATGTGGCCGCTGTGCCACAAAAGAAGAGGAAGCTGGACACAACAGTGCCTCTGAAGAAAAAAGACTGTGCCACTTCACCTATAAGACCCTCTTCTTCTGTTCTTCCTACTCCCGTTCTTCCTCCTATACCTCTCTCACCTCCACACCCTACACCACTTCCAAATGCACCACCACCACAGGATGATGATGTAGGGGGAGGGGGGCAACAATGACCCTTTCACTGACCCTGACAATGATACGGACACACCACAGAATGACTGGGACGATTATGATGACCCAATAGATCCCCCAGACCTCCCAGATCCCCAGCCATATCCAACAAAACCATCTCCCCCAGATGACAATATTGGATTTGGGCAGCTTTTTAACAGAGCTTCTATTTACCATGGCATTCACATGTATTCAGACCCTGCAGACGAGGATTTTCTCCTAGACACTTTTGAGCAGTCGCAAAAATCTGTACAAATACTTCCAGTGCTCAAAGGGGTCATTAAACACGCCCCAGACATATTCAAGGACCCTGCGGGAACTAGAATTCTCAATTGCAGGATTGATTAAAAAATAAAAACTTGCCCCTGACGATCCCGCCTACATCAGAGGGCAGCTACCCCTAGACTCCCTAGTAGCGTTTAACGCTAGAAAACATGCCAACTCACAAACCTCTGGTGACGCACCACCTCCGGACAAGGAATCTAAGCTGCTAGATGCCTCTGGCAAGAGTTGCCGCCCAAGCAGCCAATCACTGGTGCATAGCTAATACCAAAGCATTACTTGCGAGGTATGATAGGGCTCACTATGACAGACTAGAAACCCTATTGCTACACTTGCCTGATCAGAACAAGACTCTGGCAAATGACTTGATTCAGGAAGGCAAATTAAAAACCGATGCCTCAATCAAGTGTGCCCTTGATGCAGCCGTCACAGCCTCTAGGTCCATTAACACTAGTGTGCTGCTCAGACGACATGTCTGGTTACGGATTTCAGGCTTTAAGCAAGAGGTACAAACCACCATCCTCAACCAGCCGTTCAATCAAGAACAACTCTTTGGACCGGCTGTAGACACCACCCTGGAAAAAATGAAAAAGGACACGGAGACTGGTAAGTCCATGGGAGCGTTACAGTCTCCATCTACACGTGGTTGCTTTCGTCACTCCTTTTATAGAGGAGGATCCAAAACCATGGGAACAGACACTACCTCCACTTCTTACAAAAATACAACACAAACATCCCCCAATAGAGGATATTTTAGAGGAGGATACAGAGGAAATAACAACAAAGGAAGAGGCCGAGGTAACAATAACACACGGACCTCCCCCGCTACTAAACAGTGACTTCCCTCCACTCCCTCCCCCCCCCCCCCCCCCAGACCATTCCACTCCGGTCGGGGGAAGACTTTCACAGTTCCTGCCTGTTTGGAACTCCATTACAACCGACAAGTGGGTAAGACAAATTATCCAGTATGGTTACTGCCTGGAACTTACTGCAACCCCACCCACCATACCACTCAAACAGCGTCTAATGTCCACAGAACATCTCACGCTCTTAAAACAGGAGATTCTCTCACTGCTTCAAAAGCAAGTGATAGAACCAGTTCCCTTACAGCATCAAGGAACAGGGGTTTACTCGCTGTATTTCCTAATCCCCAAAAAGGACGGCACCCTCAGGCCAATACTCTACCTCAGACCGCTCAAGCTTTACATACACTCAGATCATTTCCACATGATCACTCTTCAACAGGTTCTTCCACTACTTCAACGAGGCGACTTCCTTGCCACACTAGATCTCAAGGACGCCTATTTTCATATTCCCATTCACCCCGCTCGCAGGAAATATCTAAGATTCATGGTGGATGGACAACACTACCAATTCACAGTCCTTCCATTTGGGGTTACCACCGCGCCCAGAGTGTTCACAAAATGTCTGGTGGTAGTAGCAGCACACCTCAGAAGAAGACAAATCCATGTCTTCCCATACCTCGACGACTGGCTGATAAAAGCCAGACACAAAAACAGTGTGTTCATCACACTTACCAAACCATCCAGCTGCTACACAACTTGGGATTCACAATAAACTACACCAAGTCACATCTCCAGCCCTCCCGCATACATCAGTATCTAGGGGCCACAATAGACACCTCCAGAGCTCTGGCATATCCCACTCCAGCCAGGATAGCCAGTATGCAAGCCCTAGTTGCCACATTTCAACAACAGCACTCCCTCCCAGCAAGGGTATTCATGCAACTCTTAGGAATGATGGCCTCTTGCATCTTTATTGTACCTCATGCAAGACTTTAAATGCGCCCCTTACAGGAATGCCTAGCACGTCAGTGGAACCAGACCCAAGGACAACTAACAGATCTGGTGTTGGTGGATGGCCGCACACATCGCTCTCTGCAGTGGTGGAACATACAAAACCCGTCCAAAGGGCGGCCGTTCCAAGAGCCAGTTCCACAGATATTGCTAACAGCAGACGCATCACTCACCGGTTGGGGAGCCCATCTCCTGAAACCTACAATTCAAGGCAAATGGACCACTCAACAAAAAGTGCTCCATATCAATCAATTGGAATTACTAGCAATATTCCTAGCACTCAAATCATTCCAACTACATCAACAACACAAGACTGTCCTAGTCCGGACGGACAACATGACAGCCATGTATTACATACAAAAACAGGGGGGCACACGTTCTTTGCAGCTATCCCAGCTCGCACAAAGCATTTGGAGATGGGCCATTCCACAAAACATATACCTGCTTGCAGAACACCTTCCAGGAGTTCACAATCAGATTGCGGATCTGCTCAGTCGGCAGATACAGCAAATACACGAATGGGAACTTCATCCCGAAGTTCTTGGGTCAACCAGAAGTAGATCTGTTCGCCACACATGCAAACGCAAAATGCCCAACCTTCGCCGCCAGGTTTCCACACCCGTTATCCAAAGGTAATGCGATATGGATGAATTGGTCAGGCAGATTTGCGTACACTTTTCCGCCACTCCCACTGATTCCCCTAGTAGTAAGCAAGCTCAAACAACAGCCTCTCAAAATGATCCTGGTGGCTCCCACATGAGCACGTCAACCTTGGTTCACGACCCTGTTGGAACTCTCAGTAGTTCCACACGAAAAACTACGCCTCTCCCCAACATTGCTAACGCAGAACCACGGAGAGATGAGACACCCGAGCCAGGTCAGCTGACTCTCGCAATCTGGCTCCTGAAGTCCTAGAGTTTGGTTATCTTAACCTTCCACCGGACTGTATGAATATTATTAAACAAGCCACACGTCCAACTACTAGAGCTTACTAGGCAGCAAAATGGAAAAGATTTGCCATCTACTGCAACAACAATCATATTGATCCGCTGGATGCTTCCATCCAGGACATCATTTGTTACTTGTTACACTTGCAAAGATGTAATCTGGTATATTCATCCTTAAGGTTACATCTCGCAGCACTTGCAGCTTATTTACAAAATAGACAACACCTGTCACTATTTCGGGTGCCTGCAATTAAAGCGTTTATGGAGGGCCTTAAAAGAATCATTCCTCCCAGAATACCACCCTCTCCAGTGTGGAATTTAAACATTGTTCTTACCAGGCTCATGGGTCCCCCATTTGAACCTCTACATAAATGTGAACTTCAATTCCTCACATGGAAATTAGCTTTCCTTGTCACAATTACCTCTCTTAGGAGAGCAAGTGAGATCCAGGCTTTAACCATACAAGAACCATTCTTACAAATACATCGTAACAAGCTGGTTCTCATAACAAATCCAACATTCTTTCCCAAAGTCATCTCTGATTTTCATCTAAACCAATCAGTTGAGTTACCGGTGTTTTTCCAAAACCCAGACTCAGTAGCAGAGAGAGCCCTTCACACGCTAGACGTTAAAAGAGCACTACTATATTACATCGAAAGGACTAAGCCCTTTCGAAAAACAAAACAACTGTTTGTAGCCTTCTCTCCACCTCATAAGGGTAACCCCATCACCAAAGCTGGGATCGCCAGGTGGATAGTAAAATGTATTCAAATATGCTACCAAAAAGCTAAACGCACATTAACAATTCCCCCAAGAGTGCATTTAACACACAAACTAGGGGCTTCCATGGCATTCTTAGGGAAAATCCCTTTAGATGACATATGTAAAGCAGCAACATGGTCTACCCCGCACACATTCACCAAACACTACTGTGTTGGCATGCAGGCTAAACAGCAAGCTTCTGTAGGCCAAGCTGTTCTTAAACATCTTTTTCAAACCACTGCAACGGATACAGGTGACCACCGCTAGGGGAGACACTGCTGTACAGTCTATGCACAGTGTATGATCTGCCGCTCATATGCCTCGAACGGAAAATGCTACTTACCAGTATGCATCTGTTCTTGGTATGTAGAGCTGCAGATTCGTACACGTCCACCCGCCTCCCTGGGACCTGTATCCGTTCCAGTATTATCTTAATTAGATACATAGACATCTTTTCTATTTCTTACTGACTCCATCATTTCCCATCATGGCGAAAATCAATCTGAGGATGGAGTCGATGCCCATGCGCACTATCGTCCAAGGGAGGAGTCGCCTATTTCGTGACTACAAAAGACTTCTTCCAAGACAACAACAAGGTGCAAGCATCCAAGCCCAACACCAGATGGCGATCTAATGCACAGTGTACGAATCTGCAGCTCTACATGCCAAGAACAGATGCATACTGCTAAGTAGCATTCTCCTTTAGTAATAAGTAATCAAACTGTATCTAATGCAGACATTTTTGTAAGTGTCTCCACTATTCCAGATCTCAGCTGATAACACCTTTACGTTACATCTCAAACAGAATACATTTTTGCCACCATGAAGCTTTAAGCAGAGCCACTAGAATTGGTCAGCAGAAGAGTACCACATTATGCGGCAGGTTTTACTAAATTATGCAGCAAGAAAAGGTACATTGTGTGCCACATTTTGTGGTTAGCATTACTTCATTATTTTGTCACTTTACCTCAAGGTAACGCTGTCAGGGGAAATATTTCACCTCATTAGTACCAGTTTAACACCCAAATACAGCAGTAAGTAACTACAAGATTACCAGTCAATCGTTGCAAAGGGCCTTCCACTGCTTCGGAACACTTTGTCACGCTTTAAGTAACTTTTGTTCTGTTTGAGCTAGAATCAAGTTTTTTGTTGTTGAAATCTTCAGATTATGTAGCAAATGCAGTAAGCTGATAATTATGTGGAAAACGCTGCTGCTGCAAAAACTCATAATTCCAGTGGCACTGGCTTTAAGTGACTCAATCAATTAATGTCTGGTGTCTTTTTTAACTTTCTGCACTACCACCACACCCTTCCCTTTCACCTCAAAGTCGATATTAATCATTCAGGGCAGGTTTTGTGTGAAAGCTGAGTACATAGGGTTGCAGGTAGAAGGCCAGCAGGATTGCATTCTAAAGCAGAGCCCTAATCCTCTCGATCAATGGGGCCTCACAGTAATGGTCTAGGAGACAGAGGAAAGGAGCGAGATTCATAGATATTGTCAAAGAGAAGGCCCAGAATAGGGAGCACTGTATGGGGACAGACTCAAAGAAGGGGACAATATAAGTGTTTTTTTTTTTTTTAAGGGACATTCATTAGTGAAGCTGATACTGCTGCCAAGTGTGTAAGTGGCCACTGCTAGTTATCATTAAGGAAGCAGATGCAGCTGGACTGGGGCCAGGGATTTGAGGGGCCCACTGCTTCACAATTATGACTGTCTACCTTTAAAAAAGAGGCATCGGAGCTTATTTTCCTAACAAGCATTAGGACTGAGGTGATGATTCGTCATGGTGGGAAAGAGGTAAAAAACTTTTCTAGATCTTTAATGTAAGCAGACAAATTTTCATTTGCCAGTCTCCTATCTCTACCCACCTGGGCTTTCATAGTAATAGTTCCCCCCCCCCCCCTACTGGAACCTTGAAGCCGTTCCATTGTTGCCCTTCTCCATTCAGCTGTAAGAATTGTTACACTTTACATCTCAGTATTGAAGACTGGGGGCCAGATTTGTCAAGGGATTACATTGCCCTTTTGTCATGCAGGGAGTTACAAGGACAACACAATCCCTAAATCAGATTTACTAAGCAACGCAAGCCCACCTTGTGTGGCCCTTCGTTGTTTGGTAAATCTCGAGTAACGCAAGGTAGTGCAAGTCACTGCCTTTCATTATTGTGCCCTGAGAATGTATTCCACGGATGGAGCGTGCGTGTTCCCACACATCCACCCATGGTTTTTGCCACTTTTCCAGATTTACTAAGAAAGGTAAACCTGGGAATGGGCCAAAATGCTTTGTCTTTCCAGGGGAAGTGCAACAATGAGAAATATCTTTATTTCCCATCATTGGTTCCTCTAAGTGTGCTGCATTCTGCATTTTTTAGAAATTAGAGTTAATATTATTGAGTAAAATGACACCAAAATGAATGAAACCCAATCAGCAGAAAATCTTTAGTGCAAAACAGCACCTAAAAGATACCAACCAAGGGTGTCTGGTAGCACAAGACTAGGGCAAAGTCGCAAAAGTTAAGGCCACCCGCGAGTGCAGAGCGGATATAGGAGGTGGATTGGGCCCATTCTCAGTTTACCTTTGGACTTAGCAGAAATTTTACAGAAAAGTTCCTGAGAAGGTAGAGATCAGCAGGGCAAGGCAGCAACAGTATCTGAGGACGGAGTGTCATCATTGGGGAGCCGCTAGATAGAGTTACGTTGAATATTTTTACTTTTGAACTTGGTCACAATTTTAAAGTCAAAAGTCCCCAGCAGGACGAAGCTGCAAGCTGTCGATGACGAGGGCTCCACGAGGCTGGATGCCTTCACCGAGATGTCCCACTGAACAGGATCTGCTGCCGTGGAGAAGAATCGGGTGTGGCCAAAAGGTCCAATAATAAAGTGATCCTAAGAAGAGCACTTATGGTTAGAGAGTTGAAGATTAATTATTTTAAAGGAGCAAAAAAGTTAATAATGTACATAGGGACATAAGTCAGTTCATGTGAAACCTATATTTCCACAACAATAGAATTCAGGTGCTCACACAATAAGTGAAAGAGGTGTGACGTGCAGAGTGATGGTGAAGTTTAAAATAACGGCATCGCATTGACAACAATAGTGTAAAACTCCTCAAGCAACTTTATAGAATAGGAAGAGTTTTGTTGTAAAGGGTCAACTTCGTTTCGATCTTTACCATTAACTCCTCCTGATGCACTCACCTTGGACAGCGACATGGACTGCCATATGCTGTTTGATGACCAATGACACGGCGATCAGACTGCGGACTGTACCCTTCCTCATCCGCAGTACTTGTCATCCCCGGATTGACTCTGGCTGGCCCTCCACGGGCCCATATTGTGTAGTGTGCTCGGCATTGCCCTGTCCGGCTCCAGCTGCAGAACTGCACTGGATGTGCAATAAACATCCAGTGACGCACTGCTGTGTCATGTTTTTCATCATTCATGTATCAATATGTGGATGAATGTAGGGACAGTGATTTCCCTTGCGTCAATGATGCTCATCCTGTGGGATGCCAGTCAGAGGGTGATTCATTGCATATTGTGTCCCGGGTCCCGTGAACACTAGAACAGGGACACACGCATCAGTCACTTCCATGTCCGGACATGGACTGAACCACGCCCAGAGCCCGCGAGTCATTTTTGCAGGCCCTGCGCTGGTCCGGCATACGGCAGGCCAGACCACTCCACTTACGCTCCGAGGGGGGCCCTCATTGCTATCCATCGCAGGCGTACACGCTGGTGGTGTGCAGATCACTGGTCTTGTCCGCATTTCACAGCCACGGCCATGTGACTCCGCCAACATAAGGGGCCGACGACATCACATTCCCCCCTGCCGGTGGTGACTGGATGACAGACGCTCCACGGTTCTCAATCATAACGGGCACATGAGTTGTTACGCACAGGGTTAGTGGCACCCGAGGTCTTGCGGCCGTCATGGGCCTACCACCACGTGGCTCTGAGTGACGTTGCACAGGGTTAGTGGCACCCGGAACATTGCGGCCGGCACAGGCACCCCGCCATGTGACTGTGACTTTGGGTGCACTGAGTCAGTGGCACCTTAAGCTGCTGAGCGAGTGTGCAGCCTGCGATGATGTCCCGTCCCAGCGGTCTGGACAGCTCAGGTTTTGTGTGCCCTGCTGGACCGCAGTGCAGGCCAGAGCCAGCGGGCAGCGCGGGCCTACCGCCACATGGCGTCGCTTCTGGGATCCCAGAGTTAGTGGCACCCATTGGACTGAGCAGGTGTGCAGCCTGCGATGATGCCAGGTGCACTGGTATGTCCTATGCCATGGAGTAATCAAGACCCAGCACCAAACATGAGACCTGGTGGCCTGCGGAGTGGGGCTGCATGGTGTTGAGGGTGCCATGTCGGCGGGCCCGGTCTTGTGGCTTGCAGCGGCACATGGTGGGACCTCCTGTCTACACACCGGTGGCGGAGGGTGAGCAGTGAGGCCTGGGTGTGCATGAGTGGGCATGCTCCGATGGGCGAGGGGAGGGGCTGTGGTGCCTCTACCTGGGTGTGCATGGACAGGCATGCTCCGACTGGCGGCAGGAGGGGCTGGGGTGCCTCTGCCTGGGTGTGCATGGGCAGGCAGGTAATGTTGTCTTGTGCAATTGTGTAAACTGTTGTACTGTGCCAATCATGTATCTTGGCTCTGTTTCAGATGACAGCTCTGTCTCAGATGCGTGATCTGGTGTACTAGTATACATACCGTCAAGTGGTTGGAGACACACCGGTGGCAGCAGGTGAGCAGTGTGGCCCGGGTGCGCAGTGGCGGTACTCTCTCTCTCTCTCTTCTTCTCTCTCTCTCCCTCTCTTCTTTTCTCTCTCTCTCCCCCTCTCTTCTTTTCTCTCTCTCTCCCCCTCTCTTCTTTGCTCTCTCTCTCTCTCCCCTCTCTTCTTTTCCCTCTCTCTCCCCCTCTCTTCTTATCTCTCCCTCTCCTTCGCTCTCTCTCTGACCTTTGATGTGCACAGGACACACCTTCTCATCATGATTTTTGTCTTGCAGGCTGTGACCTACGGATTGTCCCGAGGGGAGCCACCATGTGTCTTCATTTCATTTCAGTGTTCATGTTAATAAAGTTTCATTTGTTGCTTCGAAAGTGAATGTGTGATGCTCATTTTTGTGACGATACATGCATGTCACCAGTTGTGATTGTGCGACATCAAGCAGATTATTTTGGATGTGTTTAGGTGTAGCTGATGTGGCATGTCTTTTGTCGGGGGGGTTGCCGGGGAAGGGGGGTCCTGGGGGTGGTGGTGGCGGGTGTTGTTGCCCTTTCGGCCCTCCGGGCTGCATGTTCAGTTTCCCGGCTGCATCTGTTGCCCTTCCGATGTGGCTGTGGGCTGTGGTCCGACTTTGCACCAGGTCAGAGCAGGTGTTATTTTCCTGCTGCTAACGCCCCTTATCGCCTGTTTTGTGTTCTTATCGCAGTTCTAGCTGGTCGTTGTGAATGTTGTGGAGTGGGGTTGTTGCTGCTTTTGGCACGGTAACGCCGACTCTGCATCTCATTAGCGATTGTTGCAGGGGTCGTCTGTGGCGATGTTTTTTGTGGCTGCTATCGCGGGTAAACAGGTGCTGTGGGCTGTTGACACCAGCTTGTGGGGCGATAAATGTATCGCTACTTTGGCTGCGATAAAGTGCCGTTAACTCTGCGATAGCTCCTTGTGAATATCCCCCTGAGTCTTTTGATGGTAAAATATAATTTGTAATTTGATGTATTCGTTTAGTCTCAGATATTATTGTAAGTCCTGAGAACTTTTACTGCCCACTGTTTTTATACTGTTTTATATTATCTTCATGCGTAGGTTTATGTTGCTTGCTATTGGTTGCATTCGGGACTGCTATATCTCAGTTAAGCACTCTGTTCGCGCTATATAAAACACTAACTAAATAAATCTAATTGAAGAGATAGGTCTTACAGTAGTGAAAAACGAATTTAGGAGTGTTTCACTTACAGGACATGTAATTCAACCTTTTAAGATAGCAGACCTAGAGCTTAAGGTCGCTCTTTATGCAGATGACCTTCTTCTATATACCTCCAATCATGTGGAAGCCATACCTAGGCTGTTTTATTTAGCTGAAGAATTTGGAAGGCTCTCAGGATATCAAATAAATAGGGAGAAGACCGAAATAATGGGATGGAATAATACTACACTTATACAAAATGTAAAACATAGAATGAGGTATTTGGGAATTAATTTAACCCAAGAACTGAAAAACATTTCGAAAATCAGTTGGCAGACAGTAGTAAAAGAAATAACAAAAACATTTACAAGATGGGGTAATCTGCCATTAAATATCTATGGACGTGTCAACCTCATCAAAATGTCTATACTTCCTAAATTAACTTTTTTGTATAATTCCATCCCCCTATCATTTCCACAGAAAGAGATTAAGTGCCTTCAAGGTAAGATCGGCTCCTTTATTTGGGCGTGTAAATCTCCCAGGATAGCCTGGAAAAAGCTAAGGAGGGGGTTAAGAATTGGGGGTCTAGGCTTACCTGATCTACTCATGTATTGTCATGCCTTTCACTTTAAAAATTTTAGACTACTGACCAATAAACTGGATTCAACATCACAGGGCCGCCTATTTCAGGCTTTTCTCCACGACTTACCACAGGGACAGGAGTTTTTCTTATTTAAATTTGGCGACCAGAAATTTTATTAAAAAAGTCCGTCTGAAGATCCTGCAGGCTGCCCTTAGGAACTGGGTATATGTCCGGAGGGCTCTGGGAATCCCATATTACCATGCTAATTCCCCAGTTTGGGATTCCCCGGGCACTCCGGAGTGCCTTCAGGACCAGTTGTCCCAACCTTTAAAAACAGCCGGTGTGAGGAGTTGGGGAGATCTCTGGGGCAATTCGGGCCTTATGGATTGGGACTCCTTGGCTTTACTAACAAATGGATCTTTAACGAGAGTTAAGTTTTCCCAACTCTCCGCCTGGTGGTCAAGACAGATGGTACAGCGACAAAGGAACGTGAGGTTTCATTTTGGTATAGGGCTTTACTGGGGGCAACAGAAATGTTAAACTGTGAGTTGGCGAGTCTCTGGGGTAATTTGATATCAGATAGTCCCAAAGCAATAAGTAAGATCTGGACAGACTCTTTCTCTTTGTCTCAGAGCCTAATATAACAAGCCAATCTAAGGAGAAACCATCTGTTCACGGTCTATCGGGTGTACTGGACCCCTGCTAAACTGTCCAGGGTTACTCGCGTGAGCTATTGTTGCCCGCGCTGTAAACTCCCGTCAGCCGATGATATACATATATTTTTAGAATGTCCAAAGATTCTTGAATACTGGCAGGAGATTTTTGACTTCCTGGGGAAGGTTTTAACAACTACCATTATATGCTCTCCGAGGTTAGTTTTTTTTTGGCTTACCACCCGGCTATAACATTAATAATTATTCCACACAATTTATATTCTGTTAGAAGGCGATCCCAGGGGAGACAGGGAGGTTACCTGAATACCCTGAGACCTACCCTCGGGGTAACGTAGCCGGGCACTGGCGGGAGACTCCTCAGGGGAAGAGTCTCGTATCTAGGATCGCACACACGGCACCACACGACAAAGAGACACCACACGGTAGGTTCTTGGGAACAGATCCTTTATCTACTCAGCTACGTCGGATCTTTATGATCACCAAGATGGATATGTACAAATAGAGCACGGGCTCAGAGAGTCTCAGTAGGGAAAACGGGGGTAGCGGGACAGTCTTTGGGGATCCGGATCAAATGCAGGGGCATACCCAACGCACAGCTCACAATCCTCGAGCCGGGAGATACGCTGCGGTCCAGCCGGACCGAGGGAGTCTTTAGGAGCCGCGAGTCACTCAGCAGGGCTCAAGCACAAGGTCGGAGGTCTTACGATCTTCAGGGGAGCCGCGAGTCACTCAGCAGGGCTCACGCACAAGTTCGGAGGTCTTACGATCTTCAGGGGAGCCGCGAGTCACTCAGCATGGCTCAAGCACAAGTTCGGAGGTCTTACGATCTTCAGGGCAGCCGCGAGTCACTCAGCAGGGCTCAGGTGTTCCAAGGTTGCAAGGGAGCCGCGACCACGTCAGCAGGGCTCTCGTCGTTCCAGAGTCGAATCTGCCAGATAGTCCCAGAGCACCCCCTGTTATAGGTCAACTCCTCTTTGATGCCCAGGGTCCGTGTAGGCAGGGGTGTTAGCGCCTGGGGGCCGCTCGCTGGAGTTTCCTGCCATGTTGTCCTTTGATCCTTTTCAGGGCCGGGTCAGGAGGAGTCCCAGACACCCAGCAGGCGTGGAGCCAGCCCTCAGGGAGGCCGGAGGGCCGATCGAAACCCATCTCCCGAGGGGAGGCCAGAGGTGCGATGGAAACTGCTCCTCACTCCATGGGAGCGCGATGTTCCCCAGCCGGGGCGGCGCCTCTAGGTCTGGATTGTGCTGGGGCCGGGCGGCCATCGTAGGTGCATGAAGTGGGCACGCGGGCCCTGTGGTGCTGGGAAGATGGAGGGCACGGACAGGAAAGTCCGGGTCGGGTGTGTGTGGGTTCTGGCAGAAAGGCCCGGCTAGGCCGTGTACTCGGGGGCTGAATGAGGTGCACGGGTCAGGGTGTGTGGCTAGGGGTCAGGGATGGCCATGCCACAAGGCTGGGTCTAACACGCGTCCCCCCCAGCTGAAAGCCGGAGAGAACTACCCATCCTCTTGGGGGTTCTCTTCGCTGAGGCGGAAGAACCGGGAGAGGCCGTCAGCGTTGGCGTGGTCAGTACCAGGGCGGTGCTCTATGGTGAAATCCATCCCCTGGAGGGAGATTGACCACCGCAATAGTTTGGGGTTTTCCCCTCGCATCTGCATGAGCCATCGCAGGGGGCGATGGTCGGTTTGGACTTTGAAATGGGTGCCGAACAGATAGGGTCGTAATTTCTTGAGGGCCCAGACTACGGCGAACGCCTCGCGCTCAATGGTGCTCCACTTCTGTTCTCTGGGTAACAGCCTTCGGCTGAGGAAGGCTACGGGATGGTCTAGGCCTTGGTCATCCACCTGTGACAGGACTGTCCCAATGCCATGCTCGGAGGCATCAGTTTGTACCACAAACTCCTTGGAGTAGTCGGGGGCCTGGAGCACGGGGGCAGTACACATGGCCGCTTTCAGGGCATCGAACGCCTCCTGGCAGGCAGAGGTCCACTGCACCTTCTTGGGCTGGTTCTTGGACGTGAGTTCCATGAGGGGACCGACAAGGCTGCCATACCCCCGGATGAATCTCCGGTAGTAGCCGGTGAGGCCCAGAAAGGCTCAGACCTCCGTTTGGGTAGTGGGTGGTTCCCAGGCTAGGATGGCGTCGACCTAAGGCTGCAGAGGGGAGACCTGCCCGCTTCCGACCCGGTGCCCTAGGTAGACCACCGAACCTTGCCCAATCTGACACTTGCTGGCTTTTACTGTGAGGCCTGCCTGGCGCAGGGCCGTTAGCACCCTCCGGAGGTGCTGGAGGTGCTCACTCCATTCGGAACTGAAAACCGCGATATCGTCTAGATATGCGGCGCTGAACTTTTCCAGCCCGGCCAGGACTCTATTTACCAGTCGCTGGAAGGTGGCCGGGGCATTTTTCATCCCGAAGGGTATCACGCGAAAGCGATAATGCCCATCCGGGGTGGAGAAGGCGGACCGCTCCTTGGCTCCTTCTGTGAGCGCAATTTGCCAGTACCCGCAGGTTAGATCGAATGTGCTGAGGAAATGAGCAGACCCGAGACGGTCAATGAGCTCGTCTGCTCGGGGAATGGGGTGAGCGTCGGCTCGGGTGACTTAATTGAGTCCCCGGTAGTCCACACAGAATCGGAGTTCTGGGGTGACACCGGGGGCAGCTGCTTTCGGGACCAGTACCACGGGGCTGGCCCAGGGGCTGTCTGAGGGTTCGATCACCCCCAAGGTCAACATCTTCGAGACCTCGGCCTGAATGCAGGACCGGACTCGATCAGGGACTCGGTAGGCTCAGTGCTTCACCAGCGGGCTGTCTCCGGTGTCCACGTCATGGATACACCAGTCGGAGACTTGGGGGACAAGAGAGAATAAGTCGGGGAACTGCCCTAAGAGCTGGCGGCAGTCCTCGCGTTGCTGGGAAGTGAGGGATGGAGAGAGGTTCACGCCTTCCACGGAGCCATCCTTCTCCCTGGTACACAGGAGGTCAGGGAGGGGATCCGACTCCTCTTCAGCCCCGTCATCGGTGGCCAGTAGTAGACTCAGCTCCGTCCGCACGAAGTGAGGCTTGAGGAGGTTCACGTGAAGGACCCGAAGGGGGTCCCGAGGTGACTGGACGTCCACCAAGTACGTGACCTGGCTCTTCCGCTCAACGACTTTGAAGGGCCCGGTCCATTTATCCTGGAGGGCGCAAGGTTTCACTGGGGCCATGACCCATACCTGCTGGCCCGGCTGGATCTCGACCAGAGTGGCATTCTGGTCGTACCAGCGCCTCATTTCTTCCTGGCTCGCCTCCAGGTTGGCCTCGGCCAGTTCTCGAAACTTCCTAGTCTGGTTTCGGAGGGTCAGAACGTATCGGAACACAACTCGGGGGGGTCTCAGGGCGCTGCCTCCCACCCTTCCTTGACCAGGCTGAGGGGCCCCGGACGGGATGCCCATAGAGCAACTCAAACGGGCTGAACCCCAAGGATTTCTGGGGAACTTCCCGGTAGGCGAACAAAAGGCAGGGGAGCAGGACGTCCCACTTGCGCCGGAGGGGCTCTTCCAGGCCCGCGATCATCCCCTTCAGAGTCCAGTTAAACTGCTCTACTAGGCCATTTCCTTGGGGATGGTACGGGTGGTGAACTTATAGGACACTCCACATTGTTGCCACAGGGACGTCATGTATTTGGAGATAAAGTTCGTCCCGCGATCGCTCACGACCTAGCGGGGAAAACCCACACGGGAAAAGATCCCCATCAACGCCCGGCCCACCACGGGGGCTGTGATGGTGCGTAGGGGAATGGCCTCAGGGTATCGGGTGGCATGGTCGACGAGGATAAAGCGGTGACCTTGTGAGGTTGGGGGGTCCAGGGGCCCCACGATGTCGATCCCGACCCGTTCAAAAGGGGTACTGACGACAGGGAAGGGTTGGAGGGGAGCCTTGCGCTTTCCTCCAATTTTCCCACTAGCCTGGCACGTGGGACAGGACTTGCAGTGGGTTTCTACATCTGCTTTCATTTTAGGCCAGTAAAAGTGAGTCACTAGGCGACTGTAGGTTGTGTCTTGGCCCAAGTGGCCTGCGAGGGGCACATCGTCGCCAAGCCCAGGAGGAAGTCTCGGAAGCGTAGGGGTACCACCAGCACCCGGGCTGATCCTAGCTCCACCGAATTCTGCTCGCTGTACAAAAGGTCATTTTCCCAATATAACCGGTGTGTTCCAGATTGGTCGCCCACGGCTTGGGCCTCTGCTTGCTGCCGGGGTCCGACCAGGGAAGGACAAGTAGCTTGCTCTTGGCAGAACTCCTCTCGGGAGGGGCCCCCCTCGTGGCGCCACTGGGCCAACTCGGGCAGATCGCCTAACTCTGCGATCTGTGCGGGGTCGGAAGGTAGGGGTTTGTCGCTGGCGACAGATTCTCCTCGTGGGGAGATGTGGGGGACCTCGTCTGGGACAATCCTGTCCTCGTTGGCAGGTGCATCCTCGACTTCCCCAAGGGGGGGCAGTCGGGCCGCCATAGATCGGGTGGTGGCGCACACCCACTCGGGGAGACCCATCATCCCTAGGTGGGTCTTGCGCTCGACTTGCTTCCAGGGGGAACTTTCCAGGTCGTTCCCCAGGAGACAGTCGACCGGCTGGGAGGTTCTTACTGCTACTTTCAATTTACCGACCACTCCTCCCCATTCAAAAGGCACCAGGGCTACCTTACAGAGGCTCTCAGTGTTGTCAGCTGCAATTATAGGGTAAAATATATTGGGGAGGACCTGGTCCTCGTGGACTAAGTGGCTGAGGACACCGGTGATGCTCGCCCCGGTGTCACGAAGGGCCTCTACCTGTTGGCCATTGATCGTCACTAGCTGCCCGTATTTCTTCGTGTTGGAGGGCAGGAGGCTCCCAGGGACCATTTTTCTGTCTCCTAATGATACTAAGCCCATGGCGGCGGGTTCCCACTCTACGGTCTCCTCAATCTCCTCCCCTAGGGCTACATTGGCTATCTGTCTGGCTGGGGGGCTGTAGTGGGGATGCGCAGGGCCATGGGGCATTCGGGGTCATTGGCGTAATGCCCGGGCTTCTGGCAACGGAAACAAGTGATGGTCACCCGGTGCCCCCGTCTCACGGGTGGACCGGATACAGCTGGTGGGGGTGCCGGGAAGTGCGGAGGTTGGTTTTTCAGAGGACCGGACTGGGATTCTTTCTGCCCTCCCTGGTTCCCCCCCCTCTCTGGCGGGGTGGTCCCTGACTGGCTCGGGGGTATTCTCCTACAGGGCCCCGGGAGACCCGGGTGTTGGTCCAGCGATCCGCCTCGACAGCCAGCTTCCTCGGATCCGTGAGCTTGCTGTCGAGCAGATGCTGGCGTAGTTCCACAAAGCAGTTCGCGGCCAGGTGTTCCCATAACATGAGGTCGGTTAGTTCGTCCAGGGTGGTTACTTTGCTGCCCTTAATCCACCCGTCGAATGCATGGCTGAAAAAGTTCACATACTCCACCCACGTGGTGCCAGGGATCTTCGTGCAGTCCCGGAACCGCTGGCGGTACATCTCCGGGGTGAAGCGGTATCTTGTGAGGAGGGCCTCCTTCATGTGGCTGTAGGAGGTCTGCATGGAGGATGGTAGGTCGAGCAGGGTGTCTCTCCGCTCGCTCAAAAATCGGCCCCACAACCGGCCCCCCAATCCTTCTGCGGGACTCGGTGTGAGGTCATGGCGACCTCGTAGGCCTTGAACCATTGTTGGATGTCATCGTTTTTGTAATATTCCTTGACCACATCTTTGGGGATGTGGACCTTCTGTTCCACCAGGGGGGCCGCCTCTCGGTTCTCCGGGGTCGAGCTTCTTCGCTCCTTGCTTTGAGCTCGATTTCTTTCAAGCTGCGTTCGTGCTCCAGTTGAAGTCTTCTTCCTTCGTGCTCCCGTTGGAGTTTCTTCTCTTCTAGTTCGCCTTGTACTCGCATCTGTTCCACTGCTAGCTTCTTCTCAGCTAATTTCAACTCGCCCTCAATTTTCAGTTTGGCCAGTTCGAGTTCGTGATTACGACTTCTCTCTCTGTCTGCGAGTTCTTCCGGGGATAGACCCCCGTCTGGTACGAAGCTTCGTACCTGGTTGCTGCTGCCTTCTCTTTGGGAGAGTCCAGCTTCGTCGTGGAGCTCCACCGCTCCTTCTGGGCGGGGGGTTCCGGATTCCACCCAAGCTTTCAGTGCCTTCTGCATATCTCCTTTGGTGTTGAAACCAGTGGTAGTGATTTTTAGTTCTTTGCAGAATTGCTTCAGTTCTTTGTGCGTGTACTCTTCCAGTTGTTCCGCCTGGAACACAGCACTCACGTCAGTTTCTGTGAGACTCATGGCGTTTTCTTCTGCCGTCTTTGCCGGTAGTGCGTCAGCCGTTTACGGTACGATCTCTAAATTATGGGCCCGAATCCCGTCGCTTGCCACCAATGTTAGAAGGCGACCTCAGAGGAGACAGGGAGGGTACCTGAGCACCCTGAGACCTACCCTTGGGGTATCGTAGCCGGGCACTGGCGGGAGACTCCTCAGGGAAAGAGTCTCGTGTCTAGGATCGTACACACTGCACCCCACGACAAAGAGACACCACACTGTATGTTCTTGGGAACAGATCTTTATCTAATCAGCTTCGTAGGATCTTTATGATTAACAAGGTGGATATTTACAAATAGAGCACGGGCTCAAAGAGTCTCGCTAGGGATAGGAGGTAGCGGGACAGTCTTTGGGGATCCGGATCAATGCTGGGACGTACCCGGCGCACAGCTCACAATCCTCGAGCTGGGGGATACGCGGTTGTCATTGGGGTCCAGCCGGAGCGAGGGAGTCTTTAGGAGCCGCGAGTCACTCAGCAGGGCTCAAGCACAAGGTCGGAGGTCTTACGATCTTCAGGGGAGCCGCAAGTCACTCAGCAGGGCTCAAGCACAAGGTCGGAGGTCTTACGATCTTCAGGGGAGCCGCACAAGTGTTCCAAGGTTGCAAGGGAGCCGCGACCACGTCAGCAGGGCTCTCGTTGTTCCAGAGTCGAATCTGCCGGATAGTCCCAGAGCACCCCCTGTTATAGGTCAACTCCTCTTTGATGTCCGGAGTCTGTGTAGGCAGGGGTCTTAGCACCTGGGGGTCGTGTTGGAGGGAGGCCCACCGGGTAGTCGGGGAGACTAATCCGGCACCTTCCTACCGCAAAGTTATAGCCGAGCGCCGCTGAGAAGCCTCCTCGGGGAGGTCTTTCTCTTATGATCGTACTAGGCCCAGTAACACCACCACACAGGACTCAATAGCGGTTGCGAGATTAGGTTCTTTATCAGCAGGAATACGTGCAATATTTACAGAGGGATCGGGGGATCCTGCCAGAGTTTCAGTGTTCGTTCAAGAGGATAGGGTAGCGGGACAGTCTTAGTGCCAGCCAGGCACGGGAGGCTCTGCGCCAGACCTTGGATGCTAGAGCGGCTCGGACGTGGGGAGCCGCGACGTCGTCTGCAGGGCTCAGATGGTAGTTCCGCTTAGGTCGAGCCGCGACGAGGTCAGCTGGGCTCTGGTGGTAAGGTTCAACAAGGTCGGGCCGCGACAGCGTCAGCAGGGCCCCAAAGGTTCGTGAAGGTCTTTAAGCACGGTGGAGCCGCGACGTCGTCAGAAGGGCTCAAGGGTTGGTTCAGGGTGAGTCTTCTTCCGTAGGGTCAGCCGCGATCCGATCAGCAGGGCTCTTGACTCCAGGATACAACTACTGCCCTGTTGTCGGGTCGCCCCAGATATAGGACGGGAGCCCTTTGATGTCCGGACCCGTGCGCCCGGAGGGGGCGGAGAGGCCGGGGAGGGAGCGGCCAGACGCCCAGCAGGAGAGGCGCCAGGCCCCCGAGAGCTGTGGGGCGATCGCACCTAGGTGTGGAAGGACGGTTGGGGGTCCCATCGATACTGCCCTCCGCTGGGAGTGGGAAGGGCTCACGTGGTATCCCCCGGGCCAGGGGTTGGCGTCTCGATGTCGGGCCTCGCTGGGACCGAGGCCGGGTAGAGCAGGGTCATACAGGTGGCCACGTGTAGTGACGTGCAATCCAAGATGGAGGAGCCCCGATGTGCATGGGACCTCGTGCGGCTTAGCGCGGGGAAACAGGACCACGCCACGAGGCCGACTCCCACACGTCGCTTGTTTGAGTTTCCTGCCATGTCGTCCTTTGATCCTTTCAGGGCTGGTTCGGGAGGAGTCCCAGACACACAGCAGGCGTGGAGCCAGCCCTCAGGGAGGCCGCAGGGCCGATCGAAAGCCATCTCCCAAGGGGAGGTCAGAGGTGCGATGGAAACTGCTCCTCCCTCTCTCACTCCGTGGGAGTGCGATGTCCTCCAGCCGGGGCGGCGCCTCTAGGCCTGGGTTGCACTGGAGCCGGGCGGCCATCGTAGGTGCGTGAAGTGGGCACGCGGGCCCTGTGGTGCTGGGAAGATGGAGGGCACGGACGGGGAAGTCCGGGTCGGGTGTGTGTGGGTCCTGGCGGGCAGGACCGGCTAGGCCGTGTACTGCGGGACTGAATGAGGTGCACGGGTCAGGGTGTGTGGCTAGGGGTCCGGGATGGCCATGCCACAAGGCCGGGTCTAACAAGTGGCCAGCTGAGTGAGTGACTAGCCAAGTGAGTGAGTGGCTGGCTGGGTGAGTGAGTGGCTGGCCGAGTGAATAAGTGAGTGGCTGGCCAAGTGAGTGAGTGGCCAGCCAAATGAATGGCTGGCTAAGTGAGTGAATGGCCACCTGAGTGAGTGGCTGGGTGAGTGAGTGAGTGGCCAGCCGAGTACATGGCCGGCCGAGTGAGTGGGTGGCCAAGTGAGTGGCTGGCTGAGTGATTGGCCAGCTGAGTGAGTCGCTAGCCAAGTGAGTGAGTAGCCAGCCAAATGAGTGAGTGAGTGTTGGACCCGGCCTCGTGGCGTGGTCCTGACTTCCCGGGGGTTGGGCCCGTTCCCCGCCCTGGCCTCCATGGGCCACACGTTCGAGCCGCACGAGGTCGCATACACCTCGGGGCTCCACCATTTTGTTGCCTGCCACGTGACCCTGCACACCAGTCCACCTGACTCCGCTCAACCCGGCCTCGGCCTCAGCGAGGCCCAGACATTGAGGCACCAAGAACTGGCCAGGGGGTATCACGTGAACACCTCATCGCCCTGGCGGAGGGCGGTATCGATGGGACCCCCAACCGTCCCCACACACCTAGGTGCGATCGGCCTCCATCTCTCCTGGGCCCGGCGCCTCTCCTGCTGGGCGTCTGGCCGCTCCCAACCCGGCCTCTCCGCCCCTCCGGGCGCAAGGGTCCGGACTTCAAAGGGCTCCAGGCCTATATCTGGGGCGACCCCGCAACAGACCGGCAGTTGTATCCCGGAGTCGAGAGCCCTGCTGATTGAATCGCGGCCGACCCTATGGAGAAGAACTCTTGCTTGAATCCACCACGAGCCCTGCAGACTGCGTCGCGGCTCCTTCTTGCTGAAACCTTGAAGCCCCCCGGAACATCGGGGCCCTGCTGACGCTGTCGAGGCCCAACCTCGCTGAATCCTCCCTCGGAGCCCTGCTGACGACGTCGCGGCTCGAGCTGAGCAGAAACCATCTTGAGTGCCCCGCTGACCTGGTCGCGGCTCTCCACGAACTGAACGCCAGAGCCCTGCTGACGCCGTCGCGGCTCGACCCCTCCGAGATCCGGAGGTCCTCCAGCTTGAGGATAAGAACTGGGCCCCAGGTGTGAGAAGTTGGCCTGATGTATGATGTCACTAGTTCTAGTGTACACCTTATATCAGTCCAAATACCCTTATGGTGATTGGTTGTAAAGTCAACCTTATAGACCAGCTATCCTAGTGGTAGCATGGACAAGAGCAGTCTTAGGCTAAACTCTGAATGGCATGTGAAGCCAGCTGTGATACCATATATAATCCCTTGAATACCAAATGAAAGGACACCACAACAGATATATATATAAAATAAAGTGTATTTATTCTAAGCAAACCCTCAGCACTCTTTATGAGTTTAGAGGTAAGTACAACACAGTCTTATTAATGCATACAGTAAGTCACACAGGTAAGTAATACAGTTAGGCCCTAGGGGCCACGCAAACCATATACTAAATAAGTGGTATAAGAACCACTGTCACGGAAATAGAATAGGCCTAGGCCTAGGGAATCGCTGGGGCTACACTACACTAGCGTTAGTTAGGAAGTGGGAGGCCCACGGGATTCGTGTGCAGAGTGGAAACACTCACGCGTAATGCGTAAAAGTCAATAGCAATATTACAGTTTAGAAATAGATAGATTTAGGACACTTCCGGAGTAGCTAGGAAGTTGAGACTTGAAAACTAGACACTAGGATAGTCACTATCCTGATGAGCACCGGAGTACCCAAGTTACCTAGCCCACAGGCTGCGGGTGCATAGGGGTGAAGATGCGTCGTTTTCGTCGTCGACTCCTATGGATGCCTGAAGAAAGATGCTGACAGGCAGTCAGGGGAGAGTGTCCGGTGGATCCCAAGGCTGGGATCAAGAAGAGGAGAAACCTGCAAGCAGAAGGGACAGAGTCAAGGTCACTAGCCAGTGACCACGTGGAACCAGGAAGGAACCAGGCGATGTCGTGAAGAGTTGCAGGTGAAGGTGAAGCTTGTCGCTGCAGCCAGGAGGACCAGGAAGCGTCGAGGATGACCAGGACCAGGAGGCGAGCTGTCCCACGAAGGCTCTTGCTGTCGGCGGCGTCGAAGTTGGACTAGGACTCACCAAGCCTTGGCAAGCGGAACCCACGAAGAACAAAGGACTTGCTTCTGGTGCAGACCAGGAAGGTCTGGGGTGCTTCTTCTTTGCAGAGAAGCGGGAGCCAGTCTGGAGGAGCCAAACCAGCGCAGAAGATTTCAGGGAGCGTCGTCTCAAAGGCCACTAGCCAGCGGGCAAGCAACCGGACAGACGCGGCAAGCAGGAAAATGCTGAAGGGCCCCACGCAGGACTCGTGGAGTGTGGGGGGCTGGTCTTCGGTGCAGATGGTGCTTGGGGTTGGGGCTTCTCAATCCCCGGTGCACAACTTCGAGGGTACCTCAGAAGCTGCGCTGTAAGTTACTAGCCACTTTTCCCAGGTAGCCGGTCCCACGTCGCTCGTCGCCTCCACGGATCTCAGCTCTGCTGCAGATGTGGATGAGGGTCGGAGAAGTCTGGAAATCAAGGCTCTGGTCGGGCTCTGGAGTCGGTTCCTCGTTGAACGTTTCACAAAGCAAAGGGTAGTCTCTTGATGGTGCCTGTTTGCACAGGGTAGCCACTCCTTGGCTACAAGGGAGATTCTTCAGTCTTCTTCTTTCGTCGAATGTCGAAGGTCCAGAGTTTCTGTTCAGTTTTGCAGGTTCAGGATAATCTAAAGTCTTGAGGCCCAACTCCCCCTCTTATACTAATCTGGGGGGCTGGGATACCTGCTAGGTCACGCCTTATGGGTGGGACCTGGGAGGGGGTGGTTACACCCACTTCCCTTTGTCCAGTTTCGCGCCAGAGCTGGGGCTGGAGTGCCCCAGCTCCGGTTTGAACTGGACTATGCAAGGAACACCTTGTGTGCCCCAGGCATGTCTCATTCCTTTCAGCCCACCCTGCCCCAATACACTAAAGGCTGTCTGGGGAGGTGCTAGCACCTCCCCAAGCAGGAAACCTATTGTCCAGGCCTCCCTGGCTGGGATCACTCCCAGCAGCAGGAGGTCAGACTTGTGTCTGTGGCAGCAGCATCCATTTTGTGATGCTGAGGCTTTGGTTAGAGTTAAACAGCAAAGTAGGATTTTAACATGTCTCTCCCTCTAGAAGGGAGGAATAATATCCTCATCACCAGAAATGGTATGGGGGTATTATTCCAAAGTGTTAGACACCTTACACGACATGTTTTGATAAAGCCAAACCATAGTTACCATAACCGTTTAAGATTATACGGCACTTTAAGAGTATATGGTAGGCTATATCATAGAACAGCTATAAGGACATGGTTCCGAAAGCTGCAGACAGGCTCAGCTCATGCTAGAGCACCATCTCACATGTTACCAAGCACTCTGCCTCCAGGATTGTTAAGGCCTGCCATAGGAGTGACTGATAGGTACACATGTGTCTATATATAAGGGTAGATATAGGCATACTATATCTAAGCAAGGGGTGATTACACGACCTTGCCCCAGCTGAGTGATCAGCCAGTTGTGTCTGATTGGAAGGCCAGACCAGGGGTGGCATAATACATGCTGCAGCCCCTGGGAGGCCTAGGGTACACCTATGCCCTGGGTACCTAGGGTACACTGTACAGGGTCCAATAAGGTGATCCTTACCAATTGGTTATGTACCTAGGGTACATGGAGTCCATTTTAAAGAGAGAGCAGACAGCCTGAGACCCTGAATGGCAGGATCTCAGGCCAACTAAGTCGAAAAACCCGCTAGACACTAGGCAAAAAGTTGGGGGTAACCATAGTCAGATATCCACCTTCCTACACAACCCCCCCCCCAAACGAAAGGAGATAAGGCTGGCCTTGACAAGGTAAGCCTCTATTGCCTAAGTGGCCATATAAGGAAGAACCAGCACTGGCATGGTTACCCCCTGTCTCATGGTCCACTAAGCAATCCCTCATCCTAAAGATATCATAGGGTCTCCACCATAGGGAATCTCTACCTTTGGTGTGTCTTTGCAAAGTAAAAGGCTGGTGTTGAGATGGAGTACTGAAGTGAGTGCCCTCAAAGTGAGGCCTCAGCTTCCTCCAATCATCCTCCACCATGGATGCCTTTCTTTCTCTAACTGAGTTGCACTGTGCTCTCCGGGTCAGCCTCTGGCTACCTAAAGCTGGAGGCTGGGTCCCTTTTGTGGGCTTACTGGAGGGACAGGTCAGGTTTGGGGCCCTAAGGTCCCATGTTTGCCTGTGCCCAGCAGAATCCCTCTGGGGGAGGTCCCTAACTACCTGTAAAGGGGATCCCTCAGGAATGTTTTTACCCATCACCTGGCTAGGGCTACTAGCCAGGCAATCCTCATTCTTTTGATGGGGGGGTTCTTGTGGACAGGGGCCCTCTTGGGGTCCACTGGCCTCCCTGACCTCTGCAGCCCTGGGCTGACTGAGGCAGGGTAGAGAGAGGCAGGCTACCTGCACCAGACTGGGTCCCACCTTGGAAGGGGCCACTGACATCAGAGGCTCTGCCAGGCCAGGCCTGGCTACCTCTGGGGCAGTTCCTTCACAAGGGGTGAGGTCAGATCCCTGAGGAGGCTGACCTTTTCCTAATGTCTGGGGAGAGGGAGACTTTTCTTCCTCCCCACTACTCTCTGTTTGTGTGGAGTGATCCATAGTTTCAGGCTTCATTACACCTATATCAGTCTGAGTGTGGGCTGAGACCATTACAGCCTTGCCAACCTTTTCAGGAAGGCACTCAGTTTGTGTTTGAGCTGTGACTGTCACAGCTCTGCCAATTTCTACAGGGAAGTCTGTCTGTGCCTGGGCTGTGGCTACCACTGCCCTTCCAACCTTTTCAGGGAGGAAAGCTACTTGGACAGGGGTTGTGACTGGCACAACCCCACTACCCTTTTTGGAAAGGCCTACCATTTTAGAATGGGTGTCTTGTTCAACTCCAGCCCAAGCTGAGAGTTCTAAGTCATTCCCCAGTAAGCAGTCCACAGGCAAGGTTGGAGACACTGCCACCCTTTTAGGGCCAGTGACACCTCCCCAGCTGAGACATACCTCTGCCATGGGATGACTGTTCTGTTTGCCATCAATGTTAGTTACCTGGTATGAGAAACCAGGCAAAAGCTGCTCAGAGGGAACTAGCCTATGGGCCACAATAGTGATGCTAGCTCCAGTGTCTCTGTAGGCCTCAGCTTTTCTATCATTGATGTAGGGTTCCTGTCTGTACCTACCCAAAGTGTTGGGACAGGCAGTGAAGTTGGCAAACCCCATGCCACCATCACAGACAAGAGTAGCTGCTGCAGGGGAATTGGCTAAGCCAGGATCCCCCTGTGTTCCCCAAGAAAACCCAACCAAATTTTTGGGGGCACTCCCACCACCTGGGGGATTACTGCTGACAGTAATAGGTGGTGTGACAGGAGTAGTTGGAGGAACAGTTTTGTTTTTAGCCTGTGGACAACTGCTGTCAGTTTTCCAATGCCCAGGTGTTTTACACACATGGCAGTAAGGCTTTTTAACTGTGGTAGAGGAGGGAGCTTGGGACCCACCACCCTGTGTGGAGTTTTGGGGCCCTGAGGAAGATTTCTCTTTTGCTTTATCCCCACCCTTCTCTTGAGGCTTGGTGGTATCTTTCTTTTGGTCACCACCCTGATTTTTAGGCCTAATCCTGGTCCTGACCCATTTATCTGCCCTCTTTCCCAATTCTTGGGGAGAGGTCAAATCTGAGTCTACCAGGTGTTGATGGAGAAGCTGGTTCTGACAATTACTAAGGATCTGCTCCCTCATAATCAAGTTGTACAATCCTGTATAGTCCTGCACCTTGCTGCCATTTAACCAACCTTCCAAAGCCTTAGTGGCACAATCCACAAAATCAGACCAGTCCTGTGTCTGTGTCTTCTGGGTGTCTCTGAACAACAACCTATATTGCTCAGTGGTTAAGCCAAACCCATCTATCAGAGCACTCTTCAGGACTTTGTAATTGTTTGCATCCTCATCACTGACTGTGAGGAGCTTGTATCTACCTTTGTCAGAAAAGGAGAGCCACAAGATAGCTGCCCACTGACTTTGGGGTACCTGCTGTACTTTGCAGGCCCTCTCCAAAGCAGTCATCCATTTGTGGATGTCATCCCCATTCTGATATGGGGGGACTATCTTGCTTAGGTTTCTATGGTCATAAGACCTATCCCTATCTCTAGGAATGTTGCTGCCACCAGTGGGTTCTGACCCACACAATTTTTGCTCTCTAGCCAGAGCAAGCTTCTCTTTGGCAAGGGCAATTTCTTCCCTCTGAATCCTCAGATTAGCCTCCCTCATTCTGGCTGCATGCTCCTTTCTCTCAGGTGAAGTCATTCCCCTGTGAGAGGAAGCATTAGAGATGCTAGAGACATGGGAGTGGATGGATTCCCTTGAAGGGGATCTGTCCCTCCTGCTTCTCTGTGAATGCCTACTTGTGGGTCTGTATGGGGGGACCCCATGCAAACTCCCATGTAAACTTAAGTTAGCCTGGCTAAGTCTCCTTACTTGGCTCTGGCTGTCTACCTCCCCATCTGAAGCCCCATCTGACTCTTCTGTGGTGGGTAGACCCTCCTCTGTGCCTAGGGCACCTTCCTGAGATGCCCTCTGAGCATCATACTCCTCTAGGAGTTGTCTTAACTGAAGGAGGGTAGGGTTTGCACCCTGTTTTATTCCTCTGGAGGTACACAATTGTCTCATCTCCTGGAATGTTAAGGTATCATACCTAGAGGGGGTCTTCTGCAGACCTGACCCTCCTGGGAGAGCATCTACTTGATCTCCTCCCAGAGGCATGATCTAGTGAGGGTGTGGTGTGTGCACCTACCTACACTAGTTGTTTCTACTAAACCTCTCTAGTAGTTGTAGTCAGGGTGTGTTATTCCCTTCAACCTACAACTACAAAGTCCAGTAGGACTTAAGTATAATAATCTATGTTATATGTACCTAGACAATATCTGTGTGATCTTTCAATTTAGTATCTCAAGATTACAATGGTATTACAACAGCAAGCTCAGATCCCAACCGCTGCTCACCAATGTGAGAAGTTGGCCTGATGTATGATGTCACTAGTTCTAGTGTACACCTTATATCAGTCCAAATACCCTTATGGTGATTGGTTGTAAAGTCAACCTTATAGACCAGCTATCCTAGTGGTAGCATGGACAAGAGCAGTCTTAGGCTAAACTCTGAATGGCATGTGAAGCCAGCTGTGATACCATATATAATCCCTTGAATACCAAATGAAAGGACACCACAACAGATATATATATAAAATAAAGTGTATTTATTTTAAGCAAACCCTCAGCACTCTTTATGAGTTTAGAGGTAAGTACAACACAGTCTTATTAATGCATACAGTAAGTCACACAGGTAAGTAATACAGTTAGGCCCTAGGGGCCACGCAAACCATATACTAAATAAGTGGTATAAGAACCACTGTCACGGAAATAGAATAGGCCTAGGCCTAGGGAATCGCTGGGGCTACACTACACTAGCGTTAGTTAGGAAGTGGGAGGCCCACGGGATTCGTGTGCAGAGTGGAAACACTCACGCGTAATGCGTAAAAGTCAATAGCAATATTACAGTTTAGAAATAGATAGATTTAGGACACTTCCGGAGTAGCTAGGAAGTTGAGACTTGAAAACTAGACACTAGGATAGTCACTATCCTGATGAGCACCGGAGTACCCAAGTTACCTAGCCCACAGGCTGCGGGTGCATAGGGGTGAAGATGCGTCGTTTTCGTCGTCGACTCCTATGGATGCCTGAAGAAAGATGCTAACAGGCAGTCAGGGGAGAGTGTCCGGTGGATCCCAAGGCTGGGATCAAGAAGAGGAGAAACCTGCAAGCAGAAGGGACAGAGTCAAGGTCACTAGCCAGTGACCACGTGGAACCAGGAAGGAACCAGGCGATGTCGTGAAGAGTTGCAGGTGAAGGTGAAGCTTGTCGCTGCAGCCAGGAGGACCAGGAAGCGTCGAGGACGACCAGGACCAGGAGGCGAGCTGTCCCACGAAGGCTCTTGCTGTCGGCGGCGTCGAAGTTGGACTAGGACTCACCAAGCCTTGGCAAGCGGAACCCACGAAGAACAAAGGACTTGCTTCTGGTGCAGACCAGGAAGGTCTGGGGTGCTTCTTCTTTGCAGAGAAGCGGGAGCCAGTCTGGAGGAGCCAAACCAGCGCAGAAGATTTCAGGGAGCGTCGTCTCAAAGGCCACTAGCCAGCGGGCAAGCAACCGGACAGACGCGGCAAGCAGGAAAATGCTGAAGGGCCCCACGCAGGACTCGTGGAGTGTGGGGGGCTGGTCTTCGGTGCAGATGGTGCTTGGGGTTGGGGCTTCTCAATCCCCGGTGCACAACTTCGAGGGTACCTCAGAAGCTGCGCTGTAAGTTACTAGCCACTTTTCCCAGGTAGCCGGTCCCACGTCGCTCGTCGCCTCCACGGATCTCAGCTCTGCTGCAGATGTGGATGAGGGTCGGAGAAGTCTGGAAATCAAGGCTCTGGTCGGGCTCTGCAGTCGGTTCCTCGTTGAACGTTTCACAAAGCAAAGGGTAGTCTCTTGATGGTGCCTGTTTGCACAGGGTAGCCACTCCTTGGCTACAAGGGAGATTCTTCAGTCTTCTTCTTTCGTCGAATGTCGAAGGTCCAGAGTTTCTGTTCAGTTTTGCAGGTTCAGGATAATCTAAAGTCTTGAGGCCCAACTCCCCCTCTTATACTAATCTGGGGGGCTGGGATACCTGCTAGGTCACGCCTTATGGGTGGGACCTGGGAGGGGGTGGTTACACCCACTTCCCTTTGTCCAGTTTCGCGCCAGAGCTGGGGCTGGAGTGCCCCAGCGCCGGTTTGAACTGGACTATGCAAGGAACACCTTGTGTGCCCCAGGCATGTCTCATTCCTTTCAGCCCACCCTGCCCCAATACACTAAAGGCTGTCTGGGGAGGTGCTAGCACCTCCCCAAGCAGGAAACCTATTGTCCAGGCCTCCCTGGCTGGGATCACTCCCAGCAGCAGGAGGTCAGACTTGTGTCTGTGGCAGCAGCATCCATTTTGTGATGCTGAGGCTTTGGTTAGAGTTAAACAGCAAAGTAGGATTTTAACATGTCTCTCCCTCTAGAAGGGAGGAATAATATCCTCATCACCAGAAATGGTATGGGGGTATTATTCCAAAGTGTTAGACACCTTACACGACATGTTTTGATAAAGCCAAACCATAGTTACCATAACCGTTTAAGATTATACGGCACTTTAAGAGTATATGGTAGGCTATATCATAGAACAGCTATAAGGACATGGTTCCGAAAGCTGCAGACAGGCTCAGCTCATGCTAGAGCACCATCTCACATGTTACCAAGCACTCTGCCTCCAGGATTGTTAAGGCCTGCCATAGGAGTGACTGATAGGTACACATGTGTCTATATATAAGGGTAGATATAGGCATACTATATCTAAGCAAGGGGTGATTACACGACCTTGCCCCAGCTGAGTGATCAGCAGTTGTGTCTGATTGGAAGGCCAGACCAGGGGTGGCATAATACATGCTGCAGCCCCTGGGAGGCCTAGGGTACACCTATGCCCTGGGTACCTAGGGTACACTGTACAGGGTCCAATAAGGTGATCCTTACCAATTGGTTATGTACCTAGGGTACATGGAGTCCATTTTAAAGAGAGAGCAGACAGCCTGAGACCCTGAATGGCAGGATCTCAGGCCAACTAAGTCGAAAAACCCGCTAGACACTAGGCAAAAAGTTGGGGGTAACCATAGTCAGATATCCACCTTCCTACACCAGGTACCCTCGTACTGAGCTCCTGCCAAAGACTGTCCAGCTACCCCTTCCCTTCTAAAGGGACACTGAGACTTTTGTGGATCCCCCGATCCTTTTCGTGTAAATATTGATCCCGTAACCTTTAAGTGCTGATAAAGATTTGCTCGTCTTGAGACAACCTCCTTGAGTCCGGTGTGGTGGTGTTACTGTGCTAGTGCATGATAGGAGAAGGATCTCCCTCGGAGGCTTCTCAGCGGCGCTCGGCTACTTCGTACAGTGTGGGGGCCCCTCTGGGTGGTCTCTCCGACTCCCCGAGGTCCGCCTTCCAACATTTGGTGGCCAGCGACGGGATCCGAGCCGAACGCAGTACGTACAAGCCAGTAACCCACTAGCTACCCATCCAAACAACCGGAAGTCATGAGCACCCAAGAGAACAACACGACCACGGAGTTTCAGCCCGAACAGTTGGAGGAATACACGCACAAAGAGTTGAAACAGTTCTGCAAAGACAAGGGCATTGCAACCACCGGCCTAGGTACCAAAGAAGAGATGCAGAAAGCCCTGAGGACCTGGCTAGAGGCCGGGGCAGGCCCCTCCCAGGACGAAGGTCCACTGCCCCTGACTGTGGCCACATCAACCGCACCGACTCCGGCAACCGGAGGAAGAAACAGCCAAGAAATCGGCCTCTCCGAAGGGGAGATACGAGAACGGGAGAAGGTCCGGAACCACGAACTAGAGCTCGCACGACTACGGCTGGACGGCGAACTCCAGCTAGCAGAAAAGAAACTGGCCCTAGAGCAGCTACGGCTACAAGAGGAGATAGAAGAGAAGAGACGGCATCGAGAGTTGGAAGAAAAAAGACTGACCCTTGAGCACGAGCGAAGCCTCAAGGAGCTCGAGCTCAAGGCAAAGAAAGAGGGGACCGACACCCCCAGCAATAAAGACTCCCTACCGCCTGCCGAAAACAAGGTACATATCCCTAAAGATGTTGTCAAGGAGTACTACAAAAATGACGACATCCAACAATGGTTCAAAGCGTACGAGGTAGCCATGACCTCCCATCGGGTGCCCCGAAAGGACTGGGGCGCCGGCCTGTGGGGTCGGTTCCTTAGTGAAGGTCGAGACACACTGCTCCAGCTGCCAGAGGAGGTGATGACCTCCTACGACCACATGAAGGAGGCCCTGCTCACCCGCTACGGGCTAACCGCGGAAATGTACCGCCAGCGGTTCAGAGACTGTAAGAAGATCCCGGGCACTACCTGGGTGGAATATGTGGACTTTTTCAGCCGGGCCCTAGAAGGATGGATCAAGGGTAGCAAGGTCACCACCTACAGGCAGCTGGTCGACCTCATTGTTTGGGAACATCTCTCCAACAATTGCTTCGTGGAGCTAAGGCAACACCTCCTCGACAGCAAGATGACCGACCCACGTAAACTCGCCGTCGAGGCCGATCGATGGGTCAACACCAGCGTCCCCCGGAACTCGATTGGGGAGTACCAGAGGAACCCCACCGGACCTCCACGCCAACGCGGTGGAGGGGGAGGGCCGAACCGGAATCGGGACCCCCCCGCCGGGGCCCCCAGGAGCCTGCCTCGAGGGCCGCCGCCGCAACACCTCTCCCCGAGCCTAGCCCGAAGAGGGGCGACCTCAGCCAGAACCAGACCACGGCCCCCAGTAACCTGCTACGGCTGTCAACAAACCGGACACTATGCCAGCGATCCGGTATTGTTGGACCCGGCCTCGTGGCGTGGTCCTTACCCCCGGGGATTGTGCCCGTTCCCCGCCCCGGCCTTCACGGGCCACCCTTCTGAACTGCACCAAGGCTTCATCCTGGACTCCTCCCTCTCCATGACCAGACAAGTCAACGCCGTCTCCTCGTCCTGTTTCAACATCCTGCGCATGCTATGTAAGATCTTCCGGTGGATCCCCACCGAGACCAGGAAAACAGTCACCCAGGCCCTCGTCACCAGTCGACTGGACTACGGCAACGCCCTCTACGCCGGTACCACCGCCAAGCTCCAGAAGAGACTCCAGCGGATCCAGAACGCCTCGGCGAGACTCATCCTCGACGTCCCCAGACGAACTCACATCTCCAGACACCTGAGAGACCTGCACTGGCTCCCGATCAACAAAAGAATCACCTTCCGGCTCCTCACCCACGACACAAAGCCCTACACAACCAAGGCCCGACCTACCTCAACAGCCGCCTCAACTTCTACGCTCCCAAACGCCACCTCCGCTCGACTAGTCTCGCCCTCGCAGCCGTCCCCCGCATCCACAGAGCGACAACAGGAGGTAGATCCTTCTCCCACCTGGCTGCCAAGACTTGGAACGCCCTCCCCACCGAACTACGCCTGACCCAAGACCACCTCTCCTTCAGGAAGAAGCTCAAGACCTGGTTGTTCGAGCAGTAGCGGACCCCCCCCCCCCCCCCTAGCGCCTTGAGACCCTCCGGGTGAGTAGTGCGCTTTATAAATGCCGATGATTGATTGATCCTGAGCTGCACGAGGTCGCATACCTCTCGTGGCTCTGCCATCTTGTTGGCATCCACGTGACTCTGTGCGCCAGCCAGCGCGACCCCGCTCAACCCGGCCTCGACCCCAGCGAAGCCCCGACATCGGGGCACCACGAACTGGCCAGGGGGTGCCGCAGGAACCATTCATCGCCCCCGGCGGAGGACAGTATCGATGGGACCCCCAACTGTCCTCCCCTCTCGAGGTGTGATCGCCCTGCAACTCCCTTGGGCCTGGCGCCTCTCCTGCTGGGCGTCTGGCCACCTCCACCCGGCCTCTCCGCCCCCCCCGGGCGCCTGGGTCCGGACATCAAAGGGCTCCAGACCTATATCTGGGGCGACCCCGCCACAGATCGGCAGTTGTATCCCGGAGTCGAGAGCCCTGCTGATTGAATCGCGGCTGACCCTACGGAGATGAACTCTTGTCGGAACCATCACGAGCCCTGCTGACTGCGTCGCGGCTCCTTCTTGTGAACACTTTGAAGCCACCTGGAACATCGGAGCCCTGCTGACGCTGTCGCGGCCCAACCTCGCTGAAACCTCCCTCGGAGCCCTGCTGACGACGTCGCGGCTCGAGCTGAGCAGAAACCATCTTGAGAGCCCTGCTGATTGGATCGCGGCTCTCCACGAACTGTACGCCGGAGCCCTGCTGACGCCGTCGCGGCTCGACCCCTCCGAGATCCGGAGGTCCTCCAGCTTGAGGATAAGAACTGGGCCCCAGGTACCCTCGTACCGCACTCCTGCCAAAGACTGTCCCGCTAGCCCTACCCTTCCAAAGAGACACTGAGACTTTTGGTGGATCCCTCGATCCCTTCGTGTAAATATTGACCTCGTAACCTTTTTATTGCTGATAAAGAATTGCTTGTCTTGAGACAACCTCCTTGAGTCCTGTGTGGTGGTGTTACTGTGCTAGTACGTGATAGGAGAAGGATCTCTCAGGAGACTTCTCAGCAGCGCTCGGCTACTTCGTACAGTGTGAGGGCCCCCCTTGGTGGTCTCGCCGACTCCTCGGGGTCCGCCTTTCAACAGGTATGCCCCCTGAACCGAAGAAGCGGGGCCGGCGGGCCCCCGCCCCAACAGCTGGTGGCCGCCGCCCTGGGGGAAGGAGAGGAAGAAGAAGAAATCCTCGACCGAGGAACCACCGAATGGGAGCCGGCGGCCATGTCCCTGGTCTGCCTGGGCAGCCGAGAAATGGTGCCCCGCACACCAATCCCAAGCAACACCCAGAAATACCGGCAGCAGGTCACCATCAATGGCCGACGGGCCGAAGCCCTTCGTGACACCGGCGCCAGTGTCACCGCTGTCCGCTGCCACCTGGTGACCCCCGAACAAATCCTACCCGATGTGCTGTGCCCCGTCCGGACGGCCGACAACAGCGAAAGCCTGTGCCAGATGGCCCTGGTCCCCTTCGAGTGGGGAGGGGTGACAGGCCTACTGAAAGTGACTGTCCGGGACGACGCACCAGTGGACTGCCTCCTGGGGAACGACCTAGAGAGTTCCCCCTGGGCTCAAGTGGAGCGACGAGAGCACCTCCGAATGCTGGGACTATCCGAATGGGCCTGCGCCATCACCCGGTCCATGGCCGCCCAGGCCCCCCGCTCATCCCAGGCCCCCGGTACCGCCCAGCCCGAGGGGCTCGCACCAACCCACGCCTGCAGCAAGGGGGAGGCGGACACCGACACTGGATCGACTGAACCCTCCCCCAAAGAGATTGCTTCCCTAGGCGCCCTACCAGAACTTACACAATGGCGCCACGAAGGGGGCCCCTCGCGAGAACAGTTCCAGCAAGAACAGCAGTCCTGTCCCTCTCTCGAAGGGGTCCGACGACAAGCATCCGCACAAGCCAACGGTGACCAGAGCGGCACCCACTGGGTCTACTGGGCCGAGGGCCTATTGTACAGTGAACAGAAAGTGGCAGAACTCGGGGCCAGCCGCGTGTTGGTGGTCCCTCTCCGCTTCCGAGAGTTCCTTCTCAACCTGGCACATGACGTGCCCCTCGCCGGGCACCTGGGACAAGACAAAACTTACAGCCGTCTGGTGACCCACTTCTACTGGCCCCGGATGCGGAGAGACGTGGACAACCACTGCCGGTCCTGCCAGACCTGCCAAGCCAGCGGGAAGACCGGGGGTCGGGTCAAGGCCCCCCTCCAGCCCTTTCCAGCCGTCAGCACCCCGTTCGAACGGGTCGGGATCGACATTGTGGGGCCCCTGGACCCCCGAACCGCCCTGGGCCACCACTTCATCCTGGTCCTCGTGGACCATGCCACCAGGTACCCGGAGGCTGTCCCGCTAAGAACTGTAACGGCCCCCGTGGTGGGCCGGGCCTTAATGGGAATCTTCTCCCGAGTGGGATTTCCCCGCGAAGTGATGAGCGACCGGGGCACAAACTTCATCTCCAAATACATGCGGTCCCTGTGGCAGCAGTGCGGGGTCACGTACAAATTCACAACCCCCTATCACCCCAGGGGAACGGGCTGGTAGAGCGCTTTAACCGAACCCTGAAGGGGATGATCCTGGGCTTGGAAGAGCCCCTCCGGCGGAGATGGGATGTCCTATTGCCATGCCTCCTGTTCGCCTACCGGGAAGTCCCGCAGAAGTCCCTGGGGTTCAGCCCGTTTGAACTATTGTATGGACATCCGGTCCGCGGGCCCCTCAGCCTGGTCAAGGAGGGCTGGGAGACGAAGCTCCAGGGCGCCCCTCCTGACGTCTACCGATACCTCCTGACCCTACGTAACCAGACCCGCAAGTTCCGAGCCCTGGCCGAAGCCAACCTCGAAGCCAGCCAGGAGGACATGAAGCGGTGGTACGATCGGAACGCCTCGACAATCGAGTTCGAGCCAGGCCAGCGAGTCTGGGTCATGGCCCCTGTTGAGCCCTGTGCCCTCCAGGACAAGTGGACTGGGCCCTTCAAGGTGGTGGAAAAGAAGAGCCCCGTCACCTACCTAGTTGACCTAGAGTCCCCCCGGAACCCCCTCCGGGTTCTACATGCTAACAGGCTCATACCCTACTTCGCCCGGACCGAACTGAGCCTGCTGCTGGCGACCGACGAGGGGGGCGAGGACGACTCCGAGCCCCTACCCGACCTCTTGCAGAACGACGTCCACGACGGATCCATCAAAGGTGTCCAGCTCGCCTCCTCCCTGACCCCGGAACAGTGCATCGACTGTCAACAACTGCTGCAGGACTACGCAGCCCTCTTCTCCCTCACCCCGGGGGTGACCCACTGGTGCGTCCACGACGTCGACATTGGGGACAGCCCCCCCGTGCGACACCGAGCCTACAGGGTACCCGACCGAGTACGGGCATGCATCCAGGCCGAAGTAGCGAAGATGTTGGCCCTCGGGGTCATCGAGCCCTCTGACAGCCCGTGTGCCAGCCCTGTCGTCCTGGTACCAAAGGCCGAAGCCCCCGGCCATCCCCCGGAGCTGCGATTTTGTGTAGACTACCGGGCCCTGAATGCTGTGACCAAGACGGACGCCCATCCTATACCCCGGGCCGACGAACTCATCGATCGCTTGGGGTCCGCCCGCTACCTGAGCACGCTGGACCTCACCGCCGGGTACTGGCAGATTCAGCTTACCCCCGGCGCCCGAGAAAGATCCGCCTTTTCTACCCCTGATGGGCATTACCACTTTCGGGTGATGCCCTTCGGCATGAAGAATGCCCCGGCCACTTTTCAGAGACTCGTAAACAAGGTCCTGGCCGGGCTCGAGGCCTTCAGCGCGGCCTATTTGGATGACATTGCCGTGTACAGCAACCACTGGGCTGAGCACCTAGTTCCCCTCAAAGCCGTCCTGGCCGCCCTCCAAAGGGCTGGGCTCTCGATTAAGGCCAGCAAATGCCAGGTCGGCCAAGGATCGGTGACCTACCTGGGCCATCAGGTGGGAAGCGGTCAGGTGGCCCCCCTCCAGCCAAAAGTCGATGCCATCCAGGCATGGGAACCTCCCACTACCCAGACCGCTGTGCGGGCCTTCCTTGGCCTCACCGGATACTACCGGCGGTTCATCCGGGACTATGGGAGCATTGTGGGGCCTCTCATGGAGCTCACCTCGAAGAAGCAGCCCAAGAAGGTGCACTGGACTCCCCGCTGCCAATCAGCTTTCGAGACTCTCAAGGCCGCGATGTGCACTGCCCCTGTGCTCCAGGCCCCTGACTACAGTAAAGAGTTTATCGTACAGACAGACGCCTCCGAATATGGGATCGGGGCCGTCCTGTCTCAGGTTGATGAGAAGGGACTCGACCGCCCAGTGGCCTTCATCAGCCGACGGCTGCTGCCCCGGGAGCAACAATGGAGCACCATCGAGCGCGAGGCCTTCGCTGTAGTGTGGGCCCTTAAGAAGCTCCGGCCCTATCTCTTCGGAACCACTTTCGGGTCCAGACCGACCACCGGCCTTTGCGGTGGTTAATGCAAATGAGAGGCGAGAATCCCAAGCTGCTGCGATGGTCCATTGCCCTGCAAGGGATGGACTTTTCGGTTGAGCACCGACCCGGCAATGACCACGCCAACGCTGACGGCCTGTCCCGCTTCTTCCGCCTTGACGAGGAGAATCCCCAAGAAGATGGGTGACTCTCCCTGCCTTCGGCTGGGGGGGACGCCTGTTGGACCCGGCCTCGTGGCGTGGTCCTGACTTCCCGGGGGTCTGGCCCATTCCCCGCCCTGGCCTCCATGGGCCACACGTTCGAGCCGCACGAGGTCGCATACACCTCGGGGCTCCACCATTTTGTTGCCTGCCACGTGACCCTGCACACCAGTCCACCTGACTCTGCTCAACCCGGCCTCGGCCCCAGCGAGGCCCAGACATTGAGGCACCAAGAACTGGCCAGGGGGTATCACGTGAACACCTCATCGCCCTGGCGGAGGGCGGTATCGATGGGACCCCCAACCGTCCCCACACACCTAGGTGCGATCGGCCTCCATCTCTCCTGGGCCCGGCACCTCTCCTGCTGGGCGTCTGGCCGCTCCCAACCCGGCCTCTCCGCCCCTCCGGGCGCAAGGGTCCGGACTTCAAAGGGCTCCAGGCCTATATCTGGGGCGACCCCGCAACAGACCGGCAGTTGTATCCCGGAGTCGAGAGCCCTGCTGATCGAATCGCGGCCGACCCTACGGAGAAGAACTCTTGCTTGAATCCACCACGAGCCCTGCAGACTGCGTCGCGGCTCCTTCTTGCTGAAACCTTGAAGCCCCCCGGAACATCGGGGCCCTGCTGACGCTGTCGCGGCCCAACCTCGCTGAATCCTCCCTCGGAGCCCTGCTGACGACGTCGCGGCTCGAGCTGAGCAGAAACCATCTTGAGTGCCCCACTGACCTGGTCGCGGCTCTCCACGAACTGAACGCCAGAGCCCTGCTGACGCCGTCGCGGCTCGACCCCTCCGAGATCCGGAGGTCCTCCAGCTTGAGGATAAGAACTGGGCCCCAGGTACCCTCGTACTGAGCTTCTGCCAAAGACTGTCCCGCTACCCCTTCCCTTCTAAAGGGACACTGAGACTTTTGTGGATCCCCCGACCTTTTTCGTGTAAATATTGATCCCGTAACCTTTAAGTGCTGATAAAGATTTGCTCGTCTTGAGACAACCTCCTTGAGTCCGGTGTGGTGGTGTTACTATGCTAGTGCATGATAGGAGAAGGATCTCCCTCGGAGGCTTCTCAGCGGCGCTCGGCTACTTCGTACAGTGTGGGGGCCCCTCTGGGTGGTCTCCGACTCCCCGAGGTCCGCCTTCCAACAGTGAGTGAGTAGCCAACCAAATGAGTGAGTGAGTGGCCAGGAAAGTGAGTGAATGGCCAGGAAAGTGAGTGGCCAGCTGAGTGAGTAAGTGGCCAGCTGAGTGAGAGGCCAGCTGAGTGAGTGAGTGACCGGCCGAGTGAATGAATAAGTGGCTGGTTGAGTGAATGAGTCAGTGGCCAACCGAGGAAATGAGTCAATGGCCAGCTGAGTGAATGAGTGAGTGAGTGGCCAGCCAAGTGAATGAATGAGTGAGTGAGTGGCTGAGTGAGTGAGTGGCCAGCTGAGAGAGTGAGTAGCAGGCTGAGTAAGTGAATGACCGGCTAAGTGAATGAGTAACCAATTGAGTGAATGAATGGCTGGCTGAATGAGTGAATGGCCGGCTGACTGAGTAGCCTGCTGAGTGAGTGAGTAGCTGGCTGAATGAGTGAATGGCCAGCTGAGTGAGTGGCCAGCTGAGTGGCCAGCTGAGTGAGTGGCTGGCTGAGTGAGTGGCCGGCTAAGTGAGTGGCCGGCTAAGTTAGTGGCCGGCTGAATGAGTGGCTGAATGAGTGAATGGCTGAGTGAGTGAATTTATAGCTGGCTGAGTGAGTGCATGGCCAGCTGAGTGAGTGAATGGGTGGCTGGATGAATGAGTAAATGGCTGGTTGAGTGAATGGCTCTCTGAATGAGTGAGTGGCTGGCTGAGTGAATGATTGAATGGCTAGCTGAGTGAGTGGCTGGCTGAATGAGTGAGTGGCCAGCCAAGTAAGTGAGTGGCCAGCCAAGTGAATGGCTGGCTGAATAAGTGAATGGCTAGCCAGATAAGTGAATGGCCAGCCAAGTGAGTGAGTGGCCAGCCAAGTGAGTAGCCAGCTGAATGAGTGAATAACCGGCCGAGTATATAAATGGCCAGCCAAGTGAGTGGCTGGCCGAGTGAGTAAGTGGCTGGCTGAGTGAATGAGTAGCCAGCTGAGTGAGTGGCTACCTGAGTGAGTGAGTGGCCAGCTGAGCGACTAGCCAGCTGAGTGAGTGGCCAGCTGAGGGAGTGAGTATGAGTGGCAGGCTGGGTAAGTGACCAGCTGAATGAGTGAGTGACCAATTGAGTGAATGATTGGCTGGTTAAATGAGAATGATCAGCTGAGTGGCCAGCTAAGTGAGTGGCCAGGTGATTGAGTGGCCAGACAAGTGAGTAACTGGCTGAGTAAGTGGCCAGCCAAGTGAGTGAGTGGCCAGCTGAGTGAATGAGTGAATGGCCAGCTGAGTGAGTGGCTGGTTGAGTGAATGAGTGGCTGGCTGAGTGAGTGGCCTACCAAGTGAGTGAGTGGTCAGCCAAATGAGTGAGTATATGGCCAGCCAAGTGAGTGAGTGGCCAGCTGAGTGAGTGGCTGGCCAAGTAAGTGAGTGGTTGATTGAATGAATGAGTGGCCAGCCAAGTAAGTGAGTGGTTAGCCGAGTGAGTGAGTGGCCGACCAAATAAGTGAGTGGCCGACCGAATAAGTGAATGGCCATGTGAGTGAGTGAGTGAGTGACGGCTAGCCAAGTGAGTGAGTGACTGGCTGAGTGAATGGCCAGCTGAGTGAGTGAATGGCTAGATGAGTGAATGAATGGCCAGCCAAATAAGTGAATGGCCAGCTAAATGAGTGAATGGCTGGCTGAATGAGTGGCCAGCTGAGTGAGTGGCTGAGTGAGTGAGTGAGTGGCTGACTGAGTAAGTAAGAAATCTACTGTGTGAGTGAGTGGCCAGCTGAGTGAGTGGCTGGCCGAGTGAGTGGCTGGCCAAGTGAGTGGCTGGCCGAGTGAGTGGCTGGACGAGTGAGTGGCTGGAGGAGTGAGTGGCTGGACGAGTGAGTGGCTGGACGAGTGAATAAGTGGCTGGCTGAATGAATGAGTGAGTGGCTGACCAAGTGATGAGTGGCCAGCCGAGTGAGTGGCTGGCTGAGTGAGTGAATGGCCAGCTGAGTGAGTGGCTGGCTGAGTGAGAGAGTGGTCAGCAGAGTATATGACTAGCCAAGTGAGTGGGTGGCCAAGTGAATAGCTAGCTGAATAAGTGAGTGGCCAGCCGAGTGAATAGCTAGCCAAGTGAGTGAGTAGCTAGCCAAGTGAGTAAGTGGCCAAGAAAGTGAGTGAGTGGCCAGTCAATTGAGTGAGTGGCCAGCTGAGTGGCCAGCTGAGTGAGTGGCTGGCTGAGTGAGTGGCCGGCTAAGTGAGTGGCCGGCTAAGTTAGTGGCCGGCTGAATGAGTGGCTGAATGAGTGAATGGCTGAGTGAGTGAATTTATAGCTGGCTGAGTGAGTGCATGGCCAGCTGAGTGAGTGAATGGGTGGCTGGCTGAATGAGTAAATGGCTGGTTGAGTGAATGGCTCTCTGAATGAGTGAGTGGCTGGCTGAGTGAATGATTGAATGGCTAGCTGAGTGAGTGGCTGGCTGAATGAGTGAGTGGCCAGCCAAGTAAGTGAGTGGCCAGCCAAGTGAATGGCTGGCTGAATAAGTGAATGGCTAGCCAGGTAAGTGAATGGCCAGCCAAGTGAGTGAGTGGCCAGCCAAGTGAGTGGCCAGCTGAATGAGTGAATAACCGGCCGAGTATATAAATGGCCAGCCAAGTGAGTGGCTGGCCGAGTGAGTAAGTGGCTGGCTGAGTGAATGAGTAGCCAGCTGAGTGAGTGGCTACCTGAGTGAGTGAGTGGCCAGCTGAGCGACTAGCCAGCTGAGTGAGTGGCCAGCTGAGTGAGTGGCCAGCTGAGGGAGTGAGTATGAGTGGCAGGCTGGGTAAGTGACCAGCTGAGTGAGTGAGTGACCAATTGAGTGAATGATTGGCTGGTTAAATGAGAATGATCAGCTGAGTGGCCAGCTAAGTGAGTGGCCAGGTGAGTGAGTGGCCAGACAAGTGAGTAACTGGCTGAGTAAGTGGCCAGCCAAGTGAGTGAGTGGCCAGCTGAGTGAATGAGTGAATGGCTGGTTGAGTGAATGAGTGGCTGGCTGAGTGAGTGGCCTACCAAGTGAGTGAGTGGTCAGCCAAGTGAGTGAGTATATGGCCAGCCAAGTGAGTGAGTGGTCAGCTGAATGAGTAGCTGGCCAAGTAAGTGAGTGGTTGATTGAATGAATGAGTGTCCAGCCAAGTAAGTGAGGTGTTAGCCGAGTGAGTGAGTGGCCGACCGAATAAGTGAGTGGCCGACCGAATAAGTGAATGGCCATCCGAGTGAGTGAGTGAGTGAGTGGCTAGCCAAGTGAGTGAGTGACTGGCTGAGTGAATGGCCAGCTGAGTGAGTGAATGGCTAGATGAGTGAATGAATGGCCAGCCAAATGAGTATGGCCAGCTAAATGAGTGAATGGCTGGCTGAATGAGTGGCCAGCTGAGTGAGTGAGTGGCTAAGTGAGTGAGTGGCTGACTGAGTAAGTAAAAAATCTACTGTGTGAGTGAGTAGCCAGCTGAGTGAGTGGCTGGCCGAGTGAGTGGCTGGCCGAGTGAGTGGCTGGACGAGTGAGTGGCTGGACGAGTGAGTAGCTGGACGAGTGAATAAGTGGCTGGCTGAATGAATGAGTGAGTGGCTGACCAAGTGATGAGTGGCCAGCCAAGTGAGTGGCTGGCTGAGTGAGTGAATGGCCAGCTGAGTGAGTGGCTAGCTGAGTGAGAGAGTGGTCAGCAGAGTATATGACTAGCCAAGTGAGTGGGTGGCCAAGTGAGTAGCTAGCTGAATAAGTGAGTGGCCAGCCGAGTGAATAGCTAGCCAAGTGAGTGAGTAGCTAGCCAAGTGAGTAAGTGGCCAAGAAAGTGAGTGAGTGGCCAGTCAATTGAGTGAGTGGCCAGCCGAGTGAGTGGCCAGCTGAATGAGTGAGTGGCCAGCTGAGTGAGTGGCCAGCCAAGTGAATAAATGAGTTACTGGCTGAGTGAATGAGTCAATGGCCAGCCGAGGGAATGAGTGAGTGGCCAGCTGAGTGAATGAGTAAGTGGCCATCCAAGTGAATAAGTGAGTGAGTGGCTGGCCAAGTGAGTGAGTGGCCAGCTGAGAGAGTGAGTGGCTAGGTGAGTGAGTGGCTGGCTGAGTGAGTGCCAGCTGAATGAGTGAGTGGCCAGCTGAATGAGTGAGTGGCTGGCTAAGTAGATGAGTGAATGGCTGGCTGAGTGCATGGCCAGCTGAGTGAGTGAATGAGTGGCTGGCTGAATGAGTGAATGGCTGGCTGAGTGAGTGGCTTGTTGAGTGAGTGGCTGGCTGAGTGAGTGGCCAGCCAAATAAGTGAGTGGCCAGCCAAGTGAGTGGCTAGCTAAATAAGTGAATGGCTGGCCAAGTAAGTAAATGGCCAGCCAAGTGAGTGAGTGGCCAGCCAAGTGAGTGGCCAACTGAGTGAGTGAGTGAATGGCTGGCCAAGTAAGTAAATGGCCAGCTGAGTGAGTGGCTAGCTGAGTGAGTGAGTGGCTGGCCGAGTGAGTGAGTAGCCAACTGAGTGAGTGAATGGCTAGCTGAGTTAGTGAGTGGCTAGGCAAGTGAATGAGTGAGTGATTGGCTGAGTGAGTGAGTGGCCAGCCGAGTACATGGCCGGCCGAATGAGTGGGTGGCCAAATGAGTAGCTGGCTGAGTAAGTGAGTGGCCATTCAAGTGAGTTGCTGGCTAAATAAGTGGCTGGCTGAGTGAATGAGTGGCTGGCTGAGTAAGTGGCTAACAGAATAAGTGAGTGAGTGGTTGACTGATTACATGGCCGGCTAAGTGAGTGGCCAGCCGAGTGAGTGGCCAGCCGAGTGAGTGGCTGGCTGAGTAAGTGGCCGGCTGAGTGAGTTAATGGCCAGTTGAGTGAGTGAGTGGCCAATTGAATAAGTGAGTGGCCAGCCAAGTGAGTGACTGAGTTGCTGGCTAAGTGAGTAAGTGAGTGAGTGGCTGGCTGAGTAAGTGGCTGGCTGAGTGGCTAGCTGAGTGAGTGGCTAGCTGAATGAGTGGCTGGCTGAGTGAGTGGCTGGCCGAGTGAGTGGCTGGCCGAGTGAGTGGCTGGCCGAGTGAGTGAATGGTTGGTTGAATGAGTGAGTGGCCAGCCAAGTAAGTGGGTGGCCAGCCGAGTGAGTGGCCAGCTAAATAAGAAAGTGGCTAGCTGAGTAAGTGAGTGACCATCCAAGTGAGTGAGTAGCTAGCCGAATGAGTAAGTGGCTGGCTGAGTGAGTAGCCAGCCAAGTGAGTGAGTGGCCAGCTGAGTGAGTGAGTGGCCAGCTGAGTGAGTGAATGGCCAGATGAGTGAGTGAATGACGAGATGAGTAAGTGAATGGCCAACTGTGTAAGTGAATGGCCAGCTGAATAAGTGAATGGCCAACTGAGTGAGTGAATGGCTGGCTGAGTAAGTGGCCAGCTGAATGAGTGAGTGGCTGGCTGAGTGAGTGAGTCAGTGAATGGTCAGCTGAGTGGCCACCTGAGTGATAAAGTATGAGTGGCAGGCTGAGTTAATAGCCAGCTGAGTGAGTAGGTGAGTAAGTGGCTGACTGAGTAAATAAGTAGCCCACTGAGTGAATGAGTGGCCAGCTGAGTGAGTGGCTAGCCAAGTGAGTGAGTGGCTGGCTGAGTGAGTGGCTGGCCAAGTGAATGAGTGAGTGGCTGGCCAAGTGAATGTCTGGCTAAGTGAGTGAATGGCCATCTGAGTGAGTGAGTGGCCAGTCGAGTACATGGCTGGCCGAGTGAGTAGGTGGCCAAGTAAGTAGCTGGCTGAGTGAGTGGCCAGCCGAGTGAGTCGCTAGCCAAGTGAGTGAGTAGCCAGCCAAATGAGCGAGTGGCTAGCCGAGTGAGTGAATGGCTAGCCAAATGAGTAAGTGAGTGGCCAGGAAAGTAAGTGAATGGCTGGGAAAGTAAGTGAATGAGTAACCAACTGAGTGAATGAATGGCTGGCTGAATGAGTGAATGGCCGGCTGACTGAGTAGCCTGCTAAGTGAGTGAGTGAGTAGCTGGCTGAATGAGTGAATGGCCAGCTGAGTGAGTGGCCGGCTGAGTGAGTGGCTGAATGAGTGAATTTATAGCTGGCTGAGTGAGTGCATGGCCAGCTGAGTGAGAGAATGGGTGGCTGGCTGAATGAGTAAATGGCTGGCTGAGTGAATGGCTCTCTGAATGAGTGAGCGGCTGAGTGAATGATTGAATGGCTAGCTGAGTGAGTGGCTGGCTGAATGAGTGAGTGGCCAGCCAAGTAAGTGAGTGGCCAGCCAAGTGAATGGCTGGCTGAATAAGTGAATGGCTAGCCAGGTAAGTGAATGGCCAGCCAAGTGAGTGAGTGGCCAGCCAAGTGAGTGGCCAGCTGAATGAGTGAATAACCGGCCGAGTATATAAATGGCCAGCCAAGTGAGTGGCTGGCCGAGTGAGTAAGTGGCTGGCTGAGTGAATGAGTAGCCAGCTGAGTGAGTGGCTACCTGAGTGAGTGAGTGGCTGGCTGAGTTAGTAAGTGAGTGGCTGGCTGAGTGAGTGGCTTGCTGAGTGAATGAGTGGCTGGCTGAGTAAGTAAGTGGCCAGCTGAGTGATTAGCCAGCCGAGTGAGTGGCCAGCTGAGTGAGTGAGTATGAGTGGCAGGCTGGGTAAGTGACCAGCTGAGTGAGTGAGTGACCAACTGAGTGAATGATTGGCTGGTTAAATGAGAATGATCAGCTGAGTGAGTGGCCAGCTAAGTGAGTGGCCAGGTGAGTGAGTGGCCAGACAAGTGAGTAATTGGCTGAGTAAGTGGCCAGCCAAGTGAGTGAGTGGCCAGCTGAGTGAATGAGTGAATGGCCAGCTGAGTGAGTGGCTGGTTGAGTGAATGAGTGGCTGGCTGAGTGAGTGGCCTACCAAGTGAGTGAGTGGTCAGCCAAGTGAGTGAATATATGGCCAGCCAAGTGAGTGAGTGGCCAGCTGAGTGAGTGGCCAGCCGAGTGAATAAATGAGTGGCCGGCTGAGTAAATGGCCAGCTGAGTAAGTGAATAGCTGGTTGAGTGAGTGAGTAGCTGATTGAGTGAGTGAGTAACTGGTTGAGTGAGTGGCCAGCCAAGTGAGTAGCTGGTTGAGTGAGTGGTTGGCTAAGTGAGTGAGTGACTAGCCAAGTGAGTGAGTGGCTGGCTAAGTGAATGAGTGGCTAGCCAAGTGAGTAGCTGGCTGAGTGAGTGGCTGGCTGAGTGAGTGAGTGGCTAGCTGAGTGAGTGGCTGGCCAAGTGAGTGAGTGGTTGATTGAATGAATGAGTGGCCAGCCAAGTAAGTGAGTGGTTAGCCGAGTGAGTGAGTAGCCGACCGAATAAGTGAGTGGCCGACCGAATAAGTGAATGGCCATCCGAGTGAGTGAGTGAGTGGCTAGCCAAGTGAGTGAGTGACTGGCTGAGTGAGTGGCCAGCTGAGTGAGTGAATAGGTGATAGAGTGAGTGGCCAGCTGAGTGAGTGAGTGAATGGCTAGATGAGTGAATGAATGGCCAGCCAAATGAGTGAATGGCCAGCTAAATGAGTGAATGGCTGGCTGAATGAGTGGCCAGCTGAGTGAGTGAGTGGCTGGCCGAGTGAGTAAGTAAATGGCCAGCTGAGTGAGTGGCCAGCTGAGTGAGTGGCCAGCTGAGTGAGTGAGTGAGTGAGTGGCTGACTGAGTAAGTAAGAAATCTACTGTGTGAGTGAGTGGCCAGCTGAGTGAGTGGCTGGCCGAGTGAGTGGCTGGACGAGTGAGTGGCTAGACGAGTGAGTGGCTGGACAAGTGAGTAAATGGCTGGCTGAATGAATGAGTGAGTAGCTGACCAAGTGAGTGAGTGGCCAGCCGAGTGAGTGGCTGGCTGAGTGAGTGAGTGGCTGGCTGAGTGAGAGAGTGGCCAGCAGAGTATATGACCAGCCAAGTGAGTGGGTGGCCAAATGAGTAGCTAGCTGAATAAGTGAATGGCCAGCCGAGTGAATAGCTAGCTGTTGGAGCCGGCCTCGTGGTGTGGTCCTGTTCCCCCTCGCTAAGCCGCACGAGGTCCCATGCACCTCGGGGCTCCTCCATTTTGGATTATACGTGACTCTACGTAACCACCTACGTGACCCCGCTCCACCCGGCCTCGGTCCCAGCGAGGCCCGACATCGAGGCGCCAACCCCTGGCCCGGGGGATACCACGTGAGCCCTTCCCACTCCCGGCAGAGGGCAGTATCGATGGGACCCCCAACCGTCCTTCCACACCTAGGTGCAATCGCCCCACAGCTCTCTGGGGCCTGGCGCCTCTTCTGCTGGGCGTCTGGCCGCTTCCTACCCGGCCTCTCCGCCCCCCCGGGCGCAAGGGTCCGGACATCAAAGGGCTCCAGACCTATATCTGGGGCGACCCGGCAACAAGACAACAGTTGTATCCTGGAGTCAAGAGCCCTGCTGATCGGATCGCGGATGACCCTATGGAGAAAGACTCATCCTGAAACCACACTCTGAGCCCTGCTGACGACGTCGCGGCTCCATCGTGCTTAGAAGACCTTCACGAACCTTTGGGGCCCTGCTGACGCTGTCGCGGCCGACCTTGTTGAACTTACCATCAGAGCCCAGCTGACCTCGTCGCGGCTCGACCGAAGCGGACCTACCACCGGAGCCCTGCTGACTGTGTCGCGGCTCGACCCAAGCGGAACTACCACCTGAGCCCTGCAGACACCGTCACGGCTCCCCCCGGCCGAGCTGCTTTGAGACCAGCCCGCAAGGTCTGGCGCAGAACCTCCCCGTACCAGGCTGGTACTAAGACTGTCCCGCTACCCTACCCCCACAAAGACATTGAGACTCTTCTGGATCACTCGATCCCCCTGTAAATATTGAATGTGCTACCCTTGATAAAGTACCAAGATAAGCAACTGATACGGAGTCCTGTGTAGTGGTGTTACTGGGCCTAGTACGATCACAGGAGAAGGACCTCTCACAGGAGGCTTCTCGGCGGCGCTCGGCTGTAACTTTGCGGTAGGAAGGTGCCCCGGAGTAGTCTCCCCAACTACCCGGTGGTCCTCCCTCCAACATTTGGTGGCCAGCGACGGGATCCGAGCCAGACGCAATCGTACAGGCAAGTAACGCAACCACTACCTAACCAGACGGAAAGAAGGGAACCATGAACGGCCAAGAAGCAACCGTCGCCGCAACCTTCCAGCTAGAAAAGCTGGAAGAATACACCCACAAAGAACTGAAACAATTCTGCAAGGACAAAGGGATCCCAACCACAGGATTGGGCACCAAGGAAGAAATGCAGAAAGCCCTGAAAACCTGGGCAGAATCCGAGACCACTCCACCCCGAGCCGAAGGAACCTTGGCCCGGGGCGGAAACCTGCCACCGACCATAACCCCGACCGATGGGGGACGAAGCATCCCGGAAGCCGGCCTGTCCCACGAGGAGATGCAAGAACGGGAGAGGGCCCGGACACACGAAATGGACCTCGCACGACTCCGGCTGGACGGTGAACTCCTGCTGGCGGAGAAGAAACTAGCCTTGGAGCAACTACGGCTGCAGGAGGAAATCTGTTAGACCCGGCCCTCGTAACGTAGTCAGACCTGACCCCTGCACCTCACACTAGCCCCGAGCCCACGGCCTAGCCGATCCTTCCCACCAGAACACACACACCCGACCCGGATTTCCCCGTCCGTGGCCTTCCTCCTTCGGCCATCCCGGGCCCGCGTGCCCACTTCATGCACCAAGATGGCCGCCCGGCCCCAGCGCGACCCTAGCCTATAGGCGCCACTCCGGCTGGAGGACATCGCGCTCCCCTTGGGATGAGAAAGGGAGGAGCAGTTTCCATCGCACCTCTGCGCTTCCCTGGGAAGGTGGGTTTCGATCGACCCGCCGGCCTCCCCGAGGGCTGGCTCCACGCCTGCTGGGTGTCTGGGACTCCTCCCGACCCGGCCCTGAAAGGATCAAAGGACAATGGCAGGAAACCCCCAACAAGCGACCCCCAGGTGACAAGACCCCTGCCTGCACAGACTCCGGACATCAAAGAGGAGTCGCCCTATAACAAGGGGTGCTCTGGGACTGTCCGGCAGATTCGCCTTGGAAACACCTGAGCCCTGCTGAGTGACTCGCGGCTCCCTGAAGATCGTAAGACCTCCGAACTTGTGCTTGAGCCCTGCTGAGTGACTCGCGGCTCCCTGAAGATCGTAAGACCTCCGGACTTGTACTCGAGCCTGCTGAGTGACTCGCGGCTCCCACAGACTCTCTTGGTCCCGCCGGACCCCACGACGACAAGCGTATCCCCCAGCTCGAGGATTGTGAGCTGTGCGCCGGGTACGCTCCTGCATTTGATCCCTATCCCCAAAGACTGTCCCGCTACCTCCTAACCCCTCTCCAAGACTTTGCGAGCCCGCGCTCTACTTGTATATATTTTGCCTTGCTGATCATAAAGATCCTACCACTCCGATCTGATAAAGATTTGCTCTTAAGAACTCCTCGTGTGGTGTCTCTCTGTCGTGTGGTGCCGAGTGTGCGATCCTAGATACGAGGTTCCTCCCCTGAGGAGTCTCCCGCCAGTGCCCGGCTACGATACCTCGAGGGTGGGTCTCAGGGCAGTCAGGGCCCCCTCCGGGCCCCTCTGAGGTCGCCTTCTAACATTGGTGGCAAGCGACGGGATTCGGGCCCATAATCAAGAGATCGTACCGTGAACGGCTGACGCACTACCGACAAAGATGGCAGAAGGAAACACCGTGGTTCTCGTAGAAGACGACGCCAGTACCGTGTTCCAGGTGGAACAACTGGAAGAGTACACTCACAAAGAACTAAAGCAATTTTGTAAGGAACTCAGAATCGCTACCACTGGTCTCAACACCAAAGAAGATATGCAAAAGGCACTGAAAGCTTGGGTGGATTCTGGAGCCTCCCGCCCAGAAGGAGCGGGGGAGCCCCACAACGAAGCTGGACCCTCCCAAGGAGAATGCAGCAGCAACCAGGTGCAAGGCTTCGTACCAGACGGGGGCCTATCCCCGGAGGAACTCGCAGACAGAGAAAAAAATCACGAGCTCGAATTAGCCAAACTCAAAATCGAGGGCGAGTTGAAATTAGCCGAGAAAAAGCTAGCAGTAGAACAGTTGCGAGTACAGGGAGAACTAGAAGAGAAGAAACTCCAACGAGAACACGAGGGAAGGAGACTTCAACTGGAACATGAACGCAGCTTGAAGGAAATAGAACTGAAAGCAAGAAGTGAAGAAGCGCGGCCCCCGGGGAACCGGGAGGCGGCCGCCCCGACGGAGCAGAAGGTCCACATCCCCAAGGATGTGGTCAAAGAATATTACAAAAATGATGACATTCAGCAGTGGTTCCGGGCCTACGAGGTCGCCATGACCTCCCATCTGGTCCCGCAGAAGGATTGGGAGGCGGGGTTATGGGGACGATTCCTGAGCGAAGGGAGAGACACCCTGCTCGATCTACCCACCTCCATGCAGACCTCCTATGAACACATGAAAACGGCCCTCCTCACAAGGTACGGCCTCACCCCGGAGATGTACCGCCAGCGGTTCCGGGACTGCAGGAAGATCCCGGGTACCACCTGGGTGGAATATGTGAATTTCTTCAGCAGCGCCTTCGATGGGTGGGTCAAGGGCAGCAAGGTAACCACCCTGGAAGAACTAACCGACCTTATGTTGTGGGAACACCTGGCTGCCAACTGCTTTGTGGAACTACGCCAGCATCTGCTCGACAGCAAGCTCACGGACCCGAGAAAGCTGGCTGTCGAGGCGGATCGCTGGACCAACACCCGGGTCTCCCGGGGCCCTGTAGGAGAGTACCCCCGAGCCAGTCAGGGACCACCCCGCCAGAGAGGGGGGGGAAACCAGGGAGGGCAGAGAGAGTCCCAGGCTAGTCCCCCAAAGTCCCAACCTCCACCTTTCCCGGCACCCCCACCAGCTGTATCCGGCCCCCCCCTGAGACGGGGCACCGGGTAACCATCACTTGTTTCCGTTGCCAGAAGCCCGGGCATTACGCCAACGACCCTGAATGCCCCATGGCCCCACGCACCACCCAGGCAGCACCCCCCGCTAGACAGATAGCCAATGTAGCCTTGGGGGAGGAGGTTGAGGAGGCCGAGGAGTGGGAACCCGCCGCTATGGCCCTAGTGTCCTTAGGGGATAGAGAGATGGTCCCTGGGAGCCTCCTGCCCTCTAACACAAAGAAATATGGGCAACTCGTAACGATCAATGGCCACCAAGTAGAAGCCCTCCGTGACACCGGGGCCAGCATCACCGGTGTCCTCAGCCATTTAGTCCACGAAGACCAGGTCCTCCCCAACGTATTTTGCCCTGTCATTTCAGCCGACAACACAGAAAGCCTATGTAAGGTAGCCCTGGTGCCCTTCGAGTGGGGAGGGGTGGTCGGTAAACTGAAGGTCGCAGTGAGAACCTCCCAGCCCGTCGACTGTCTCCTGGGAAACGACCTGGAAAGTTCCCCCTGGGGACAAGTTGAGCGCAAGACCCACCTAGGGATGCTGGGCCTCCCTGAGTGGGTGTGCGCCACCACTCGATCCATGGTGGCTCGACTGACCCCCCTGAGGGACGTCGACAATGCCCCGACCCCTGAAGATGGGATAGCCCCGGCCGAGGGCCCCCACATTCCCCCACCAGAAGAGTCGATCGCCAGTGACGAACCCCCGCCTTCCGACTCCACCCCAGACGCCGAGTTAGGCGATCTGCCCGAATTAGCCCAGTGGCGCCACGAGGGGGGCCCTCCCGAGAGGAGTTCTGCAGAGAGCAGGCTACCTGTCCCTCCCTGGTCGGGCCACGGCAACAGGCAGAGGCCCAGGCCGCAGGCGACCAGACGGGGACGCACCGGGTGTATTGGGAGAATGACCTTTTGTACAGCGAACAGAAGTCGTTGGAGCTAGGGTCCGGCCGGGTGCTGGTGGTACCCCTATGCTTCCGAAACCTCCTCCTGGGCTTGGCCCACGACGTTCCCCTCGCAGGTCACTTGGGTCAGGACAAAACATACAGTCGCCTCGTGACTCACTTCTACTGGCCCAGAATGAAAGCGGATGTGGAAGCCCCCTGCAAGTCCTGTCCCACGTGCCAGGCCAGTGGGAAGAGTGGAGGGAAGCGCAAGGCTCCCCTCCAACCCTTCCCTGTCGTCAGTACCCCTTTTGAGCGGGTCGGAATCGACATTGTAGGACCTCTGGACCCCCCAACTTCCCAGGGGCACCGGTTCATCCTCGTCCTGGTGGACCATGCCACCCGTTACCCTGAGGCCATCCCCCTGCGCACCGTCACGGCCCCCGTGGTGGGCCGGGCGCTGATGGGGATCTTCTCCCGCATGGGTTTTCCCCGCGAGGTCGTGAGCGATTGCTGTACCAACTTTATCTCCCGATACATGAAGTCCTTATGGCAACAGTGCGGGGTGTCCTACAAGTCACCACCCCATACCACCCCCAAGGAAACGGCCTGGTAGAGCGGTTTAACCGGACTCTGAAGGGGATGATCGCGGGCCTGGAAGAGCCCCTCCGGCGTAAGTGAGACCTCCTGCTCCCCTGCCTCCTATTCGCATACCGAGAAGTTCCCCAGAAATCCTTGGGTTTCAGCCCCTTTGAGTTACTCTACGGGCACCCCGTCAGGGGGCCCCTCAGCCTGGTCAAGGAAGAGTGGGAGGCGGCGCCCCGAGGCCCCCCCCGAGACGTGTTCCGTTACGTCCTGACCCTCCGAAATCAGACTAAGAGGTTCCGGGAGATGGCAGAGGCCAACCTGGAGGCGAGTCAGGAGGAGATGAAGCGCTGGTATGACCAGAACGCCGCGCTAGTCGAGTTTCAGCCAGGCCAGCTGGTGTGGGTCATGGCCCCCGTGAAACCCTGCGCTCTCCAGGATAAATGGACCGGGCCCTTCAAAGTAGTTGAGCGGAAGAGCCCGGTCATGTACTTGGTAGACGTCCAGTCACCCCGGGACCCCTTCCGGGTCCTCCACGTGAACCGCCTCAAGCCCCACTTTGTGCGGACGGAGCTGAGCCTCCTACTGGCCACTGACGACGGGTCCGAAGAAGAGTCAGATCCGCTCCCTGATCTTCTGTGCACCAAGGAGAAGGACGGCTCCGTAGAAGGAGTGAACCTCTCCCCGTCTCTCACTCCCCAGCAACGTGAGGATTGCCGCCAGCTCCTTGGGCAGTTTCCGGACCTTTTCTCCCTGGTCCCCAAGGTCACCGACTGGTGTGTCCATGATGTGGATACCGGGGACAGCCCGCCAGTGAGACACCGAGCCTACCGAGTCCTTGATCGGGTCCGGTCCTGTATCCAAGCCGAAGTCTCGAAAATGTTGACCCTAGGCGTGATAGAACCCTCAGACAGCCCCTGGGCCAGCCCCGTGGTCCTGGTCCCAAAAGCAGCTGCCCCCGGGGTCGCCCCGGAACTCCGCTTCTGCGTGGACTACCGGGGACTCAATGAAGTCACCCGAGCCGATGCCCACCCCATTCCCCGAGCCGACGAGCTCATTGACCGGCTCGGGCTGCTCGGTTCCTTAGCACCTTCGATCTCACCTGCGGCTACTGGCAAATTGCGCTCACAGAGGGAGCCAAGGAGCGGTCCGCCTTCTCCACCCCGGATGGGCACTATCGCTTTCGCGTGATGCCCTTCGGGATGAAAAATGCCCCGGCCACCTTCCAGCGACTGGTAAATAGAGTCCTGGCCGGGCTGGAAAAATTCAGCGCTGCATATCTCGACGATATCGCAGTTTTTAGTTCCGAATGGAGTGAGCACCTCCAGCACCTCCGGAGGGTGCTAACCGCCCTACGCCAGGCGGGCCTCACCGTGAAAGCCAGCAAATGCCAGATTGGGCAAGGTTCGGTAACCTACCTGGGGCACCAGGTCGGAAGCGGGCAGGTCGCCCCTCTGCAGCCCAAAATCGACGCCATCCTAGCCTGGGAACCCCCCACTACCCAAACAGAGGTCCGAGCCTTTCTGGGCCTCACGGGCTACTACCGGAGATTCATCCGGAATTACGGCAGCCTGGTCGGTCCCCTCACGGGACTCACATCCAAGAAGCAGCCCAAGAAGGTACAGTGGTCCCCTGCCTGCCAAGAGGCGTTCAATGCCCTGAAAACGGCCATGTGCATGGCCCCCGTCCTCCAGGCCCCCGACTACTCCAAAGAGTTTGTGGTACAAACTGATGCCTCCGAGCATGGCATCGGGGCAGTCCTCTCCCAGGTAAATGACCAGGGTCTAGACCAGCCCGTGGCCTTCCTCAGCCGAAGGCTGTTGCCCCGGGAACAGAGATGGAGTACCATCGAGCGCGAGGCGTTCGCCGTAGTCTGGGCCCTCAAGAAACTACGCCCTTACCTGTTCGGCACCCATTTCAGGGTCCAAACCGACCATCGCCCCTTGCGATGGCTCATGCAGATGCGAGGAGAAAACCCCAAGCTTCTGCGGTGGTCAATCTCCCTCCAGGGGATGGATTTCACCGTGGAACATCGCCCTGGGACGGACCACGCCAACGCCGATGGCCTCTCCCGATTCTTCCGCCTCAGCGAAGAGAACACCCAAGAAGATGGGCAGTTCTCTCCGGCTTTCAGCTGGGGGGGACGCGTGTTAGACCCGGCCCTCGTAACGTAGTCAGACCTGACCCCTGCACCTCACACCAGCCCCGAGCCCACGGCCTAGCCGATCCTTCCCACCAGAACACACACACCCGACCCGGACTTCCCCCGTCCGTGGCCTTCCTTTTTCGGCCATCCTGGGCCCGCGTGCCCACTTCATGCACCAAGATGGCCGCCCGGCCCCAGCGCGACCCTAGCCTATAAGCGCCACTCCGGCTGGAGGACATCGCGCTCCCCTTGGGATGAGAAAGGGAGGAGCAGTTTCCATCACACCTCTGCGCTTCCCTGGGAAGGTGGTTTTCGATCGACCCGCCGGCCTCCCCGAGGGCTGGCTCCACGCCTGCTGGGTGTCTGGGACTCCTCCCGACCCGGCCCTGAAAGGATCAAAGGACAATGGCAGGAAACCCCCAACAAGCGACCCCCAGGTGACAAGACCCCTGCCTGCACAGACTCCGGACATCAAAGAGGAGTCGCCCTATAACAAGGGGTGCTCTGGGACTGTCCGGCAGATTCGCCTTGGAAACACCTGAGCCCTGCTGAGTGACTCGCGGCTCCCTGAAGATCGTAAGACCTCCGACTTTGTGCTTGAGCCCTGCTGAGTGACTCGCGGCTCCCTGAAGATCGTAAGACCCCCGGACTTTGTGCTTGAGCCCTGCTGAGTGACTCGCGGCTCCCTGAAGATCGTAAGACCTCCGAACTTGTGCTTGAGCCCTGCTGAGTGACTCGCGGCTCCCTGAAGATCGTAAGACCTCTGAACTTGTACTCGAGCCTGCTGAGTGACTCGCGGCTCCCACGGACTCTCTTGGTCCCGCTGGACCCCACGACGACAAGCGTATCCCCCAGCTCGAGGATTGTGAGCTGTGCGCCGGGTACGCTCCTGCATTTGATCCTTATCCCCAAAGACTGTCCCGCTACCTCCTAACCCCTCTCCAAGACTTTGCGAGCCCGCGCTCTACTTGTATATATTTTGCCTTGCTGATCATAAAGATCCTACCACTCCGATCTGATAAAGATTTGCCCTTAAGAACTCCTCGTGTGGTGTCTCTCTGTCGTGTGGTGCCGCGTGTGCGATCCTAGATACGAGGTTCCTCCCCTGAGGAGTCTCCCGCCAGTGCCCGGCTAAGATACCTCGAGGGTGGGTCTCAGGGCAGTCAGGGCCCCCTCCGGGCCCCTCTGAGGTCGCCTTCTAACAAAATCGAAGAAAAGAAACGGCAGCGAGAACTAGAAGAGAAACGGCTAACCCTCGAGCACGAGAGGGGCCTCAAGGAACTCGAACTGAAATCCAAAACGGGGGAGACCAGCACCCCCGGGGCCCGGGACACTCTGCCACTAACCGAGCCAAAGGTTCATATCCCCAAGGATGTCGTCAAGGAATACTACAAAAACGACGACATCCAGCAGTGGTTCCGAGCCTACGAGGTAGCCATGACCTCCCATCGGGTACCCCGGAAGGATTGAGGTGCCGGCCTATGGGGGAGGTTCCTCAGAGAGGGCCGGGATACCCTGCTGCAACTCCCCGATGCGGTGATGACATCATACGACCACATGAAAGAAGCCCTACTCACACGCTACGGACTGTCAGCCGAGATGTACCGGCAGCGCTTCCGGGACTGTAAGAAGCTCCCCGGTACCACATGGGTCAAATACGTGGACTTCTTCAGCCGGGCCTTTGAAGGGTGGATAAAAGGGAGCAAGGTCACCTCGTGTAGGAGAGTAGGGTCTGCAATCCTATGATCACCCAGATTTTTTGCTTTTGCTTCATTGGTTTACGACTTTCCCCGGCTGTGGGCCTGCCAATCAGACCCACAGCCTAGCTGTTCTCTCTCGAAATTAACACACATGTACATTAGGTGCATCCACTAATTGGAACTGGGCCGCCTTATCAGTCCCTGTATCAGCATACCACAGGTATCCAGGGCATCGGTGTACCCAGGGCCTACCAGGGGCTGCAGCATGTATTATGCCACCCCTGGATGGCCACCCAAATCTGACACAACTGGCTGCACGACAGCTGGGGCAAGGTGGTGTAATCACCCGTTGCTGTAGGTGTCGTATTCCTATACCTAACCCTAAAATGGACGCATGGATTCCTGTCAGTCACTCCTATGGCAGGCCTTATCAATCCTGAAGGCAGAGTGCTGGGAATCATGTGAGATGGTGCTCTGGCGCGAGCTGAGCCCGTCGACGGCTTGCGGAACCAAATCCTAATAGCCGTTCCATGGTGACGCGGGCCAACTACCTTAAAGTGCATTATAATCCTCGCGGTTATTTGCTAACTTTGGCATCGCATCACCCAAACATGTCGAGTAAGGTGTCATACGAATTGGAATACGAACCCCTCGCCAGTTCTGGCGACGGGGTTAGCATTCCACCCTTCTAGAGGGACACGACATGGAAGTAACCTTGAACCCCAGTTAAAGTTGACTCAAGCCTCAGCATCACAAAATGGATGCTGCCACCAGACACAAGTCTGACCTCCTGCTGCTGGGAGACCTTCCAGCGAGGGGAGCTTGGACAAAGGGTTTCCTGTCGAGGGCGGTGCTAGCACCATCCCAGACAGGGTTTGTGTATCCCAGGTAGGCAGGGCTGAAAGGAAGGTGATTGCAAGTGGCACCCCGGTGCTCACTGTGCATAGCTCGGCTCAAACCAGTTTCGGGGGTACACCAGCCCCTGAGCTGGGGCGAAGCCGGACAAAGGATAGGGGTGTAACCACCCCCCTCCTGGTCCCACCCATAGGTAGGACCTAGTCACGGGCCAGCCCCTTTTTCCTAGAATAAAGGTGGGAGCGGGTCCCCTTCTCAAATTGGATAATTTTGAATCTTGAACTACTTTCCACGAAAGGAACTCTTGACTATTTCTGAAGACTCTCCCTTGTGGCTAAGGAGTAGCCACCCTGCACCAGCAGGCACCACCTAAGCGCTTGCGGTTTGCTGTACGTCTCTCCCATGGATCAAGACTGCCCAGCTCGACGAGACCCGGGTTCCCTACCATCTCTGACCTCTACCTACATCATCAGCCCAGCTGAGATTCGTAGGTGTGACGAGACCTGTGGGACCGGCCATCTTCAGAACCTGCACGACGCTTATCTAGCACGCCCACCGAGGGACCCTCGAGTGAGTGCACCTAGGGTTTGAGAAGCCCTAAACCTGAGCGGTTCCAGCACCGAAGTCTGCCTCCCCAGCATCCACGAGATCTGCGTGGGGGCCCTTCTGCTCCTTGCTGCTCACCACGTTGTCCGACTGTTGGAAGGCGGACCCCGAGGAGTCGGTGAGACCACCAAGGGGGGCCCTCGCACTGCACGAAGTAGCCGAGCGCTGCCGAGAAGTCTCCTGAGAGATCCTTCTCCTATCACGTACTAGCACAGTAACACCACCACACCGGACTCAAGGAGGTTGTCTCAAGACAAGCAATTCTTTATCATCAATAAAAGGTTACGAGTTCAATATTTACACGAAGGGATCGAGGGATCCACCAAAAGTCTCAATGTCTCTTTGGAAGGGTAGGGGTAGCGGGACAGTCTTTGGCAGGAATGTGGTACGAGGGTACCTGGGGCCCAGTTCTTATCCTCAAGCTGGAGGACCTCCGATCTCGGAGGGGTCGAGCCGCGACGGCGTCAGCAGGGCTCTGGCGTACAGTTCGTGGAGAGCCGCGATTCAATCAGCAGGGCTCTCAAGATGGTTTCTGCTCAGCTCGAGCCGCGACGTCGTCAGCAGGGCTCCGAGGAAGGTCTCAGCGAGATGGGGCCGCGACGGCGTCTGCAGGGCTCCGATGTTCCAGGTGGTTCAGGAAAGGTTCACAAGAGGAAGCCGCGACGCAGTCAGCAGGGCTCGTGATGGTTCCGACAAGAGTTCTTCTCCGTAGGGTCAGCCGCGATTCGATCAGCAGGGCTCTCGACTCCGGGATACAACTGCCGAGCTGTGGTGGGGTCGCCCCAGATATAGGTCTGGAGCCCTTTGATGTCCGGACCCTTGCGCCCGAGGGGGCGGAGTGGCCGGGTGGAGGTGGCCAGACGCCCAGCAGGAGAGGCGCCAGGCCCATGGGAGTTTGCAGGGCGATCACACCTCGAGAGGGGAGGACAGTTGGGGGTCCCAACGATACCGTCCTCCGCCGGGGGCGATGAATGGTTCCTGCGGCACCCCCTGGCCAGTCCGTGGTGCCTCGAGGTCGGGGCTTCGCTGGGGTCGAGGCCGGGTTGAGCGGGGTCGCGCCGGCTGGTGTACGGGGTGACGTAGATGCCAACAAGATGGCGGAGCCATGAGGAGCATGCGACCACGTGCAGTTCCAGGTGAAGGGCCTTGGAGCAGTTCAGACGGGTGGCCCGTGAAGGCCGGGGCGGGGAACGGCCACAGTCCAGGGGGGTTAAGGACCACGCCACGAGGCCGGGTCCAACAGGCGTCCCCCCCAGCCGAAGGCATGGAGAGTCACCCATCTCCTTGGGGATTCTCCTCGTCAAGGCGGAAGAAGCGGGACAGGCCGTCGGCGTTGGCGTGGTCATTGCCGGGCCGGTGTTCGACGTCAAAGTCCATCCCTTGTAGCGAGATGGACCATCGCAGCAGTTTGGGGTTCTCGCCCCGCATTCGCATTAACCATTGCAAGGGCCGGTGGTCGGTCTGGACCCGGAAGTGGGCGCCAAAGAGGTAGGGCCGGAGCTTCTTGAGGGCCCACACCACAGCGAAGGCCTCGCGCTCAATAGTGCTCCAGCGTTGCTCCCGGGGCAGTAGTCGCCGGCTGATGAAGGCCACTGGTCGGTCGAGCCCCTTTTCGTCAGTTTGGGAGAGAACGGCCCCGATCCCATACTCGGAGGCGTCCGTCTGTACCACGAACTCATTCTGGTAGTCCGGGGCCTGCAGCACCGGAGCAGTACACATGGCCGTTTTGAGGGTGTCGAAGGCTGTTTGGCAGCGGGGTGTCCAGTGTACCTTCTTGGGCTGCTTTTTGGACGTTAACTCTGTGAGGGGGCCGACAATGCTCCCATAGTCCCGGATAAACCGTCGGTAGTATCCGGTGAGGCCCAGGAAGGCCCGGACAGCGGTCTGGGTAGTGGGGGGTTCCCAGGTCTGGATGGCATCTATCTTTGCTTGGAGGGGGGCCACCTGCCCGCTCCCCACTTGATGGCCCAGGTAGGTCACGGATCCGTGGCCGATTTGGCATTTGCTGGCCTTGATTGTGAGCCCGGCCCGCTGGAGGGCGGCCAGGACGGCCTTTAGGTGGAGGAGGTGCTCGGCCCAGTGGTTGCTGTACACGGCAATGTCATCTAAGTAGGCCGCGCTGAAGGCCTCAAGCCCGGCCAAAACTTTGTTCACCAGTCGCTGGAAGGTGGCCGGGGCGTTCTTCATTCCGAAGGGCATCACCCGAAAGTGGTAATGCCCATCCGGAGTCGAAAAGGCGGATCTTTCTTGGGCGCCGGGGGTGAGCTGGATTTGCCAGTACCCGGCGGTGAGGTCCAGCGTGCTCAGGTAGCGAGCGGCCCCTAGGCGGTCGATGAGTTCGTCGGCCCGGGGTATCGGGTGTGCGTCCGTCTTGGTTACTACATTCAGGGCTCGGTAGTCCACGCAGAATCGCAACTCCGGGGGGTGGCCGGGAGCTGCGGCCTTGGGCACCAGGACGACAGGGCTGGCCCACGGGCTGTCGGAAGGCTCGATGACCCCCAGGGCCAGCATCTTCGCTACTTCGGCCTGGATGCAGGCCCGCACTCGGTCAGGCACCCGGTAGGCTCTGTGTCGTATGGGGGGGTTCTCCCCGGTGTCGACGTCGTGGATGCACCAGTGGGTCACCCCCGGGGTGAGAGAGAAGAGGGCTGCGTAGTCCCGCAGTAATCGCTGGCAGTCGTTGCGCTGTTCCGGGGTCAGGGACGAGGCGAGTTGGACCCCTTCGATCGATCCATCGTGAATGTCGGCTTGCAAGAGGTCGGGCAGGGGCTCGGAGTCGTCCTCGCCCCCCTCGTCGGTCGCCAGCAGCAGGCTCAGTTCGGTCCGGGCGAAGTGGGGTTTTAGCCTGTTAGCATGTAGGACCCGTAGGGGGTTCCGGGGGGACTCCAGATCGACCAAGTAGGTGACGGGACTTTTCTTCTCCACCACCTTGAAGGGCCCGGTCCACTTGTCCTGGAGGGCGCCGGGTTCGACCGGGGCCATGACCCATACTTTCTGACCTGGCTCGAATTCTACAGTAGAAGTGTTGCGATCGTACCACCGCTTCATGTCCTCCTGGCTGGCCTCGAGGTTGGCTTCGGCGAGGGCTCGGAACTTGCGGGTCTGGTTTCGGAGGGTCAGGAGGTATCGGTAGACGTCAGGAGGGGCGCCTCGGGGCTTCATCTCCCAGCCCTCCTTGACCAGACTGAGCGGTCCGCGGACCGGGTGTCCATACAATAGTTCAAACGGGCTGAACCCCAGGGACTTCTGCGGGACCTCCCGATAGGCGAACAGGAGGCAGGGCAGCAGGACATCCCATTTCCGCCTGAGTGGTTCTTCCAGGCCCTGGATCATCCCTTTCAATGTTCGGTTGAATCGCTCAACCAGTCCGTTCCCCTGAGGGTGATATGGGGTCGTGAACTTGTATGTGACCCCGCACTGTTGCCACAGGGACCGCATGTACCTGGAGATAAAGTTCGTGCCGCGGTCGCTCACCACTTCGCTGGGGAATCCCACTCGGGAGAAGATCCCCATCAAGGCCCGGCCTACCACAGGGGCCGTTATGGTTCTGAGCGGGACCGCCTCCGGGTACCTGGTGGCGTGGTCCACGAGGACCAGGATGAAGCGGTGGCCCAGGGCGGTTTGGGGGTCCAGGGGTCCCACAATGTCGATTCCGACCCGTTCAAACGGGGCGCTGACGGCGGGAAAGGGCTGGAGGGGGGCCTTGACCCGACCCCCCGTCTTTCCGCTGGCTTGGCAGGTCTGGCAGGACCGGCAGTGGTTGTCCACATCTCTCCGCATCCGGGGCCAGTAGAAGTGGGTCACCAGACGACTGTACGTTTTGTCTTGCCCCAAGTGTCCGGCGAGGGGCACATCATGGGCCAGGTTGAGAAGAAACTCCCGGAAGCGGAGGGGGACCACCAACACGCGGCTGGCCCCGAGTTCTGCTACTTTCTGTTCACTGTACAACAGGCCCTCGGCCCAGTAGATCCAGTGGGTGCCGGTCTGGTCACCGTTGGCTTGCGCGGTCGCCTGCTGCCGGACCCCTTCGAGAGAGGGACAGGACTGTTGCTCTTGCTGGAACTGCTCTCGGGTGGGGCCCCCTTCGTGTTGCCATTGCGTCAGCTCTGGTAGGGCGCTCGGAGAAGTCATCTCTTCGGGGGAGGATTCGCTGGACCCAGGGTCGGTGTCCGCCTCCTCCTCGCTGCTGGCGGGAGGGGGTGTGAGCCCCTCGGGTCGGGCGGTCCCGGAGGTCGAGGATGAGCGGGGGGCCTTGGCGGTCATGGACCGGGTGATGGCGCAGGCCCAATCAGCCAGTCCCAACATTCGGAGGTGCTCTCGTCGTTCTACTTGAGCCCAGGGGGAACTCTCCAAGTCGTTCCCCAGGAGGCAGTCGACCGGGGCGTCGTCGCGCACTGTCACCTTCAGCAGGCCCGTCACCCCTCCCCACTCGAAGGGGACCAGGGCCATCTGGCATAGGCTTTCACTGTTGTCGGCCGTCCGGACAGGGCACAGCACATTCGGTAGAATCTGTTCAGGGGTCACCAGGTGGCAGCGGACAGCGGTGATACTGGCGCCGGTGTCGCGAAGGGCTTCGGCCCGTTGTCCGTTGACCGTGACCTGCTGCCGGTACTTCTGGGTGTTGGTTGGGATGGGGGTGCAGGGTACCATCTCCCGGCTACCCAGGCAGACCAGGGACATGGCTGCCGGCTCCCACTCAGTGTTTTCTCGGTCGAGGGCCTCTTCTTCCTCTTCTCCTCCCCCCAAGGCGGCGGCTGTCAGCTGCCGGGGCGGGGGCCCGCCGGCCCCGTTTCTTCGGTTCAGAGGGCAGGCCGGGTCGCTGGCAAAGTGTCCGGTTTGTTGGCAGCCATAGCAGGTCACTGGTGGCCGTGGTCCGGGTCGGGCCGGGCCCACCCTTCGTGCTAGGCTCGGGGAGAGATGTGGCTGCGGTGGCCCTCGAGGGGGGCTCCTGGGGGCCCCAGCGGGAGGGTCTCGGTTCCTGTTCGGCCCTCCCCCCCCACCGCGCTGGCGTGGGGGTCCGTTGGGGTTCCTCTGGTACTCCCCCATTGAGCTCCGGGGGACCCGGGAGTTGACCCATCGATCGGCCTCGACGGCCAGTTTCCGCGGGTCGGTCATTTTGCTGTCGAGGAGGTGCTGTCTCAGCTCCACGAAGCAATTGTTGGAAAGATGTTCCCACACGATGAGGTCGACCAGCTGCCCGTAGGTGGTTACTTTGCTGCCTTTGATCCACCCTTCTAGGGCCCGACTAAAAAAGTCCACATATTCCACCCATGTGGTACCCGGGATTTTCTTGCAGTCTCGGAACCGCTGGCGGTACATCTCCGCTGTTAGCCCGTAGCGGGTGAGCAGGGCCTCCTTCATGTGATCGTAGGAGGTCATCACTTCCTCCGGTAGCTGGAGCAGCGTGTCCCGCCCTTCACTCAGGAATCGCCCCCACAGGCCTGCGCCCCAGTCTTTTCGGGGCACTCGATGGGAGGTCATGGCCACCTCATAGGCCTTGAACCATTGTTGGATATCGTCATTTTTGTAATACTCCTTGACGACCTCCTTCGGGATATGTACTTTGGCCTCGGCAGGCGGTAGAGTGTCTCTCGTACTGGGGGTGTTGGTCCCTCCGTTCTTGGCCTTGATCTCGAGCTCCTTGAGGCTGCGCTCGTGCTCAAGGGTGAGCTTCTTTTCCTCCAACTCCCGGTGTCGTCTCTTCTCTTCTATCTCTTCTTGAAGGCGTAGCTGCTCGAGGGCCAGTTTCTTTTCTGCCAGCTGGAGTTCGCCGTCCAGTCGCAGTCGGGCGAGCTCTAGCTCCGGACCTTTTCCCGCTCTCGTATTTCTTCTTCGGAGAGGCCGGTTTCTAGGCTCTTTCGTCCTCCGGTTGCCGGGGTCAGTGCGGTTGCTGTGGTCTCCGTCAGGGGCAAGGGCCCTTCTTCCTGGGAGGGGCCTGCCCTGGCCTCCAGCCATGTCCTCAGAGCTTTCTGCATCTCTTCCTTGGTACCGAGGCTGGTGGTTGCAATGCCTTTGTCTCTGCAGAACTGTTTTAATTCTTTGTGCGTATATTCTTCCAGCCGTTCGGGCTGGAACTCCATTGTCGCGTTGTTTTCCTGGCTGCTCATGATGCTATTCGTTTGGATGGGTAGCTAGTGGGTACTGGCTGGTACGTACTGCGTTCGGCTCGGATCCCGCCGCTGGCCACCAAATGTTGGAAGGCGGACCCCGAGGAGTCGGTGAGACCACCAAGGGGGGGCCCTCGCACTGCACGAAGTAGCCGAGCGCTGCCGAGAAGTCTCCTGAGAGCTCCTTCTCCTATCACGTACTAGCACAGTAACACCACCACACCGGACTCAAGGAGGTTGTCTCAAGACAAGCAATTCTTTATCATCAATAAAAGGTTACGAGTTCAATATTTACACGAAGGGATCGAGGGATCCACCAAAAGTCTCAATGTCTCTTTGGAAGGGTAGGGGTAGCGGGACAGTCTTTGGCAGGAATGTGGTACGAGGGTACCTGGGGCCCAGTTCTTATCCTCAAGCTGGAGGACCTCCGATCTCGGAGGGGTCGAGCCGCGACGGCGTCAGCAGGGCTCTGGCGTACAGTTCGTGGAGAGCCGCGATTCAATCAGCAGGGCTCTCAAGATGGTTTCTGCTCAGCTCGAGCCGCGACGTCGTCAGCAGGGCTCCGAGGAAGGTCTCAGCGAGGTGGGGCCGCGACGGCGTCTGCAGGGCTCCGATGTTCCAGGTGGTTCAGGAAAGGTTCACAAGAGGGAGCCGCGACGCAGTCAGCAGGGCTCGTGATGGTTCCGACAAGAGTTCTTCTCCGTAGGGTCAGCCGCGATTCGATCAGCAGGGCTCTCGACTCCGGGATACAACTGCCGAGCTGTGGTGGGGTCGCCCCAGATATAGGTCTGGAGCCCTTTGATGTCCGGACCCTTGCGCCCGAGGGGGCGGAGTGGCCGGGTGGAGGTGGCCAGACGCCCAGCAGGAGAGGCGCCAGGCCCATGGGAGTTTGCAGGGCGATCACACCTCGAGAGGGGAGGACAGTTGGGGGTCCCAACGATACCGTCCTCCGCCGGGGGCGATGAATGGTTCCTGCGGCACCCCCTGGCCAGTCCGTGGTGCCTCGAGGTCGGGGCTTCGCTGGGGTCGAGGCCGGGTTGAGCGGGGTCGCGCCGGCTGGTGTACGGGGTGACGTAGATGCCAACAAGATGGCGGAGCCATGAGGAGCATGCGACCACGTGCAGTTCCAGGTGAAGGGCCTTGGAGCAGTTCAGACGGGTGGCCCGTGAAGGCCGGGGCGGGGAACGGCCACAGTCCAGGGGGGTTAAGGACCACGCCACGAGGCCGGGTCCAACACCGACCACTCGCCGCCCGGCTTGGGGCCCTCTTCACGACGCACCACGACAGACTTTCGTCACTGGTCTGGTTGCTCCAGACTGGCTCTTGCTCCCCTTCAACAGAGGAGTATCTCGGACCCTCCTGGTCCACTCCAGACGCCATCTTGATTCCACCGCGTGGGCTTGCCACTGCCAAGATCCGCTGCCCCATTCCTGGGCCCAGCATCATCGACAGCAGACACCTTCGTGGGACAGCTCGCCCTCCATCCTGGTCGCCGCCGCGCCTCCTGGTCCGAGGAACAGCCGAGTCCGACGTCATCCACTCACCTGGTCGAGGTGACTTCAGCCGGTACCTTCCTGGTACCCACACGATCGCTGGCTAGCGGTTGAGAACTGAGTCCCCTCTGCTTTCAGGTTTTCTTCATCACCGATCCAGGCTTGGATCTCTCTGAACATCAACACTGGTCGCCTGCCAGCAACTTCTTCTTTCAGGCTCCTGAGACTACAACGAGGACTCCCGACATCTTGCTGAACCCCACGCAGCCGCAGCCTCTGAGCTAGGTAACTCGAGCATCTCGGTGCTCCATCGTAGGTTCACTCTACAAGTGTCCAGTTCCTTTTTCGTTTAGTCCCACTGATCGGATTCCTCCGGAATCAGTAACTTTAAACTTTCTAACCTCTCCCATTCCACTTGCAGTGTAAATGGTTTCGTGCCCTTCAGGCATTTGTGTAAATTGTGCAACTAGAAGTATTTTCCTAAGAGTTTTGTATTGTGCTTAGCTCCCTGACTCATAAAGAGCCAGGGTAGTCTTGTTATAAATAAATATCCTTTATTTTCATAACAACTTGTGTGGTGCCCTTTCACTTGGCGTTCAAGGGGTATATGTGATGGTAAACAGCTGGATTAACACGCCCTCTAGAGTTTAGCCTGAAGACTGCTCTTGTCCACGCTACTAGGATAGCTGGTCTATAAGGTTGACTTACAACCAATCATCAATAAGGGTCGTTTGGAATGATACACAGTGATCACTAGAATAGTGAGCACTACATATCAGGCCAACTTCTCACATTGGTGAGCAGCGGGTGGGATTTGAGCTTGCTGTTGTTTTACCACACACGTATCCTAAGAATATCACGTTGAAAGATCACATAAGTACCCAGGTACATATAACTTAACTTAGAATACTCTGAGTTCTACTGAACCAGCTGTTATAGTGAAACAGGGACTAGCACACCCTGACTATAACTCTTAGCAAGGGATCAGTAGAGAAACACATAGTGTAGGTAGGTGCATCACGTACACCTCACTAGAAAGCATGTCGGTACACGGAGAGTCCGCAGAGACTCCCTTAGTGGGCATCGACCCTCCACAGGTCGTGTCACGATATGCAGCTCTTAGCTTCAAGGAGATGAGACAACTGTGTGCCTCCAGGAAGCTAAACCAGGGTTCTAACCCTACCATCGCATTTCTGATAGGTCTCTTAGAGACGTACGATGCTAGGAGGTCCTCTAACACAGGTCCCCCCAATGCTGATGGGAACATGCCTCCCTTAGAGGGAACCCTTGGTGACCCAGACCTCGACCTCCATACAGAGGAGGAAGACGAGGAGGAGTTATCAGGAGACGAGGCAAACAAAGGTCCAGTGGTAGTCGGCAGGCTTACGAGGACCAACTTAAGCAGGCATGAGAATGGAACTGGGGGAGCCCCGGGCCCACGCTCAAGCAGGCCTAACATTGGGAACGGACGAGCTAGGTCTCTCTCCAGAGGCTCTAACAGATCTGTTCGTACACATGTCTCTCAGGCATCTTCTCAGAGAGGGATGACGTCCCCTCAGAGAAGGGAGCATGAAGCGAAGATGAGGGAAGTCAATCTGAGGATCGAGCGGGAAGAACTTGCCCTCGCCAAAGAAAGACTTGCCTTGGCCCGAGAGCAGAAATTAAGTGGGTTAGATCCCACTGGTGGCAGCATTCTCATTAGAGAGAAAGACAGGGGTATAGACACTAGACACCTGAGTAAAATAGTGCCCCCCTTTAAGCAAGGGGACGACATCCACAAGTGGATAACTGCCTTGGAGAGGGCTTGCACTGTCCAGTGCGTCCCCCCAAGTCAGTGGGCAGCTATACTGTGGCTCTCCTTTGAAGGTAAAGGACGAGACAAGCTCCTCACTACGAGAGCTGAGGATGCTAACAACTACCAAGTCCTGAAGAATACACTGATTGATGGGTTCGGCTTAACCACCGAGCAGTACCGGGTGCTGTTCAGGGACACCCAGAAAATTCAGTCTCAGGATTGGGCTGACTTTGTCGATTGTGCCACTAAGGCTTTAGAAGGTTGGTTGCTGGGTAGCAAGGTTACTGATTACACAGGATTGTACAATCTTATCATGAGAGAACAGATTTTAAACAACTGTCAGAACCAATTGTTGCATCAGCACCTTGTCGACTCGGAGCTGACCTCTCCCCAAGAATTGGGAAAGAAGGCAGACAGATGGGTCCGAACAAGGGTCAAGCAGAACCAGACTCAGAACCAGGGTGGTCAGAAGAAAGCAGACCAAAAGGGTAGTAAGAAGAACGAACAAAATGACCAGAAGTCTTCGACAGGCCCCCAACAAACCAAAGAGGGTGGGGGTCAGGCTTCACAGAAGAAGAAGACTCAAGAAGGCCAGTCAAAAAGGTGGTGCCAATACTGTAAAAGTAAGACTCACTGGTTTAGTGAGTGCACCAAGAAAGGAGGGCAAACTCCTGCCACTGCAGCCCCTAATGCACCTGCACCCCCTAGTACAGTCAGCAGTGGTAGTGCGCCTCCCAAGGCATTCGTTGGGTTAACCTTGGGAACTGAGGGGAGTGACGACTTAGTTGGCACGCTCACTCAGGCCGTCCTTGTCTGTACAGGGGATATGGATATGTCCCCTGATGCCAGTCCCAATACATTGGGCAAATACAGGCAGACGCCTTTGATCAATGGAAAAGTGGCTCAGGCCTACAGGGACACTTGTGCCAGAGTCACCATGGTGACGCCTAACTTTGTGGACCCTGGACAGATCATGCTAGGTACCGATTACCTATTGACCAATGCCAGCAATGTCACTACCAATCACAGTATGGCAGTTGTTGATTTCTCCTGGGGAGGGGTAAGTGGCCCGAAAAAGGTTGTGGTTAGTTCAGACCTCCCCGTAGAATGTCTGTTGGGCAATGATTTGGAAACGTCACAATGGTCAGAAGTGGAGCAGAGGACTCACATGGAAATGTTAGGCTTGCCAGCACATGTCCTTGCTGTGACCAGGTCACAGGCCAAAAGATGCCCCACTGAACAGGTGCTGGATCCTGGAAGAACGGACCAGACACCTTCCAAGAAAAGGAGCAGTAAGGGTAAGGCTTCGCCTTCCCCCTTGCCCCAGGTCGTGGATCAAGTCTCTGAGGAGGCTGACCTTAAAGAACTGAGGGAAACTGAGCCGAAAGAGCTTGAACCTGGTCAGGTTGAGTTTCTGGGCTCAGGGGGACCCTCCAGGGAAGACCTGGGGAAGGCACAGTTAGACTGCCCCTCACTTGAACCCCTCAGACAGCAGGCTGCTGCTGAGGCTGCAGGGAACGCCACAGGTACCCACAAAGTGTACTGGGACGATGGACTCCTGTACTCCGAGGCAAGAGACCCCAAGCCTGGCGTGACCAGGAGGCTGGTCGTCCCCTTGTCTCTGAGAGGTTTCCTTCTTACCTTGGCCCACGAGATTCCCCTTGCAGGTCACTTAGGCCAGAATAAGACTTGGGACAGAATTGTTCCACACTTTCACTGGCCCCACATGTCCGAAGATACGAAGGAGTTTTGCCGCTCCTGTGTCACTTGCCAAGCCAGTGGTAAGTCAGGTGGCACGACAAAGGCCCCCCTCATACCACTGCCGGTGGTGGGGGTACCCTTTGAACGAGTGGGGATCGACATTGTCGGACCAATGGAACCCCAGACAGCATCAGGGCACAAGTTTATACTGGTGGTGGTGGACCACGCCACCAGGTATCCTGAAGCTATTCCCCTTAGGACCACTACAGCGCCTGTTGTGGCACGAGCCCTAGTTGGAGTGTTCTCCAGAGTGGGCTTCCCTAAGGAGGTCGTCTCCGACAGAGATGCAAACTTCATGTCGGGATATCTGACTGCTATATGGAAGGAGTGCGGTGTCAACTACAAATTCACCACACCCTATCACCCACAATGCAATGGGCTTGTTGAGAGATTCAACAGGACCCTAAAAGGGATGATTCATGGACTACCTGAAAAGCTTCGGCGGCGATGGGATGTCCTGATACCCTGCCTCTTGTTCGCCTACAGAGAGGTCCCGCAGAAGGGGGTTGGCTACAGCCCTTTTGAACTTCTGTTCGGGCATCCTGTAAGGGGACCCCTTTGTTTGGTAAAGGAAGGATGGGAGAGACCTCTCAAAAAGACGGCATCAAACATTGTGGACTATGTGCTCGGTCTCCGCTCGCGGATGGCTGAGTACATGGAAAAGGCATCTAAAAACCTTGAGGCGAGCCAAGAATTACAGAAAGCTTGGCACGACCAAAAGGCTGTCCTGACTGTGTATCAGCCTGGGCAGAAGGTGTGGGTGCTGGAGCCAGTGGCCCCAGCAGCACTCAAAGACAAATGGTCTGGGCCCCACACGATCATTGAGCAAAAGGGAGAGGTCACCTACTTGGTAGACCTGGGAACTCCCCGGAGCCTCCACCGGGTGCTCCATGAAAACAGGCTCAAGGCATATGTCGACAGGGAGGGCATGGGCTTGCTCATGGCCACAGACGAGGGACAGGAGGAGGAGAGTGACCCTCTCCCGGACCTGCTCTCTCAGAACCCTGACGATGGGTCAGTAGATGGTGTTGCCTTTTGTGGCAGCCTCTCTGGACATCAACAACAGGATTGTAAACAGGTTCTTCAATCCTTCCGACATATGTTCTCTCTGACACCCAGTCAGACCAATTGGTGTACCCATGAGGTCGACACTGGGGACAGTCTGCCCGTAAAGAGTAAAATCTATCGACAGCCTGATCATGTCAGAGACTGCATCAAGACTGAGGTGCAGAAAATGTTGGAGCTGGGAGTCATTGAGCCCTCGGACAGCCCCTGGGCTAGTCCAGTAGTTCTCGTGCCAAAACCTCACACCCAGGGCGGTAAGAAAGAGATGAGGTTTTGCGTGGACTACAGAGGCCTCAATGCAGTCACTAAGACTGACGCCCACCCGATACCAAGAGCAGATGAACTTATAGAACGGTTGGCTTCGGCCAACTACTTAAGTACATTTGACCTGACAGCTGGGTATTGGCAAATCAGGTTAGCTGAGGAGGCCAAGCCCAAAACAGCATTTTCTACCCCGGGTGGGCATTATCAGTTCGTGGTAATGCCCTTTGGTTTGAAAAATGCACCTGCCACCTTCCAAAGGCTGGTGAATCAAGTTCTCACTGGGTTGGACGACTTCTGCGCGGCGTATCTGGACGATATCGCTGTCTTTAGCTCCACCTGGGAGGATCACCTGGTCCACCTGAGGAAAGTGTTAGAGGCTCTGCAGAAGGCAGGCCTCACTATCAAGGCCACTAAGTGCCAGATAGGGCAGGGACAGGTTGTATACCTGGTCCACCTTGTAGGTGGAGGCCAGGTTCAGCCATTGGAGAGCAAAATACAGGCCATCCAGGACTGGGCTCCTCCAACCACCCAGACTCAGGTTCGAGCTTTCTTGGGCCTGACTGGTTATTACCGGAAATTTGTCAGAAATTATGGATCCATTGTGACCCCGCTAAACGATCTGACAAGTAAAAAGATGCCAAAAAAAGTTCAGTGGACAGCGAGCTGTCAAAAGGCATTCGATGACCTAAAGCAGGCCATGTGCACAGCACCTATCCTAAAGAGTCCAGACTACTCCAAAGCATTCATTGTCCAAACAGACGCTTCAGAGTTGGGTGTGGGAGCTGTTCTATCTCAGCTGAATTTTGATGGTCATGACCAGCCCATAGCTTTCATTAGCAGGAGGCTGACCCCCAGAGAGAAGAATTGGTCAGCTATTGAGAGGGAGGCCTTTGCTGTGGTTTGGGCCCCGAAGAAGTTGAGGCCATACTTGTTTGGCACTCACTTCAAGATTCAGACCGACCATAAGCCCCTCTTGTGGCTAAATCAAATGAAGGGTGAAAACCCCAAACTACTTAGGTGGTCCATTTCCCTACAGGGGATGGACTTCACAGTGGAGCATAGACCTGGCACTGATCATGGCAATGCAGATGGGCTCTCCAGGTATTTCCACTTAGAGCAAGAAGACTCACCTGGTCAAGGTTAGCTTATTGTCCCAAAGTTTGGGGGGGGGTCATGTAGGAGAGTAGGGTCTGCAATCCTATGATCACCCAGATTTTTTGCTTTTGCTTCATTGGTTTACGACTTACCCCGGCTGCGGGCCTGCCAATCAGACCCACAGCCTAGCTGTTCTCTCTCGAAATTAACACACATGTACATTAGGTGCATCCACTAATTGGAACTGGGCCGCCTTATCAGTCCCTGTATCAGCATACCACAGGTATCCAGGGCATCGGTGTACCCAGGGCCTACCAGGGGCTGCAGCATGTATTATGCCACCCCTGGATGGCCGCCCAAATCTGACACAACTGGCTGCACGACAGCTGGGGCAAGGTGGTGTAATCACCCGTTGCTGTAGGTGTCGTATTCCTATACCTAACCCTAAAATGGACGCATGGATTCCTGTCAGTCACTCCTATGGCAGGCCTTATCAATCCTGAAGGCAGAGTGCTGGGAATCATGTGAGATGGTGCTCTGGCGCGAGCTGAGCCCGTCGACGGCTTGCGGAACCAAATCCTAATAGCCGTTCCATGGTGACGCGGGCCAACTACCTTAAAGGGCATTATAATCCTCGCGGTTATTTGCTAACTTTGGCATCGCATCACCCAAAAATGTCGAGTAAGGTGTCATACGAATTGGAATACGAACCCCTCGCCAGTTCTGGCGACGGGGTTAGCATTCCACCCTTCTAGAGGGACACGACATGGAAGTAACCTTGAACCCCGGTTAAAGTTGACTCAAGCCTCAGCATCACAAAATGGATGCTGCCACCAGACACAAGTCCGACCTCCTGCTGCTGGGAGACCTTCCAGCGAGGGGAGCTTGGACAAAGGGTTTCCTGTCGAGGGCGGTGTTAGCACCATCCCAGACAGGGTTTGTGTATCCCAGGTAGGCAGGGCTGAAAGGAAGGTGATTGCAAGTGGCACCCCGGTGCTCACTGTGCATAGCCCGGCTCAAACCAGTTTCGGGGGCACACCAGCCCCTGAGCTGGGGCGAAGCCGGACAAAGGATAGGGGTGTAACCACCCCCTCCTGGTCCCACCCATAGGTAGGACCTAGTCACGGGCCAGCCCCTTTTTCCTAGAATAAAGGTGGGAGCGGGTCCCCTTCCCAAATTGGATAATTCTGAATCTTGAACTACTTTCCACGAAAGGAACTCTTGACTTTTTCTGAAGACTCTCCCTTGTGGCTAAGGAGTAGCCACCCTGCACCAGCAGGCACCACCTAAGCGCTTGCGGTTTGCTGCACGTCTCTCCCACGGATCAAGACTGCCCAGCTCGACGAGACCCGGGTTCCCTGCCATCTCTGACCTCTACCTACATCATCAGCCCAGCTGAGATTCGTAGGTGTGACGAGACCTGCGGGACCGGCCATCTTCAGAACCTGCACGACGCTTAACTAGCACGCCCACCGAGGGACCCTCGAGTGAGTGCACCTAGGGTTTGAGAAGCCCTAACCCTGAGCGGCTCCAGCACCGAAGTCTGCCTCCCCAGCATCCACGAGATCTGCGTGGGGGCCCTTCTGCTCCTTGCTGCTCACCGCGTTGTCCGGCCACTCGCCGACCGGCTTGTGGCCCTCTTCACGACGCATCACGACAGACTTTCATCACTGGTCTGGTTGCTCCAGACTGGCTCTTGCTCCCCTTCAACAGAGGAGTACCTCGGACCCTCCTGGTCCACTCCCGACGCCATCTTGACTCCACCGCGTGAGTTTGCCACTGCCAAGACCTGCTGCCCCATTCCTGGGCCCAGCATCATCGACAGCAGACACTTCGTGGGACAGCTCGCCCTCCCTCCTGGTCGCCGCCGCGCCTCCTGGTCCGAGGAACAGCCGAGTCCGACGTCATCCACTCACCTGGTCGAGGTGACTTCAGCCGGTACCTTCCTGGTACCCACACGATCGCTGGCTAGCGGTTGAGAACTGAGTCCCCTCTGCTTTCAGGTTTCCTTCATCACCGATCCAGGCTTGGATCCCTCTGAACATCGACACTGGTCGCCTGCCAGCAACTTCTTCTTTCAGGCTCCTGAGACTACAACGAGGACTCCCGACATCTTGCTGAACCCCACGCAGCCGCAGCCTCTGGGCTAGGTAACTCAAGCATCTCGGTGCTCCATCGTAGGTTCACTCTACAAGTGTCCAGTTCCTTTTTCGTCTAGTCCCACTGATCGGATTCCTCCGGAATCAGTAACTTTAAACTATTCAACCTTTCCCATTCCACTTGCAGTGTATATGGTTTCGTGCCCTTCGGGCATTTGTGTAAATTGTGCAACCAGAAGTATTTTCATAAGAGTTTTGTAGTGTGCTTAGCTCCCTGACTCATAAAGAGCCAGGGTAGTCTTGTTATAAATAAATATCCTTTATTTTCATAACAACTTGTGTGGTGTCCTTTCACTTGGTGTTCAAGGGGTATATGTGATGGTAAACAGCTGGCTTAACACGCCCTCTAGAGTTTAGCCTGAAGACTGCTCTTGTCCACGCTACTAGGATAGCTGGTCTATAAGGTTGATTTACAACCAATCATCAATAAGGGTCGTTTGGAATGATACACAGTGATCACTAGAATAGTGAGCACTACATATCAGGCCAACTTCTCACAGTCGCCTGCCAGCAACTTCTTCTTTCAGGCTCCTGAGACTACAACGAGGACTCCCGACATCTTGCTGAACCCCACGCAGCCGCAGCCTCTGGGCTAGGTAACTCGAGCATCTCGGTGCTCCATCGTAGGTTCACTCTACAAGTGTCCAGTTCCTTTTTCGTTTAGTCCCACTGATCGGATTCCTCCGGAATCAGTAACTTTAAACTTTCTAACCTCTCCCATACCACTTGCAGTGTTAATGGTTTCGTGCCCTTCGGGCATTTGTGTAAATTGTGCAACTAGAAGTATTTTCCTAAGAGTTTTGTATTGTGTTTAGCTCCCTGACTCATAAAGAGCCAGGGTAGTCTTGTTATAAATAAATATCCTTTATTTTCATAACAACTTGTGTGGTGCCCTTTCACTTGGCGTTCAAGGGGTATATGTGATGGTAAACAGCTGGCTTAAGACGCCCTCTAGAGTTTAACCTGAAGACTGCTCTTGTCCACGCTACTAGGATAGCTGGTCTATAAGGTTGACTTACAACCAATCATCAATAAGGGTCGTTTGGAATGATACACAGTGATCACTAGAATAGTGAGCACTACATATCAGGCCAACTTCTCACACCTCGTACAACGAACTGTTCGACCTCATTGTCTGGGAGCACCTCGCCAACAACTGCTTTGTGGAACTAAGGCAACACCTCCTGGACAGTAAGCTGACCGAGCCCCGGAAGCTCGCCGCCGAAGCCGACCGATGGGTCAACACCCGGGTCACCCGGAACCCCGTGGGGGACTACCAACGGAGTACCACGGGACCCCCTCGCTAGCGGGGCGGAGGAGGGGGGTCCCACCGCAGTCGAGAATTCCCGACCGGGCCGCCCAGAAGCCCGCCCGAGGCCAAGCCGCCAACCACACGTCCCCAACCCTGGTCCGAAGGGGGACCCCCATCGCCAGGCCTGGACCCCGACCAACAGTGACCTGCTTCGGCTGCCAACAGACCGGCCACTATGCGAGCGACCCGGCCTGCCCCGTGACCCGACGGAGCGGGACCGCTGGGCCCCCTCCCCGACAAATAGCCGCCGCAGCCCTGGGGGAAGGAGAGGAAGAGGAGGAAAACCGCGAGGACGGGTCCCCCGAGTGGGAACCCGCTGCCATGTCACTCGTATGCCTGGGCTCCCGAGAAATGGTGCCCCGAGCTGCCATCCCAAGCAACACCCAGAAGTACCAGCAGTGGGTCACCATCAATGGACGGCGGGCCGAAGCCCTCCGGGACACTGGGGCCAGTGTGACCGCTGTCCGCTGCCACCTGGTGACCCCCGAACAAATCCTGCCGCATGTCCTATGCCCTGTCCGGACCGCGGACAACACCGAAAGCATGTGCCGGATGGCCAGGATCCCCTTTGCATGGGGAGGAGTGTCAGGCACCCTCAAAGTAACTGTCCGCGACGACGCCCCAGTGGACTGCCTCCTGGGGAATGACCTAGAGAGCTCCCCCTGGGCCCAGGTGGAGCGCCGAGAGCATCTGGGGATGCTAGGGCTGCCCGAATGGGCCTGCGCCACCACCCGGTCCATGACCGCCCAAACTGCCGCTGCCGCGGCCCCCGACAAGCCTACGGGCCCAGAACTACCACCCTCCTCCGGCACGGAGGAACCTGACGACGAGGCCGGGCCATCCGAACTTTCTCCCGATGAGGACGCCTCCCTCAGCGAGATCCCCGAGTTGGCCCAGTGGCGCCACGACGGGGGCCCCACCCGCGAACAATTCCAGCAAGAGCAGAAGGCCTGCCCGTCCCTCGAGGGGGCCCGACAGCAAGCGGCCGCCCAGGCCTCGGGGGACCCCACGGGAACCCACTGGATCTATTGGGACAATGACTTATTGTTGGAGGGAGGACCACCGGGGAGTCGGGGAGACTACTCCGGGGCACCTTCCTACCGCAAAGTTACAGCCGAGCGCCGCCGAGAAGCCTCCTGGGAGAGGTCCTTCTCCTGTGATCGTACTAGGCCCAGTAACACCACTACACAGGACTCCGTATCAGTTGCTTATCTTGGTACTTTATCAAGGGTAGCTGTTGGACCCGGCCTCGTGGCGTGGTCCTGACTTCCCGGGGGTTGGGCCCATTCCCCGCCCTAGCCCCCACGAGCTACCCGTTCGGGCCGCACGAGGTCACCTACACCTCGGGGCTCCACCATTTTGCCGCCTGCCACGTGACCCTGCACACCAGTCCTCATGACTCCGCTCAACCCGGCCTCGGCCCCAGCAAGGCCCAGACATTGAGGCACCAAGAACTGGCCAGGGGGTATCACGTGAACACCTCATCGCCCTGGCAGAGGGCGGTATCGATGGGACCCCCAACCATCCCCACACACCGAGGTGCGATCGGCCTCCATCTCTCCTGGGCCGGGCGCCTCTCCTGCTGGGCGTCTGGCCACTCCCAACCCGGCCTCTCCGCCTTCCGGGCTCAAGGGTCCGGACATCAAAGGGCCCCAGACCTATATCTGGGGCGACCCCGCCACAGACCGGCAGTTGTATCCCGGAGTCGAGAGCCCTGCTGATTGAATCGCGGCCGACCCTACGGAGAAGAAACCCTTGCTTGAAACCACCACGAGCCCTGCAGACTGCGTCGCGGCTCCTTCTTGCTGAAACCTTGGAGCCCCCCAGAACATCGGGGCCCTGCTGACGCTGTCGCGGCCCAACCTCGCTGAAACCTCCCTCGGAGCCCTGCTGACGACGTCGCGGCTCGAGCTGAGCAGAAACCATCTTGAGAGTCCCGCTGACCTGGTCGCGGCTCCCCACGAACTGAACGCCAGAGCCCTGCTGACGCCGTCGCGGCTCGACCCCTCCGAGACCCGGAGGTCCTCCAGCTTGAGGATAAGAACTAGGCCCCAGGTACCCTCGTACCAAACCCCTACCAAAGACTGTCCCGCTACCCCTTCCCTCCTAAAACGAGACACTGAGACTTTTTGCGGATCCCTTGATCCCCCTTTTCTGTACATATTGATCCCGTAACCTTTTAAGTGCTGATAAAGAATTGCTCATCTTGAGACAACCTCCTTGAGTCCGGTGTGGTGGTGTTACTGTGCTAGTACATATTAGGAGAAGGATCTCCCAGGAGGCTTCTCTGCAGCGCTCGGCTACTTCGTACAGTGTGGGGGCCCCCCCTGAGTGGTCTCGCCGACTCCTCGGGGTCCGCCTTCCAACATTTGGTGGCCAGCGACGGGATCCGAGCCGAACGCAGTACATACCAGCCAGTAACCCACTAGCTACCCATCCAGACAAACGGAAGTCATGAGCAACCAAGAAAACAACGCGACCACGGAGTTCCAGCCCGAACGGTTGGAGGAATACACGCGAATTGAAACAGTTCTGCAAGGACAAGGGCATTGCAACCACCGGCCTAGGTACCAAAGAGGAGATGCAGAAAGCCTTGAGGACCTGGCTGGAGGCCGAGGCAGGCCCCTCCCAGGAAGAAGGTCCCCTGCCCCTGACTGTGGCCACATCCACCGCACCGACTCCGGCAACCGGAAGAAGAAATAGCCTAGAAACCGGCCTCTCTGAAGAGGAGATACGAGAGCGGGAGAAGGTCCGGAACCACGAACTAGAGCTCGCACGACTGCGGCTGGACGGCGAACTCCAGCTGGCGGAAAAGAAACTGGCCCTAGAGCAGCTACGGCTACAAGAGGAGATAGAAGAGAAGAGACGGCACCGAGAGTTGGAGGAAAAAAGACTGACCCTTGAGCACGAGCGAAGTCTCAAAGAGCTCGAGATCAAGGCAAAGCAAGGGGGGACCGACACCCCCAGTAATAGAGACACCCTACCGCCTGCCGAGGCCAAGGTACATATCCCGAAAGATGTCGTCAAGGAGTACTATAAGAATGACGACATCCAACAATGGTTCAAGGCATACGAGGTGGCCATGACCTCCCATCGGGTGCCCCGAAAGGACTGGGGCGCCGGCCTGTGGGGTCGGTTCCTTAGTGAAGGTCGAGACACACTGCTCCAGCTGCCAGAGGAGGTGATGACCTCCTACGACCACATGAAGGAGGCCCTGCTCACCCGCTACGGGCTAACCGCGGAAATGTACCGCCAGCGGTTCAGAGACTGCAAGAAGATCCCGGGTACTACCTGGGTGGAATATGTGGACTTTTTCAGCCGGGCCCTAGAAGGATGGATCAAGGGTAGCAAAGTCACCACCTACGGGCAGCTGGTCGACCTCATTGTTTGGGAACATCTCTCCAACAATTGCTTCGTGGAGCTGAGGCAACACCTCCTCGACAGCAAGCTGACCGACCCACGAAAACTCGCCGTCGTGGCCGATCGATGGGTCAACACCCGAGTCCTCCGGAACTCGATGGGGGAGTACCAGAGGAGCCCCACCGGACCTCCCCGCCAACGCGGTGGAGGGGGAGGGCCGAACAGGAACCGGGACCCCCCCGCCGGGGCCCCCAGGAGCCCACCTCGAGGGCCGCCACAGCAACACCTCTCCCCGAGCCTAGCCCGAAGAGGGGCGACCCCAGCCAGAACCGGACCACGGCCCCCAGTAACATGCTACGGCTGCCAACAAACCGGACACTATGCCAGCGATCCGGTCTGCCCCCTGAACCGAAGAAGCGGGGCCGGCGGGCCCCCGCCCCGACAGCTGGCGGCCGCCGCCCTGGGGGAAGGAGAAGAAGAAGAAGAAACCCTCGACTGAGGAACCACCGAATGGGAGCCGGCGGCCATGTCCCTGGTCTGCCTGGGCCGCCGAGAAATGGTGCCCCGCACCCCCATCCCAAACAACACCCAGAAGTACCGGCAGCAGGTCACCGTCAATGGACAACGGGCCGAAGCCCTTCGTGACACCGGCGCCAGTGTCACCGCTGTCTGCTGCCACCTGGTGACCCCCGAACAGATCCTACCAAATGTGCTGTGCCCCGTCCGGACGGCCGACAACAGCGAAAGCCTGTGCCAGATGGCCCTGGTCCCCTTCGAGTGGGGAGGGGTGACAGGCCTACTAAAAGTGACTGTCCACGACGACGCACCAGTAGACTGCCTCCTGGGGAACGACCTGGAGAGTTCCCCCTGGGCTCAAGTGGAGCGACGAGAGCACCTCCTTATGCTGGGACTATCCGAATGGGCCTGCGCCATCACCCGGTCCATGACCGCCCAGGCCCCCCGCTCGTCCCTGGCCCCCGGTGCCGCCCAGCCCAAGGGGCTTGCACCACCCCCCGCCTGCAGCGAGGGGGAGGCGGACACCGACACTGGACCTACTGAACCCTCCCCCGAAGAGATTGCTTCCCTAGGCGCCCTACCAGAACTTGCACAATGGCGCCACGAAGGGGGCCCCACCCGAGAGCAGTTCCAGCACGAGCAACAGTCCTGTCCCTCTCTCGAAGGGGTCCGACAACAAGCGTCCGCACAAGCCAATGGGGACCAGACCGGCACCCACTGGGTCTACTGGGCCGAGGGCCTATTGTACAGTGAACAGAAAATGGCAGAACTCGGGGCCAGCCGCGTGTTGGTGGTCCCCCTCCGCTTCCGGGAGTTCCTTCTCAACCTGGCACATGACGTGCCCCTCGCCGGACACCTAGGGCAAGACAAAACTTACAGCCGTCTGGTGACCCAATTCTACTGGCCCCGGATGCGGAGAGACGTGGACCACCACTGCCGGTCCTGCCAGACCTGCCAAGCCAGCGGAAAGACGGGGGGTCGGGTCAAGGCCCCCCTCCAGCCCTTTCCAGCCGTCAGCACCCCGTTCGAACGGGTCGGGATCGACATCGTGGGGCCCCTGGACCCCCGGACCGCCCTGGGCCACCGCTTCATCCTGGTCCTCGTGGACCACGCCACCAGGTACCCGGAGGCGGTCCCGCTAAGAACTGTAACGGCCCCCGTGGTGGGCCGGGCCTTAATGGGGATCTTCTCCCGAGTGGGATTTCCCCGCGAAGTGGTGAGCGACCGGGGCACAAACTTCATCTCCAAGTACATGCGGTCCCTGTGGCAGCAGTGCGGGGTCACGTACAAATTCACAACCCCCTATCACCCTCAGGGGAACGGGCTGGTCGAGCGCTTTAACAGAACCCTGAAGGGGATGATTCAGGGCTTGGAAGAGCCCCTCCGGCGGAGATGGGATGTCCTACTACCATGCCTCCTGTTCGCCTATCGCGAGGTCCCGCAGAAGTCCCTGGGGTTCAGCCCGTTTGAACTATTGTACGGACATCCGGTCCGCGGACCGCTCAGCCTGGTCAAGGAGGGCTGGGAGACGAAGCTCCAAGGCGCCCCTCCTGACGTCTACCGATACCTCCTGACCCTACGAAACCAGACCCGCAAGTTCCGAGCCATGGCCGAAGCCAACCTCGAGGCCAGCCAGGAGGACATGAAGCGGTGGTACGATCGGAACACCTCTACCATTGAGTTCGAGCCAGGCCAGCAAGTCTGGGTCATGGCCCCTGTTGAGCCCTGCGCCCTCCAGGACAAGTGGACCGGGCCCTTCAAGGTGGTGGAGAAGAAAAGCCCCGTCACCTACCTAGTCGACCTGGAGTCCCCCCGGAACCCCCTCCGGGTTCTACATGCTAACAGGCTCAAACCCCACTTTGCCCGGACCGAACTGAGCCTGCTGCTGGCGACCGACGAGGGTGGCGATGACGACTCCGAGCCCCTACCCGACCTCTTACAGAACGACGTCCACGACGGATCCATCAAAGGTGTCCAACTCGCCTCCTCCCTGACCCCGGAGCAGCGTATCGACTGTCAACAACTGCTGCAGAACTACGCAGCCCTCTTCTCCCTCACCCCGGGGGTGACCCACTGGTGCATCCACGACATCGACACCGGGGACAGCCCCCCCCGTGCGACACCGAGCCTACAGGGTACCCGACCGAGTACGGGCATGCATCCAGGCCGAAGTAGCGAAGATGTTGGCCCTGGGGGTCATCGAGCCCTCCGACAGCCCGTGGGCCAGCCCTGTCGTCCTGGTACCAAAGGCCGCAGCCCCCGGCCATCCCCCGGAGTTACGATTTTGTGTAGACTACCGAGACCTGAATGCTGTGACCAAGACGGACGCCCATCCTATACCCCGGGCCGACGAACTCATCGACCGCTTGGGGTCCGCCCGCTACCTGAGCACGCTGGACCTCACCGCCGGGTACTGGCAGATCCAGCTCACCCCCGGCGCCCGAGAAAGATCCGCCTTTTCTACCCCTGATGGGCATTACCACTTTCGGGTGATGCCCTTCGGCATGAAGAACGCCCCGGCCACTTTTCAGAGACTTGTAAACAAGGTTCTGGCCGGGCTCGAGGCCTTCAGCGCGGCCTATTTGGATGACATTGCCGTGTACAGCAACCACTGGGCTGAGCACCTAATTCACCTCAAAGCCACCCTGGCCGCCCTCCAAAGGGCCGGGCTCACGATCAAGGCCAGCAAATGCCAGATCGGCCAAGGATCGGTGACCTACCTGGGCCATCAGGTGGGAAGCGGTCAAGTGGCCCCTCTCCAGCCAAAAATCGATGCTATCCAGGCATGGGAACCCCCCAATACCCAGACCGCTGTGCGGGCCTTCCTGGGCCTCACTGGGTACTACCGGCGGTTCATCCGGGACTATGGGAGCATTGTTGGGCCTCTCACAGAGCTCACCTCGAAGAAACAGCCCAAGAAGGTGCACTGGACTCCCCGCTGCCAATCAGCTTTCGAGACTCTCAAGGCAGCAATGTGCACTGCCCCTGTGCTCCAGGCCCCTGACTACAGTAAGGAGTTCATCGTGCAAACAGACGCCTCCGAATATGGGATCGGGGCCGTCCTGTCTCAGGTTGATGAGAAGGGACTCGACCGCCCAGTGGCCTTCATCAGCCGACGGCTGCTGCCCCGAGAGCAACGATGGAGCACCATCGAGCGCGAGGCCTTCGCCGTAGTGTGGGCCCTTAAGAAGCTCCGGCCCTATCTCTTCGGTACCCAATTTCGGGTCCAGACCGACCACCGGCCCGTGCGGTGGTTAATGCAAATGAGAGGCGAGAATCCCAAGCTGCTGCGGTGGTCCATTGCCCTGCAAGGGATGGACTTTTCGGTTGAGCACCGACCCAGCAATGACCACGCCAACGCGGACGGCCTGTCCCGCTTCTTCCGCCTTGACGAGGAGAATCCCCAAGAAGATGGGTGACTCTCCCTGCCTTCGGCTGGGGGGGGACGCCTGTTGGACCCGGCCTCGTGGCGTGGTCCTGACTTCCCGGGGGTTGGGCCCGTTCCCCGCCCTAGCCTCCACGAGCTGCCCGTTCGTGCCGCACGAGGTCACCTACACCTCGGGGCTCCACCATTTTGCCGCCTGCCACGTGACCCTGCACACCAGTCCTCATGACTCCGCTCAACCCGGCCTCCGCCCCAGCAAGGCCCAGACATTGAGGCACCAAGAACTGGCCAGGGGGTATCACGTGAGCACCTCATCGCCCTGGCAGAGGGCGTTATCGATGGGACCCCCAACCATCCCCACACACCGAGGTGCGATCGGCCTCCATCTCTCCTGGGCCGGGCGCCTCTCCTGCTGGGCGTCTGGCCACTCCCAACCCGGCCTCTCCGCCCCCCGGGCGCAAGGGTCCGGACATCAAAGGGCCCCAGACCTATATCTGGGGCGACCCCGCCACAGACCGGCAGTTGTATCCCGGAGTCGAGAGCCCTGCTGATTGAATCGCGGCCGACCCTACAGAGAAGAAACCCTTGCTTGAAACCACCACGAGCCCTGCAGACTGCGTCGCGGCTCCTTCTTGCTGAAACCTTGGAGCCCCCCGGAACATCGGGGCCCTGCTGACGCTGTCGCGGCCCAACCTCGCTGAAACCTCCCTCGGAGCCCTGCTGACGACGTCGCGGCTCGAGCTGAGCAGAAACCATCTTGAGAGTCCCGCTGACCTGGTCGCGGCTCCCCACGAACTGAACGCCAGAGCCCTGCTGACGCCGTCGCGACTCGACCCCTCCGAGACCCGGAGGTCCTCCAGCTTGAGGATAAGAACTAGGCCCCAGGTACCCTCGTACCAAACCCCTACCAAAGACTGTCCCGCTACCCCTTCCCTCCTAAAACGAGACACTGAGACTTTTTGCGGATCCCTTGATCCCCCTTTTCTGTACATATTGATCCCGTAACCTTTTAAGTGCTGATAAAGAATTGCTCATCTTGAGACAACCTCCTTGAGTCCGGTGTGGTGGTGTTACTGTGCTAGTACATATTAGGAGAAGGATCTCCCAGGAGGCTTCTCTGCAGCGCTCGGCTACTTCGTACAGTGTGGGGGCCCCCCCTGAGTGGTCTCGCCGACTCCTCGGGGTCCGCCTTCCAACAGTAGCACATTCAATATTTACAGGGGGATCGAGTGATCCAGAAGAGTCTCAATGTCTTTGTGGGGGTAGGGTAGCGGGACAGTCTTAGTACCAGCCTGGTACGGGGAGGTTCTGCGCCAGACCTTGCGGGCTGGTCTCAAAGCAGCTCGGCCGTGGGGAGCCACGACGGTGTCTGCAGGGCTCGGGTGGTAGTTCCGCTTGGGTCGAGCCGCGACACAGTCAGCAGGGCTCCGGTGGTAGGTCCGCTTCGGTCGAGCCGCGACGAGGTCAGCTGGGCTCTGATGGTAAGTTCAACAAGGTCGGGCCGCGACAGCGTCAGCAGGGCCCCAAAGGTTCGTGAAGGTCTTTTAAGCACGATGGAGCCGCGACGTCGTCAGCAGGGCTCAGAGTGTGGTTTCAGGATGAGTCTTTCTCAATAGGGTCAGCCGCGATCCGATCAGCAGGGCTCTTGACTCCGGGATACAACTGTTGTCTTGTTGCTGGGTCGCCCCAGATATAGGTCTGGAGCCCTTTGATGTCCAGACCCTTGCGCCCGGGGGTCCGGAGAGGCCGGGTAGGAAGCGGCCAGACGCCCAGCAGGAGAGGCGCCAGGCCCCAGAGAGCTGTGGGGCGATCGCACCTAGGTGTGGAAGGACGGTTGGGGGTCCCATCGATACTGCCCTCCGCCGGGAGTGGGAAGGGCTCACGTGGTATCCCCCGGGCCAGGGGTTGGCGCCTCGATGTCGGGCCTCGCTGGGACCGAGGCCGGGTGGAGCGGGGTCACGTAGGTGGTTACGTAGAGTCCCGTATAATCCAAAATGGAGGAGCCCCGAGGTGCATGGGACCTCGTGCGGCTTAGCGAGGGGGAACAGGACCACGCCACGAGGCCGGCTCCAACACGCGTCCCCCCCAGCTGAAAGCAGGGAGAGTCACCCATCTCCTTGGGGGTTCTCCTCGCCGAGGCGGAAGAATCGGGACAGGCCGTCAGCATTGGCGTGGTCGTTGCCGGGCCGGTGCTCCACGGTGAAGTCCATCCCTTGCAGCGAGATGGACCATCGCAACTGTTGGACCTGGCCTCGTGGCGTGGTCCTTAACCCCCTAGATTGTGGCCGCTCCCCGCCCCGGCCGTCACGGGCCACCCGTCTGGACTGCACCAAGGCCCTTCCCCCGGAGCTGCACGTGGTCGCATACTCCTCGTGGCTCAGCCATCTTGTTGGCATCCACGTCACACCGTGCCCCAGCCGGCGCGACCCCGCTCAACCCCGCCTCGACCCCAGCGAAGCCCCGACATCGAGGCACCACGAACTGGCCAGGGGGTGCCGCAGGAACCATTCATCGCCCCGGCGGAGGACAGTATCGATGGGACCCCCAACTGTCCTCCCCTCTCGAGGTGTGATCGCCCTGCAACTCCCATGGGCCTGGCGCCTCTCCTGCTGGGCGTCTGGCCACCTCCACCCGGCCACGCCGCCCCCTCGGGCGCATAGGTCCGGACATCAAAGGGCTCCAGACCTATATCTGGGGCGACCCCACCACAGCTCGGGAGTTGTATCCCGGAGTCGAGAGCCCTGCTGATTGAATCGCGGCTGACCCTACGGAGAAGAACTCTTGTCGGAACCATCACGAGCCCTGCTGACTGCGTCGCGGCTCCTTCTTGTGAACCCTTTCTGAACCACCTGGAACATCGGAGCCCTGCTGACGCTGTCGCGGCCCAACCTCGCTGAAACCGTCCTCGGAGCCCTGCTGACGACGTCGCGGGTCGAGCTGAGCAGAAACCATCTTGAGAGCCCTGCTGATTGAATCGCGGCTCTCCACGAACTGTACGCCAGAGCCCTGCTGACGCCGTCGCGGATCGACCCCTCCGGGATCGGAGGTCCTCCAGCTTGAGGATAAGAACTGGGCCCCAGGTACCCTCGTACCGCACTCCTGCCAAAGACTGACCCGCTACCCCTACCCTTCCAAAGAGACATTGAGACTTTTGGTGGATCCCTCGATCCCTTCATGTAAATATTGAACTCGTAACCTTTTTATTGATGATAAAGAATTGCTTGTCTTGAGACAACCTCCTTGAGTCCGGTGTGGTGGTGTTACTGTGCTAGTACGGGATAGGAGAAGGATCTCTCAGGAGACTTCTCGGCAGCGCTCGGCTACTTCGTGCAGTGAGAGGGCCCCCCCTTGGTGGTCTCACCGACTCCTCGGGGTCCGCCTTCCAACATTTGGTGGCCAGCGACGGGATCCGAGCCGAACGCAGTACGTACCAGCCAGTACCCACTAGCTACCCATCCAAACGAATAGCATCATGAGCAGCCAGGAAAACAACGCGACAATGGAGTTCCAGCCCGAACGGCTGGAAGAATATACACACAAAGAGTTAAAACAGTTCTGCAGAGACAAAGGCATTGCAACCACCAGCCTCGGTACCAAGGAAGAGATGCAGAAAGCTCTGAGGGCATGGTTGGAGGCTGGGGCAGGCCCCTCCCAGGAAGAAGGGCCCTTGCCCCTGACAGAGACCACAGCAACCGCACTGACCCCGGCAACCGGAGGAAGAAAGAGCCTAGAAACCGGCCTCTCCGAGGAAGAAATACGAGAGCGGGAAAAGGTCCGGAGCCACGAGCTAGAGCTCGCCCGACTGCGACTGGACGGCGAACTCCAGCTGGCAGAAAAGAAACTGGCCCTCGAGCAGCTACGCCTTCAAGAAGAAATAGAAGAGAAGAGACGACACCGGGAGTTGGAGGAAAAGAAACTAACTCTTGAGCACGAGCGCAGTCTCAAGGAGCTCGAGATCAAGGCCAAGAACGGAGGGACCAACACCCCCAGTACTAGAGACACTCTACCGCCCCCCGAGGCCAAGGTGCATATCCCGAAGGAGGTCGTCAAGGAGTATTACAAGAATGACGATATCCAACAATGGTTCAAGGCCTACGAGGTGGCCATGACCTCCCATCGAGTGCCCCGAAAAGACTGGGGCGCAGGCCTGTGGGGGCGATTCCTGAGTGAAGGGCGGGACACGCTGCTCCAGCTACCGGAGGAGGTGATGACCTCCTACGATCACATGAAGGAGGCCCTGCTCACCCGCTACGGGCTAACAGCGGAGATGTACCGCCAGCGGTTCCGAGACTGCAAGAAAATCCCGGGTACCACATGGGTGGAATATGTGGACTTTTTCAGTCGGGCCCTAGAAGGGTGGATCAAAGGCAGCAAAGTAACCACCTACGGGCAACTGGTCGACCTCATCGTCTGGGAACATCTTTCCAACAATTGCTTCGTGGAACTGAGACAGCACCTCCTCGACAGCAAAATGACCGACCCGCGAAAACTTGCCGTCGAAGCCGATCGATGGGTCAACTCCCGGGTCCCCCGGAGCTCAATGGGGGAGTACCAGAGGAACCCCAACGGACCCCCACGCCAGCGCGGTGGGGGGGAGGGCCGAACAGGAACCGAGACCCTCCCGCTGGGGCCCCCAGGAGCCCCCCTCGAGGGCCACCGCAGCCACATCTCTCCCCGAGCCTAGCGCGAAGGGTGGGCCCGGCCCGACCCGGACCACGGCCACCAGTGACCTGCTATGGCTGCCAACAAACCGGACACTTTGCCAGCGACCCGGCCTGCCCCCTGAACCGAAGAAACGGGGCCGGCGGGCCCCCGCCCCGGCAGCTGACAGCCGCCGCCTTGGGGGGAGAGGAGGAAGAAGAGGCCCTCGACCGAGAAAACACTGAGTGGGAGCCGGCAGCCATGTCCCTGGTCTGCCTGGGTAGCCGAGAGATGGTACCCTGCACCCCCATCCCAACCAACACCCAGAAGTACCGGCAGCAGGTCACGGTCAACGGACAACGGGCCGAAGCCCTTCGCGACACCGGCGCCAGTATCACCGCTGTCCGCTGCCACCTGGTGACCCCTGAACAGATTCTACCGAATGTGCTGTGCCCTGTGCGGACGGCCGACAACAGTGAAAGCCTATGCCAGATGGCCCTGGTCCCCTTCGAGTGGGGAGGGGTGACGGGCCTGCTGAAGGTGACAGTGCGCGACGACGCCCCGGTCGACTGCCTCCTGGGGAACGACTTGGAGAGTTCCCCCTGGGCTCCAGTAGAACGACGAGAGCACCTCCGAATGTTGGGACTGGCTGATTGGGCCTGCGCCATCACCCGGTCCATGACCGCCCAGGCCCCCCGCTCATCCTCGACCTCCGGGACTGCCCGACCCGAGGGGCTCACACCCCCTCCCGCCAGCAGCGAGGAGGAGGCGGACACCGACCCCGGGCCCAGCGAATCCTCCCCCGAAGTGATGGCTTCTCCGAGCGCCCTACCAGAACTGACGCAATGGCAACATGAAGGGGGCCCCACCCGAGAGCAGTTCCAGCAAGAGCAACAGTCCTGTCCCTCTCTCGAAGGGGTCCGACAGCAGGCGACCGCGCAAGCCAACGGTGACCAGACCGGCACCCACTGGATCTACTGGGCCGAGGGCCTGTTGTACAGTGAACAGAAAGTGGCAGAACTCGGGGCCGGCCGCGTGTTGGTGGTCCCCCTCCGCTTCCGGGAGTTCCTTCTCAACCTGGCCCATGATGTGCCCCTCGCCGGACACTTGGGGCAAGACAAAACGTACAGTCGTCTGGTGACCCACTTCTACTGGCCCCGGATGCGGAGAGATGTGGACAACCACTGCCGGTCCTGCCAGACCTGCCAAGCCAGCGGAAAGACGGGGGGTCGGGTCAAGGCCCCCCTCCAGCCCTTTCCCGCCGTCAGCACCCCGTTTGAACGAGTCGGAATCGACATTGTGGGACCCCTGGACCCCCAAACCGCCCTGGGCCACCGCTTCATCCTGGTCCTCGTGGACCACGCCACCAGGTACCCGGAGGCGGTCCCGCTCAGAACTATAACGGCCCCTGTGGTAGGCCGGGCCTTGATGGGGATCTTCTCCCGAGTGGGATTCCCCAGCGAAGTGGTGAGCGACCGTGGCACGAACTTTATCTCCAGGTACATGCGGTCCCTGTGGCAACAGTGCGGGGTCACATACAAGTTCACGACCCCATATCACCCTCAGGGGAACGGACTGGTTGAGCGGTTCAACCGAACATTGAAAGGGATGATCCAGGGCCTGGAAGAACCCCTCAGGCGGAAATGGGATGTCCTGCTGCCCTGCCTCCTGTTTGCCTATCGGGAGGTCCCGCAGAAGTCCCTGGGGTTCAGCCCGTTTGAACTATTGTATGGACACCCGGTCCGCGGACCACTCAGCCTGGTCAAGGAGGGCTGGGAGATGAAGCCCCGAGGCGCCCCTCCTGACGTCTACCGATACCTCCTGACCCTCCGAAACCAGACCCGCAAGTTCCGAGCCATAGCCGAAGCCAACCTCGAGGCCAGCCAGGAGGACATGAAGCGGTGGTACGATCGCAACACTTCTACGGTAGAATTCGAGCCAGGTCAGAAAGTATGGGTCATGGCCCCGGTCGAACCCGGCGCCCTCCAGGACAAATGGACCGGGCCCTTCAAGGTAGTGGAGAAGAAAAGTCCCGTCACCTACCTGGTCGATCTGGAGTCCCCCCGGAACCCCCTCCGGGTCCTACATGCGAACAGGCTAAAACCCCACTTCGCCCGGACCGAACTGAGCCTGCTGCTGGCGACCGACGAGGGGGGCGAGGACGACTCCGAGCCCTTGCCCGACCTCTTGCAATCCGACATTCACGATGGATCGATCGAAGGGGTCCAACTCGCCTCGTCCCTGACCCCGGAGCAGCGCAACGACTGCCAGCGATTACTGCGGGACTACGCAGCTCTCTTCTCTCTCACCCCGGGGGTGACCCACTGGTGCGTCCACGACGTCGACACCGGGGAGAACCCCCCCATACGACACAGAGCCTACCGGGTGCCTGACCGAGTGTGGGCCTGCATCCAGGCCGAAGTAGCGAAGATGCTGGCCCTGGGGGTCATCGAGCCTTCCGACAGCCCGTGGGCCAGCCCTGTCGTCCTGGTGCCCAAGGCCGCAGCTCCCGGTCACCCCCCGGAGTTGCGATTCTGCGTGGACTACCGAGCCCTGAATGTAGTAACCAAGACGGACGCACACCCGATACCCCGGGCCGACGAACTGATCGACCGCCTAGGGGCCGCTCGCTACTTGAGCACGCTGGACCTCACCGCCGGGTACTGGCAAATCCAGCTCACCCCCGGCGCCCAAGAAAGATCCGCCTTTTCGACTCCGGATGGGCATTACCACTTTCGGGTGATGCCCTTCGGAATGAAGAACGCCCCGGCCACCTTCCAAAGACTGGTGAACAAGGTTTTGGCCGGGCTTGAGGCCTTCAGCGCGGCCTACTTAGATGACATTGCCGTGTACAGCAACCACTGGGCCGAGCACCTCCTCCACCTGGAGGCCGTCCTGGCCGCCCTCCAGCGGGCCGGGCTCACAATCAAGGCCAGCAAATGTCAAATCGGCCACGGATCCGTGACCTACCTGGGCCATCAAGTGGGGAGCGGGCAGGTGGCCCCCCTCCAAGCGAAGATAGATGCCATCCAGACCTGGGAACACCCCACTACCCAGACCGCTGTCCGGGCCTTCCTGGGCCTCACCGGATACTACCGGCGGTTTATCCGGGACTATGGGAGCATTGTTGGCCCCCTCACAGAGTTAACGTCCAAAAAACAGCCCAAGAAGGTACACTGGACACCCCGCTGCCAAACAGCCTTCGACACCCTCAAAACGGCCATGTGTACTGCGCCGGTGCTGCAAGCCCCGGACTACCAGAAGGAGTTCGTGGTACAGACGGACGCCTCCGAGTATGGGATCGGGGCCGTCCTCTCCCAAACTGACGAAAGGGGGCTCGACAGACCAGTGGCCTTCATCAGCCGGCGACTACTGCCCCGGGAGCAACGCTGGAGCACTATTGAGCGCGAGGCCTTCGCTGTGGTGTGGGCCCTCAAGAAGCTCCGGCCCTACCTCTTTGGCGCCCACTTCCGGGTCCAGACCGACCACCGGCCCTTGCAATGGTTAATGCGAATGCGGGGCGAGAACCCCAAGCTGCTGCGATGGTCCATCTCGCTACAAGGGATGGATTTTGACGTCGAACACCGGCCCGGCAATGACCACGCCAACGCCGACGGCCTGTCCCGCTTCTTCCGCCTTGACGAGGAGAATCCCCAAGGAGATGGGTGACTCTCCATGCCTTCGGCTGGGGGGGACGCCTGTTGGACCTGGCCTCGTGGCGTGGTCCTTAACCCCCTAGATTGTGGCCGCTCCCTGCCCCGGCCGTCACGGGCCACCCGTCTGGACTGCACCAAGGCCCTTCCCCCGGAGCTGCACGTGGTCGCATACTCCTCGTGGCTCCGCCATCTTGTTGGCATCCACGTCACACCGTGCCCCAGCCGGCGCGACCCCGCTCAACCCCGCCTCGACCCCAGCGAAGCCCCGACATCGAGGCACCACGAACTGGCCAGGGGGTGCCGCAGGAACCATTCATCGCCCCGGCGGAGGACAGTATCGATGGGACCCCCAACTGTCCTCCCCTCTCGAGGTGTGATCGCCCTGCAACTCCCATGGGCCTGGCGCCTCTCCTGCTGGGCGTCTGGCCACCTCCACCCGGCCACGCCGCCCCCTCGGGCGCATAGGTCCGGACATCAAAGGGCTCCAGACCTATATCTGGGGCGACCCCACCACAGCTCGGGAGTTGTATCCCGGAGTCGAGAGCCCTGCTGATTGAATCGCGGCTAACCCTACGGAGAAGAACTCTTGTCGGAACCATCACGAGCCCTGCTGACTGCGTCGCGGCTCCTTCTTGTGAACCCTTTCTGAACCACCTGGAACATCGGAGCCCTGCTGACGCTGTCGCGGCCCAACCTCGCTGAAACCGTCCTCGGAGCCCTGCTGACGACGTCGCGGCTCGAGCTGAGCAGAAACCATCTTGAGAGCCCTGCTGATTGAATCGCGGCTCTCCACGAACTGTACGCCAGAGCCCTGCTGACGCCGTCGCGGCTCGACCCCTCCGGGATCGGAGGTCCTCCAGCTTGAGGATAAGAACTGGGCCCCAGGTACCCTCGTACCGCACTCCTGCCAAAGACTGACCCGCTACCCCTACCCTTCCAAAGAGACATTGAGACTTTTGGTGGATCCCTCAATCCCTTCATGTAAATATTGAACTCGTAACCTTTTTATTGATGATAAAGAATTGCTTGTCTTGAGACAACCTCCTTGAGTCCGGTGTGGTGGTGTTACTGTGCTAGTACGGGAAAGGAGAAGGATCTCTCAGGAGACTTCTCGGCAGCGCTCGGCTACTTCGTGCAGTGAGAGGGCCCCCCCTTGGTGGTCTCACCGACTCCTCGGGGTCCGCCTTCCAACAGCAACAACTTGGGGTTCTCGCCCCGCATTTGCATTAGCCACCGCAAGGGCCGGTGGTCAGTTTGGACTCTGAAGTGGGTGCCGAAAAGGTAGGGCCGGAGCTTTTTGAGAGCCCATACCACAGCGAAGGCTTCCTGCTCGATGGTGCTCCACCTCTGTTCTCGTGGCAGCAGTCGGCGGCTGATAAAGGCCACAGGTCGGTCGAGGCCCTCGGCGTCCATCTGGGAGAGGACCGCCCCGACCCCGTGCTCCGAGGCATCGGTCTGAACCACAAATTCCTTGCTGTAGTCAGGGGCCTGTAGCACAGGGGCAGCACACATGGCCGCCTTGAGGGCTTCGAAAGCGGTCTGACAGCGGGGCGTCCAGTGCACCTCCTTGGGCTGTTTCTTGGAAGTGAGCTCCGTGAGGGGCCCCACAATGCTGCCATAATCCTTAATAAATCGCCGGTAGTAGCCTGTGAGGCCTAAGAAGGCCCGGCCAGCGGTTTGGGTTGCGGGGGACTCCCACGCCTGGATGGCATCGACCTTTAACTGGAGGGGCGCCACCTGGCCACTCCCCACCTGGTGGCCCAGATAGGTCATAGATCCTTGACCGATCTGGCATTTGCTGGCCTTAATTGTGAGCCCGGCCCTTTGGAGAGCGGCCAGGACTTCTCCGAGGTGTCCTAGGTGCGCGGCCCAGTGGTTGCTGAAGACGGCAAAGGCCGCGCTGAAAGCTTCTAGCCCGGCCAGGACCTTGTTCACCAGCCTCTGGAAGGTCGCTGGGGCGTTCTTCATACCGAAGGGCATCACCCGAAAGTGGTAGTGCCCATCGGGGGTGGAAAAGGCGGATCGTTCCTGGGCGCCGGGAGTGAGCTTGATCTGCCAGTACCCAGCGGTGAGATCAAAGGTGCTTAGGTAGCGGGCGGCCCCTAAGCGATCGATCAGCTCGTCTGCCCGTGGCAGGGGGTGGGCATCGGTCTTGGTGACTGCGTTCAGGCCCCGGTAGTCTACACAAAATCTGAGTTCCGGGGGGGTGCCGGGGGCGGCGGCCTTCGGCACCAAGACCACCGGGCTGGCCCACGGGCTGTCTGATGGCTCGATGACTCCGAGGGCGAGCATCTTGGAGACCTCGGTCTGTATGCAGGCTCGGACTCGGTCGGGTACTCTGTAGGCGCGGTGTCGCACAGGGGGGCTGTCCCCGGTGTCCACGTTGTGGACGCACCAGGGGGTCACTCCGGGCGTGAGAGAGAAGAGGGCAGCGAAGGGTTGCAGCAGCTTCCGGCAGTCCTGGCGCTGTTCTGGGGTCAGGGTGGCGGAGAGGTGGACGCCCTCCAAGGAGCCGTCTTGGCCTGAGGACCCCAGGAGGTCTGGTAGGGGCTCGGAGTCGCTTTCGCCCCCATCGTCGGTAGCCAGCAGCAGGCTTAGTTCAGTTCGGGCAAAGTGGGGCTTGAGCCGGTTGACGTGTAGGACCCGGAGGGGGTTCCTCGGGGACTCCATGTCGACCAGGTAGGTGACGGGGCTCTTCCTCTCAACCACCTTGAAGGGCCCGGTCCACTTGTCCTGCAGGGCGCAGGGGTCCACGGGTGACATGACCCAGACTTGCTGGCCCGGCTCGAACTCGATGGTCGAGGCATTTTCGTCATACCAGCGTTTCATGTCTTCTTGGCTGGCTTCGAGGTTGGCTTCTGCCAGGGCCCGGAACTTCCGAGTCTGGTTCCGCAGGGTCAGGAGGTACCGGTAGACGTCGGGGGGGCATCTTGGACGTTCGCCTCCCAGCCCTCCTTGACCAGGCTGAGGGGCCCTCGGACGGGGTGCCCATACAATAGTTCGAAGGGGCTGAAGCCCAGGGATTTCTGTGGCACCTCTCGATAGGCGAACAGGAGGCAGGGCAGCAGGACGTCCCACCTCCTCCTCAGGGGCTCTTCCAGGCCCTTGATCATCTCTTTTAGGGTTCTGTTGAACCGCTCGACCAGTCCGTTCCCCTGGGGGTGGTAAGGGGTGGTGAATCTGTAGGTGACCCCACATTGTTGCCAGAGTGATCTCATGTACCTTGAAATAAAGTTCGTACCCCTGTCGCTCACCACTTCTCGAGGGAACCCCACCCTGGAGAAGATGCCCATCATGGCCCGGCCCACCACTGGAGCTGTCACCGTGCGGAGTGGGATGGCCTCGGGGTATCGGGTGGCGTGGTCGACCAGTACCAGGATGAAGCGGTGTCCCAGGGCGGTTCGGGGGTCGAGGGGTCCCACGATGCCGAACCCCACTCGTTCTAACGGGGTGTGGATGGCTGGAAATGGTTGGAGGGGGGCTTTAACTCGACCCCCAGTCTTCCCGCTAGCCTGGCAGGTCTGGCAGGACCGGCAGTGGTGGTCCACGTCCCTCCGCATTCGGGGCCAATAGAAATGGGTCACCAGGCGGCTGTAAGTCTTGTCCCGCCCGAGGTGTCCGGCGAGGGGCACGTCATGCGCCAGGTTCAGGAGGAACTCCCGGAACCGGAGGGGAACCACCAACACCCGGCCGGCTCCCAGTTCGGCGACCTTCTGTTCGCTATATAGTAGGTCATTGTCCCAATAGACCCAGTGGGTTCCCGTGGGGTCCCCCGAGGCCTGGGCGGCTGCTTGCTGTCGGGCCCCCTCGAGGGATGGGCAGGCCTTCTGTTCCTGCTGGAATTGTTCGCGGGTGGGGCCCCCATCGTGGCGCCACTGGGCCGGCTCGGGGATCTCGCTGAGGGAGGCGGCCTCGTCGAGAGAAAGTTCGGATGGCCCGGCCTCATCATCGGGTTCCTCCGTGCCGGAGGAGGGTGATAGTTCTGGGCCCGTAGGCTTGTCGGTGGCCGCGGCAGCGGCTGGTTGGGCGGTCATGGACCGGGTGGTGGCGCAGGCCCACTCGGGCAGCCCTAGCATCCCCAGATGCTCTCGGCGCTCCACCTGGGCCCAGGGGGAGCTCTCTAGGTCATTCCCCAGGAGGCAGTCCACGGGGGCGTCGTCGCGGACAGTCACTTTTAGGGTGCCGGACACTCCTCCCCACTCGAAGGGGATCCTGGCCATCCGGCACATGCTTTCGGTGTTGTCCGCGGTCCGGACAGGGCATAGGACATGCGGCAGGATTTGCTCGGGGGTCACTAGGTGGCAGCGGACAGCGGTCACGCTGGCCCCAGTGTCCCGGAGGGCTTCGGCCCGTCGTCCATTGATGGTGACCCACTGCTGGTACTTCTGGGTGTTGCTTGGGATGGCCGCTCGGGGTACCATTTCTCGGGAGCCCAGGCATACGAGCGACATGGCAGCCGGTTCCCACTCGGGGGATCCGTCGTCGCGGTTTTCCTCCCCGTCCTCTCCTTCCCCCAGGGCTGCAGCGGCTATTTGTCGGGGAGGGGGCCCAGCGGTCCAGTTCCGTCGGTTCACGGGGCAGGCCAGGTCGCTCGCATAGTGGCCGTTCTGTTGGCAGCCGAAGCAGGTCACTGGTGGTCGGGGTCCAGGCCGGGCGATGGGGGTCCCCCTTCGGCCCATGGTCGGGGACGTGGCGTTGGCGGTTTGGCCTCGTGGCGGGCTTCTGGGCGGTCCGGCCGGGAATTCTCGACTGCGGTGGGACCCCCCTCCTCCGCCCCGCTGGCGAGGAGGTCCCGTGGTACTCCGTTGGTAGTCCCCCACGGGGTTCCGGGGGACCCGGGTGTTGACCCATCGGTCTGCTTCGGCCGCGAGCTTCCGGGGCTCGGTCAGCTTACTGTCCAGGAGGTGTTGCCTTAGTTCCACAAAACAGTTGTTGGCGAGGTGCTCCCAGACAATGAGGTCGAACAGTTCGTTGTATGAGGTGACCTTGCTCCCTTTTATCCACCCTTCAAAGGCCCGGCTGAAGAAGTCCACGTACTCGACCCATGTGGTACCGGGGAGCTTCTTGCAGTCCCGGAAGCGCTGCCGGTACATCTCGGCCGATAGTCCGTAGCGGGTGAGTAGGGCTTCTTTCATGTGGTCGTAGGAGGTCATTACTGCGTCGAGGAGTTGCAGCAGGGTATCACGGCCCTCGCTGAGGAACCTTCCCCATAGGCCGGTACCCCAATCCTTCTGGGGTACCCGATGGGAGGTCATGGCTACCTCGTAGGCTCGGAACCACTGCTGGATGTCGTCGTTCTTGTAGTATTCCTTGACGACATCCTTGGGGATATGAACCTTTGGCTCGGTCAGTGGTAGAGCGTCCCGGGCCCCGGGGGTGCCGGTCTCCCCCGTTTTGGATTTCAGCTCCAGTTCTTTGAGGCTCCTCTCGTGCTCTAGGGTTAGCCGTCTCTCCTCGAGTTCCCGATGCCGTTTCTTTTCTTCGATCTCCTCTTGCAGCCGTAGTTGCTCCAAGGCTATTTTTTTCTCCGCCAGTAGGAGCTCACCGTCCAGCCGGAGTCGTGCGAGGTCCATTTCGTGTGTCCGGACCCTCTCCCGTTCTCGCATTTCCTCGTGGGATAGGCTGGTTTTGGGGATGCCTCGCCCCCCATCTGTCGGGGTTGTGGTCGGCAGGTTTTCGTCCCGGGCCGTGGTCCCTTCGGTGCGGGGTGGGGTGGCCTCGGCTTCTGCCCAGGCTTTCAGGGCTTTCTGCATTTCTTCCTTGGTGCCCAATCCTGTGCTTGGGATCCCTTTGTCCTTGCAGAATTGTTTTAGTTCTTTGTGGGTGTATTCTTCCAGTTTTTCCAGCTGGAAGGTTGCGGCCATGGTTGCTTCTTGGCCGTCCGTGGTTCCCTTTTTCTTTTTCCGTCTGGTTAGGTCGTGGGTGCGTTACTTGCCTGTACGATTGCGTCTGGCTCGGATCCCGTCGCTGGCCACCAAATGTTGGAGGGAGGACCACCGGGGAGTCGGGGGGACTACTCCGGGGCACCTTCCTACCGCAAAGTTATAGCCGAGCGCCGCTGAGAAGCCTCCTAGGAGAGGTCCTTCTCCTATGATCGTACTAGGCCCAGTAACACCACCACACAGGACTCCGTATCAGTTGCTTATCTTTGTGTTTATATAAAAAGGAGCACGTTCAATATTTACAGTGGGATCGAGTGGTCCAATAAGAGTCTCAATGTCTTTGGAGGGATAGGGTAGCAGGACAGTCTTAGTACCGGCAAGGTACGGGAAGGCTCTGCGCCAGACCTTGGGTGCTGGTCTCAGAGCGGCTCGGACGGGGAGAGCCGCGACGGCGTCAGCAGGGCTCGGGTGAAATTCCGCTACGGTCGAGCCGCGACACAGTCAGCAGGGCTCCGGTGGTAGGTCCGCTTCGGTCGAGCTGCGACGAGGTCAGCTGGGCTCTGATGGTACGTTTCAGCAAGGTCGGGCCTTCGTGAAGGTCTTGTAAGCACGATGGAGCCGCGACGTCGTCAGCAGGGCTCAGAGTGTGGGTTCAGGAAGAGTCTTTCTCCGTAGGGTCGGCCGCGATCCGATCAGCAGGGCTCTTGACTCCGGGATACAACTGTCGTCTTGTTGCCGGGTCGCCCCAGATATAGGTCTGGAGCCCTTTGATGTCCGGACCCTTGCGCCCAGGAGGGCGGAGAGGCCGGGTAGGGCGCGGCCAGACGCCCAGCAGGAGAGGCGCCAGGCCCCAGAGAGCTGTGGGGCGATCACACCTAGGTGTGGAAGGACGGTTGGGAGTCCCATCGATACTGCCCTCCGCCGGGAGTGGGAAGGACTCACGTGGTATCCCCCGGACCAGGGGTTGGCACCTCGATGTCGGGCCTCGCTGGGACCGAGGCCGGGTAGAGCAGGGTCACGTAGGTGGTCACGTGGAGTGACGTATAATCCAAGATGGAGGAGCCCCGAGGTGCATGGGACCTCGTGCGGCTTAGCGAGGGGGAACAGGACCACGCCACGAGGCCGGCTCCAACACCCTCCGATTCCGAGAGTTCCTCCTGAACCTGGCGCATGACGTGCCCCTCGCCGGACACCTCGGGCGAGACAAAACTTACAGCCGCCTAGTGACCCATTTCTATTGGCCCCAAATGCGGAGAGACGTGGACCATCACTGCCGGTCCTGCCGGACCTGCCAGGCTAGCGGAAAGACTGGGGGTCGAGTTAAGGCCCCCCTCCAACCATTTCCAGCCGTCCACACCCCGTTCGAACGAGTAGGGATCGACATTGTGGGGCCCCTCGACCCCCGGACCGCCCTGGGACACCGCTTCATCCTGGTACTGGTCGACCACGCCACCCGATACCCCGAGGCCAACCCACTCCGCACTGTGATCAGCTCTAGTGGTGGGCCGGGCCCTGATGGGCATCTTCTCCCGGGTGGGGTTCCCCCGAGAAGTGGTGAGCGACAGGGGTACGAACTTTATTTCGAAGTACATGAGATCCCTCTGGCAACAATGTGGGGTCACCTACAAATTCACCACCCCTTACCACCCCCAGGGGAACGGACTGGTCGAGCGGTTCAACAGAACCCTGAAGGGGATGATCAAGGGCCTGGAAGAGCCCCTGAGGAGGAGGTGGGACGTCCTGCTGCCCTGCCTCCTGTTCGCCTATCGAGAGGTACCACAGAAATCCCTGGGCTTCAGCCCCTTCGAACTGTTGTATGGACACCCCGTCCGAGGGCCCCTCAGCCTGGTCAAGGAGGGCTGGGAGGCGAACGTCCAAAATGCCCCCCCCGACGTCTACCGGTACCTCCTGACCCTGCGGAACCAGACTCGGAAGTTCCGGGCCCTGGCAGAAGCCAACCTCGAAGCCATCCAAGAAGACATGAAACGCTGGTATGACGAAAATGCCTCGACCATCGAGTTCGAGCCGGGCCAGCAAGTCTGGGTCATGTCACCCGTGGACCCCTGCGCCCTGCAGGACAAGTGGACCGGGCCCTTCAAGGTGGTTGAGAGGAAGAGCCCCATCACCTACCTGGTCGACATGGAGTCCCCGAGGAACCCCCTCCGGGTCCTACACGTCAACCGGCTCAAGCCCCACTTTGCCCGAACTGAACTAAGCCTGCTGCTGGCTACCGACGATGGGGGCGAAAGCGACTCCAAGCCCCTACCAGACCTCCTGGGGTCCTCGGGCCAAGACGGCTCCTTGGAGGGCGTCCACCTCTCCGCCACCCTGACCCCAGAACAGCGCCATGACTGCCGGAAGCTGCTGCAACCCTTCGCTGCCCTCTTCTCTCTCACGCCCGGAGTGACCCCCTGGTGCGTCCACGACGTGGACACCGGGGACAGCCCCCCTGTGCGGCACCGCGCCTACAGAGTACCCGACCGAGTCCGAGCCTGCATACAGACCGAGGTCTCCAAGATGCTCGCCCTCGGAGTCATCGAGCCATCAGACAGCCCGTGGGCCAGCCCGGTGGTCTTAGTGCCGAAGGCCGCCGCCCCCGGCACCCCCCCGGAACTCAGATTTTGTGTAGACTACCGGGGCCTGAACGCAGTCACCAAGACCGATGCCCACCCCCTGCCACGGGCTGACGAGCTGATCGATCGCTTAGGGGCCACCCGCTACCTAAGCACCTTTGATCTCACCGCTGGGTACTGGCAGATCAAGCTCACTCCCGGCGCCCAGGAACGATCCGCCTTTTCCACCCCCGATGGGCACTACCACTTTCGGGTGATGCCCTTCGGTATGAAGAACGCCCCAGCGACCTTCCAGAGGCTGGTGAACAAGGTCCTGGCCGGGCTAGAAGCTTTCAGCGCGGCCTACCTCGACGACATTGCCGTCTTCAGCAACCACTGGGCCGCGCACCTAGGACACCTCGGAGAAGTCCTGGCCGCTCTCCAAAGGGCCGGGCTCACAATTAAGGCCAGCAAATGCCAGATCGGTCAAGGATCTGTGACCTATCTGGGCCACCAGGTGGGGAGTGGCCAGGTGGCGCCCCTCCAGTTAAAGGTCGATGCCATCCAGGCGTGGGAGCCCCCCGCAACCCAAACCGCTGTCCGGGCCTTCTTAGGCCTCACAGGCTACTACCGGCGATTTATTAAGGATTATGGCAACATTGTGGGGCCCCTCACGGAGCTCACTTCCAAGAAACAGCCCAAGGCGGTGCACTGGACGCCCCGCTGTCAGACCGCTTTCGAAGCCCTCAAGGCGGCCATGTGTGCTGCCCCTGTGCTACAGGCCCCTGACTACAGCAAGGAATTTGTGGTTCAGACCGATGCCTCGGAGTACGGGGTCGGGGCGGTCCTCTCCCAGATGGACGCCGAGGGCCTCGACCGACCTGTGGCCTTTATCAGCCGCCGACTGCTGCCACGAGAACAGAGGTGGAGCACCATCGAGCGGGAAGCCTTCGCTGTGGTATGGGCTCTCAAAAAGCTCCAGCCCTACCTTTTCGGCACCCACTTCAGAGTCCAAACTGACCACCGGCCCTTGCGGTGGCTAATGCAAATGCGGGGCGAGAACCCCAAGTTGTTGCGATGGTCCATCTCGCTGCAAGGGATGGACTTCACCGTGGAGCACCGGCCCGGCAACGACCACGCCAATGCTGACGGCCTGTCCCGATTCTTCCGCCTCGGCGAGGAGAACCCCCAAGGAGATAAGTGACTCTCCCTGCCTTCAGCTGGGGGGGACGCGTGTTGGAGCCGGCCTCGTGGCGTGGTCCTGTTCCCCCTCGCTAAGCCGCACGAGGTCCCATGCTCCTCGGGGCTCCTCCATTTTGGATTATACGTGACTCTACGTAACCACCTACGTGACCCCGCTCCACCTGGCCTCGGTCCCAGCGAGGCCCGACATCGAGGCGCCAACCCCTGGCCCGGGGGATACCATGTGAGCCCTTCCCACTCCCGGCGGAGGGCAGTATCGATGGGACCACCAACCGTCCTTCCACACCTAGGTGCGATCGCCCCACAGCTCTCTGGGGCCTGGCGCCTCTCCTGCTGGGTGTCTGGCCGCTTCCTACCCGGCCTCTCCGCCCCCCCGGGCGCAAGGGTCCAGACATCAAAGGGCTCCAGACCTATATCTGGGGCGACCCGGCAACAAGACAACAGTTGTATCCCGGAGTCAAGAGCCCTGCTGATCGGATCGCGGCTGACCCTATGGAGAAAGACTCATCCTGAAACCACACTCTGAGCCCTGCTGACGACGTCGCGGCTCCATCGTGCTTAGAAGACCTTCACGAACCTTTGGGGCCCTGCTGACGCTGTCGCGGCCCGACCTTGTTGAACTTACCATCAGAGCCCAGCTGACCTCGTCGCGGCTCGACCGAAGCGGACCTACCACTGGAGCCCTGCTGACTGTGTCGCGGCTCGACCCAAGCGGAACTACCACCCGAGCCCTGCAGACATCGTCGCGGCTCCCCCCGGCCGAGCTGCTTTGAGACCAGCCCGCAAGGTCTGGCGCAGAACCTCCCCGTACCAGGCTGGTACTAAGACTGTCCCGCTACCCTACCCCCACAAAGACATTGAGACTCCTCTGGATCACTCGATCCCCCTGTAAATATTGAATGTGCTACCCTTGATAAAGTACCAAGATAAGCAACTGATACGGAGTCCTGTGTAGTGGTGTTACTGGGCCTAGTACGATCACAGGAGAAGGACCTCTCACAGGAGGCTTCTCGGCGGCGCTCGGCTGTAACTTTGCGGTAGGAAGGTGCCCCGGAGTAGTCTCCCCGACTCTCCGGTGGTCCTTCCTCCAACACTAGCCAAGTGAGTGAGTAGCTAGCCAAGTGAGTAAGTGGCCAAGAAAGTGAGTGAGTGGCCAGTCAATTGAGTGAGTGGCCAGCCGAGTGAGTGGCCAGCTGAATGAGTGAGTGGCCAGCCAAGTGAATAAATGAGTTGCTGGCTGAGTGAATGAGTCAATGGCCAGCCGAGGGAATGAGTGAGTGGCCAGCTGAGTGAATGAGTAAGTGGCCAGCCAAGTGAATAAGTGAGTGAGTGGCTGGCCAAGTGAGTGAGTGGCCAGCTGAGAGTGTGAGTGGCTGGGTGAGTGAGTGGCTGGCTGAGTGAGTGCCAGCTGAATGAGTGAGTGGCCAGCTGAATGAGTGAGTGGCTGGCTAAGTAAATGAGTGAATGGCTGGCTGAGTGAGTGCATGGCCAGCTGAGTGAGTGAGTGAATGAGTGGCTGGCTGAATGAGTGAATGGCTGGTTGAGTGAGTGGCTTGCTGAGTGAGTGGCTGGCTGAGTGAGTGGCCAGCCAAATAAGTGAGTGGCCAGCCAAGTGAGTGGCTAGCTAAATAAGTGAATGGCTGGCCAAGTAAGTAAATGGCCTGCCAAGTGAGTGAGTGGCCAGCCAAGTGAGTGGCCAACTGAGTGAGTGAGTGAATGGCTGGCCAAGTAAGTAAATGGCCAGCTGAGTGAGTGGCTAGCTGAGTGAGTGGCTGGCCAAGTGAGTGAGTAGCCAACTGAGTGAGTGAATGGCTAGCTGAGTTAGTGAGTGGCTGGGCGAGTGAATGAGTGAGTGATTGGCTGAGTGAGTGAGTGGCCAGCCGAGTACATGGCCAGCCGAATGAGTGGGTGGCCAAATGAGTAGCTGGCTGAGTAAGTGAGTGGCCAGCCGAGTGAGTGACCATCCAAGTGAGTTGCTGGCTAAATAAGTGGCTGGCTGAGTGAATGAGTGGCTGGCTGAGTAAGTGGCTGACAGAATAAGTGAGTGAGTAGTTGACTGAACACATGGCTGACTCAGTGAGTGGCCAGCCGAGTGAGTGGCCAGCCGAGTGAGTGGCTGGCCGAGTGAGTGGCTGGCTGAGTAAGTGGCCAGCTGAGTGAGTTAATGGCCAGCTGAGTGAGTGAGTGGCCAATTGAATAAGTGAGTGGCCAGCCAAGTGAGTGACTGAGTAGCTGGCTGAGTGAGTAAGTGAGTGAGTGGCTGGCTGAGTAAGTAGCTGGCTGAGTGGCTAGCTGAGTGAGTGGCTAGCTGAGTGAGTGGCTGGCTGAGTGAGTGGCTGGCCGAGTGAGTGGCTGGCCGAGTGAGTGGCTGGCCGAGTGAGTGGCTGGCCGAGTGAGTGAATGGTTGGTTGAATGAGTGAGTGGCCAGCCAAGTAAGTGAGTGGCCAGCTGAGTAAGTGAGTGGCCATCCAATTGAGTGAGTAGCTAGCTGAATGAGTAAGTGGCTGGCTGAGTGAGTAGCCAGCCAAGTGAATGAGTGGCCAGCTGAGTGAGTGAGTGGCCAGCTGAGTGAGTGAGTGAATGGCCAGATGAGTGAGTGAATGACGAGATGAGTAAGTGAATGGCCAACTGTGTAAGTGAATGGCCAGCTGAGTAAGTGAATGGCCAGCTGAGTAAGTGAATGGCCAGCTGAGTGAATGAGTGGCCAGCTGAGTGAGTGGCTAGCCAAGTGAGTGAGTGTCTGGCTGAGTGAGTGAGTGGCTGGCCGAGTGAATGAGTGAGTGGCTGGCCGAGTGAATGTCTGGCTAAGTGAGTGAATGGCCATCTGAGTGAGTGAGTGGCCAGCCGAGTACATGGCTGGCCGAGTGAGTAGGTGGCCAAGTAAGTAGCTGGCTGAGTGAGTGGCCAGCCGAGTGAGTCGCTAGCCAACTGAGTGAGTAGCCAGCCAAATGAGTGAGTGAGTGGCTAGCTGAGTGAGTGAATGGCTAGCCAAATGAGTGAGTGAGTGGCCAGGAAAGTAAGTGAATGGCTGGGAAAGTGAGTGGCCAGCTGAGTGAGTGGCCGGCCGAGTGAATGAATGAGTGGCTGATTGAGTGAATGAGTCAGTGGCCAACCAAGGAAATGAGTAATTGGCCAGCTAAGTGAATGAGTGAGTGGCCAGCCAAGTGAATGAATGAGTGAGTGGCTGGCCGAGTGAATGGCCAGCTGAGAGAGTGAGTAGCAGGCTGTGTGAGTGAATGACCAGCTAAATGAATGAATAACCAACTGAGTGAATGAATGGCTGGCTGAATGAGTGAGTGGCCAGCTGAGTGAGTAGCCAGATGAGAGGCCAGCTGAGTGGCCAGCTGAGTGATTGGCCAGCTGAGTGAGTGGCCGGCTGAGTGAATGAGTTGCCGTCTGAGTGAATGAGTGAATAGCTGGCTGAGTGAGTGCATGGCCAGCTGAGTGAGTGCATGGCCAGCTGAGTGAGTGAATGAGTGGCTGGCTGAATGAGTAAATGGCTGGCTGAGTTAATGGCTCTCTGAATGAGTGAGTGGCTGGCTGAGTGAATGATTGAATGGCTAGCTGAGTGAGTGGCCAGCCAAGTAAGTGAGTGGCCAGCCAAGTAAGTGAGTGGCCAGCCAAGTGAATGGCTGGCTGAATAAGTGAATGGCTAGCTAAGTAAGTGAATGGCCAGCGGAGTGAGTGAGTGGCCAGCCAAGTGAGTGGCCAGCTGAGTGAGTGAATGGCTGGCCAAGTATGTAAATGGCCAGCCAAGTAAGTGACTAGCCGAGTGAGTGAGTGGCTGGCTGAGTGAGTGAGTGGCCAACTGAGTGAGTAGCCAGCTGAGTGAGTGGCCAGCTGAAGGAGTGGCTGGCTGAGAGAGTGGCTGGCTGAGTTAGTAAGTGAGTGGCTAGCTGAGTGAGTGGCTTGCTGAGTGAGTGGCTAGCTGAGTAAGTGAGTGACCAGCTGAGTGACTAGCCAGCCAAGTGAGTGGTTGGCTGAGTGAGTGAGTGGCCAGCTGAGTGAATGGTCAGCTGAGTGAGTGAATGGCTGGTTGAATAAGAATGACCATTTGAGTGAGTGGCCAGCTAAGTAGATGAGTGAGTGAGTGGTCAGCTGAGTAAATGAGTGGCCAGCCAAGTGAGTGACTAGCTGAGTAAGTGGCCAGCCAAATGAGTGAGTGGCCAGCTGAGTTAATAAGTGAATGGCCAGCTGAGTGAATGAGTGAGTGAATGGCCAGCTGAGTGAGTGAGTGGCTGGCTGAGTGAATGAGTGGCTAGCTGAGTGAGTGGTCTACCAAGTGAGTGAGTGGTCAGCCAAGTGAGTGAGTATATAGTCAGCCAAGTGAGTGAGTGGCCAGCTGAGTGAGTGGCCAGCCAAGTGAATGAATGAGTGGCTGGCTGAGTAAATGGCCAGCTGAGTAAGTGAATAGCTGGTTGAGTGAGTGAGTAACTGGTTGAGTGAGTGAGTAACTGGTTGAGTGAGTGAGTAACTGGTTGAGTGAGTGAGTGGCCAGCCAAGTGAGTAGCTGGTTGAGTGAGTGGTTGGCTAAGTGAGTGAGTGACTAGCCAAGTGAGTGAGTGGCTGGCTAAGTGAATGAGTGGCTAGCCAAGTAAGTGAGTGGCTGGCTGAGTGAGTGGCTGGCTGAGTGAGTGAGTGGCTGAGTGAGTGAGTGGCCAGCCAAGTGAGTGAGTGAGTAGCTAGCCAAGTGAGTAAGTGACTGGCTAAGTGAGTGGCCAGCTGAGTGAGTGAGTGGCCAGCTGAGTAAGTGGCTGGCCGAGTGAGTGAGTAAGTAAATGGCCAGCTGAGTGAGTGGCCAGCTGAATGAGTGAGTGGCTAACTGAGAAAAAAAGAAGTCCACTGTGTGAGTGAGTGGCCAGCTGAGTGATTGGATGGCCAAGTGAGTGAGTAGCTGGACGAGTGAGTAAGTGGCTGGACGAATGAATGAGTTAGTGGCTGACCAAGTGAGTGAGTGGCCAGCCGAGTGAGTGGCTGGCTGAGTGAGTGAATGGCCAGCTGAGTGAGTGGCTGGCTTAGTGAGTGGCTGGCTGAGTGAGTGAGTGAGTGGCCAACTGAGTACATGGCCAGCCAAATGAGTGGGTGGCCAAGTGAGTAGCTAGCTGAATAAGTGAATGGCCAGCCGAGTGAATAGCTAGTCAAGTGAGTGAATAGCCAGCCAAGTGAGTAAATGGCCAAGAAAGTGAGTGAGTGGCCAGCCGAGTGAATAGCTAGCCAAGTGAGTGAGTAGCCAGCCAAGTGAGTAATTGGCTGTTGGAGGGAGGGCCACCGGGTAGTCGGGGAGACTATTCCGGGCACCTTCCTACCGCAAAGGTATAGCCGAGCGCCGCTGAGAAGCCCCCTCGGGGAGGTCCTCCTCCTATGATCGTACTAGGCCCAGTAACACCACCACACAGGACTCAATAGCAGTTGCAAGATTAGATTCTTTATCGGCAGTAATACGGGCAATATTTACAGAGGGATCGAGGGATCCTATCAGAGTCTCAATGTTCGTTAAGAGGATAGGGTAGCGGGACAGTCTTAGTACCAACCAGGTACGGGAGGGCTCTGTGCCAGACCTTGGATGCTCGGACGTGGAGAGCCGCGACAGTGTCTGCAGGGCTCGGATGGTAGTTCCGCTTAGGTCGAGCCGCGACACGGTCAGCAGGGCTCTGGTGGTAGGTCCGCTTCGGTCGAGCCGCGACGAGGTCAGCTGGGCTCAGATGGTAGTTCCGCTTAGGTCGAGCCGCGACACGGTCAGCAGGGCTCTGGTGGTAGGTCCGCTTCGGTCGAGCCGTGACGAGGTCAGCTGGGCTCAGGGGGTAAGGTTCAACAAGGTCGGGCCGCGACAGCGTCAGCAGGGCCCCAAAGGTTCGTGAAGGTCTTTAAGCACGGTGGAGCCGCGACGTCGTCAGCAGGGCTCAAGTGGTGGTTCAGGGTGAGTCTTCTTCCGTAGGGTCAGCCGCGATCCGATCAGCAGGGCTCTTGACTCCAGGATACAACTACTGCCCTGTTGTCGGGTCGCCCCAGATATAGGACGGGAGCCCTTTGATGTCCGGACCCTTGCGCCCGGAGGGGGCGGAGAGGCCGGGTAGGGAGCGGCCAGACGCCCAGCAGGAGAGGCGCCGGGCCCCAGAGAGCTATGGGGCGGTCACACCCAGGTGTGGAGAGACGGTTGGGGGTCCCATCGATACTGCCCTCCGCCGGGAGTGGGAAGGGCTCACGTGGTATCCCCCGGGCCAGGGGTTGACGTCTCGATGTCGGGCCTCGCTGGGACCGAGGCCGGGTAGAGCAGGGTCATACAGATGGATACGTGGAGTGACGTGCAATCCAAGATGGAGGAGTCCCGATGTGCATGGGACCTCGTGCGGCTTAGCGCGGGGAAACAGGACCACGCCACGAGGCCGGCTCCCACACGCGTCCCCCCCAGCTGAAGGCAGGGTGAGTCACCCATCTTCTTGGGGGTTCTCCTCGCCGAGGCGGAAGAATCGGGACAGGCCGTCAGCATTGGCGTGGTCGTTGCCGGGCCGGTGTTCTACAGTGAAGTCCATCCCTTGCAGTGAGATGGACCAGCGCAACAGCTTGGGGTTCTCGCCCCGCATTTGCATGAGCCACCGCAAGGGCCGGTGGTCAGTCTGGACCCGGAAGTGGGTACCGAAAAGGTAGGGCCGGAGCTTCTTGAGAGCCCATACCACAGCAAAGGCCTCCCGCTCGATGGTGCTCCACCTCTGTTCTCGCGGCAGCAGTCGGCGGCTGATAAAGGCCACCGGTCGGTCGAGGCCCTTGGCATCCAGCTGGGAGAGGACTGCCCCGACCCCGTACTCCGATGCATCGGTCTGGACTACAAATTCCTTGCTGTAGTCGGGGGCCTGTAGCACAGGGGCAGCGCACATGGCCGCCTTGAGAGCATCAAACGCGGTCTGGCAGCGGGGCGTCCAGTGCACCGTCTTGGGCCGCTTCTTCGAAGTGAGTTCCGTAAGGGGGCCCACAATGCTGCCATAATCCTTTATGAAGCGTCGGTAGTAACCTGTGAGGCCTAAGACGGCCCGGACAGCGGTTTGGGTGGCGGGAGGCTCCCACGCCTGGATGGCGTCGACTTTTAACTGGAGGGGGGCTACCTGGCCACTCCCCACCTGGTGGCCCAGATAGGTCACAGAGCCTTGACCGATCTGGCATTTACTGGCTTTAATGGTGAGCCCGGCTCTTTGGAGAGCGGCCAGGACTTCCCCAAGGTGTCCTAGGTGCGCGGCCCAGTGGTCGCTGAAGATAGTAATGTCATCGAGGTAGGCCGCGCTGAAGGCTTCGAGACCAGCCAGGACCTTGTTTACCAGCCTCTGAAAGGTCACTGGGGCGTTCTTCATGCCGAAGGGCATCACCCGGAAGTGGTAGTGGCCATCGGGGGTAGAGAAAGCTGATCGTTCTTGTGCGCCGGGAGTGAGCTTGATCTGCCAGTACCCAGCGGTGAGATCAAAGGTGCTTAGGTAGCGGGCGGCCCCTAAGCGATCAATCAGCTCATCGGCTCGTGGCAAAGGGTGGGCATCGGTCTTGGTAACTGCGTTCAGGCCCCGGTAGTCGACACAAAATCTGAGTTCGGGGGCCGTGCCGGGGGCGGCGGCCTTTGGTACCAAGACTACCGGGCTGGCCCACGGGCTGTCGGAAGGCTCGAGGACTCCGAGGGCAAGCATCTTGGCGACCTCGGTCTTTATGCAGGCTCGGACTCGGTCAGGCACTCTATAAGCGCGGTGTCGTACAGGGGGGCTATCCCCCGTGTCCACGTCGTGGACGCACCAGGGGGTCACCCCGGGCGTGAGAGAGAAGAGGGCAGCGAAGGGTTGCAGCAGCTTCTGGCAGTCATGGCGCTGTTCTGGTGTCAGGGTGGCGGAGAGGCGGACGCCCTCCAAGGAGCCGTCTTGGCTCGAGGACCCCAGGAGGTCTGGTAGGGGCTCGGAGTCACTTTCACCCCCATCGTCAGTAGCCAGCAGTAAGCTTAGTTCAGTTCGGGCAAAGTGGGGCTTGTGCCGGTTGGCGTGCAGGACCCGGAGGGGGTTCCTCGGAGACTCCATGTCGACCAGGTACGTGACGGGGCTCTTCCTCTCAACGACCTTGAAGGGCCCGGTCCACTTGTCCTGCAGGGCGCAGGGGTCCACGGGTGACATGACCCAGACCTGCTGGCCCGGCTCAAACTCAACGGCGGAGACATTCTCGTCATACCAGCGTTTCATGTCTTCTTGGCTGGCTTCAAGGTTGGCTTCTGCCAGGGCCCGGAACTTCCGAGTCTGGTTCCGCAGGGTCAGGAGGTACCGGTAGACGTCGGGCGGGGCACTTTGGACGTTCGCCTCCCAACCCTCCTTGACCAGGCTGAGGGGCCCTCGGACGGGGTGCCCATACAACAGTTCGAAGGGGCTGAAGCCCAGGGACTTCTGTGGTACCTCCCGGTAGGCGAACAGGAGGCAGGGCAACAGGACATCCCATCTCCTCCTGAGGGGCTCTTCCAGGCCCTTGATCATCCCCTTCAGGGTTCGGTTGAACCGCTCGACCAGTCCGTTCCCCTGGGGGTGGTAAGGGGTAGTGAATTTATAGGTGACCCCACATTGTTGCCAGAGGGATCTCATGTACTTCGAGATAAAGTTCGTCCCCCTGTCGCTCACTACTTCTCGGGGTAACCCCACCCTGGAGAAGATGCCCATCAGGGCCCGGCCCACCACTGGAGCTGTCACAGTTCGGAGGGGGACAGCTTCTGGGTATCGGGTGGCGTGGTCGACCAGTACCAGGATGAAGCGGTGGCCCAGGGCGGTTCGGGGGTCGAGGGGCCCCACGATGTCGATCCCCACTCGTTCGAACGGGGTGTGGATGGCTGGAAATGGTTGTAGGGGGGCTTTCACTCGTCCCCCAGTCTTCCCGCTAGCTTGGCAGGTCGGGCAGGACCGGCAGTGCTGGTCCACGTCTCGTCTCATTCGGGGCCAATAGAAATGGGTCACGAGGCGGCTGTAAGTCTTGTCCCGCCCTAGATGTCCGGCGAGGGGCACGTCATGTGCCAGGTTCAAGAGGAACTCTCGAAATCGGAGGGGGACCCCCAGCACCCGGCCGGCCCCTAGTTCGGCGACTTTCTGCTCGCTATACAATAAGTCATCATCCCAATAGACCCAGTGGGTTCCCGTGGGGTCCCCCGCAGCCTGCGCGGCCGCCTGCTGTCGGGCCCCTTCGAGGGACGGGCAGTGTGGGAGCCGGCCTCGTGGCGTGGTCCTGTTTCCCCGCGCTAAACCGCACGAGGTCCCATGCACATCGGGGCTCCTCCATCTTGGATTGCACGTCACTACACGTGACCACCTGTATGACCCTGCTCTACCCGGCCTCGGTCCCAGCGAGGCCCGACATCGAGATGCCAACCCCTGGCCCGGGGGATACCACGTGAGCCCTTCCCACTCCCAGCGGAGGGCAGTATCGATGGGACCCCCAACCGTCCTTCCACACCTAGGTGCGATCGCCCCACAGCTCTCGGGGGCCTGGCGCCTCTCCTGCTGGGCGTCTGGCCGCTCCCTCCCCGGCCTCTCCGCGCACGGGTCCGGATGTGAGAAGTTGGCCTGATGTATGATGTCACTAGTTCTAGTGTACACCTTATATCAGTCCAAATACCCTCATGGTGATTGGTTGTAAAGTCAACCTTATAGACCAGCTATCCTAGTGGTAGCATGGACAAGAGCAGTCTTAGGCTAAACTCTGAATGGCATGTGAAGCCAGCTGTGATACCATATATAATCCCTTGAATACCAAATGAAAGGACACCACAACAGATATATATATAAAATAAAGTGTATTTATTCTAGTCAAACCATCAGCACTCTTTATGAGATTAGAGGTAAGTACAACACAGTCTTATTCAAGCATACATTAAGTCACACAGGTAAGTAATACAGTTAGGCCCTAGGGGCCACGCAAACCATATATGTTGGAAGGCGGACCCCGAGGAGTCGGTGAGACCACCAAGGGGGGGCCCTCTCACTGCCCGAAGTAGCCGAGCGCTGCCGAGAAGTCTCCTGAGAGATCCTTCTCCTATCACGCACTAGCACAGTAACACCACCACACAGGACTCAAGGAGGTTGTCTGGTGACAAGCAATTCTTTATCAGCAATCAAAAGGTTACGAGGTCAATATTTACACGAAGGGATCGAGGGATCCACCAAAAGTCTCAGTGTCTCTTTGGAAGGGTAGGGGTAGCGGGTCAGTCTTTGGCAGGAGTGCGGTACGAGGGTACCTGGGGCCCAGTTCTTATCCTCAAGCTGGAGGACCTCCGATCTCGGAGGGGTCGAGCCGCGACGGCGTCAGCAGGGCTCTGGCGTACAGTTCGTGGAGAGCCGCGATTCAATCAGCAGGGCTCTCAAGTTGGTTTCTGCTCAGCTCGAGCCGCGACGTCGTCAGCAGGGCTCTGAGGAAGGTTTCAGCGAGGTTGGGCCGCGACAGCGTCAGCAGGGCTCCGATGTTCCAGGTGGTTCAGAAAGGGTTCACAAGAAGGAGCCACGACGCAGTCAGCAGGGCTCGTGATGGTTCCGACAAGAGTTCTTCTCCGTAGGGTCAGCCGCGATTCAATCAGCAGGGCTCTCGACTCCGGGATACAACTGCCGAGCTGTGGTGGGGTCGCCCCAGATATAGGTCTGGAGCCCTTTGAGGTCCGGACCTATGCGCCCGAGGGGGCGGAGTGGCCGGGTGGAGGTGGCCAGACGCCCAGCAGGAGAGGCGCCAGGCCCATGGGAGTTGCAGGGCGATCACACCTCGAGAGGGGAGGACAGTTGGGGGTCCCATCGATACTGTCCTCCGCCGGGGGCGATGAATGGTTCCTGCGGCACCCCCTGGCTAGTTCGTGGTGCCTCGATGTCGGGGCTTCGCTGGGGTCGAGGCCGGGTTGAGCGGGGTCGCGCCGGCTGGTGCACGGCGTGACGTGGAGGCCAACAAGATGGCGGAGCCACGAGGAGTATGCGACCACGTGCAGCTCCGGGTGAAGGGCCTTGGTGTAGTTCAGACGGGTGGCCCGTGACAGCCGGGGCGGGGAACGGCCACAATCCAGGGGGTTAAGGACCACGCCACGAGGCCGGGTCCAACAGGCGTCCCCCCCAGCCGAAGGCATGGAGAGTCACCCATCTCCTTGGGGATTCTCCTCGTCAAGGCGGAAGAAGCGGGACAGGCCGTCGGCGTTGGCGTGGTCATTGCCGGGCCGGTGTTCGACGTCAAAGTCCATCCCTTGTAGCGAGATGGACCATCGCAGCAGCTTGGGGTTCTCGCCCCGCATTCGCATTAACCATTGCGAGGGCCGGTGGCCGGTCTGGACCCGGAAGTGGGCGCCAAAGAGGTAGGGCCGGAGCTTCTTGAGGGCCCACACCACAGCGAAGGCCTCGCGCTCAATAGTGCTCCAGCGTTGCTCTCGGGGCAGTAGTCGTCGGCTGATGAAGGCCACTGGCCGGTCGAGCCCCTTTTCGTCGGTTTGGGATAGGACGGCCCCGATCCCATACTCGGAGGCGTCCGTCTGTACTACGAACCCCTTCTGGTAGTCCGGGGCCTGCAGCACCGGAGCAGTACACATGGCTGTTTTTAGGGTGTCGAAGGCTGTTTGGCAGCGGGGTGTCCAGTGTACCTTCTTGGGCTGCTTTTTGGACGTTAACTCTGTGAGGGGGCCGACAATGCTCCCATAGTCCCGGATAAACCGCCGGTAGTATCCGGTGAGGCCCAGGAAGGCCCGGACAGCGGTCTGGGTAGTGGGGGGTTCCCAGGTCTTGATGGCCTCTATCTTCGCTTGGAGGGGGGCCACCTGCCCGCTCCCCACTTGATGGCCCAGGTAGGTCACGGATCCGTGGCCGATTTGGCATTTGCTGGCCTTGATTGTGAGCCCGGCCTGCTGGAGGGCGGCCAGGACGGCCCTCAGGTGACGGAGGTGCTCGGCCCAGTGGTTGCTGTACACGGCAATGTCATCTAAGTAGGCCGCGCTGAAGGCCTCAAGCCCGGCCAAAACCTTGTTCACCAGTCTCTGGAAGGTGGCCGGGGCGTTCTTCATTCCGAAGGGCATCACCCGAAAGTGGTAATGCCCATCCGGAGTCGAAAAGGCGGATCTTTCTTGTGCGCCGGGGGTGAGCTGGATTTGCCAGTACCCGGCGGTGAGGTCCAGCGTGCTCAAGTAGCGAGCGGCCCCTAGGCGGTCGATGAGTTCGTCGGCCCGGGGTATCGGGTGTGCGTCTGTCTTGGTTACTGTATTCAGGGCTCGGTAGTCCACGCAGAATCGCAACTCCGGGGGGTGACCGGGAGCTGCGGCCTTGGGCACCAGGACGACAGGGCTGGCCCACGGGCTATCGGAAGGCTCGATGACCCCCAGGGCCAGCATCTTCGCTACTTCGGCCTGGATGCAGGCCCGCACTCGGTCAGGCACCCGGTAGGCTCTGTGTCGTATGGGGGGGCTCTCCCCGGTGTCGACGTCGTGGACGCACCAGTGGGTCACCCCCGGGGTGAGAGAGAAGAGGGCTGCGTAGTCCCGCAGTAATTGCTGGCAGTCGTTGCGCTGTTCCGGGGTCAGGGACGAGGCGAGTTGGACCCCTTCGATCGATCCATCGTGAATGTCGGATTGCAAGAGGTCGGGCAAGGGCTCGGAGTCGTCCTCGCCCCCCTCGTCGGTCGCCAGCAGCAGGCTCAGTTCGGTCCGGGCGAAGTGGGGTTTTAGCCTGTTAGCATGTAGGACCCGGAGGGGGTTCCGGGGGGACTCCAGATCGACCAGGTATGTGACGGGACTTTTCTTCTCCACTACCTTGAAGGGCCCGGTCCATTTGTCCTGGAGGGCGCCGGGTTCGACCGGGGCCATGACCCATACTTTCTGACCTGGCTCGAATTCTACAGTAGAGGTGTTGCGATCGTACCACCGCTTCATGTCCTCCTGGCTGGCCTCGAGGTTGGCTTCGGCCATGGCTCGGAACTTGCGGGTCTGGTTTCGGAGGGTCAGGAGGTATCGGTAGACGTCAGGAGGGGCGCCTCGGGGTGTCATCTCCCAGCCCTCCTTGACCAGGCTGAGCGGTCCGCGGACCGGGTGTCCATACAATAGTTCAAACGGGCTGAGCCCCAGGGACTTCTGCGGGACCTCCCGATAGGCAAACAGGAGGCAGGGCAGCAGGACATCCCATTTCCGCCTGAGGGGTTCTTCCAGGCCCTGGATCATCCCTTTTAATGTTCGGTTGAACCGCTCAACCAGTCCGTTCCCCTGAGGGTGATAGGGGGTCGTGAACTTGTAGGTGACCCCGCACTGTTGCCACAGAGACCGCATGTACCTGGAGATAAAGTTCGTGCCGCGGTCGCTCACCACTTTGCTGGGGAATCCCACTCGGGAGCAGATTCCCATCAAGGCCCGGCCTACCACAGGGGCCGTTATAGTTCTTAGCGGGACCGCCTCCGGGTACCTGGTGGCGTGGTCCACGAGGACCAGGATGAAGCGGTGGCCCAGGGCGGTTTGGGGGTCCAGGGGTCCCACAATATCGATTCCGACCCGTTCGAACGGGGTGCTGACGGCGGGAAAGGGCTGGAGGGGGGCCTTGACCCGACCCCCCGTCTTTCCGCTGGCCTGGCAGGTCTGGCAGGACCGGCAGTGGTTGTCCACATCTCTCCGCATCCGGGGCCAGTAGAAGTGGGTCACCAGACGACTGTACGTTTTGTCTTGCCCCAAGTGTCCGGCGAGGGGCACATCATGGGCCAGGTTGAGAAGGAACTCCCGGAAGCGGAGGGGGACCACCAACACGCGGCTGGCCCCGAGTTCTGCTACTTTCTGTTCACTGTACAACAGACCCTCGGCCCAGTAGATCCAGTGGGTGCCGGTCTGGTCACCGTTGGCTTGCGCGGTCGCCTGTTGTCGGACCCCTTCGAGAGAGGGACAGGACTGTTGCTCTTGCTGGAACTGCTCTCGGGTGGGGCCCCCTTCGTGTTGCCATTGCGTCAGCTCTGGTAGGACGCTCGGAGAAGCCACCTCTTCGGGGGAGGATTCGCTGGGCCCAGGGTCGGTGTCCGCCTCCTCCTCGCTGCTGGTGGGAGGGGGTGTGAGCCCCTCGGGTTGGGTGGTCCCGGAGGTCGAGGATGAGCGGGGGGCCTGGGCGGTCATGGACCGGGTGATGGCGCAGGCCCAATCAGCCAGTCCCAACATTCGGAGGTGCTCTCGTCGCTCTACTTGAGCCCAGGGGGAACTTTCCAAGTCGTTCCCCAGGAGACAGTCGACCGGGGCGTCGTCGCGCACTGTCACCTTCAGCAGGCCCGTCACCCCTCCCCACTCGAAGGGGACCAGGGCCATCTGGCATAGGCTTTCACTGTTGTCGGCCGTCCGTACGGGGCACAGCACATTCGGTAGAATCTGTTCAGGGGTCACCAGGTGGCAGCGGACAGCGGTGATGCTGGCGCCCGTGTCGCGAAGGGCTTCGGCCCGTTGCCCGTTGACCGTGGCCTGCTGCCGGTACTTCTGGGTGTTGGTTGGGATGGGGGCGCAGGGTACCATCTCTCGGCTACCCAGGCAGACCAGGGACATGGCTGCCGGCTCCCACTCAGTGTTCTCTCGGTCGAGGGCCTCCTCTTCCTCTTCTCCTCCCCCCAAGGCGGCGGCTGTCAGCTGCCGGGGCGGGGGCCCGCCGGCCCCGTTTCTTCGGTTCAGAGGGCAGGTCGGATCGCTGGCAAAGTGTCCGGTTTGTTGGCAGCCATAGCAGGTCACTGGTGGCCGTGGTCCGGGTCGGGCCGGGCCCACCCTTCGGGCTAGGCTCGGGGAGAGATGTGACTGCGGTGGCCCTCGGGGGGGGCTCCTGGGGGCCCCGGCGGGAGGGTCTCGGTTCCTGTTCGACCCTCCCCCCCCACCGCGCTGTCGTGGGGGTCCGTTGGGGTTCCTCTGGTACTCCCCCATTGAGCTCCGGGGGACCCGGGAGTTGACCCATCGATCGGCCTCGACGGCAAGTTTTCGCGGGTCGGTCATTTTGCTGTCGAGGAGGTGCTGTCTCAGTTCCACGAAGCAATTGTTGGAAAGATGTTCCCACACGATGAGGTCGACCAGCTGCCTGTAGGTGGTTACTTTGCTTCCTTTGATCCACCCTTCTAGGGCCCGACTGAAAAAGTCCACATATTCCACCCATGTGGTACCTGGGATTTTCTTGCAGTCTCTGAACCGCTGGCGGTACATTTCCGCTGTTAGCCCGTAGCGGGTGAGCAGGGCCTCCTTCATGTGATCGTAGGAGGTCATCACCTCCTCCGGTAGCTGGAGCAGCGTGTCCCGTCCTTCACTCAGGAATCGCCCCCACAGGCCTGCGCCCCAGTCTTTTCGGGGCACCCGATGGGAGGTCATGGCCACCTCGTAGGCCTTAAACCATTGTTGGATGTCGTCATTCTTGTAATACTCCTTGACGACCTCTTTCGGGATATGTACCTTGGCCTCGGAAGGCGGTAGAGTGTCTCTAGTACTGGGGGTGTCGGTCCCTCCGTTCTTGGCCTTGATCTCGAGTTCCTTGAGACTGCGCTCGTGCTCAAGAGTTAGTTTCTTTTCCTCCAACTCCCTGTGTCGTCTCTTCTCTTCTATCTCTTCTTGAAGGCGTAGCTGCTCGAGGGCCAGTTTCTTTTCTGCCAGCTGGAGTTCGCCGTCCAGCCGCAGTCGGGCGAGCTCTAGCTCGTGGCTCCGGACCTTTTCCCGCTCTCGTATTTCTTCTTCGGAGAGGCCGGTTTCTAGGCACTTTCTTCCTCCGGTTGCCGGAGTCAGTGCGGTTGCTGCGGTCTCCGTCAGGGGCAAGGGCCCTTCTTCCTGGGAGGGGCCTGCCCCGGCCTCCAACCATGCCCTCAGAGCTTTCTGCATCTCTTCTTTGGTACCTAGGCTGGTGGTTGCAATGCCTTTGTCTTTGCAGAACTGCTTTAACTCTTTGTGCGTATATTCTTCCAGCCGTTCGGGCTGGAACTCCATTGTCGCGTTGTTTTCCTGGCTGCTCATGATTACTGTTCGTTTGGATGGGTAGCTAGTGGGTACTGGCTGGTACGTACTGCGTTCGGCTCGGATCCCGTCGCTGGCCACCAAATGTTGGAAGGCGGACCCCGAGGAGTCGGTGAGACCACCAAGGGGGGGCCCTCTCACTGCCCGAAGTAGCCGAGCGCTGCCGAGAAGTCTCCTGAGAGATCCTTCTCCTATCACGCACTAGCACAGTAACACCACCACACAGGACTCAAGGAGGTTGTCTGGTGACAAGCAATTCTTTATCAGCAATCAAAAGGTTACGAGGTCAATATTTACACGAAGGGATCGAGGGATCCACCAAAAGTCTCAGTGTCTCTTTGGAAGGGTAGGGGTAGCGGGTCAGTCTTTGGCAGGAGTGCGGTACGAGGGTACCTGGGGCCCAGTTCTTATCCTCAAGCTGGAGGACCTCCGATCTCGGAGGGGTCGAGCCGCGACGGCGTCAGCAGGGCTCTGGCGTACAGTTCGTGGAGAGCCGCGATTCAATCAGCAGGGCTCTCAAGTTGGTTTCTGCTCAGCTCGAGCCGCGACGTCGTCAGCAGGGCTCCGAGGAAGGTTTCAGCGAGGTTGGGCCGCGACAGCGTCAGCAGGGCTCCGATGTTCCAGGTGGTTCAGAAAGGGTTCACAAGAAGGAGCCGCGACGCAGTCAGCAGGGCTCGTGATGGTTCCGACAAGAGTTCTTCTCCGTAGGGTCAGCCGCGATTCAATCAGCAGGGCTCTCGACTCCGGGATACAACTGCCGAGCTGTGGTGGGGTCGCCCCAGATATAGGTCTGGAGCCCTTTGAGGTCCGGACCTATGCGCCCGAGGGGGCGGAGTGGCCGGGTGGAGGTGGCCAGACGCCCAGCAGGAGAGGCGCCAGGCCCATGGGAGTTGCAGGGCGATCACACCTCGAGAGGGGAGGACAGTTGGGGGTCCCATCGATACTGTCCTCCGCCGGGGGCGATGAATGGTTCCTGCGGCACCCCCTGGCTAGTTCGTGGTGCCTCGATGTCGGGGCTTCGCTGGGGTCGAGGCCGGGTTGAGCGGGGTCGCGCCGGCTGGTGCACGGCGTGACGTGGAGGCCAACAAGATGGCGGAGCCACGAGGAGTATGCGACCACGTGCAGCTCCGGGTGAAGGGCCTTGGTGTAGTTCAGACGGGTGGCCCGTGACGGCCGGGGCGGGGAACGGCCACAATCCAGGGGGTTAAGGACCACGCCACGAGGCCGGGTCCAACAATATACTAAGTAAGTGGTATAAGGACCACTGTCACGGAAATAGAATAGGCCTAGGCCTAGGGAATCGCTGGGGCTACACTACACTAGCGTTAGTTAGGAAGTGGGAGGCCCACGGGATTCGTGTGCAGAGTGGAAACACTCACGCGTAATGCGTAAAAGTCACTAGCAATAGTACAGTTTAGAAAATGATAGATTTAGGACACTTCCGGAGTAGCTAGGAAGTTGAGACTGGAAAACTAGACACTAGGATAGTCACTATCCTGATGAGCACCGGAGTACCCAAGTTACCTAGCCCACAGGCTGTGGGTGCATAGGGGTGAAGATGCGTCGGTTTTCGTCGTCGACTCCTATGGATGCCTGAAGAAAGATGCTGACAGGCAGTCAGTGAAGAGTGTCCGGTGGATCCCAAGGCTGGGATCAAGAAGAGAGGAGACCTGCAAGCAGAAGGGACAGAGTCAGGGTCACTAGCCAGTGACCACGTGGAACCAGGAAGGAACCAGGCGATGTCGTGAAGATTGCAGGTGAAGGTGAAGCTTGTCGCTGCAGCCAGGAGGACCAGGAAGCGTCGAGGACGACCAGGACCAGGAGGCGAGCTGTCCCACGAAGGCTCTTGCTGTCGGCGGCGTCGAAGTTGGACTAGGACTCACCAAGCCTTGGCAAGCGGAACCCACGAAGAACGGAGGACTTGCTTCTGGTGCAGACCAGGAAGGTCTGGGGTGCTTCTTCTTTGCAGAGAAGCGGGAGCCAGTCTGGAGGAGCCAAACCAGCGCAGAAGATTTCAGGGTGCGTCGTCACAAAGGCCACTAGCCAGCGGGCAAGCAACCGGACAGACGCGGCAAGCAGGAAAATGCAGAAGGGCCCCACGCAGGACTCGTGGAGTGTGGGGGGCTGATCTTCGGTGCAGATGGTGCTTGGGGTTGGGGATTCTCAATCCCCGGTGCACAACTTCGAGGGTGCCTCAGAAGCTGCGCTTTAAGTTACTAGCCACTTTTCCCAGGTAGCCGGTCCCACGTCGCTCGTCGCCTCCACGGATCTCAGCTTTGCTGTGGATGTGGATCAGGGTCGGAGAAGTCTGGAAGTCAAGGCTCTGGTCGGGCTCTGCAGTCGGTTCCTCGTAGAACGTGGGCAAAGCAAAGGGTAGTCTCTTGATGGTGCCTGTTTGCACAGGGTAGCCACTCCTTGGCCACAAGGGAGATTCTTCAGTCTTCTTCTTTCGTCGAATGTCGAAGGTCCAGAGTTTCTGTTCAAGTTGCAGGTTCAGGATAATCTAAAGTCTTGAGGCCCAACTCCCACTCTTATACTAATCTGGGGGGCTGGGATACCTGCTAGGTCACGCCTTATGGGTGGGACCTGGGAGGGGGTGGTTACACCCACTTCCCTTTGTCCAATTTCGCACCAGAGCTGGGGCTGGAGTGCCCCAGCGCCGGTTTGAACTGGACTATGCAAGGAACACCTTGTGTGCCCCAGGCATGTCTCATTCCTTTCAGCCCACCCTGCCCCAGTACACTAAAGGCTGTCTGGGGAGGTGCTAGCACCTCCCCAAGCAGGAAACCTATTGTCCAGGCCATAGAACAGCTATAAGGACTTGGTTCCGAAAGCTGCAGACAGGCTCAGCTCATGCTAGAGCACCATCTCACATGTTACCAAGCACTCTGCCTCCAGGATTGTTAAGGCCTGCCATAGGAGTGACTGATAGGTACACATCTGTCTATATGTAAGTTAGGTATAGGAATACTACACCTAAGCAAGGGGTGATTACACGACCTTGCCCCAGCTGAGTGATCAGCCAGTTGTGTCAAAATGGAAGGCCAGGCCAGGGGTGGCATAATACATGCTGCAGCCCCTGGTAGGCCTAGGGTACACCTATGCCCTGGGTACCTAGGGTACACTGTACAGGGGCCAATAAGGTGATCCTATCCAAATGGGTTATGCACCTAAAGTACATAGTATTAATTTAGAGAGAGAACAGCAGGGCTGTGGGTCTGATTAGCAGGCCCACAGCCACATCTAAGTCGAAAACCAGTAAAGCAAAAGCAAAAAGTGGGGGTGAACATAGAAAGCAGACCCTACTCTCCTACACAACCCCCCCCAAAACTTAGGGACATTAAACTAACCTTGACCAGTTGAGTCTTCATGTTCTAAGTGGAAATATCTGGAGAGTCCATCTGCATTGGCATGGTCAGTCCCAGGTCTATGTTCCACTGTGAAGTCCATCCCCTGTAGGGAAATGGACCACCTAAGAAGTTTGGGATTTTCACCCTTCATCTGATTTAGCCACAAGAGGGGCTTATGGTCTGTCTGAATCTTGAAGTGAGTGCCAAACAAGTATGGCCTCAGCTTCTTCAGGGCCCAAACCACAGCAAAGGCCTCCCTCTCAATAGCTGACCAACGTTTTTCTCTAGGGGTCAGGCTTCTACTTATAAAAGCAATGGGCTGGTCTTGACCATCTACATTCAGTTGTGAAAGAACAGCTCCCACACCTAACTCAGAAGCATCTGTCTGGACAATGAACTCTTTGGAGTAGTCTGGACTTTTCAGAATAGGTGCACTGCACATGGCCTGCTTCAGGTCATCAAATGCTTTTTGACAGCTTACTGTCCACTGAACTTTCTTTGGCATCTTCTTGGAGGTCAAGTCATTAAGTGGTGTCACTATGGACCCATAGTTCTTAACAAACTTTCTGTCGTACCCAGTCAGGCCCAAGAAAGCTCTGACCTGAGTCTGGGTAGTTGGAGGAGCCCAGTCCTTTATGGTCTGGATCTTGCTCTCCAGTGGTTGAACCTGACCCCCACCAACTAGGTGGCCCAGGTATACAACCTTGCTCTGCCCTATCTGGCACTTAGTGGCCTTGATAGTGAGGCCTGCCTTTTGTAGGGCCTCTAAAACATTCCTCAGGTGGACCAGGTGATCCTCCCAGGTGGAGCTAAAGACAGCAATATCATCAAGATAAGCTGCACAATAATCATCCAACCCAGTAAGGACTTGATTCACCAACCTTTGGAAAGTGGCAGGTGCATTCTTCAAACCAAAGGGCATTACCACAAATTGATAGTGTCCTCCTGGGGTCGAGAAAGCAGTTTTGGCCTTTGCACTCTCAGCTAGTCTGATTTGCCAGTAGCCTGCTGTCAGGTCAAATGTGCTCAAAAACTTAGCAGCTGCCAGTCTGTCAATGAGCTCATCTGCCCTAGGTATTGGGTGGGCATCTGTCCTAGTGACAGCATTGAGACCTCTGTAATCCACGCAAAACCTCATCTCTCTCTTACCATCTTGGGTGTGAGGTTTTGGCACAAGAACTACAGGACTAGCCCAAGGGCTCTCTGAAGGTTCAATGACTCCCAGCTCCAACATCTTTTGTACCTCAACTTTTATGCGTCCCTGACATGGTCAGGTTGCCTGTAGACTTTACTCTTCACAGGCAGACTGTCACCAGTGTCCACCTCATGGGTGCACCAGTTTGTCTGACTTGGGGTCAGAGAGAACATATGTCTGTAGGATTGCAGAACTTGTCTGCAGTCCTGTTGCTGATGGACAGTGAGGCTGTCAGAAAAGACCACACCATCAACTGAGCCATCATCAGGGTTCTGAGTCAACAGGTCTGGGAGAGGGTCACTCTCTTCCTCCTGCCCCTCATCTGTAGCCATGAGTAGCCCCATGTCTGCCCTGTCAACATATGCCTTCAATCTGTTGACATGAAGCACCCGGTGGGGGCTTCTGGGAGTCCCAAGGTCCACCAAGTAGGTGACTTCTCCCTTTTTCTCAACAATAGTGTGGGGTCCAGACCATTTGTCTTGGAGTGCTGCTGGGGCCACTGGCTCCAACACCCACACTTTCTGTCCTGGCTGGTAAACAGTCAGTACAGCCTTTTGGTCATGCCAAGCTTTTTGGAGTTATTGGCTTGCCTCAAGGTTTTTAGAAGCCTTCTTCATATACTCTGCCATCCTGGAGCGGAGACCAAGTACATAATCCACTATGTCTAGTTTGGGTTGTCTGAGAGGTCTCTCCCATCCTTCCTTCACCAAACACAGGGGTCCTCTTACAGGATGCCAAACAAAAGCTCAAAAGGGCTGTAGCCAACCCCCTTTTGTGGGACCTCTCTGTAAGCAAACAGAAGGCAGGGTAAAAGGATGTCCCATCTTCGCCTAAGCTTGTCTGGTAATCCTTTTATCATTCCCTTTAGGGTCTTGTTGAATCTCTCAACAAGCCCATTGCACTGTGGGTGATAGGGTGTGGTGAACTTGTAGTTAACACCACACTCCTTCCACATTGCAGTCAAGTATCCTGACATGAAGTTGGCACCTCTGTCAGAAATGACCTCCTTTGGAAAGCCCACTCTGGAGAATACTCCAAGCAGGGCCCTTGCCACAACAGGAGCTGTTGTGGTCCTCAGGGGAATTGCTTCTGGGTACCTGGTGGCATGGTCCACTATCACCAGTATGAATCTGTGCCCAGATGCTGTTTGTGGGTCCATTGGTCCTACAATATCTATGCCCACTCTTTCAAAGGGGACCCCCACCACAGGTAGTGGTATGAGGGGGGCCTTTGTGGTGCCACCTGATTTGCCACTGGCTTGGCAGGTGACACAGGAGCGACAAAACTCCTTAGTATCTTCTGACATATGGGGCCAGTGAAAGTGAGGGACAAGCCTGTCCCAAGTCTTGTTCTGGCCTAGATGTCCTGCAATGGGAATATCATGGGCCAAGGTAAGAAGGAAGCCTCTGAACTTCAGTGGTATGACCAACCTCCTGGATGCACCAGGCTTGGGGTCTCTAGCCTCTGAATACAGTAGCCCTTCATCCCAATACACTCTATGGGTACCTTGAGCATTCCCTGCAGCCTCAGCAGCAGCCAGCTGTCTGAGGGGTTCAAGAGAGGGGCAGTCTAATTGAGCCTGCCTCAGATCTCCCCTTGAAGGTCCCCCTGTCCCAAGAAACTCAACCTGATCATGTTCAAGTTCTTCTAGGACAGTTCCTTCAGGGCTCTCAGAATCATCCTCCTGGGAGGGCTGATCCACCACCTGAGGCAGGGGGGAAGGCACAGCATTAACCCTGCTGCTCTTTCTCTTGGGTTGTGACTGGTCCATAGTTTCAGGATCCAGCACTTGTTCAGTGGTGCACTTTTTGGCCTGTGACCTGGTCACAGCAAGGACATGTGCATCTATCCCCAGCATTTCTGCATGGGTCCTATACTCCACTTCAGACCAAACTGAAGTTTCAAGATCATTGCCCAGTAAACACTCTACAGGAAGGTCTGAACTAACAACAACTTTCTTGAGGCCAGTTACCCCTCCCCAGGAGAAGTTAACAATAGCCACACTATGGGAGGTAGTGGCATTGCTAGCGTTGGTCACTAGGTAATTCTCACCTAGTATGATCTGTCCAGGGTCCACAAAAGCAGGTGTCACCATTGTGACACTAGCTCCAGTGTCCCTGTAGGCCTGAGCCAGTCTTTGGTTGATAAAAGGAGTCTGTCTGTACTTGCCCAGGTTACTGGGGCCTACAGTAGAGGACAAAGCTAAGTCCCCATCACAGATCAGAACAGCCTGAGTAGGTACTCTGACTGGGCCAGAATCCTCCTCAGTTCCCAGGGTTAACCCTACTACACCCTTTTGCTGGGAACCACCACTTACAGCTGAACTAGGGGGTACAGTTGCCTTAGGGGCAATGGTGGCTGGGGGCTTATCCTTTTTGGTGCACTCACTAAACCAATGTGAGTTGGACTTACAATAGTTGCAACATGGTTTCTTTTGGCCATCTTTCTTTTTATCCTTTTTGGGACCACCCTCCCCCTGAGCCTTTTGGGGGCCTGGTGAAGACTTCTGGTCTTTTTGTTTCTGATCATTACCCTTCTGGTCTGCCTTTTTCTGATCACCGCCCTGGTTCTGGTTTTTCTGCTTAACTCTAGTCCTGACCCATCTATCTGCCTTCTTTCCCAATTCTTGGGGAGAAGTCAGATCAGAATCAATCAGGTGTTGATGCAATAGCTGGTTTTGACAGTTGTTAAGTATTTGCTCTCTCATGATCAAATTATACAATCCTGTATAGTCCTTAACCTTACTTCCCATTAGCCAGCCTTCCAGAGCCTTAGTGGCACAATCTACAAAGTCAGTCCAGTCCTGAGTCTGTGTCTTCTGGGTATCCCTGAACAACAACCTGTATTGTTCAGTGGTTAGGCCAAACCCATCAATCAGAGCACTCTTCAGGACAGTGTAATTATCTGCATCCTCATCACTAACTGTGAGGAGCTTGTCTCTACCTTTCTCAGAGAAGGAGAGCCACAAGATAGCTGCCCACTGACTTTGGGGTACCTGCTGTACTTTGCAAGCTCTCTCCAAAGCAGTTATCCATTTGTGGATGTCATCCCCACACTTGTAGGGAGGGACAATCTTGCTCAGGTTTCTATTATCATAGTGCCTGTCTCTATCCTTAGGGATATTGCTGCCACCAGTGGGCTCTGACCCACTTAACTTTTGCTCTCTAGCCAGAGCAAGCTTCTCCTTGGCAAGGGCAAGTTCTTCCCTCTGAATCCTCAGATTAGCTTCCCTCATTCTGGCTTCATGTTCCTTTCTCTCAGGGGAAGTCATTCCCCTGTGAGAGGAAACACTATAGATGCTAGAGACATGGGAGTGGATGGATTCCCTTGAAGGGGATCTGTCCCTCCTGTTTCTCTGGTTAAGCCCACTTGGGGGTCTGTATGGGGGGACCCCATGCAAACTCCCATGTAAACTTAGGTTAGCCTGGCTAAGTCTTCCTACTTGGCCCTGGCTGTCTACCTCTCCATCTGAAGCCCCATCTGACTCCTCTGTGGTGGGTAGACCCTCCTCTGTACCTAGGGTACCTGCCTGAGATGCCCTAAGAGTATCATACTCCTCTAGGAGTTGTCTTAACTGAAGGAGGGTAGGGTTTGCACCCTGTTTTATTCCTCTGGAGGTACACAAGTGTCTCATCTCCTGGAATGTTAAGGTATCATATCTAGAGGGGGTCTTTTGCAGACCTGACCCTCCTGAGAGAGCATCTACTTGATCTCCTCTCAGAGACATGATCTAGTGAGGATGTGGTGTGTGCACCTACCTACACTAGTTGTTTCTACTAAACCTCTCTAGTAGTTGTAGTCAGGGTGTGTTACTCCCTTCAACCTACAACTACTAAGTCCAGTAGGACTTAAGTATTATAATCTATGTTATATGTACCTAGACAATATCTGTGTGATCTTTCAATTTAGTATCTCAAGATTACAATGGTATTACAACAGCAAGCTCAGATCCCAACCGCTGCTCACCAATGTGAGAAGTTGGCCTGATGTATGATGTCACTAGTTCTAGTGTACACCTTATATCAGTCCAAATACCCTTATGGTGATTGGTTGTAAAGTCAACCTTATAGACCAGCTATCCTAGTGGTAGCATGGACAAGAGCAGTCTTAGGCTAAACTCTGAATGGCATGTGAAGCCAGCTGTGATACCATATATAATCCCTTGAATACCAAATGAAAGGACACCACAACAGATATATATATAAAATAAAGTGTATTTATTCTAGTCAAACCCTCAGCACTCTTTATGAGATTAGAGGTAAGTACAACACAGTCTTATTCAAGCATACATTAAGTCACACAGGTAAGTAATACAGTTAGGCCCTAGGGGCTACACAAACCATATACTAAGTAAGTGGTATAAGGACCACTGTCACGGAAATAGAATAGGCCTAGGCCTAGGGAATCGCTGGGGCTACACTACACTAGCGTTAGTTAGGAAGTGGGAGGCCCACGGGATTCGTGTGCAGAGTGGAAACACTCACGCGTAATGCGTAAAAGTCACTAGCAATAGTACAGTTTAGAAAACGATAGATTTAGGACACTTCCGGAGTAGCTAGGAAGTTGAGACTGGAAAACTAGACACTAGGATAGTCACTATCCTGATGAGCACCGGAGTACCCAAGTTACCTAGCCCACAGGCTGTGGGTGCATAGGGGTGAAGATGCGTCGGTTTTCGTCGTCGACTCCTATGGATGCCTGAAGAAAGATGCTGACAGGCAGTCAGTGAAGAGTGTCCGGCGGATCCCAAGGCTGGGATCAAGAAGAGAGGAGACCTGCAAGCAGAAGGGACAGAGTCAGGGTCACTAGCCAGTGACCACGTGGAACCAGGAAGGAACCAGGCGATGTCGTGAAGATTGCAGGTGAAGGTGAAGCTTGTCGCTGCAGCCAGGAGGACCAGGAAGCGTCGAGGACGACCAGGACCAGGAGGCGAGCTGTCCCACGAAGGCTCTTGCTGTCGGCGGCGTCGAAGTTGGACTAGGACTCACCAAGCCTTGGCAAGCGGAACCCACGAAGAACGGAGGACTTGCTTCTGGTGCAGACCAGGAAGGTCTGGGGTGCTTCTTCTTTGCAGAGAAGCGGAAGCCAGTCTGGAGGAGCCAAACCAGCGCAGAAGATTTCAGGGTGCGTCGTCACAAAGGCCACTAGCCAGCGGGCAAGCAACTGGACAGACGCGGCAAGCAGGAAAATGCAGAACGGCCCCACGCAGGACTCGTGGAGTGTGGGGGGCTGATCTTCGGTGCAGATGGTGCTTGGGGTTGGGGCTTCTCAATCCCTGGTGCACAACTTCGAGGGTGCCTCAGAAGCTGCGCTTTAAGTTACTAGCCACTTTTCCCAGGTAGCCGGTCCCACGTCGCTCGTCGCCTCCACGGATCTCAGCTTTGCTGTGGATGTGGATCAGGGTCGGAGAAGTCTGGAAGTCAAGGCTCTGGTCGGGCTCTGCAGTCGGTTCCTCGTAGAACGTGGGCAAAGCAAAGGGTAGTCTCTTGATGGTGCCTGTTTGCACAGGGTAGCCACTCCTTGGCCACAAGGGAGATTCTTCAGTCTTCTTCTTTCATCGAATGTCGAAGGTCCAGAGTTTCTGTTCAAGTTACAGGTTCAGGATAATCTAAAGTCTTGAGGCCCAACTCCCACTCTTATACTAATCTGGGGGGCTAGGATACCTGCTAGGTCACGCCTTATGGGTGGGACCTGGGAGGGGGTGGTTACACCCACTTCCCTTTGTCCAGTTTCGCGCCAGAGCTGGGGCTGGAGTGCCCCAGCGCCGGTTTGAACTGAACTATGCAAGGAACACCTTGTGTGCCCCAGGCATGTCTCATTCCTTTCAGCCCACCCTGCCCCAATACACTAAAGGCTGTCTGGGGAGGTGCTAGCACCTCCCCAAGCAGGAAACCTATTGTCCAGGCCTCCCTCGCTGGGATCACTCCCAGCTGCAGGAGGTCAGACTTGTGTCGTGGCAGCAGCATCCATTTTGTGATGCTGAGGCTTTGGTCAGAGGCTAACAGTGAAGTATGATTTTAACATGTCTTTCCCTCTAGAAGGGGGGAATAATATCCTCATGTCCAGAAATGGCATGGGGGTATTATTCCACAGTGTTAGACACCTTACACGACATGTTTCGATAAAGCCAAACCATAGTTACCATAACCGTCTAAGATTATAAGGCACTTTAAGAGTATATGGTAGGCTATATCATAGAACAGCTATAAGGACTTGGTTCCGAAAGCTGCAGACAGGCTCAGCTCATGCTAGAGCACCATCTCACATGTTACCAAGCACTCTGCCTCCAGGATTGTTAAGGCCTGCCATAGGAGTGACTGATAGGTACACATCTGTCTATATGTAAGTTAGGTATAGGAATACTACACCTAAGCAAGGGGTGATTACACGACCTTGCCCCAGCTGAGTGATCAGCCAGTTGTGTCAAAATGGAAGGCCAGGCCAGGGGTGGCATAATACATGCTGCAGCCTCTGGTAGGCCTAGGGTACACCTATGCCCTGGGTATCTAGGGTACACTGTACAGGGGCCAATAAGGTGATCCTATCCAAATGGGTTATGCACCTAAAGTACATAGTATTAATTTAGAGAGAGAACAGCAGGGCTGTGGGTCTGATTAGCAGGCCCACAGCCACATCTAAGTCGAAAACCAGTAAAGCAAAAGCAAAAAGTGGGGGTGAACATAGAAAGCAGACCCTACTCTCCTACACCGGACATCAAAGGGCTCCCGTCCTATATCTGGGGCGACCCGACAACAGGGCAGTAGTTGTATCCTGGAGTCAAGAGCCCTGCTGATCGGATCGCGGCTGACCCTACGGAAGAAGACTCACCCTGAACCAACCCTTGAGCCCTGCTGACGACGTCGCGGCTCCACCGTGCTTAAAGACCTTCACGAACCTTTGGGGCCCTGCTGACGCTGTCGCGGCCCGACCTTGTTGAACCTTACCACCAGAGCCCAGCTGACCTCATCGCGGCTCGACCTAAGCGGAACTACCATCTGAGCCCTGCAGACGACGTCGCGGCTCCCCACGTCCGAGCCGCTCTGAGACCAGCATCCAAGGTCTGGCGCACAGCCTCCCGTGCCTGGCTGGCACTAAGACTGTCCCGCTACCCTATCCTCTTGAACGAACACTGAAACTCTGGCAGGATCCCTCGATCCCTCTGTAAATATTGCACGTATTCCTGCTGATAAAGAACCTAATCTCGCAACCGCTATTGAGTCCTGTGTGGTGGTGTTACTGGGCCTAGTACGATCATAAGAGAAAGATCTCCCCGAGGAGGCTTCTCAGCGGCGCTCGGCTATAACTTTGCGGTAGGAAGTTGCTGGATTAGTCTCCCCGACTACCCGGTGGGCCTCCCTCCAACAGGCAGCCCTTCTGCTCTTGCTGGAATTGTTCGCGGGTGGGGCCCCCGTCGTGGCGCCACTGGGCCAGCTCGGGGATCTCGCTGAGGGGAGCGGCCTCGTTGGAAGAAAGTTCGGATGGCCCGGCCTCCTCGTCAGGTTCCTCCGGGCCGGAGGAGGTGGATTGTTCGGGGCCCGCCGGCTTGTCGGGGGCCGGGGCCGCGGCTGGATGGGTGGTCATGGACCGAGTGGTGGCGCAGGCCCACTCAGGTAGTCCTAGCATCCCCAGATGCTCTCGGCGCTCCACCTGGGCCCAGGGGGAGCTCTCTAGGTCGTTCCCCAGGAGGCAGTCCACCGGGGCGTCGTCGCGGACAGTTACTTTTAGGGTGCCGGACACTCCTCCCCACTCGAAGGGGATTCGGGCCATCCGGCACATGCTCTCGGTGTTGTCTGCGGTCCGGACAGGGCAGAGGACATGTGGCAGGATCTGTTCGGGGGTCACCAGATGGCAGCGGACAGCGGTCACACTGGCCCCAGTGTCCCGGAGGGCCTCGGCCCGTCGCCCGTTGATGGTGACCCACTGTTGGTACTTCTGGGTGTTGCTTGGGATGGTGGCTTGGGGCACCATTTCTCGGGAGCCTAGGCATACAAGCGACATGGCGGCTGGTTCCCACTCGGGGGACCCGTCGTCGTGGTTTTCCTCCTCGTCCTCTCTCTCCCCCAGGGCTGCGGCGGCTATTTGTCGGGGAGGTGGCCCCGTGGTCCCGTTCCGTCGGTTCACGGGGCAAGCCGGGTCGCTTGCATAATGGCCGGTCTGCTGACATCCGAAGCAGGTCACTGTCGGTCGTGGTCCAGACCGGGCGATAGGGGTCCCTCTTCGGCCCTGGGTCGGGGAAGCAGGGTTGGTTGCTTGCCCTCGTGGCGGACTTCTGGGTGGCCCGGCTGGGAAT